>NW_008341028.1:4356175-4382202 GCF_000622305.1 Nannospalax galili
GTTCAGATGCCAAGGAGCTCAGAAAGTAACCGACTATGACTAGTAATAATCAGATATATAGAGATTACAAATGTATGTGCATTTTAGTGTTAATTGTATTAAAAATGAATTTTTATGTATGAAACTGTGTATTTTAATAATGAAATGGAGATCTTTTTCAACGTTTAAAACCTCATTTAATTTTATGTCTTACAGGGTTTATACAGAGTACAATATTGTATAACTGTATCAATTCAACTGTAAACCTAAAAATTTACAGCCAATTTTGAAAGAGATGCATCTTAGCTCTGGAAATTGTTATTGAATATGTCAATGCTGTTGTAATGAAATGCTTTTTCTAAGTATATGGTTATTAAATAAATAATTTTTAAAAAATTGAAACCAAGCTATATACTTCCAATATAAAATAGGAATGTGGAAGGTATATTTCAATTCCAAAAGGGAATAATGAGGGCACAGTGAAGAAAGACTGGAAGGAAGCAAGATAGAAACCCAGCAAGCGAAAGTGCCAAATCCTATAGTGCCATGCCTAGGGTCTGGGGCTGCATCTTCAAAGAGTTTAGGTGGCTCTGCCACTCCAACTTTGTCACCTAAATCATACATTTCTTTCTTGGACTGGTTCTACTCCCTATAAACTCTCATTGGGAGATAATCTCGAAGTGTTCACATGTCCAACATCTTGGAGTCTACACATAACTCAGGCTTCACTTTCACAGCTCCACACAGTGGCCTTTCAGGGCCTCCTTGCAGGGACGTCTGTTTCTAATTTGATTCAACTCATTCATCACCAACTGTGTGGTCATGATCCACAATCATGTTAGAAATAGGATCTTGGCATTGAATAAGGGTAGGATAGTCAGTATTGATATAAAAACAAGTGATGTCATTTTTTCAGCGAGTTGTGATTACCATTTGGGGAATGGTCAGTTATTAAGTGATCGAGAAAGAACACTGAGGGATAAAGGACTATGAGTTGTTTTATTGTCTCATGTGCCTCCTAGTGCCCCATAGCAACTTCTCTGAGGCTCTGTTTGCCTCTAGTCTCCTCAGAGTCAACAATATTGATATCATTGACATGCTATTTCATGCAATGAGAACAAACTTCTTTAAGAATTCTAATTTGGAGTGTGATTTATCAGATGCTATATTCATCTTAACATTTCTGTAGCATTTGTAGAGTAAACTATCTTGTGATTTTGAAGAGTCATATCAAACAGTGAAAATTAGGAATTCCAACTTGGAGGAGCTTGGAAAAATCATAATTAAATCATAACTAAGTCCATGATTAGATGATAACCTAATTATAGAAAAGATGTATTACAGTTTTAGAATTAAGCCCAGAAACTGGCAAAGCCCTCTTAGAAAGCCACAGGATCCAGACCAGGCAGACATGAAGCTGCAAAGAGCCGTGTAATTACAGTATCGACCTCCAGGTAAACTTGGAAATTAGCCAAAGCCCAGCTAAAATTCTAGGAAACAACTTGCTTCAATAAGGATTGAAGTCAGCAAGTGTCCTTAAAGCTGGAGGTGGTCTGGTCTACACGACCAGTTCTTCCTAACAAAGACCATGCTCTTTCTTTGCGTAGCAGACGTTATTAAATAATGGTGCTTGCTCAGCTTATCTGTTACCAGACTGTGACTGCACGGAGCTCTCTACCACTGTCTTTTTTATTCCTCCAATTTTTGTTGAGTTTTTGTGCATTTTATATAGTAGATCTTAATCAAATTTAGAGCCCCTTATAGGCCCCCCCACCAGATTTCACGCACTCTGTCATATATGTTAAGTCCTATCCAGTTAAGCATTTGTACCCAGATGTCCCTTGGTACAAGTTCATCCACTGGAGTCTAAGTCAGCATATCTAGAGTCACTCCCTTAAAGAAGATCAACTCTCCCTCCCCCTACAGTAATAATTTGCCAATAGTTCCTACTATTGGTTGGGGCCTACTGCCCATTTCTCCCATTCTGTGCTGGGTTTTTGTCTGCTTGAGTCAGCACGGATCTTGTGCATGCTGTCACCGTTGTTGCAAGTTCATGAGCAAATTCCCAGAGGCCTGAAAGTCTCTGTTTCCTTATGTTCGTGCACCAACTTGGCTCTTACGATCTTTCTGCCACTTCTCTGCAATGGTCCCTAAGCCATCCCACTGTCTTTGAGTCCTTGCTACCATATATGATTGATACCACAAGCCCTTCATCTCCCAGAAGGGGTTTTTAGGTGACATTATAAAATGTCTGAATAAATAAGGCCACACTGCCCAATTTTCTGTGTTCTTGGGTCTACACTCTTACTGGGTTCCTGTATTTCTCTTCCCCAATACTTTCTTCTTCTTGAGTATTTATACCACAGGTCTGAAAGAAAAAAATCACCACAGTCTGTCATAAGGGAGAAGATTCCTTTTAGTACATGACAACCACATGATCATTGTTTACGGTAAAGAATAAGAAGGAGAATGTGTCGCTTTAAAGCATCAATGGACAAATTCATTCAGCAGGTTAAGATAAATACATTGAATTGAGCTGGAGGATGCTCAGTGGTACAATACTTGCTGTAGTATATATGAGGCCCTGAATTCAACTCCAGCACCACAAATAAGGCTGCAAATCCCAGCACCCACATAGCAGCTAACAACTGTCCATAACTCCAGTTCCAGGGGATTGGACAGCCTCTTCTGTCCTCCGCGGGCATTGCATGACACGGGTGCACTTAGACTACATGCAGGTAATACATTCATACGCATAAAATAAAAATAATGAATAAAATATTTAAATATATACATATATAAATGAATTCAAAGTATAAGTGAAAATACTTAACAATGTAAATTTCCACTAACCTTTAGATTTCTTTGTCTTATCTGTGTTTCAGGTTCAGGTTCAGTGGCCGTATCCTAGGCCTGGCTCTGATCCATCAGTATCTTCTGGATGCTTTCTTCACAAGGCCCTTCTATAAGGCACTCCTGAAACTGTAAGTGTATTATAGACCCTGGCTCTGTCCATCCCTGTCTGCAGGATGACAGCACTGACCTCTCATGTCTCTGGCCCTTTTGCCAATTTTGCCCCAATTCATGATATGTTTCTGTACATTTCTTGTTCTGAGTGCTTAGATACCATATATTGCTTTTAGTACAATAAGAAGGTATTTGGAGACTTTATGTAAGCATAAAAATGACCATTTTAGCAAAATATCATATAATGGATATGAATTAGTTTATGTAGAAATTATAACGTTATAAACATTGTGTCACTCTATTAAATAGAATTTTCTTATTACTTGGTTGTTTTAAAATGAGAGCCCACTAATCAATAATTATTTCATGTTTATTATTGTAAAAATTTTAGCAGTTCCTTTTCAAATGGAAATTATTAAATAAAAATTATTAAATGTACTGATTCATCAGTACACTTAAAAGTATAGTTTATTACACTAAATCCTTAATGTTTTACCCCAGAGCAGCAGAACCATATTTGAAGAGAAGCCAGGAAGTCATTTGGAAATGGTTTCACTCAGTTTTTCTTGCTGCCTTTGAATCCACCCAGGCCCTGTGATTTGAGTGACCTAGAATATTTGGATGAGGAATTCCATCAGAGCTTACAGTGGATGAAGGACAATAACATCACAGACATTCTCGACCTCACATTCACTGTTAATGAAGAGGTTTTTGGACAGGTTTGTGTGATGTGGCCTTGGAAAAGATATCGTTGTTTACTGTGGGAAAGAAACGCAGCATAAAATTTACCATTTTATCCATTCCCCAGCACCTTTCTTCCTGAAAAACTGAAACTCTACCCATTAAACAACACCCTTAAATTTCTCCTATCCCCTAATCCTTGGAAACTATCATACAACTTCTGTTTTCATGAATTTGACTCTAGATATTTCATACAAGTGAAAACATACATTGGCTTTTTATGACTATTTGAGTTACTACAATTTCTCAAGATTCATACACATACTAACAATAAATAGAAATTATTAAATGTATAAAATGTTCCTTTTTAAGGCTGAATAATATTCCATTGTATTCATATGCTAATTTTATCCATTCATCTATTTCTTCCACCTTATGGCTATTGTGAATAATGCTACTATGAACATGGGTGGCCAGGTTGTCTCTTTGAGGCCCTACTGCCAATTGCAATATACAAAATGCAATATGCAATCTTGGGTACAGGATTGCTGGAATGAATGGTAGGAGAATTTTATTTTTAAGCCAGATAACAAAAAATCTCATTCGTTCAAAAGATAACTCTTTGATGACCTCATCTTAATTTCACTTCCACATTGTCTTCCTTCTTTTGTTTTGACATGATTCTACTTTATGAAAGTTTTTTGAAAAGCAAATGTAATCATAGATCAAAGTCACTTTCATAAAGTCACTTTCATAAAGTATGCCATAAAATGCAAGGTATTTTTGTGTCTGCACAATTACATAGTAGGCTTTGGGTTTCTTGGGATTTTTGTTTTTTTTGGGGGGGTCTTTTTGAGTCAGGGTCTCCCTGTAGCCACAGTGGGCCTGGATTCGCTATGGAAACCAGGCTGGCCTCGAACTCACAGAGATGCGCCTGCCTCTGCCTCTGTGCTGGGATTAAAGGCGTGCGCCACCATGCCTGGCTCAGCTGTTTTTTATTTTTTAAATATTTTATTGAGTTTTTGTGCATTTCATATAATAAATCGAATTTAGATTCCCCTTCCCCATCTGTGTCCCCCGCCATGCCCCCCACCGGATTTCATACATTCTGTCATACATGTTAAGTCCTAGCCAGCCAAACATTTGTACCCAGATGTCCCTTGGTGCAAGTTCATCACTGGAGTCTAGTCAGCCTATGTAGAGTGACTCTCTTAAAGAAGATCTACTCTCCCTCCCCCCGCAGTAATCAGTTGCCAGTGGTTCTTCAGCTGGGGTTGGGGCCTGCTGCCCATTTCCTTCATTCTATGCTGAGTTTTTGTGTGATTGAGTTTGCATGGATCTTGTGTGCTGACACTATTACTCAAGCTCATATGAGCAAGGTCCCAGAGGCCTGGAAGACTGTTTCCTTATGATCATGCACCAACCCTGGCTCTTACAAACTTTCCGCCCCCTTTTCTGCAATGGTCCCTGAGCCACGGGTGAGTGACATTTAATATAGGAATCCTATCCAGGGACACACTCTGAAGTCTTTTATTATCTAAAACTTGGCCAGTTGTGGCCTTCTCTGTGCATCACACTCTATTGTATGAGGAAGTTCCTCTGGTGAGAGTTAAAGGGTATATTATCTCCACCCCCTGTTCTGCTATGTTCCATGAGTCTTAGGTATAGAAGTTCCACTGTAGATTTGTAACTTAGAGCTGGGCATCTCTCAGACATATATTCTTTGTTTGCAGACAGTTGTGGAACTCTGTAGTAGCCTCCATCTGTTGCAAAAAGAAGTTTCTTTGATGACTGGTACATGGTATACTTGTCTGTAAATATAAGGGTTCATATTTAGCATATAGTAAGAAATTTCATTTGTCTAGCGATATGACAGAGATAGGATTTTCTCTAGGATCTATGACGTCTCCAGCCATATGTATTTGTCTATATTTACAATGCCACCCATGATTTTCCCTCCCACTGAGAGGGCATTAAGTCCAATTAGATAACTGTTGATTACCACTAGATAAAAGTGCCACTACTGCACCAGTAGAGATATTTGCTAGGACAGCCATTGTGGTTATTAGGCTTTGGAGCTGAGTTGGACCATTGACTGATTTTTCTCCCTTAGCAGCTTGCATAGTATCCTCTAGAACTATGAGAGCTAGTTTTCATGGAGAAGGGTTCCAGGTCAGTTCTAGCTCCATTGCTCCAGGTATGCCCTGACTTCAGCAATAGGGTCTTAACTTCAAGTTCTGGGAGGTAGTCAAGGGTGGTCACAATGGCCTGTGTTATTTTGGGATTTCTCTTGGTCTACATTAACCAACAACTCAGAGGGAGGTTTCTCCTATCTGACGCTGTGTTTCTTGCTATACAGCCTTCAAGTATACACATGCACTCATGTTCACAATATCACAGATATTGTATATGTATTTTTAGGGGGCAGGGAGGGAGTTAATACATTTCCCTCTGGCTTTTTATGCCACCTAAGCTTTATTTATTTCTCCTCTCTCTCTCTCCCTGTCTAACCTCCCTCCTCCCCAGTTTAAGTAGTCCCATTTTCCCCCATTTTCCCTGTGATAATACCTGTCTCCTATTATCCCACCTCTCTTGAGTTCCTTCTTCCCCTTTACCCCCATGGTTCCTTGTATGTCCTTCCCTCCTCCCTTCCCAGTTTAATACTCCCATTTTCCCAATTTCCCCCTTAGTAACGCCTGTAGTCAATTTTTTAGAGAAATATGCATGGGCTGCTGAGTAGAAAGTATATTCTTTGGTGCTTAGATGGAATATTCTCTAGCTGTCTGTTAAGTCCATTTGCTGCAAGATGCCATTTAATTCCGATGTCCCTCTGTTTATTTTTTGTCCAGTTGACCTGTCTATTGGAGATAGTGGGGTATTGAAATCACCTACTATTATTGAGTTGGGGTTAATCTGTGTTTTATACTCCTATAGTACTGTTTTTATGAAATTCGGTGTGCCAGACTTTGGTGTATATATGTTCATGATTGCAGTATCTTCTTGATCAATTGTTCTTTTGAGTAGAATGAAGTGACCCTCCTTATCACTTCTGATTAGTTTTAATTTGAAGTCCATTTTGTTAGATATTAGAATTTCAACCTCTGCTTGCTTATTAGTGCCATTTTCTTGGAATATTTTTTCCAGCCTTTTACCCTCAGGTAGTGCCTATTCTTGAACGTGAGATGAGTTTCTTGAAGACAACAAAAAAGATGGATTTTGTTTCTTTTTCTAACTTTTTAATCTATATAAATGTATTGTCTGTGTGTATGTAAGTGCACCAATGTCATGCAATGCCCACAGAGATGAGAAGAGGGCATCAGATTCCCTAGAACTGGGGCTATGGACAGTTGTTAGCCACCATGTGGGTGCTGGGATCCAAATCTGGGTCCTCTGCAAGAATGGCAGCCAGTGCTCTTAACCACTGAGCCATCTTTCCAGCCCCAAATTTTGTTTCTTAATTCATTCCACTAGCCTGTGTCTTTTGACTGGGGAGTTACTATTGAAAGATGTGTAGGTTACTGTCATTTTACTTTGTGTTCTTGATCTTACTTGGTGTTTCCATGAGTATACCTTCCTTCATTTTGTTCCTGTAACCTCTTGAGTATAGTCAGTCCTATCTTCAGCCCTTTGTATTGCTTCAAGTGCTCTCTGTGGGCTGGTTTGGTGGACATGAATTCTTTCAGCCTATTTGTGTCATGGAAAATTTTCCATTCCCCTTGGACTATGATCGATCATTTTTCTGGGTAAAGTATTCTGGGTTGGCATCCATGGTCATTTAAAGCTGGGAATACTTTGGTCCAGGCTCTCCTGGATTTCATAGTTTGCATTGAAAACTCAGCTGTAAATCTGATGGGTCTTCCTTTGTATGTGACTTGTTTTTCTCACTGCTTTCAGTGTCCTCTCTGTTCTGTACACTTAGTGTTTTTGCTAAATGATATGCTGTGGGGAGTTTCTTTTCTGGTCCTGTCTATTTGATGTTCTATGTGCTTCTTGTATTTGTATGGGCATGTCTTTCTTTAATTTGGGAACGTTTTCTTCCACAGTCTGATTGAAAATCTAGTCAACACCATTAACCTGATATTCTCCTTAGTCTACACCTGTGATGTGTGAATTTGGTCTTTTCATGGTGTCACACATTTCCTGCACACTTAATTCCTATGTTTTTAATTTTTTTCATGTTCTTTGTTTGAGCAGTCGACTTCAACTTTATCGTCTAATCTCATCATTCTGTTTTCAATTTCATTCATTCTACTGGTGAGGCTTTCTCCTGTCATTTCAAATTGGCTTATTGAGTTTTTCACTTCCTTCTTCATTTCAGCCTGTTTTCTTCAATGTTTCTGTCTCTTTTGTGAATTCATTCAGAAGTTTATCCCTCTCTTCTTTTGTTCTTTAAGTTGTTTGTGTATTCTTTAAATTCATTGAATACTTTGACACATGTATGATTGTTCTTTTCAATTCTGTGTCCTGGGTTATCTCTCGGGAGTTCTCATTGCAGATCTCTTCTATAGCACTGATGCTGTTTGGTGGAAACATATTATTTTGGTTTTTCATATTATTATTCTTTCATTGTGGTTTTGGCATGTGAATGAATCTCTTCTGTTGCTTGTGATTCTGGTATGAAGCTCAAACCTTCCTTTGTTGAGTTGAAGTTCAACATTGTTTGTATTATTGATGTACCTTGGCTGCTTTCTGATTGGGTATGAAAAATCTGGTTGGTCTAGGCTTCAGGTTCTCTCTTTTGATTCTGTATTGGAGGCACCAGATAGCTCCAGCCAGGCTACTCAGGACCTCTCCAGGAGAGCAAAGCGGCCCTGGCTAGTTAGGAGCACTTGAGAAGCCTGAGATGGATAGGACAACGGTCCAAGGAGAGTAGATGGAAAATGGAAGTGCTGGTCCCTCCTAGTCAGCAGGGGAGTCTAAGCTCTTCAAGCAGTGGTAGAGACTGCAAATGGTCCCAGAGCAGGGGGATGGGCACAGCAGGAACTGAGATGCTCACCCCAGAGGCCCAAGTCCAGTGAAGTCAGGTGCTCTCAGGCAGTCTCCAAAGGTCTAGGCCCCTACTAACCAGGGAAGCTGACCCTGGGGCAGTGGGAGGGACTGCAGGTGGTCCCAAAGTAGGAAGATGGGCATGGCGTGATTTGGGAAGCTCACCCCACAGAAGCCTGAGTCAGGGGTCAAAAATGTAGCTCTTAAGATGCTTAAGAATCTGTGTCCAAACATACAACAATGGTGGCAGCATGTACAAAACCCATGCAAGCTCAATCAGATGAAAACCAGCATAGAACTGAGGAAATGGGAAGGAGGCCCCCAACCTTAGCTGAGAAACTATCGACAGCTGATCACTGCTGGGTGAGGGAGAGTTGATATTCTTTCAGGGAGTGATGCTAGATAAGCTGAACAGGCTCCAATGAATGAACTCACACAGTGAGACAACTGGGTACACAGACTCAACTCCTTAGACTTTAATATATAAGACAGATGCGTGAAATCCTTTGGGCAGGCTATGGGGGGGTGCAGATAAAGGAGGTCTAAATATGATTAAAATGTATGAAATCCACAAAACTTCAATAAAAAATATACGTTGAAAAAAATTAAACAGAAAAGAATAAAATATTTGTGAAAAAAAAGAATCTGTGTTAAACAAACAAAGCCATCCTAGCAACTTACAGAGAAGTAAAAACAGACTTTTGTGTTGTTATCCTAAAATATAAATGTCTCCTCAGGAGACACGCTGGATGATAAGCATCGTGATCTTCCTATTTCTCTGCAAGGTAACAGAAAGAGAGTTGAAGTCTGGAGGTGCCAACACCCAGGTGACGGAGAAGAACAAGAAGGAGTACATTGAGAGGATGGTGAAGTGGCGGGTGGAGCGTGGTGTGGTGCAGCAGACTGAGGCACTGGTGAGGGGCTTCTATGAGGTAAGACCCCCAGATGACCTGTGGAAAGCAGGCCATAGCCCTGAAGGCTTGTGGTAGAGCCTCTCCTCCTGGAGGCTCCTGGGGGACCAGTAATTCAATCAATAACAATGAAAGAAAGAAAAAAAGAAGCAAATCTAGGCATGGTAGTGCACACCTTTAATTCCAGCACTGAGGAGGCAAAGGCAGGCAGACCTCTGTGAGACTAAGGCCAGCCTGGTCTACATAGCAAGTTCTAGGCCAGCTGGGGCTTCAGGGAGATCCTGTCTCAAGAAAGGAGAGGGGGGAGAAAAGAAGAGAAAAGAGAAGAGGAGAGGGGAGGGGAGGGGAGGCACTGTCTCAGTCTAACACACAGCAGTACTAGTGATGAACATAGTCGTCTATGCTGAAGCTGGACTATAATTTCAGGTTGTAGACTCGAGGCTGGTCTCGGTGTTCGATGCTAGGGAACTGGAGCTGGTGATAGCTGGTACCGCTGAAATTGACCTGAATGACTGGCGGAATAACACTGAGTACCGGGGAGGTAAGTTAACAGCACTTCTCACAGTCCAGCTATTACAGACAGAATTCGTCTCCTTAAAAAAACTTTACTGTGGTGAAATTGATATAATACGAATTGACTGTCCTAAAATGAACAATTCAGTAGGGTTTAGTACAGTCAAAAATTTGTGCAACTGTAACCTCTACCTAGTTCTGCAAGACTTCCACCAGCCTAAAGGAAAACTTATACCCATTAAGCAGTTTTCTCTACCCATTATACTCCCCTCTTCCAGACACCTGGAAAACATCAGTCTCCAGTCTGTTTCAGTGGACTTGCCTGTTGTGGAAATGTCATATAAATATAATTGTACAAAATAAGATCTCTTGTCTTTGGCTTCTTTGACAGCGTATTGTTTTGAGATTCATCTGTGTTCTGGGTTTTTTATTTGTTTTCTTTTTTCTTTTATGTGTATGATTGTTTTGCTTGCATTTATGTAAGTGCACCTGTGCATGCAAGGCCCATGAGACCAGAAGAGGGCATTGGATCCCCTGAAACTGGAGTTGTAGGTGGTTGTTAGCCACCATGTAGATGCTGGGAACTAAACCTGGATCAACTTAAGTAAGCACAGCTAGTGCACCTAACCCCTGAACCACCTCTCCAGCCCCATGCTCTGGAATGTTTTAGTGCTTAATTCTTTTATATGGCTGAGTAGTAGTCCAATATGTGTGTATATATAATTCAGTAGTGCTATTGTTATTGTTTGCCCTGTTGGGGATTAAACTCAAGGCCTTGTGCTTGCTGGGCAAGTGCTGTACCACTGAAGTATATCCTCAGCCAAATTTATCACTTTTTGAAGCTGCCGAAAAACTTGACCTTACTTCAGTGCAAAGCAGGTATTTTCACAGCTTCTAAGCTGAACTTCCATTCGGGCAACAGTAACCCCTGGCCTAGCTATACAAAGGTTCAGCTTCTGCAGGCCAGCTCCTGAGTAGCCTGATACTGTCATACTGTCAGGGAAGTATCTCCTGCTTCCTGGGGAATTTTAGCTTTCTTTACCTCTGTCTAGGTTTGCTTACAAGGGCATCAAACTAGCCTTTCTAAAACATCATTCTCATCAAATCAGGACGCCTTCTTTCCCCACACACATGCCTTGTTACTCATAAAGATTTTTTTAGGTTTTTAGGCCTCAAAACCCTTCTTTTAAGGTAAAATATTAGAGAGAAATTCCAATCAATATAACATAGAAAGAAAAAAACAAGGGGACATCCACTCAGCCTCCTTCATTCCATCAGCCACAAACCCTCCTCAGACTTTTAGGTTGACCTGATAAAAAAATTGCCTGTCTAAATGTTTATCCAGAATGTTTCTGCTGAGCCACAAAGATTTCTGATGTCTGAGCACCTTTCCCTCCTGGCCTCATCAGATTCCTGTCAGTGTTAGCTGACTTGCTGTCACCTCATGTCTTCCTCATTCCCATTATTATTTATTTCCTCCGCTAGAAATCTCCTCTCCCTTTACCACACAAACACTCTACATGCCAAACTCAAACTCCATTTTCTTTCTAAAATTTTCTCAATTTCTACCCACATTTATCGCTCCTGCCTTTGAATACCTCTCACCATTGTGGTGAGTTGTAAATTGTTTGCCTGAATTGATTACCCCAAGCCTGGTCTTTGCAGTCATGCTTTAGAGCAACTCCTTGGTCCAGGAATGACCCAGAAAACAACTACGTAATGGGTACAGGGTTTTTTAGGGGTTGTCATGACTGTCAGGAGCCTCTCATCTTCACCCAGGCTTGCCACTTGCTTCTGTCTGTCCTAGACTCTCCTGAGTTGTTGCCAAGAGCTAAGATATCAGAACAAAGAAGGCATGATGAAATATGGCACTCATAGATAGTCTGTGTCTGCTGAGCCTTTCTAATTTTTGCTTACATTTGTATAAAGCTCCAGTATTTAGTCTGTATAACAATTGCTTAAATATAAAGTAAATATCTCAGAGGACACCTCTCAGAACAAAGAGTCCTTTTGTAAATTACCTATGGCCTAAATCTGCTTTTGTTTTAAAACTTTACCTCATTATTTAAATTATTTTAGACCTGCCTAACTAAAAGCCATTACTAGCAAAGTTAACACCCAAAGGTACTATTCAGTTAATATACCTGTCTCTCTCTCCTTTCTCCACATGCTCTTTCTACCACCTCACTCCATTTTATTTGGTTTTTTTTTTTTTCTGTCAGGTTATCATGATGGGCATCTTGTGATCCGATGGTTCTGGGCTGCGGTGGAACGCTTTAATAATGAGCAGAGGTTGCGATTACTTCAGTTTGTCACAGGAACATCAAGTGTTCCCTACGAAGGCTTCGCAGCCTTGCGAGGAAGCAATGGGCTTCGGCGTTTCTGCATAGAGAAATGGGGGAAAATAACATCCCTTCCCAGGTACAGAATTCCTTCCTACCTTAGGAACTCACTGCAGAGGGAAGACCATACTTGGATACCTGAGTTTGGATGAACATCCTTTACAATAGACTCCTTGCTTGTCACTCAAAATATTATTTAGTTAGTGAAAAGCAGGGGGTCTCTTAGTCCATCTGTCAGTAATGGGAAGTGTTTCAATCCATGCAACACTCAGCTTGATTCCTCTTTTTTTGTTGTTCTTTAAGGCATTTATTTCTTTTATTGACAGTTTATGTTCAATGCAAATCAATTCCATAACATGAGAAGTTACTATGAATGAAAGCATAAATATACAAACACAATATACAATCAAATAGATGCACAGCATTCAGAGATGAAGCAGGAGAGTGTTCATTCACATGCACACAGTAGCTTTGGATCTGTGAGATCTGCTGTTCCCATGCAGGTTTCTAAAGATGGAAAAAATTATTCTGGTTATCGACATTATAGTGGCTGTATTAGATCCCAGAACATATAAGTGTGTGGCCATGCAAACAATTTTTTTAGGGAATGTCTATATTTTCAAAGGTTTCTGTGTATCAAGGCAGTTGGAAAAATTTTCTGTGGAATGAAGTCCATTATCAAGCTTAGGATCAATGTCAAATGATCTAAAAATAGGAGCTAATAATCAAAAGTATTCCAAATGTGGCTACTCTGATCTGTTGTTTTGGTTTTCTCTTTAAGAAAAAAGTATTTTCAGAAAGGGTATAAAAGATTGTGTGAATTTAATGCAAGTTAGCTTCCAGACTTCACATCCTAAAGGCTTGATTTGGGGCTGGAGAGATGGTTCAGTGGTTAAGAGCAGTTGCTATTCTTTTAGAGGACAGAGATTTGATTCCCAACACCCACCTGGCGGCTAACAACCATCTATAACTTCAGTTCTGGCAGAATCTGACTCCCTCTTCTGGCCTACATGTGCATTGCATGACATGGGTGCACTTAAGTACATGCAAGCAATACACTCATACACAAATTATTTTTTTATTGGGCTTTTATTCATTTTGTATAACAGTTCTTAATCAAATTTAGACTTCATCCATGCCCCTATCCATGCCCCCACCCCCTCCACCAGACCTCATGTATTCCACCATACATGTTAAGTCCTATCCAGTCAAGCATTTGTACCCAGATGTCCTTTGGTACAAATTCATCCACTGGAGTCTAGTCAACCTATATAGAGATCATTGTAAGGCCTACTCTCCCTCACCCAGTAGTAATCAGTCTTCAGTAGTTCCCAGACTAGGGCCTGCCCATCACCCATTTCCCTCACTCCACTCTGGGCCCTTGTCTGATTGAGTTGGCATGGGGCCTGTGCTCGGTGCCACCATTGCCACAAGTTCACATGTGCAAGCTTCCAGTGGCCTGAAAGCCTCTGCTTCCCTATGCTCATGAACCAGCCCTGGCTCTAAACATCTTTCCACAGTGGTCCCTGAGCCATGGGTGGGTGAGTTTCAATATAGGAATCCTATCCAGGGACACACACTCTGAAGTCTCTTATTCTTTAAAACTTGGCCAGTTGTGGTCTTCTGTGTGTATCACACTCTGTTGTACAAGGAAGCTTCACTTGCGAGAGTTAAGGGATGCACTAGTTTTCTCTCTACACCCACCCCCCCATTCCACTATGTTCCATGAGCCTTAGGTGTAGAGGTTGAACTGTAGATATGTCACCTAGAACTGGCCCTCTCTCAGACATATATACTCTGTGTCTGACCAGTTGTGAGGTTCTGCAGTAGCCTCCATCTGTTGCAAAAAGAAGCTTTTTTGATGAGTGGTGTATGCTATATTTGTCTGTAAATATAAGGATTCATATTTAGACATGCTAAGAAATTTCATTTGTCTAGCAATATGACAGAGATAGGGATTTCCCTAAGATCTATGACCTCTCTAGCAATGTGCATTTGGCAGTGTTTACAGCACCACCCACGAGTTCCCTCCCATTGAGAGGGCTTTAAGTCCAACTATATAGCTGTTGATTACCCCCCAGATAACAGTGCCACTACTACACCAACAGAGGTAGCTTGCTGTGCTGGTCATTACAGTTAATAGGCTTTAAGGCTGGGTTGGACCATTGATTGATGTTCTCCCTTAGCAGCTTACATAGTATCCTCTAGAACTATGAGAACTAAACTTCAGGTAGAAGGCTTCCAGGTCATTTCCTGCTCCATTGCTCCAAGTCCAGTGTCCAAAGTATGTCCTGTCTTCAGCAGTAGGGTCTTATCTTCCAGTTATGAGAGATAAACAGGAGCTCTGAAAATAGTCGGTGTTATTTAGGGAATCTCTTGAACCAACCACTGGAAGGGAAGCCTCTCCTGTCTGGCACTGTGTTCCTTGCCATACAGCCCCCAGGTGTCTGAACATGCACTAGTGTTCAGACACTGTATGTGCATTTCTCAGAGGTTTTCTAAGGCAACACATTTCCCTCTGTGGTTTCCCTAGCCCCCCAAGATCCATTCATCTCTACTCTCTCTACCCCCATCTGACCTCCCTCCTCCCTCCCCAGTCCAAATACCCCTATTATCCCCATCCTTCCCCCAATAACACCTACCTCCCACTATCTCCCTTCTCCTGAGGTCCCTCCTCCCTGACCACCATGGTCTACTACATGCCCCTCCCTCCTCCCCTCCTAGCCAAACACTCCCACTTTCCCCACCTCCCCCTTGGTAACATCTGTTCCCTACTATCCCCCTCTTTTGGGTTCTTTCTTTTCCTTTACCTCCATGTTTTCTTTCCATTTTCCTGGCTCCTGGTGTTACATCAGTATATATACTCACATATAAGGGATTAGTGCTACCATCTACAGATGAGGGAGAACATACATCACTTGCTTTTCTGCATTTGTGATACTTCACTTAATATAACAGACTCTAGTTCCATCCATTTACATGCAGATTTCATAGTTTCATCTTTTCGTGCTGCTGAGTAGAACTCCATTGTGTAAATGTACCACATTTTCATTACCTATTTGTCAGTTGAGGGACATTTAGGTTGTTTCCATTCCTTAGCTAATGTGAAGAGAGCAGCAATAAACGTGGATGTATAGGTATCACTACAGTATGATGAGTCCTTTGGATATATGCCAAGGAGTGGTATGATCCGATCAGATGGTGGGTTCATTTTTAGTTTTGTGAGAGTTCTCTACACTCCTTTCCACAGTGGTTGCATAAGTTTGCAGTCCCACCAGCAGTGAATGAGCGTTCCTTTCTCCACACCCTCTCCAGCATTTGGGGTCTTTTGTTCTCTTGATCTTAGCCAGTCTGAAGCTTTTGAATTTTTACTTCCTGAGTTTTAAGGAGCTTCCCTCAGAATGGAATGTTTCATCTCCCTTTAGAACATCCTGTATCTTAATAATCGTCCCTCTAAGATAGAATGTTTCATTTTAGATACACAATAATGAGTACTGGTAAACATTCCCCTCTGCAAAACAACAGCTGAAAGTAGTTCTCAGGCCTGATTTCACTCATTCTAATCAGCACATCTTCGGCCCAAAAGATATCAGCCTCATGGTTCCACTGAGAACTGAACCTCTTGCTTTAAGTCTGGCAAGAAAATAAGACCCAAAAAGGCAGGATTACCACACAGCTAGCTCAGCAATAGATTTTGATAATTAAGTTATTTGGAAGCCTTCTGCTTTGTTATTTTAGGGAAATATAGTTTGGGTTATCCATTGATAATCACTATCCTTATAAGTCTGCAGCATGATGAAAAAAGGGAAGCTACAGAGCCACCTGCCCATAGGAGCCTACAGTCTAGAGGGAAATACAGACAGAAGATAACTAACTACAACATAAGAGAGAATCAGAGGAATTCAAGGTGGTAAAACTAATGTGATATAAAATGTGAATCAGAGACTTAATCCTGATTGAGCTACTCAAAGAAAATGTCTCAAAGTAACCAACATTTGGGGAATCATTAGGGGATAGAGCAGAAGGGACTCTCAGACTGTTCAGAGAGCATGATCAAGAGCTGAAATGAGAAACCACCCTGTGGTCAGGAAGAAGTGCTGAGTCAGCACACAAGACAAACTATCCAAGAATGTGATGGTCAATATGGATTGTCATAGACAAGACCTAGAATCACCTAGGAGACACATGTTTGGGTGTGTCCATGTGGAAGTTTCTATAGTGAGTTAAATGAGGTGTGAAGAGCCATGCTAAATAGGTTGGCACCATTCCATGGTCTGTGGCCTGGGGTTAAATAAAAAAGAGATAGTGAGCTGAGTTCTCCTCTTTCCTGACTGTGGATGCAATGTGGCCATCCACCTCACACTCCTGCTGCCATACCTTTCCTGCCATGATGGGCCATACCTTCAACTAAGCCAAGATAAACCCTTCTTTACTTATATTGCTTTTGTCAGGTATTTTGTCACAGCAACAGAAAAGAAACTAATATACAGAGGAAGGAATGACAAAGATCCTTCTGTGGGACACCAAGAAATGACCATCCTGATGAGTCTCTGTGTAGCTAAAATTCCTTCTGGGAGGCATAATATCCACCTTCTCCTCCTTGTGGTCCCTGAAGTCTGGGAAACCAGTGGGTTTATTGGGCTTACTTACAGAGCAATGGATGAGGATTTACTTACAGGAGTGTGGGTGCTCCCCTCCTAAGGCCACACTAGAAAGTCTTCATCCAAGTGTGGATGGTGACTTCCCCACAGCCATATAAAATGGCACAAGCCCCTCCCCAAGGCTTCCTCAGTTTATATACCCTTAGTCCCTCCCCCTCATGCAACTGGGACCAACTGGTTGGTTGGGAGGTGTAGCTGACTCCTGCCCCTCCTTTCTTGGGGAACGTAACAATCTACAAGCTTAGCTGTGATGATCCTAAGCAAGCAGGTACAACCAAGCTTGTAAAGAAAGCATCCGTCTATGGTCTTTCTGTTAGAGGACAGTCTTATGCAATGCTCTGCTTTATTCTTTTTTTTAATATTTTATTATTTTTATTTTATGTGTATGAGGGTATTGCCAGCATGTATGTGAGTGCACCCGTGTCATGCAATGCAGCGGAGGTCAGAAGGCGGCTTCAGATTCCCCTGGAACTGGGGTTAAGGACAGTTCATAGCCACCATGTGGGCGCTGGGAATCGAACCCGAGTCCTCTGCAAGAGCAGTCAGTGCTCTTAACCTCTGAGCTATCTCTCCAGCCCCTGCTTTATTCTTTAGGAAATAATTCACTGTTTCTCTTATTTAAGATACACCGATTGTGTGCTATATACATATTTGCTTTGGAAGCTTCAAAGTATCTATTAATACTGTTAGCTCACAAAAAGTGTTCTTAAGGAAAACATTGGACTTCTAAATGGGTTATTCACATCTAGATCAAGATGCCCTCTAAAATACCAATGTGATTCGGGCCTTTTAGAGGGTTTCTTGGAGAAGAGACTGTTCTGAAATAGGAGGACTCTAAGAAGTACTTGCCTATGAGAAGACAATGAAAAATGAGCTAATGAATAATTACACAAAAACCTAACAAGTGTTACCTATGTGTAGCGATAAAGACAAGATATGTGAATCCCCAGAACTGTATATAGTTCAGGAAGTCCTAACCAGGCCATGTGGCAGGCTTTCCAGGACTATGAGCCCCAGCATACTGGCTCCCACCTGGGAGAGGTGACCTGGAGCCACTCTTTCCTCAGATCTTCCCTCTATAGAAAGGAAGGACAAGCCAAATGTGGTGGTACACAGCTGTAGTCCTAGCACTCAGGAAGCTGAGACAGAAGGATCACAAGTTTCAGTCCAGCCTGGGCTATGTAACGGTTTCCAGTTTAGTCTGAGCTACTTAATGAGACCATGTCAGAAGAAAAGAAAAAAGAGGAAGAGAGAGGAGGAGGAGGAAAAGGAGGAGGAGGAGGAGGAGGAGGAGGAGAGAAGGAAGAGGAGGAGAGGGAGTAAAAGACAAGTGATTTCCGAGATGATAGCTCCAAGCAGAGTCACAAAATCAAAAAACAATAACCCAGACTGAATGAAAATCTTTAAAGCAATCCAAGTAATTGCCTTTGAAAAAGCATGTTCAATGGCATTGAACATAGTATCTTCTAGGATAGAATTGTACAGTGCCTGGTGTAGAAACTTCATACATTACTATAGGTGAGTGTTTATGGTCACTGGGTTGGAGGTCGTAGAGCAGGAAGACTGGGATGTTAAACTGGTCTTCCACATGAACTTGGCTACTATGACCTGGCAGAATTACTTTAAAAGGAAGATGTTACTTAAATGCCAGACTGGGGGTGGGGGGACAGGGGTGTGTGTGTGCATGTTCTATGTGGCTTGTGTTGGTGTTGGGGTACATGCTCCTATGTGCCAGTGAGGAGATAAGATATCCTCTTCTATTACTCTCCACCTTATTCCCTTGAGACAGGGTCTCACACTGAGCCTAAAGCTTGCCATTTCCACTAGGCTGGCTAGCCAATGAGCTCCTGGGATCCACTGATCTGTGCCCCACAGCGCTGCAGTTACAGGCATGTGTAGCCATGCCTGACCTTTTTGTGGGTGCTGGGGATTCAAACTTATATCCTTATGTTTGCACAACAAGTGCTGTTAGCCACTAAGCCCCATCCCTTAGAGTATTTAATAAATGCAATTAATTTCAAGTTCAGAGGATCAGAAGGAACAGAAGATCTGTCTAGATCACTGATTTTCAAACTTTTTCAACCATAAAACACAGAATGACATATCCTCTATATTACCACATGCATATATGCCTGCATGCGTACTCATTTGCATGTATCTGTGTATATGTGAAAATTCCTTAATATCAGATTTTATCATTATTCCCTACAGTACATAGTATACTGTGCTCTACATATTCCATTAAAATAAGATGCTAGACAGAATCCATCGATTAAATACTATAAATGATATGAAATTTTTGACCATGTATTGCAAAATAATAATATAGAATTGACAGTGGAGAGTGAGAAAGCTTGTCCATGTTACTAAATGTGAACCATCAAGCAGCGTTTCCTTGCAAGAATTCTAGAATGGACACTGAAACATGGAGATGAGAGAATTTCCTGGCTTTGAGCATAAAACAGAAAGGTCAGAGGAAGACTCTGCAAAGAAAGAGGAGCACAGACATTGTCATACCAGATGCAGTACCACGTACCGTGGAAATAGCACAGGGGAGGATGCATTCATGTTCATAGAAGGAACCAACGATATCAGAGCTATGAGTCGTGGGACTGGCCCAAAAGTGGCAAACAAAATTCTAATTTGAAAATGCTTTGCTTTAGATAGAAACTGAATGTAGGCCCAGGACAGAGTTGGAGGCCTGATTTTGTTAGTGATAAGCTTATTCTGTAGCAGTGGTTTTTAATGAGCTACTAGAAAGGGTGATTTTATTCTTTCCACAGAACATTTAACAATGTCTGGAGTTATTTTTGGTTGTGTGAGCATCTTATAGTGTACAGGTCAGCCTCCACAACAAATAATTATCTAATTCAAAATCACTTTAGTGCTGAGGGAAGGAACCTTGCTCTCTAGGTTCTAGTAATGACACAGTTCTTCAAATCATTATCAGAAGAGGACTGATGACTCAAGGAAGCCATTGTGAAGCACAAGAGAGAAAATGGAAGCCATTGGGAAACCCAAAGGAAGATAAGGGGAGAGAGATGTTCAAGAGGAAAAGTTGTCAAGTGCTTTTCAGGATCTTGAGCAGGTGAGGATAGAACACAGGCTTCTCCATTTGCAGGTCAAGAGGTAATTGACAAACATGAAGAAGCAGTGATTCAGCAGGGAGCAGGACAATGCCCATTTGGATTGTCAGGCAGTGGAGGTGACTGTATGAAGGGAAGGTATAAATTGCATACATGGCTTCACAACTGTCTTGGTCAGTATGTTTATTTTTAAGCAACTTTAATGTGGTCTACAGAGAGCAGGAGCATTCTTTCTTCAGGCACTGTGCTTTTGATCAAAAACTTGGGAAACTTCAAGGATTCATAGATATCAGCTGCTAGATGATACAAATTATAGGGGTAAACAATGAACTGACTGGCATGACCCAAATCCAATACCATCTCAAAGTTCTGAAGCTTAAAGTTCACTTCAACAAAGTAGAATTTGGTGTGGTATGAGTGAAAATATCCTGTGTAGTTTCCAGTTGTCAAGTATGAGGTACAGGTGATTCACTTGCCAGTAGATCATGTGAAAAGGGATAAGATCTTCCATCACCATAAGTATGACACAATTCCTAAAATCATTATCACAATCATAGTTACTTTTTAAAGAGACTCTTACGTTAAAATAATGCACAGTCTGTGAAAGGCACTTACATGTGTTCTGTCTTTGAAGTACACACAGTGCATTATTAGTCCCAGTTCACAAATGAGAAAATTGAGAATCAAAAAGAGTAGCTGACCTTCCCAAGGTCATAAAATTAGCAAGTGGCTAGCCTGGGATAAGGATAGGGGTCTTCCAAGCCCTAGTTCCCTGCTTGCCCCACTACCCAGCACCTGCCCAGCTAAGTGTGGTCCAATGCACAAGCAGTGACAGATCCAGAGCTATAGGAGCCAGACCTAAAGTGTGAAAAGCATTCAAGAACACTGAAACCAATTATGAGTTACTCATAAACTGCATTCATTCTTCATGCCAAACTTGAACTTATCTAGGGGAGCTAACCAAAGCTATTAATAAATGCAGTAGAAGCAACTTGTAAAGTAATTGAGCATTCAGAATAAGTGCTTTTTGCTAATACTGTTTATTTCTTAAATTATCTTCCTCAGAATTAATTTGGTTCCATTTACTTTATAAATGAGATTTCATTTCTCTATTTCTACTCACAAGAGTCATTAAAATGGCCAGAGGAAGGAAATCTAGACGTGTTCTTACATCTCACTGCTGACTAGCTCACCTAGCTCTACGCACTTGGGATTTTTCTGCATTTCTTTTTTTTTTTTTTTTAAATGTGTATGAGTGTGTAGGTAGGTGCACTCATGTCATGCAATGCCCGCAGAAGTCAGAAGAGGTCTTCGGATCCCCTGGAACTGGAGTTATGGATGGTTGTTAGCCGTCATGTGGGTACTAGGAATAGAACTCAGGTTCTCTGTAAGAGCAGCCAGTGCTCTTTACCACTGAGTTCTCTCCAGCCCATGTTCTTCTTAACTACTTCAGCCAACATCCAAAATCCAGTATATGTACTAGTTTCAGTCTTTCTAAATGTCAAAAAAAAAAAATCACTGTAGTCATTGTTGCCCTCAATTCACTGACTTTGCTTTTACTTTCAATCAAATATTCTGGTATTAGGTAAAATATTTCTGCTCTTTTGTTTTGAAGTAACCTGGGCCTGTTTGATGCTTTAGCAATGATCACAGAACACTGCCAACATCTGTTTTCATATTTGCCCCAGTTAAGTCCTTAGGGCCTAAGATCAGATATGCTGCTGTCTTGTGCAGGTCCTAGAGCTTGGTAGGAGAGGAGACAGGCAGGAACTATCATGATAAGGAGGGAGCTGTAGCCAAGAGTAGGAGTGAATATTGGGTAGAAACGTCAACATCCTCTCCCGACTCTCCCCAAACAGAAAACCCCACCTTCCCTCCATCTCATTCCTCTCCTTATCCTCCATATAATCTAGACTATCCTGAGTGCACAGTGTTTGTTACTCTAATTTATATAATTCAAAACAAATGTGTAAACAATATACAATTTTCCCAAAAGTTCTTGTAATTAAATGAAAATTTCATGTCCCCAATAAAATTCTAATGAAGAAAGTTTAGTTTTGTTTGTTTTATGATTTTGTTTTATTTTGCTGTATTTGCATCTTCTTTTGTGCTGGTTGATGTCTAAATACAGCTGGAAACATACCACTCACCCTACCTAGGGAAAGAAAGGCATAAAATTAACTTGTAGCTGTACCCCTGAACCTTTCCCCCTGCTTTATCATCAGGTTTCACAGAAACAAAGAACTGGTGGGAAATAGCGACTCTGGTGCTTCATGCCTCGTCCACTCTGTGCTGGAGATCCACATAGGTATTTCCTAAACCAAGTGTTATCTGTCAGGGAAGACATTTCTGGTCTAAGGCAGAAACTGGCAATCATGGGCCTGAAGGATGAAGCCCAGGCTGAGTAAGGCATTATCTAGAGCAGTAGAGTGAAGATGCCCAGGCTGGGGAGGAGAGGAAGACTGTCTCACAAGCAGAGCCTAAGACAGGGTGAAGATGCCCAGGCTGAGACGAGCACTATCTCACAAGCTCAGATGTTCTTGGAAGTGGGGCACTTGAGCTTCAGGTGATATGTATTCTACTGGGGCAGGGGGTTCAAACTTGTCTACAGGGCAGGCACATCTGACTTGCAGAACTGGATTTAAGAATTCTAAGCATTATTATGGCTTACCAAGACCCAGAAATCAGAGCTAGGCAAGGTTACTTAGGATATGATCCTTTAGTAGTAATGTTATTTCTGCCTCCTTCATGTCTGAGTTCATTTCTCTATTCCAAATCAGGCTGTTAGCATAGAGTTGACCATTGGTTTGCTACTGTAGTTATGGTGTAGTATAGCTTTCGTACAAATAACAAGTACCCATTTCTGGTTCTTCCATTTCCTAAAACGGTCATGTCTGAATGGCCTTGGTTTGTCTGCAGTATTTTGTGATTGACCTAAATCTCACTCACTTTTGATTTCCTTTTGAAGTCATGGACTTATCCAGAACGAGTTGTGACTTTCAAACACCCTGACCAATATTTTCTCCCCATTCAGGGCACACACATGCTTCAACCGACTGGATCTCCCACCATATCCCTCATACTCCATGTTGTATGAAAAGCTGGTAACAGCAGTGGAAGAAACCAGCACCTTTGGACTTGAGTGAGGACATGGAACCTTGCCTGACCTTGTCCTGGCCAGTGACATCACCCTTTCTGGGATGACTCCTTTTCCCTCCTTTGATTTTGGTATTCCATGGTTTTTATTTTCAATGCAAATCAGGATTGACAAAAGCTGTGCATGAAGAACTGCCTTCTTCTAAGATCTAACCTTCAGGCTTATCTCTAACTCTGTCTCCAATGAACTGCTAGCCTGTATGCAATACTACAAAACAGCTGTCTTAAGGTCTGTGTATATCTCCACATACCTCCATTACTAACAGTTAAATATGAATGCAAGTTATGCTACACTTGACCAAAAGGTGGTAAATGTTTACTTCCATTTCTATCATTTAAGGGAAAATTTGAGCTGTAGCCATTCCATGCTTTTCTATGCTCGTGTCTTCTGAGCAGAACTTCCATTTTCATAATTTCCAACAACCGTTTCCAAACCTAGGAGCTTATCAATTTTTTATTTTCCTCTCTCTATATATTTCCCAAGTATTCTATTCATCCAAAGGACAGCAATGGCAAACCTGAAATATTTCTGCATTCAGCTCATGATCCATAGGTGGCATCAATCCCCTCAGCCTGAATTAGCCTAGATACATGGTGCAAATATGAAATGTCCAGCAATTAGCAAGAGCAAGAAAATGTAAACAGCACATCCAGTGGTTGTCAGGACTGTGGGCTCAACTTGAGTTCAGAGAAGTGCAGCCAGAAGATAATCCCTAACGAACACTCACCACTCGAGAAGCACTAACTTGTGCACATGTCTACCAATGAAATCTTAATGGTGTAGTTTGAAGGATGAGACTTCAACTCTAATTTTGTTGCATAGGAAGTGGTAAAGCAAACAGGAAGAAGTAAAGAATATATTACATTGATGTCAATACATGGGTTCTATAGTGTTTTCAATAAAATTATAGGTCTCAACACAGGGAAGAAAGTGTATAGCTCTCATGGATTTTTGTTGTTCTTGAAGCCAGGTTTACTTACTTGGTGGTGAGTTTTTTACTTTTGTTTTTAACTTTGATACTTTTTTTTTCATTCTTTTTACTTCTGTTTTTTTAATCATGACGTTTAAGCTCTATCACATCTGATTGTTCACTGAGACAACACTAAAAAAGAAACTGCAGATAGTGATGGTGCTTGTTAGGGATCAAGGGCAATATGAACTTCTCCATCCACAGCAATCCTTCAAAGGTACATTTATTTGTGGCAAAAAAAAAATACTCATTTATTTTTTAGCACTCAGTAAAATGACATCTTAGAAAATGTGTTTAGAAAAACAATTACAGGCTCCAAAAACAGCCTGATAACTTGATTACATTTGAGATAAACCTAACCATAATGATCATTTGCTATTTTTGTAACTGTATTATCTTGTGTTGTCTGAAGTATGCCATAAATGAAAGTGTTTTTCTTTGCTGGGAACAGAAAGCTAAAGAGACCCAACTAAGTGTCAAACGATTGTTTTCAATCTAGTAGAACAAGGGAGAAATGTGAGACCGTAAGGCAAAATTAACATAAGATGAATGGCCTGTGGCAAATTCTTCCAGAGTATTGTGTTCCTGCACTCTAAAATAAAATATTTCTTCATAGGAATTATTGACGATGTCAAGGTTGTCAAACAGAAAGTATGTGTTATAGAAACTTAGCCTTCTATTGTTGTCTAAAAAGAACTTTTACTAAGAGTGGAATTTAAGTTGTATGATACACAACTTGAGGGACAAGTACAATTCAGTTCATATTTGAGTATTTGAGAAGTAACGAATTCCAACGGAGCTGTTCTTTATTTCTGAACTCAGAGCAAACAGACTGAAAGTTGCTTTTGCTGAACCTTTAACTCTTTGAGCAGCATCTTTAGAACGGATACTCATTAATTCGGGTGTTCAACTTTTCTAACACTTATTTGTCAGAAATTAAAAAGGAGAAAGTTGTTCAAATGATGGGCACTGTTTCTGGAGAGCTTTAAAATTTACATAAATATGACAATCTCATAATTAGATTAATATTTATTCTGTCAGTACACAGAAGGAATTATCTGAGAAATTATATATAAGTAATTTAGATATAATGGCTTTTAGTTCATTTTAATTGTCAGTCACCTCTACATAAATGTCAATAAGCATAACAGCAATGGCATTTTTAAATATAATTTTTTATTCTTTGAGAATTTCATACATGCACATAATGTATTTTGATCATATTCACCCCCACCCTTCCCCTAAGTCCCCCCAGATCTAAAATACCCCAGTCCTCACTCTCCTCCCGACTTCATGTCCTCTTTTTGTTATAACCCACTGAGTCCTATTTGTACTGCCCATTCACTAATGGGTGGGGGGGCATTCATTGATTCACTGGAGCATGATCGACCTACCAGAGGCCACACTCTTAAAGGAAACTGACACTCCATTCCCCAGTAGCCATCAACTGTCAATAGCTCCTCAGTTAGGGGTGAGGACTTATAAGCCTTCCCCCTCCACATAGCAATAGTATTTTATAAAAATTAAAAGTCATGGGGGCTGGAGAGATGGCTCAGCAGCTAAGAGCACTGACTGCTCTTGCAGAAGACCTGGGTTCAATTCCCAGCACCCACACGGTGGCTTTGAACTGTCCTTAACTCCAGTTCCAGGGGAATCCAAAGCCCTCTTCTGACCTCCGCTGGCATTGCATGACATGGGTGCACTCACATACATGCAGGCAATACACTCATACACATAAAATAAAAATAATAAATAAAATTTAAAAAGAATGATA
>NW_008341028.1:4382296-4396175 GCF_000622305.1 Nannospalax galili
CTTCATGTATGATACTGATTTTAAAATTACATATAAGTTCAATATATACATATATATAACTGTATATGTACTTATATATAATGAAACTTCTGAAAACTTTTTCCGTTAATTTTAATGGGCGGAGGTATAAATCATCTCAAATTATATAATTCTGTGGGTACTGCAGATCTGTTTGTTACCACATATAATTTTTAACTCAAAATTTTCTCCATGAAGGCAATTGCAAAATGAATCACTTAGAAGTCAGCACTTCCCAAAACAAGATTTTTAGATCTAGTTTTAGTAAGATTGTATAACCTTTTATTGGGTATGCTATAAAGTGTTACGTAATTTCATTGATACCACATTTTATTTTATACTCTGAAAATGATAATCTCCCAAATAAAAAACAGAATCTGAGCTGGGCGTGTTGGCGCACGCCTTTAATCCCAGCACTCGGGAGGCAGAGGCAGGTGGACCTTTGTGAGTTCAAGGCCAGCCTGGTCTACATAGTGAGTTCCAGGACAGCTGGGGCTACAGGGAGACCCTGTCTCAAAAAAGACCAAAAAAAAAAAAAGTCAGAATCTGCAAAGTCAGAATTAGAATTATTCTAGAACTACTGAATGTGCCATCTTATGCACATAAACTGAAGGACATTGTGGTAATTCTTTATTACCATCACTATTGTAGCACAAATATTTCTGGAAAGTTGATGAGAAAATAAGAGATAAATTTTGGCAGAGTTTAAGCATGAAAGATTTAAATATTTTTCTTGTTAATACATGATACTATGTCCTTTAACAGTAAGAATATTTGTGTGTCAAGCCAATGAGCTGTTTTCCAAGAAAGTTCTAATGTTAAACCAATTACGTTGTCAATCCATGTGTCTGAAATTTGGGTTCAGAAATTTTCTAAGTTGCCACAGATGTTCCCAGTCAAGATGAAACACTTTCAAATGAAAGTAGTTAGAACTTTACATAAAAAATGTGGTGCTTATTATTATTATTAATTATTATTATGTATTTCAGTGTTCATTATTAAAGCTACTGCAATACTGTATTGTAAAAGTGCAGGATGAATATTCCAGCTTTCATAAGTCCAAAAGAGAAAGTATTAATTTCCTGTTAGTGATATGTATTTCCTTTGTTCTTGTAGAAAAAAGGTGCCTAAAGGTAGTACACAGAGTAAATGTCCCATTAGCCTACTTCCTGCAGCTTCTAATTTATCTAAGGAAATGTCTATATCAATTTTTTTAAAAAGTCTTTGTCCTAGTCAATAACAGCAGAAGTCCACACTACTGGGCTGATTTTGCTTACATCAAAAAGAAAAATGTCATGTGATACTCAGGCCTCGCTTTCTCTTCCATCATACACCTTCAAGGAATGTCAATAAATTCACTTTGGTATGGCACCGTGTACGTTCCTTATTACAAAGAGAAGTCTATGGTAACAGAAATCTGCACCGTGCCTGTGCTCCTGCTGAATACGAACAATAAAACAACACAGGATGGCAGCTGCTGTGGTAAACAGTTCTCACAAGAAATCAGTACATCATACCCACCAGTTCATGAATAAAGAGGCTGTTTTGTAACAAATCATTTTTACATACCTATTAGAACTCTGCACAGACCACATGAGCTTCACCTTGTAACTATTCTTCATGTAGAACCTGGAAGACACTGGTTCATAAGAAATCCTACATGTTGAGGGACTGGAGAGATGGCTCAGTGATTAGGAGCAATGGCTGTTCTTGCAGAGGACCTGGATTCAAATTCCAGCACCCACATGGCAGCTAACAACCAACTCCAGTTCCAGGAGAGCCAACACACCCTTCTGATCTCCATAGGCACTGCATGACATGGATGCACTTATACACATGCAGACAATGCACTCATACACATAAAATAAAATTTAAAAAAAAAGAAATCCTACTTATTGAAATGCTTCTGTGAAAACTTCAAGCATAGTCCTGGGAGGTTTACCCCAGTGCACATGTCACAAATTACCAACACAAAAGTGACAACACATCTTTCCAAGCCTACAAAAGGCCAACAATGTGGCTTCCACTGCATGGCCAGATTTAATTTATTCTTTGAGAAAAAAATATTTTTATTTGAAAAAGTATGGGTAGTAATGAGAGAAGGTAGACCCTTGGACTAGCTGGAGTCAGTGAGATTATTTTTTAATATTTTATTTATTTTTATTTTACATGTATAAGTATATTCCTTGTATGTGTGTAAGTGCACCCCTCCTGTATCATGCAATGCCTGCAGGGATCAAAAGAGGGCATCAGATCCCCAGGAACTGGAGGAACGGATAGTTGTCAGCCACCATATGGGTGCTGAGAATTGAACCCAGTCCTCTGCAAGAGCAGCCAGTGCTCTTAACCACTGAGCCATCTTTCTAGCCCCAAGACATATGGATAATACATTTTCACACACATGCTGGACTTGCTTCAAATTTATCATAACTGAAACTAACTTTTCTCTTCAGGCACAAAAGTACTAGGCTAACCCATAATTTATGAAAAGTAGTAGGCTATGTTATTTTGTCTTAATCTGATCATTATTCTAAAATCAAGATATTCTAAAATCAAGATTTCCGTGGTCATATTTTTCCATGAAGCGTGTCACTTGCAAATTATATACTGTTAAAGAAAAAGTGACACGCTCAGTTTAATATTAAAAGTACAGTTTAAATATGTTTATATAGGACAGTTTTCTAGCAAGAAAAATGAACAGAATCTGGGCAAACCAAACCGATCTTTAACAATGCTCAGGAATCATCAGTTTTATGGTTGTAATTAGACCTCTTTTGTCTGTCTGGTTATCCTGGAGATGAGGAATCTGAGATGAGGAAAACTGACTTACTGAAAGCTACTAACCTTTGTCTTGAGGAATAATAGGATGCCCTGTCCCAAAATACCCCTGACGTCCTAGGCTTATGAAGTGATATCACCATTAGGCAGTTTTTCAGGAAGGTGATGTGCACAGAAGACATGGAAGATGAGAATGTGCCGTTGGAAAACCAGGAATGTACAATCAGTGCAATTTCACCAAAGACAGAAAAGCCTTCCTGTTCCCAAAGCTCCTATTCAGGAATTTGGTAGATAATGCAAAATAGGTGGTTTAAACAAAAGCAGCAATTTGAGATCAAGTTCATGAGAGAATACATTCTTTCTGACAGCTGTGAAAATTTGTTCCTCTTAGATCTGGTGATACCCTAGCAGGACTTGGTTTTTCTCTCTAGCTTCATTTTGTATGGGTCTAGGTCTGTGTGTGTGTGTGTGTGTGTGTGTGTGTGTGTGTGTGTGTGCAAATTTTCCTCTTTTATAGTAACACTAGTTTTAGATGATTAAGGTTCATTCTAATGACTTCATCTGAACTTAATTATTAATTTTAAATAAACTCACATCCTAAGAGATTATATCTTCTTTGGGGGACATATTTCAATCTGTAGCACCTTCTTCCTGGTGCCCTAAAAGCTTATAATAATAATAACAGTAATAATAAAAGATGCCATGTAACATATAAATATATATATGCATACATACATATTTATAACCAGACTAGGGTTCAAAATTCATCTTGCTGGAGACCCAGAGAACATACCTCTCATTTTCAAAATAGCAAGCACTAAAGACAGAAGGCAATACTGCCACAGTTCAATAGAACTTCACTTAGATGAAGGCTTGTCTGACTCTGCAAACTGGGCTGGGTCCACTGATCTGCTGTCTAGTATAGTCTAAGTTGGCACACTAATAGCCAGTGAGCAAGGCATGATGCCACTGAGAAGACATAGCTCTGTTGCTTAAGGAAAGCTGGACTTCATATACTCATTAAAGGACAAGAAATTCTAGAACCTATGAAAAATATCCCCAAACAAAGAAAATGATCATTATCCTGAAAATTCAAAGGCAAAGAAATAGATGGGATAAAAGCAGCAATTGAAATATTTTAAAAGTCCTAATTGCCACATTGAATAAGTATCAAGAAAAGGTGACCTTTAAGAAAGAGAAACTAAGAATGTAAAAAAGAAGGCTGAACTTACTAAATATAAGAAATGCTGATTAACAGGGAAGACCTGAGCTGACTGGAATGTCACCAACACCTTCATGATGCAAGTGTGCAGAGAGCATGAATAAAGTATTATTTTGACATAATACATACTGAAGCCAAAAAGATGGAAATAAAAAGGAGCTTTACCCTTGTGTTAGTCACTTTTCTGTTGCTGTGATAGAAACACTGACCCAAGCAATTTATAGAAGGAAGGGTTTACTTGAGCTTATGGTTCCAGGGGAATTACAGTCCGTCATGGCAGGGAGGGATGGTGGTTGGAACAGGAGCAGCAGAAGTGAAGCTCTCACATCATCACGCAGGCACAGGAAGCAAGAGAGCGACTGGCACTCTGGCAAGGCTTAAGAACTCTCTAAGCCCACCCCCAGTGACATGCTTCCTCCAGGATAGCCACACCTTCTAAAACCTCCCAAAACAGCGCCACCATCTGGGGACAGAATGTCCAAATACTTGGAGCCTATGGGGGACTATCATTCAAACCATCACAGCCCTCTTCTGACCTCCATGCATTGCACAACATGGGTGCACTCACATATATGCAGGCAAAACACTCATACACATAAAGTAAAAATAATAAAATATTTTTTAAAAGGAGTTTAGAAGAGCAGTGGGGAGGTGGAGTAGAAAATAAGGGACAAGGATATAAGCATCACTTTCAAAACATAAGCCCCCAATCCTCCCATCTAGCAAGGAGCTGGACTCCTAGCATTGAACCTGAGACCAGATCATAATGACCTCTCATTCCTGAGTTACAACTGTCTCTGATCCACAGAGTCAGAGGGCACTGAGTCACGTGAACCCTCGATCCAGACCCCAGTTCATGATGGTTCAGAAAAAATTCATAGTACTCAATTTCTTCAGAATTGAATTAAAAAACAAAGCTGTCTCACATCCATTAATTCTCTAGAGTCAGGGCAGAGGCCATTCAGAAGCTTTCTCATAGAGACCTTTCAAAAATAATTACAATTAAATAAGAACTCATCAACAGTAACAAAAGTTATATAATATGACAGGAACTCCATTGCCAGGAGAGAGAACCACAGCTAGAATGGGAAGCAGGAACTTGAATAACATTGCAACCTGAAATAGCTGTAAGTACTTTGAAAAATTCAAACAAGGACAGAGGAGAATAAACATGAAGAGGCAAATTTGAAAAGAATTATTAATGATGTGCCTTTTCATTTGGGGGAGCATAAGCTAATGTGGTTATTTAACATGAATGAAAATGTCTAACAGCTGATACAATTAAATTATACAGTTTCTGGGGTCAGCAAGATGGCTCCATGGGTAAAGGAGCTGATCACCAAGCCTAACAACCTGTATTTAATCCGGGGACCCACTGGGTGAGAGGGGAGAACCAGTTTCTGTGAATTGTCCTCTGACCTCCATACACACACTGTGGCACACATTTGTGCACACACACAAACACACACACACATAAATTAATGTAATAATTTGTTAACATACAACTTCTAAAATTTAATAAATGCCTATTTTCATATGTATATATTTTTAAATGTACCTGTATCATAGTATATTTTCAAAATATTCCTTAGCTGATTTTTTACACTCAATTTCTATCATGTTGAGCTAAGACAAATTAACTTCCAACTCTTAATAATATTTTTAGTGCTAGAAGAGGAGACTGGCAGGAGAGCATCTGCCTAGCCATTCACAAGGACAAAGGCTCAATAACAAGCACCACAAAAAAAATAATGCTTTCCAAAATCTGATGTGTAGATTTTTCATAAATGTGACATTCATGTTCATTTTGTTGTAGAAATTATAATTTATTTAACTGTCATGGCAGTATTTATGTATATAGAAAATATTATAACAGATGTGAAGAGATGGATCAGCAGGTAAGGTATTTGCCGCTGCAATTCAGTCCTCAGAAACCTGAATTCAATCCTCACAACCTACATAAATATGAAGAAATAAGAACCAGCTCCTTTTGAGACAGGGTCTCCCTATAGCCCCAACTGTCCTGGAACTTGCTATGGAGACCAGACTGACTTTAATCTCATAGAAATCCACCTGCCTCTGCCTCCTGAGTTCTGAGATTAAAAGCATGCACCATCATGCCCAGATCAATTATACTGTTTTTAAAAAGGAAACAAAACACAAATATCTACTTAATGTGTGAATACATACTCACAAGCATATTCTAAGCCAAATGGCCAGAAATGCTTATGCCATTTGCAATCTTCATTTCTGCAACTGGTCACATGGTCTTAGCTGGTATTTATAACTACCTTCCTCTACTACCTATTCTATATTTCCCCTACCCTCAGCAAACATCTCAGGAGGTCTTGTCTCTTTCCCTGGAGGGGTGACCCATACCTTCATCCCTGAAGAATCCAGGCCATTTGTCATCCTATCTGGATTGGACTGTTGCAGTTTCCCATTCACCTTAATCACAGGACATGGTAACATCAAAAGACGCCCTAAAGAATCTGCATTCCAGATGAAATCTTCCTTACCTTTGTGATATGAAACCTTCTTGACCATAGCTACGCCATGTTAAAGTTTAGGCTGACTCTAGGCTCTGAAATTATCAGGTAGTTGGCCCAGGATATGGGAACACATGTTAGTGGAACCCCAGTTGTCTTGGGAACAGGTCAGTGTGCCCTGGAGTGTACCTGCTAACTGCAAATTTATGGCTTCTGTAGGTTATTCTTGGCTTGCTTCTGCAAAATAGTAATTGTTGCTTAATAGAATAGAAATTGTTAAGAGGGATCTCCACCTGTAAGCTTGGGAACTTAAACTTTTCACCACTGGTTATGGTTCTCTGTGTAAAAGCTTACCCTAGAGATGGATGGATTCCTATCAGTGTGCTCCAGAGTGTACCTGCTAACTGCAGATTTATGGCTTCTGTAGGTTATACTTGGCTTGCTTCTGCAAAATAATAATTGTTGCTTAATAGAATAAAAATTGTTACGGGGGCTTTGCACCTGTAAGTTTGGGAACTTAAACTTTTCACCCCTGGTCATGGTTTCTCTGTATTAAAACTTACCCTAGTGATGGCTCAGGGCTACCCACTTGGGACTATACCGATCTCTTGTATAGTCGCTGACCAGCAACGACTTTCATTTGGTAAAACTTTGAGAGGTCTTCTCTGGTGAAGCACCTCACAACACCTCAACTTTGATGAAACAGTCCAATTTTCCCCTGGTAGTCTAGATCAATCACCCTTCCTAATACTGTTATTACTTTCTTAGCCTGTTGACTTAAGGGTATCAGAAGCCCAGAGCGGCCAGGGGGAATTCTTAGCTTCCAGTTCAATGGAATGTTTGCTGTGTACTCCCTACTCTGGAACCAAAACTTCTAGGTCAGCAGAGCACAAAGTTAAAGTCACAGGAAACGAAAATTTTCTTAGTTGGTCACTAAGGGTGATAGTGAGTGGAATCATTCCCACTCCCACCCCTTGATTCCTAACCCAGGAATTTTGGCTATAGGAGAAACAGTACCATATGTTGGATGCTGATTTAAAGCATATGCCACTTTCTGGAGGACCCTATCCCACGCCTCCAGGCTATTGCCACCTAATTGGCACTGTAACTGTGTCTTTAAAGGAGCATTCCACCATTCTATGAAGCCAGCTGCTACAGAATGGTAGTGAATTCATGACCATGAGCCTACTGCCGCACTTCTTTAGCTATGAAGTGAGTTCCCTAATCAGAATCAATGCTGTGTGGGATACCATGATGGTGGATAAGGCATTCTGTAAGACCCTGAATGGTACTTTTGGCAAAAGCACCACTATAAAGTAAATACAAAGTAAGTACATGCAGCTCATGATGGGCAGCTCAGGTCACATGGTAACTTGGTGGCCCATTGTCAAACATTCAGTTTCCACTATGAGCCAATAGCAGAATAAGAGCTGTTTCTCAAAGGGAGAATAGTTGTCTGCAAATGAAGGTAGTCTTACTCCAAAATCCCAATGACCTCGCCTATGATTCCACTATGGAGCCTGCCAGAGATGTCAAACAGCATCTCTATCTGCCACTGACACCTCAAGCACCATTGGGTCTCCTGGATCATATGGCCCAAGTGGCAGAGCAGCCTGTACAGCAGCGTGGAGCTGTTGAAGAGCCTTTTCCTTCTCCAGGCCCCACTCAAAGGAGCTAGCTACCTTCTGAGACTCTTGATATATGGATTGTAGTAACACACCCAGGTGAGGAATGTACTGCCTCCAGAATCCAAACAGGCCTACTGAGTGTTGTTCTTCTTTCTTGGTGATAGGAAGGGCCAGGTGCAACAATTTATCCATCACCTTAGAAGGAATGCCTCTGCATACTCCACACCACTGGACTCCTAGAAATTTCACTGGAGTAGAAGGCCCTGGAGTTTTGGTTGAATTTCTTTCCCATCTTCTCACACGCATATGCTTTACCAACAAGCCCAGAGTGATAGCTTCCTCCTGCTTACTGGGTTCAATTGGCATAATGTCATCAATATAGTGAATCAGTTTGTTATTTTGTGATCAAGATCCCTTCGAACTAAGTTATGACACAAGGAAATTAATATACCACTGAAGTTGAACAGTAAAGTTGTATTCCTGGCCTTTCCAACTGAAAGCAAATTGCTTCTGGTGGTCCCTATGGACAGGTATTAAGAAGAAAGCATTTGCCAGATCAATAGCTGCATACCAGGGACCAGGAGATGTATTAATCTTCTCAAATAAGGAAATTACATCTGGTACAGCAGCTGCAATTAGAGTCACTACTTGATTAATTCTGCAATAGTCAACTCCTTCTCCATAATCTGTCTGTCTTTAGCACAGACCAAATAGGAGAGTTAAAGGGAGATGTGGTGGAAACCACTACCTCTGCATCTTTCAAATCCTTGATGGTGGCAATGCATGCAGGCAATGTACTAATACACATAAAACAAAGATAACAAGGGCTGGAGAGATGGCTCAGCAGTTAAGAGCACTGACTGCTCTTGCAGAGGACCCGGGTTTGAGTCCCAGCACCCACATGGTGGCTACAAACCATCCTTCACTCCAGTTCCAGGCCCTCTTCTGACCTTCACAGCCTTGCACAACATGGGTGCACTCACATACATGCAGGCAATACACTCATACAAGTAAAATAAATAAATAAAAATAATAAAATATTTTAAAAATTAAGATAACAAAATATTTTTTAAAAGAAGAAAACAGAAATGACTTCAAATACCTCAGTTTACTTCTCACTAGTATTTAGAAAACTTATGTAACTTACTATCTTAAAGGGTGAAAAAAATTACGTTTGTTGTCTTCTCTTTTTTTCTGCTCTTTTTTGAAACAGGGTCTCCCTGTAGCCCCAGCTGGCCTAGAACTCTCTACATAGACCAGGTTAGCCTCGAACTCACAGAAATCCACCTACCTCTGCCTCCGGAGTGCTGGGATTAAAGGTGTGCGCCACCACGCACAGCGTCTTCTTAATTCTTTACTTATTCTTAAGTACCCATTTGGTTCATTTCTCTTTGGGAATATCACATTCATAGTCTTTTTTTCTCTATTCATTTTTTTTAATTTTTATTGAGCTTTTGTACATTTCATACAATAGTTCTTAATCAAAATTAGATCCCCTCCCACACCCATGTCCCATCCCCCCACCCTACCCCACCAAACCCACCCCCACCAGACCTCATGCATTCTGCCATGAATGTTAAGTCCTATCCAGTCAAACACTTGTATCCATATGTCTTTTGGTGCAAGTTCATAAACTGGAGTCTAGTCAGCCTAACTAGAGATCATGAGTAAGGTCTACTCTCCCTCAGTAATCAGTCTCCAACAGTTCCCAGGCTAGGCCCTGCCCACCGCCTAAGAAACGGAAACAGCCTAAATACCCTTCAACTGACTAATGAATAATGAAAATGTGGTACATTTACACAATGGAGCTCTACTCAGCAGTAAGAAAAGATGAAATTTGTAGACAAATGGATGGAACTAGAGACTGTTATACTAAGTGAAGTAACACAAACTCAGAAAAGCAAGCAATGTATATTCTCCCTCATTTGAGGATCATAGCACCCATCCCTTATATGTGAGTATATATCCTGATGTAGCAGCAGGAGCCAGGAAAATGGGAAGAAAACATGGAGGTAAAGGGAAAGAAAGAGCCCCAAAGAGGGGGATAGTAGGGAACAGATGTGGGGAAAGAGGGAGTGTTCGCTGGGAGGGGAGGAACATGCAGGGGACCATGGTAGTGGAGGAAGAAGTCAACTCAGGAGAGGGGGATGGTGGGAGGCGGGTGTTATTTGGGGGAGGATGGGGATAATGGGAACAATTGGACTACAGTGGGAGCAGGGAGGTTGAATGGGGGGAGAGAGAGGAGAGATTAATGGATCTTGGGGAGCTAAGGGAAGCCAGAGGAAAATGTTTGGCTAGGGAACGCCCTGAGAAATGCGCATGCGGGTGTCTGAACATTAGTGCATGTGTATACTTGAGGAAGGTTTGGCAAGGAACACAATGCCAGACAGGAGAGATCTCCCTTCAGAGTAGTCCAAGGGACCTTCAAAATAACATAGGCTATTGCCAGAGTTCTTGGTTATCTCCCAGAACACAAAGATAAGACCCTACTGCTTAAGATAGGACATACTTCGGACACAGGATTTGGAACAGGAACTGACCTGGAAGCCTTTACCTGAAGTCTAATTCTCAGTCTAGCTCTAGAAGATACTACGCAAGCTGCTAAGGGAGAAAATCAATGATGCAACCCAGCCCTAAAGCCTAATAACCATAAGGACTGGCACAGCAAACTACCTCTATTGGTGCAGTAGGTGGCATTGTTGCAGGGTGGGGTGGTAATCAACAGCTATCTAATTGGACTTAAAACCCTCTCAGTGGGAGTGAACTCATGGGCGGGGACTTAAAACCCTCTCAGTGGGCGTGAACTCATGGGCGGTACTGTAAACACAGCCAAATACATATGGCTGGAGAAGTCACAGAGCCTAGAGAATATCCAATCTCTGTTATATCTCCAGACATAAAATTTCTTACCAGATGCTAAATATGGACCCTTATATTTACAGACTGTACACCACTCATCGGAGAAGTTTCTCCATTCTTTTAATTGAATTTTTGCACATTTCATACATCTTAATCATACTTAGACCCCATGCCTTATCTGCATCCCTCCTGCCCCCATGCCAGATTTCATGCATTCTGTCATATATGTTAATTCCTATCAAATACATCTGTATGTTCCCAGATGTCCCTTGATGTGACTTCACCCATTGTACCCTGTTCAACCTATCTAGCATCACTCCCTTAAAGAAGATCAACTCTCCTTCATCCAGCAATGATCAGTTGCCATAAGTTCCTCAGCAAATGTTGAGATTTCTTACCCATGTCCCCCCTTTATACTGCTTTATTGTATGGTTTGAGTTTGCATGGGTCTTGTGCATACTGTAACCATTGCTGAAAGTTCATATGAGAAAGTTCCCAGATCAAGAAAACTCTTTTTCTCATAGCCATTCACCACCCCCTCTTCTGCAATGGTCCCTGAGTCCTGGGTGGCCAATGCTTAACATAGGAGTCCTATCCAGTACATTTCACTTATCCTTTACATTTTGGCCAGTTGTGGCTTTCTGCATTAATCACCGTCTGTTGCATGAGGAAGTTTCACTGGTGAGAGTTGAGATATATATTAATATTCACTCTGCCCCCTGTGCTACTATGTTCCCTGAACCTAAGGTATAGAGGTTGAATTGTAGATATGTCACTTAGGGCTGAATATCTCACAGAAACTTATTCTCTGCACTCAACCAGTTGTGGTACTCTGTAATAGTCTCCAGTCTCCATCTGTTGCAGAAAAAAAAAAAAAGATTCTTTGATGAGTAATGAGAGTTATACTAGTCTGTAAATATAAGGATACACATGACTGCAGAGGACATTCATAATATTCAAGGAAACTTTTCATTGGTAATTTAGAGACCTACCTAACCTGCCCCCCTCAAGGAAACAAGAATACATGTTCACTACCTTCCTAACAGTTTGATTTTTCTTAGCCAATAATGGGGATCTCTTCCCAATGGCAATAAATGTGTTGCTGTGTTCCAAGAAATCAGGCTTATAACACAGGATGTGTTTTGCCCACATCCTAAGGTTAGGCCTACATTAAATTGGATGTAAATAGGATAAATATCTAAGGTTTCTGGGACATTTTATTTTTACTTTGTTTTAAAGACCTCTGTACTGATTGTGAATAATTCAAAGTTAAATGTAAGAAATGACAATCTCAGGCTCTTTTGTACTGCTAGCTTACAGACTTACCTCACTTGTTCCCCTTAAGGAGCCAAAGAAGACTACATGTTGACTACCTTCCTCACGATTTGCTTTTACTTAGGCAAAAATGAGGTTCTTTTCTCATTGGCAATAGATGTGTTCATGTGCTTTAAGGCAAGGAGGTTTATAACTCAGGGAGTGTTTCAACTACATCCTAAGGCTAGGCCTACATTACACAGTTTGGGAATGGAACTAGGATAACATGTCTAAGGTTTCTTGATAGGTTGCTTTTTAACGTTTAATAAAGATCTCTGTACAAATTGTGAATAATATGAAGTTAAATGTAGGAAATGATGTCTAAGGGGCTGGAGAGATGGCTCAGTGGTTAAGAGCACTGACTGCTCTTGCTGGGGACTTGGGTTCGATTCCCAGCACCCACATGGTGGCTACCAACTATCCTTAACTCCAGTTCCAAGGGAATCCAAAGCCCTCTTCTGACCTCTGTGGCATTGCACGACACAGGTGCACTCACATACATGCAGGCAATACACTCATACACATAAAATAAATAAATAAAAATAATAAATAAAATATTTTTTAAAAAGAAATGATATCTAAATCTCATGGCCCTTTCCCTGGTAATTGGGAGATTTAGGTAAATTGCTCCCCTCAAAGAGATTAAGAAGATATGTTTACTAAGAGTTTACTTCTTTTTAGGCAATAATGGCATCTTTTCTCATGGGCAATAAATGTGTTCACGTGCTTCAAGGAAAGGTGTTTTATAGCCCAGAAATTGTTTCAGATACATCCTAAAACAATGCATACATTACATGGTTTTTGAGAGGAAGTAGGAAATAACTCTAATGCTTCTGGGATGTTTTCTTTGTATTTTGTTATAAAGGTTTCTATATCAACTGTGAATAAAACAAAGTTAAGAAATGAATGCATATATCTCTGTCTGAATCTCACTGATATGTAAGAAATTTATATAACTTATTTCCTCAAGGAGTGAAGGAACATTACACATCACTTGACCCCTTAACTCTTCTTAATGTATTCTTAAGTATCAATGTTGTTCATTTTTTACTGAGAGTAATCACATTTATATGCTTCAAGACTTTGGGTCATGGCTAGGGATGTGGCTAGATGTAGGGTGAGGATTAGACATATGTTCCATAACCAGACTGTTCTGACTGGCAAGTTAGAAACTTATGTAAAGTATTTTGCTCAAGGTGTTAAAGAAGATTACATGTCACTTGACTTCTTTTTTAAATCTTTTTTTTAGGTTTTATTTTTCTTTTTTTTAATTATTTGTTTAATAACCATATAATTAGAAGAAGCATTTCATTACAACAGCGTTGACATATTCAATAACAATTTTCTGAGCTAAGATGCATCTCTTTTAAAACTGCTGTAAATTTTTAGGTTTACAGTTGAATTTTTACAGTTATACAATATTGTACTCAGTATAAACCCTATAAGACATAAATTAAATGACATTTTAACCTTTAAAAAAGATCTCCATTTCATTATTAAAATACACAGTTTCATACAGAAATTCTTTTTCAATGCAATTGACATTGGATGTTTGCACATGCATTTCTAAT
>NW_008341028.1:4396335-4397615 GCF_000622305.1 Nannospalax galili
CATAAATTTTTAGGTTCATATTGAATTAATACAGTTATACAATATTGAGCTCAGAATAAACCCTGTAAGACATAAAATTGAATGAGTTTTTACCCTTTAAAGAAGATCTCCACTTCAAGATATGAGGTTTCCTACATTTTTTAATTTTATTTTTTATTTTTTTTTAGAAGAAGCGTAGCATTACAGCTTTAACATGCCCAATAAAAGGTTTCAGAGCAAAGACACAGCTCCTTCAAAAGTAGCTATAAAATTTCTAGATTTGCTGTTGAATCAATACAGTTATACAATATTGAACTCAGTATAAGCCCTGTAAGACATAAAATTGAATGAGTTTTTAACCCTCAAAAAAGAAGATCTCCATTTCATTTTAGAATATATGGTTCCTTGCAGAAAGACTCATTGTTTTTGCTATTAACACTGAGATGTTGGCATGCATCTCTAATCTGTATGTATCTGATTATTACTAGTCATAATCATTTGCACTCAGATCCTTGGTGCCTGTGTATGTCTATAAAGTCATCGGGTAGATTTCAATGGTAATGTTCATCACCTTTACTAATTAACATGATGTAACCTTTTATGCTTCCTCCTCAAATATAATAAATTTTTTAATTTGTTGATTTTTTTTCTGTGTGTGTATATCACACAGAACATCCCAAACCATCTTATTCAACTATACACCCACTTCCCAGATGGCACCCTCCCATAGCCTCCCTCCCCCACTAGAGCCCTTATACTCTGTCATTCCTGCTACTGTCCGCTGTGTAGTAATCTGGGTTGGCATCTGTGGTCATTTAAAACTGGCTGGTCTACATAGTGAGTTCCAGGACAGCTGGTGCTACAGGAAGACCCTGTCTCTAAAAGATCAAAAACAAAAAAAATCTGGAAATACTTTGGTCCAGGCTCTTCTAGCTTTCATAGTTTGCACTGAAAAGTCAGCTGTAATTCCAATGGGTTTCCCTTATATGTGACTTGTTTCTCTTTTACAGCTTTCAGTATTGTCTCTTTGTTTTGTACGTTTAGTGTTTTCACTATGATGTGCCGTGGAGAGTTTCTTTTCTGGTCCTGTTTGTTTGGTGTTTTATATGCTTCTTGTATTTGTATGGGCATGTCTTTCTTTAATTTTGGGAAATTTTCTTCCATGATTCTGTTGAATATCTGGTCCATGCCATTATCTGGGGATTCTTCTCCTTCCTGTATGCCTATGATTCATAAGTTTGGTCTTTTTATGGTGTCACACAATTCCTGCATATTCCATTCTTGTGATTTCTTAAATTTTT
>NW_008341028.1:4398526-4400662 GCF_000622305.1 Nannospalax galili
ACCAGGAAAGAGGCTGGCAGGTTGTGCAGGCCCAGGGAAGCAGAAGGAGGTGAGGGCAAGGCCAGGCCCAGAGTACTCCTGGGGACCTGAGAAGGAATTGAGTTGGTCTGGATGCAAAGGATCAGGAAGCAGTGGTGGTTCCCCAGGTGTCTGGGACGCCAAGACAAGGAACAGGAGAGGGCCCAGGCTAGGAGGAGAGACTGGTGGGGGAGATGGGAGGGTGAATGAGGCTGGAGGAGTCAAGGCGCAGAGGGCACGATCAACTTACCTGGGAGAGAGAGGCCTGCAGGTCGGAGAGCTATAACCATACAAATTTTAAGATTGCATGTGTATTATTTTTGTCTCATCCTTTATATATCAAACCTAAACAGATCTCCATCACTTGCTTAAGCTTTCTCATTTTTTCTATTTTGGAAAATATCTCCATTCCCATATACTTTTAACATCTTTTACATTCTCATTTTTAAAAAAAATAATAATAATTATGAGACATAATAGCATTAACAAATAAATTTTCCATCTGTTGTGAGCCTTCTTTTCCTGGGGATGCTAAGCAATACTTATTCCCTTTTATTCACTTTTAAGGTTCTAGTGACAAGCCAATGTTTGATTAAAGTTTTACTGGGGAACATATTAATTTATTGAGCTTACTTACCAAGATAACTGAGGGGTTGCTGAGATGTATGTATGACCTGAGGGTATGCACACTGGAAAGCCTGGGTCATGCCTTTTCCTCCTAACCTTCCCCCCAGATTGTATACTTTAGCCCTCCCCAAATCCAGGAGGCCATGTGTGATTTGGGTCAAATTATATACAGTTGGCTGGGAAGAGTGGCTGGATAATCCAATGAGGGTCCGATGGCCCTGTTTGGACCTCCTTTAATGAATGAGCACAACTGTCAACAAGCCCAATTGTGGTGATGTTTAGTGATTAGGCTCAGCTGAAGTCGTGATGATGGTAGTTATTTCATGTGGAAGGGACTGCTGTATAGCATCATCTTATTAAAAGGACCTGGAATTTAAAAGGATTTGGTGCTAGGATCCACATATGAGGGAGAACATATTTTGTTTGTTTTTCTGAGTTTCTGTTACTTCACTTAGTATAACAGTTTCTAGATCCATCCATTTGCCTGCAAATTTCATTATTTCATCTTTCTTTTCTGCTGAATAGAACTCCATTGTGTAAATATGCCACATTTTTTGTTAATCACTCGTAGCTATTGTGAAAAGAGCAGCAACAAACATGGTTGTACAGGTGTCTTTACAATAGGATGACTCCTTTGGGTATATGCCAAGGAGTAGTATAACCAGGTCATATGGTAGGTTCATTTTTAGTTTTTTTTTTTCCGCCCCACTGCCCCCAACCCCATCACCCTATTTTTAGTTTTTTAAGAGTTTTCCACACTGTTTTCCATAGATGTTGCACAAGTTTGCAATCCCACCAGCAGTGAATGAGCATTTCCCTTTCTCCACATCCTTGCCACTATTTGGTATCATTTGTTCTCTTGATCCTAGACAGTCTGATTGGGGTAAGGTGATACCTTAGGGTGGTTTTAATTTGCATTTCCCTAATTACTGGCCATACTGAACACTTTTTGAGATGTTTCTTAGCCATCTTTATTTCTTAATTTGAGAACTCTCTGTTTAGATCTTTAGCCCATCTTTTAACTGGGTCATTTGGTTTCTTGCTTCTTTGTTTTTTGAGTTCTTTATATATTCTGGATGTTAAACCTCTGTCAGATGTGTCACTAGTGAAGATTTTTTCCCCATTCTATAGGTTGTCTCTCCATTTTTTTATTGTTTCTTTTGCTGTATAGATGCTTTTTAGTTTAATGAGGTCCCACTTGTTGATTGCTCACCTTAATTCCTGAACAACTTCTGTCCAATTTAGAATATCCTTTCCTCTACCTATATCTTGTAAGTTACTGACAATATTTTCTTCTAATTGTTTCAGGGTTTCCATTTCACATTAAGGTCTTTGGTCCATTTGGATTTGGAAAGATAAGGATCTAGTTTCATTCTTCTACAGGTGGAGATCCTGTTTTGCCAGCACCAATAGTTGAAGATGCTGTCTTTCCTCCACTATGTGTTCTTGGTACCTTTGTCAAATATCAGGTGGCTGAAATTGCATGTACTC
>NW_008341028.1:4400740-4401592 GCF_000622305.1 Nannospalax galili
TGAGACAGGGTCTCCCTGTAGCCCCAGCTGGCCTGGAACTCACTATGTAGACCAGGCTGGCCTGGAACTCACTATATAGACCAGGCTGGCCTGGAACTCACAGAGATCCACCTGCCTCTGCCTCCCAAGTGCTGGGATTAAAGGCGTATGCCACAATACCCAGCCAGATCTATGTGTCTATTTTTGTGCCAATACCATGCTGCTTTTATGACTATATCTCTCTAGTATACTTTGAGACCTGGCATAGTAATGCTCCGAGCATTGCTCTTTGTGTTCAGAGTTGCTTTGGCTATCTGAGGTATTTTGCACTTCCATGTGAATTTATGGATGGTTTTTCCTAATTCTGTGAAGTATGCCATGGGGATTTTGATTGGGATTGCATTGAATCTACATATTGCTTTTGGTAGGATGGTCATTTTCACAATATTAATTCTTCCAATCCATGAGCATGGGAGGTCCTTCCATCTCCTGGTGACTTCCTCAATCTCTCAATGATTTGAAATTTTCATTGTAGAGATCTTTGGTGTCTTTGATCAGATTTATTCCAAGATATTTTAATTTTTTAACAGCAGTTGTGAATGGGAACATTTCCCTGTATTCTTTCTCCAACTGCTTGTTATTGGCATATAGAAAGGCTTCTGATTTTTGTAGATTGATTTTATAACCAGCCACTATACTGAAAGTGTTGATTAGGTCTAGGAGTTTTCTGGTGGAACTCTTGGGATCTCTTAGGTATAGTATCATATCATCTGCAAACGTGATAACTTGACCTCTTCTTTTGAAATTAGTACTCCTTTAATTTCCATCTCCTGTCTTATTGCTCTAGCAGGAGTTTCAAGCACTATGTCAAAA
>NW_008341028.1:4401633-4435858 GCF_000622305.1 Nannospalax galili
TTTTAATGGGAATGCTTCCAGTTTTTCTCCATTTAGAATGATGTTGGCTGTGGGTTTGTCATATATATCCTTAATTATGTTGAGGTATGCTCCCTCCCATCCAATTCCCTCTAGGACTTTGAACATAAATGCATGCTGAATTTTGTCAAAAGCTTTTTCTGCATCTATTGAGATGACAATGTGGTTTTTGTCTTTGAGTCCATTTATAGGATTAATGACATTTATTGACTTGCATATATTAAACCATCCCTGCATCTCTGGGATAAAACCTCCTTGATCATGGTGGATGATCTTTTTGATGTGTGTCTGTATGTGGTTTGCAAGTATCTTGTTGAAAATCTTTGCATCTATATTCATTAAGGATATGAGTCTATAGTTTTCTTTTTTGGTTGTATCTTTGCCTGGCTTTGGTATTAGGCTGATTCTGGCTTCATAGAATGAATTTGGGTGGTCTCCCTCTGTTTCTATCATTTTGAATAATTTAAGTAGTATTGGCTGGAGGTCTTCTTTAAATGTCTGGTAGAATTCTGCTGTAAATCCATCTGGGCCTGGGCTTTTTTTAGTTGGGAGGCTTTGTATTACTGTTTCAATTTCTTTACATGTTATGGGTCTGTTTAAACTGTTGATCTCTTGTTGGTTTAACTTTGGTGGGCCCCATGATTGTAGACATCCATCCATTTCTTTTATATTTTCAAATATAGTAGTGTATCAGTTTTTAAAATTTTCCCTTATAATGGTCTGGATCTTTTGGGTGTCTGTTGTGATATTTCCCCTTTCATTATAGTGAGTATGTCAATGGAGCATGAGAACATTGTGATGTAACAATGGATTATTGGTATAGGACTGTGAAACGTTATGTTGAAACAATGGAGCATTGTTATGAGACAATTGAGTATTGTGATGGGACAGTAGACTGCTATAATGCAGCAATGAAACAATGTGATAAGACACTGTAGCATGTGATGTAAATATGGAGCACAATGATAGGGCAGTGAACCATTGGAATACCACACTGGAGCACTGTGATTTAACAATAGAGAATGTGATGAAAAAGTGAAACATCATTATGAGACTAGGGAGTATTGTTATGAGACAGAAGATTACTGTGACATAATTATAGGGCATTCAGTTAGGACTGTGTGCCATTATGATGAAACAATGGAGCTTATTTATGAGACAATTGAGTGTTGTGATTTAAAAAAAGTGGCCCACTAAGATGCAATCATGGAGTAGTATGATAGAACAAAGGACTGGCAGAATACAACAATGGAGCATTGTGATGAGACTGTTGCCCATAGTGATGCAACAGTGGAGCACTGGGATGAGACAGGGTATCATTATCATGGGACATTGGACCTTTGTGATATAACAAAGGAACATTGTGATGAGACGATGGAGCATTGAAATAGGACAGTGGACCACTGTGATGCATAAGTGGGGCACTGTGATGGGACAGTGAATGACTTAGATGCAAAATTGTAGCAATTTGATGAGTCAGATGAACATTATGATTAGACAGTTAACCATTACAATGTTACAATGAAGAACTGTAATAGGAAAGTGCACCTTTTGATATAACAATGGAGCACTATAATGGGACAAAGGACAATTGGGTTGACACAGTGGAACATGGTGATAGGCCAGTGGAGAACTGTGATACAACAATAGAGCATTGTGTTGAGAAAGTGGAGAATTGTGATGGGAGAGTGTACAATTGTGTTGCAACAGTGGAGCATTTTGATATGACAGTGAATCCTTTTGAAGAATCAAAGAAGCATTGTGATGATAAAGAAGAGCATTGTGGGGGCTGAAGAGATGACTCGGCAGTTAACAGCACTGGTTGTTCTTGCAGAAAACTGGTGTTTGAATCCCAGCCCTCACATGCTGGCTAACAACTGTCCATAACTCCAGTTCCAGAGGATCTGACACCCTCTTCTGTCCTTTGTGGGTACTGCACAGTACAGGTGCACTTACACATATGCAGACATAACACTCATATACATAAAATAAAAATAAATAAAAATTTTAAAGTTTTTAAAAGATATCAGCCATACATTCCTCTTTAAAAAAAAAAGAGCATTGTGATAGGCCTATGAACCACTGTGATGAAATATTGGAGCATTGTGGTAGAAGAACAGACCTTAGGGACTGGAGAGATTACTCTGTAGTTAAGAGCAGTGGTGGCTTTTGCAGAAGATCTGGGTTTAATTCCCAGCACCCACATAATGGCTAACAACCATCTGTAACTCTAGTTCCAGGAGATCCAACACCCTCTTCTGACCTCTGTGGGAATTATATGACACAGGTGCACTTACATAAATGCAAGCAATACACATGAAATAAAAATAATAAATAAAAACTGAGCATAGTGGTGTACACCTTTAATCTCAGCACTTGGGAGGCAGAAGCAGGTGGAGCTCTGTGAGATCAAAGTCAGCCTGGTCTCCATAGTGAGCCCAGGCCAGTTTGGGAGACCCTGTCTCAAAAAGGCCAAAGTAATTAATAATAATAAAATACATAAAAAATAAGAAAAGCAGACTTTGTGAGTTAACAATGGAGTGTTGTGATAGGATAGTGGACCATGTTGATGCAACAAGGGAGCACTGTTTTAAGACAGTGAAGTATTGCAATGTGACAGTGGAACACTGTAATGCAAAAATGGAGCATGAGATGGGAGAAATGTGATGAGACAGTAGAATATTGTAATGAAACAATGAAGTATTGTGATGACACAGTAGACCATGCTTATGGGAGAGTTGACCATTTTGATGTGACAAAGTAGATTTGTGATAGGATGCTGAACAATTTGATGCAATAATGGAGGAATGAGCTAAGGCAGTGGAGTATTTTGATGGGACAATGAACCATAGTGATGTGACAGTGGAGCATTAGAGAGACAGAGCATTGTGATAAGATGGTATATCATAGAGATGAAAATGTGGAGCATTGTGAAAGGAAAGAGGATCATTTTGATACAACAAAATTATTTGATGGGAAAGTAGGCCATTGTAATATGACAGTGGGCCATGGTTATGTGAAAGAACAGGCAACCATTTTGAGGCAGCAATTGAAGCAGTAATTAAACAGTAGACCATTGTGATAGGACAGTAAACCATGGTAATGAGGATGTGAAGCATTACGAAAGGACAGGAGACCATTTTGATACAATAATGGAGGATTATAATAGTAGAATAGACCATTATGTTAGGACACTGGGCCATGCTGATGAGACTGTGGAGTATTGTGAAATGACAGGGGAATCATTTGATGCAATAATGGAGGGTTGTTATGGGAGCGTAGACCTTTGTGATAGGACAGTGGAGCACTGTGATGTAAAATAGAGCATTGTGATAGGAGAGAGTGGGGGCAGGAAATTTGCTAGAAGAGTGGGCCATTTTGATGCAAAAGTGGGGCCTTGGCATGAGATAGAGCACATAATGGAACAGTAGACCAATGTGACATAACAATGGAGACAGAATTGCATTTGATGGTATAGAATGCCATTGTAAGGAGACAGTACAGCATTGTGATAAGACAATGGATTATTGTAATGCAATAGTGGAGTGTTTGAAGGGACAGTGGAGCATTGGGATGGAACCCTACACCATTGTGACACAAAAATAGAATACCAGGACTTTGTAATGGGACTCCGGACCATTGTGATGGTGACAGTGGAGGATTTTCATGACACATTAGAGAGTTGTGATGGAACAGTAGAACATTATGGTGCAAAAACGAAGACTTGAGCCAGGCATGGTGGCACAGTCCTTTAATCCCAGCACTTGGGAGGTAGAGGCAGGTGGATCTCTGTGAGTTCAAGCCAGCCTTGTCTACATAGTGAGTTCCAGACCAGCTGGGGATACAGGGAGACCCTGACTCAAAAGTACAAAAGAAAATGGAACATTGTGATAGGATGGTTAACTATTTGATGCAAATATGTAGCTTTGAGATGAATGAGTGGAGCATTGTGATATTACAGTGGATAAGTGTGATGTACAAATTTAGGGTTGGTATGGGACAGGGCAGCATTGTGATACATTGGACCTTGTGATGTGATTTTCTAATAAAGTGAAAGGAGAGGGGACCTTTTTGATGCAAAAAAAATTGCTCATTGTGATAAGACAATGGAGAATTGTGATTGGTGAATAGACCATTGTGATGCAAATATGTGAACCATGATGGAAGTGTGGAAAATTGTCACAAAAACTGACACACTAGCCAGGTGTGGTGGTGCATGCCTTTAATCCCAGCACTTGGGAGGCAGAGGCAGGTGGATCTCTGTGAGTTGGAGGCCAGCCTGGTCTATACAGTGAGTTCCAGGACAGCTGGGGCTACAGGGGGACCCTGTCTCAAAAAGACAAAAAAGAAAAAACTGACACACTGTATGTGGCAAAAAAAAGAACATTTGTGGTGAAATAGTAAACCAATGTGATGCAACAGTGAATTATTGTGACAAGAAATGGGAGTATTGTGATGGGACATGGGACCATTATAATGTAATAATAGAGTATCAGAATGAGATTGTGAAACATTATAATGAAATAATGGGACATTGTTATGAGATAATTGACTATTTTGAGGGCACAGTAGACCATTTTATTGCAACAATGAAGCTGTGTGATTGGACAGTGTATCATGGATAGCAAATGTGGACCATTGTGATAGGACAGTGGACCTTTCTGACACTACAGTGGAGCACTGTGATTTCATAGCAGACCATGTGATGCAAAATGAAGTGTTATGATGAGATTAAGGAGTACCATGATGTAACAGGAGATCATTGTGATGTAATAATACAACATTTGAACAGGACTGTGTACTGTGTAACATTATGATGAAACAGTGAAGTATTGTTCTGAGACAACTGGTGTTGTGATTAGAAAATGGACCATATGATGTAACAATAAAGCTGTGTGATAGAAAAGAGGACCCTTGGAATACAACAAAGGAGCATTATGATGAGCCTTTGGACCATTGTGGGGCAACAATGGAGTATTGGGATGAGACAGGGGAGCAATGTGATGAGATTATAGACCATTTTAATGTAATAATGGAATACTGTGATAGGACAGTGGTCTATTTTGATTTAATAATGAGGGCTGTAATGGGATAATAGACAATTGTGTTGAGACAATGATGCATGGTGATAAGCCATTGGAGATTTGTGATGCAACAATTAAGCATTGTGATGATACACTGGAGAACTGTGATGCAAAAATCGAGAATTGCCATGAGACAATGAAACATTGTGATAGAGAGCAAGCAATTGTGTTGCAACACTGAAGCATTTTGATAGAACAGTTGACCATTGTAAAGTAGAAAAGGAGAATTATGATGAGAATGAAGAGCATTATGAAAGGAGTGTGAACCATTCTGATGCAACACTGGAGAATTGTGGTAGAACAGCAATCCTTTGTGAGTTAACAATGGCTCGTTGTGATAAGATAATGGACCATTATGATAGAGACAGTAGAGCATTGTGATGGGTCAGTGAACCTTTGTGATGCAAGCAAGTGCATTGTGATAGGACACTGGACAGTTATAATAAAAAGTGGAGCACTGTATGAGTTAATGGAGCATTGTGATGAACAGTGAACCCATGTGATGCAATAGTGGAGCATTGTGATGAGACAGGGGAGTATTATGATGGATAAAGGGAATGTTCTGATATCAATGGAGAATTGAGCTAGAACTGTTAAACACTATGTTGAAATATTAGAGCACTATAATGAGACAATTGAGTATTGTGATGGGTTAGTGGATAACTGCGATGCAACAGTTAAGCAGTGTGATAGGAAAATGTGCATTAGAATGCAAATGTGGAGTATTGTGTTAGGACAGTGGACCCTTGGAATACCAAAGTGGAGCACTGTGATTTAACCATGGACCATGTAATGAAACGCTGAAGTATTATTATGAGACCCAGGAGAATTGTGATGGGACCAAGGATCATCGTGAAGTAATTATAGAGAATTCAGTAAGGAGAATCTACTATTATTATGAAACAATGGAGCAATGCTGTGAGATAATTGAGTATTGTGATGGGCCCATTATGCAATAATAGAGTGGTGTGATAGAGCATTTCACCCCTGTGATACAATAATTAACCCTTGTAATGAGACTGTTGACCCTAGTGATGCAACAGTGGAGCACTGGGATGAGACAATGGAGCACTGAGATGGGAAAGTGAGCCACTGTAATGCATCAATGGAGTATTGAGATAAAACAGTGAATCCCTGTGATGAAACACTGGAGCACTGTGATGCTACAGGGAGCATTGTGATTGGACATTGGACCACTGTGATGTAAATCTGAAGTAATGTGATTAGACAAGGGAGCATTTTACTCAAGTAATTGACCATTGTAACAATCCATCTCTGTGGTAGGAGAGTTGAACTTTTTTTGAATTAACAATGGAGCACCATAATTGGGCAATGAAGAATTGTGTTGAGACAATGGAGAATGGTGATAGGCCAGTGGAGAACTGAGATGCAACAATTGAGAAATTGCACCATTGTGATGTAAATATGGAGCATTGTAATGGGGCATTGGACAACTGGTATACAACATTTAACCATTATTACGAGAAGGTGGAGTATTGTGATGGTGCAGAGTATTGTGTACTGAGACAGTGGTGCATTGTCACAGAACAATGGAACTTCGTGGTACAACACCTGAGCATTGTGAAGAGACAGTGGAGCCCTCTGATGGAAGAGTGGACAATTAGGTTGCAATAATTGAGTGTTTGGATAGGATAAAGGACCATGGTGAAGAAGCAAAGGACCATTGTTATGAGAAAGGAGACCATTGGAAAAGGACCATGGAACATTGTGGTATAACATTGAAGCATTGTGATAGGTCAGTGAACCTTTGTGAGTCAAGAATAGAGCATAGTGATAGGATAGTAGACCACTGTGATACAACAATGGAGCATTGTGATAAGACACTGGAGCATTATGATGAGACAGAGGACCACGGTCACGCAAAAAAATGAAGCATTGTAATGAGACAAGAGAGCATTGTAATGGTAGAATGGACCACCATTATGCAATAATGCAGCTGAGACAGGATGAGACAAGGAAGCATTGTGATGAAATGGTGGACCACCATGATGCAATAATGGAGCATTTTGTTGGCACAGGAGAGCACTGACATAGGAAAGTTGACCATTATGATTAACAATGTAGCTTTGTGATAGGATGTTTGACAATTTTGATGCAAAAATGGATTGCTGAAATATGATAGTGGAGCTATTTGATGTGACAGTGGACCACAGTGATGCAACAGTGGAGCATTGTATTGAGACAGGGGAGCATTGCAATAGGACAGTGGACCATAGTGATGAGACTGTGGCATATTGAAAAAGGATATGGTACCATTTTGATGAACAATGGGGGATTGTTATGGACATTAGACCACTATGATAAGACAGTAAACTGTGGTAATGAGATTGTCAGGCAATGTGATGTGAAAAGGGAATGTTGTGATGGAACAGTGAACAAGTGTTACTTTGTGACAATGGCATGGTGTGACAGAACAGTGGAACCTTGTAATACAGCAATGGAGCATTTTGATCTGAATTTTAAGATTGTGAAGCAACAATGAAACACTGAGATCAGACAATGAAGCACTGAGATATAAAAGTAGATCACTATGACGTATCAATGGAGCATTGCGATAGAACAGTAGAGCAATGTGATGGTATAATGGAGCATTGTGAACTGACAGGGTTAACATTGTGATAGGACAGTGGACCATTTTGATGTAACAGTTGGTTACTGGCACTATGATGGGACCATGGCCAATTGTGTTGAGACAGTAGAGCATAATAATAGGCTAGTGGAAAGCTGTCATGTAACAATCAAGCATTGTGATGAGACAATGGATAATTGTGATGGGAAAGTAGACCTTTGTGATGTAAAATGGAGCATTGTAATAGGACATCAGATAATTGGGATGCAACAATTGAGCATTATTATGCAACAGGAGAGCATTGCGATGGGGCAGTGGAACACTGTGATGCAACAGTGAAGCATTGTGATAAGACAGGGGATCACTGAGATGGGACAGTAGACCAGAGATTGTGGTTGAACAGTGGACCACTGTGGAAAAAAAAGTGGAGAATTAGGATAGGACAGGGGAACATCTTTAGGTAACAATGGAGAAATTACACTAGGAAAATGAACCATTGTGATACAACAATGGAGCATCATGATGACACAATGGAACTGATGAGACAGTGGCCTACTGTGATGCAATAATAAAGCATTTTGGTAGGGCTATCAACCACTGCGAGAACAATGAAGCATTGTGATGAGGCATTGTCATAGGAAACTGGAGCATTGTGATGCGACAATGGAGCATTGTATGAGAGAGTCTAATGCACTTTAACATTTGACTATTGTGATGCAACAATGAGCATTTTGGTAGGACCTGTGACCCTTGAAAGGTGACAATAGAACATTGTGATGAGAGAGTGGACTGTTGTGATGTAAAAACTGAGACTCAACAGGCACGATGGCACACACCTTTAATTCCAGCACCCGAGAGGCAGAGATGGGTGGATCTCTGTGAGTTCAAGGCCAGTCTGGTCTACATAGTGAGTTCCATGCCAGCTAGGGCTACAGGGAGGCCTGCCTCAAAAAGACCAAAAAAAGAAAGAAAGAAAGAAAGAAAGAAAGAAAGAAAGAAAGAAAGAAAGAAAGAAAGAAAGAAAGAAAGAAAGAAAGAAAGAAAGAAAGAAAGAAAGAAAGAAAGAAAGAAAGAAAGAAAGAAAGAAAGAAAGAAAGAAAGAAAGAAAGAAAGAAAGAAAGAAAGAAAGAAAGAAAGAAAGAAAGAAAGAAAGAAAGAAAGAAAGAAAGAAAGAAAGAAAGAAAGAAAGAAAGAAAGAAAGAAAAGAAGAAAGAGGAAAGTGTGATGTAACAGTGGAGCATGTAATGAGAGAGTGAACCATTGTTGATGTAACAATTGAGCCTTATGATATGACAAAGTATAATTGACATTGTACTGGACCATTTTGATATAACAATGGTGCATTGTAAAGAGATATGAGGGCATTGTGATTATACAGTGGACCACTTTAATGTAACAACAGAGCAGTATAATGAGTAATGGAGCATTGTGATGAGAGAATAGACCATGTGATACACACGTGTGATCACACAGTAGGCACTATGATGGGAAGAGAGTAATTGTAATGTGATGATAGAGCATTTTTATAGGACAGTGGGCCATATTGATGCAACAATGGTGCATTATGATAAGAAAGTGAAGCACTGTGATGAACCCCCAAGATGTAACAATGGAGCTTTAAGATTGAACCATAGACCGCTGTGATACAACAATGAAGCATTATGGTAGATCAATGGAACATTGTGATACAACAATGGAGCACCTTGATGACAGAGTGGAAGAATGTAACGGGACAGTGGCCCATTTAATGAAATAATGGAACATTATGATGAGAAAGTGAAGCATTGGGTGCAGGAGCAAACCATCATGAGGCAGCGTGTATCACTGTGATGAGATAGGAGCAAACCATCATGAGGCAGCATGTATCACTGTGATGAGATAGGAGCAAACCATCATGAGGCAGCATGTATCACTGTGATGAGATAGGAAAACATGGTAAAAGGACAGTGGACCATTGTGATGAGACAGAGAAACATGCTGGTATAGTAAAACATGGAGATGTAATAATTGAGCATTATGACAAGACAATGTAGCATTATGATTGGATGTAACAATGGTACATTGTGAAACACTGGAGAGTTCTGATGGTACAGTCAGTCTACCACTGTGATGAGATAGTGGATTATACTAGGGGAATTGATAGATGTGATACAACAATGCAACATTGGCATGACAGTATAGCAAGTGATGGGACATTGTATTCTTGTAATTTAAAATTGAAGCCTTGTGAAGATGCATTAGTATTGTGATGATACAATGACCATTGTGTTGTAACAATTGCCCAAAGTAATGAGACTGTGGATCATTGTGATGGGACAGAGAACCATTGCGATGAGGCTGCAGCAATATGATAGGCAAGTGTACCATTTTGGTGAAATAAGGGAGCAGTATGATGAGACAGAGGAGCATAGTGATGGACCAGTGGACCACTGTGATGTAGGAAGGCAACATCATTATAGGCAGTGGTCCATTGGCATGAAATAAGGGAGAATTGTGATAAGACAGGGGAGCATTATGATGGGAGAATAGACCCGTGAGATGAAGTAATGGAGCATTGTGATGAGACAAGGAACACTGAGATGGGACAATAGACCATTTTGATGAGGAAAGTGAAGCATTGCAATGGGAGAGTGGTTCATTTAGGCAACAATGGTGTGTTGTAGTAGGACAAAGGAAAGTTGTTTAGCAACAATGAAATATTATAATAGGACAGTGAACTATTGTGATAAAACAATGGAGCACTGTGATGACAGAATGGAGTATTGTGATGGAACATTGGACCGCTGTGGTGCAACAATGGAGCACTGTGATGAGACAGAGGAGCATTGTGATGATACAATGGACCATTATGAAGAAACAATGGAGCATTATTATGAGACAATTGCATACTGAAATGGGACAGTATACAATTGTGATACAGCAATGGAGGCATGATAGGACAGAGACCATGTCAGATGCAACAAGGGAGTATTGTGATAGGACAATGGACTACTGGGATGCAACAATGGAGCACTGTGATGAGAGAGGGAAACATTATAATGGGACAGTGGACCATTGTGAAGCAACAATTGAACAATATGATGAAACAATGGTGCATTGAGATGAAACAGTGGACAACTGTTATGCAAAATGTAACAATTTGATAGTCAGTCAGTAGACCATTTTGATGCAATAATGGAGTATTGTGAAGAGACAGTGGAGCACTGTGATGAGACAGTGGACCAATGTGATATAACAATGGGGGGCATTACAATGCAACAGTGGAGTATTATGATGCAACAATGGCACATAGTGATGAGACAAGGGAGCATTGTGATTGTAAAGTGGACCACAGTGATACAAGAACAGAACATTGTGATGAAAGAGTGGAGCATTATGATAGGAAAATTGACAGTTGGGATGCAACAATGGAACACTGTTACAGGACAGTGGACAATTAGGATGCATTTGTGCAGAATAATGAGGAGACAATAGAGCATTGTGATGGAAAAGTGTACAATTGTGATGTACCAATAAAGCATTGTTATAGACAGTGGATATTGGGATACATTTATGGATAATTGAGATGAGACAAGAGGGTTTTTATGGGACAGTGTACCATAGTGATGCAGCAGTGGAGCACTGTGACATTGTGATTGTACAGTAGACCAATGTGATACAGAAAATGGTGATATCACAATGGAGCACTGTAATGGAAGGCTGGACCATTCTGATGCAACAATAGATTATTGAGATTGGATATTCTAATGAGACAGTGGAGCATTATGATAGGACAATAGAAAACATAGATGAAGAAATGCAGCACTGGGATCAGACAGGGGAGCATTTTGATGCAGCAGTGAACTATTGTGTTGTAATAATGATGCATAGTTATAGGACAGTGGACCATTGGGATGCATTTGTGAAAAACTAATTAGATAGTGGAGCATTTTGATGGAACAGTTGACTGTTGTGATGAGAATGTGAAGCATTGTTATAAAGTAGTGAACCATTGTGATATAACAATGTAGCATTGTGATGATATATTGGGACATTGTGATGGGACAATGGATCATTATTATGAAAAAAGGGAGCATTGTGATAGGACAGTGAACCATTGTAATGCAACAATGGAGAATTTGATGAGACTGAAGTATCATGTTGAAAGATTAGATCATTTTGAAGGAACAATAGACCATTGTGATGAGACAAGAGAGCATTGTGAAAGGACAGTGGAGCATTGTGATGAAAGATTGGAGCATGGTGATGGGACGCTGGACCACTGTGATGCAACAGTGGAGCACTCTAATGCTCCATGGCATGTTGATATGAAACAGTAGACAATAGTGATGCCACAAAAAAATTATGATGAGAAACAGGATTATTGTGATTGGACAATGGTCCACAGTGATGCAACAATGAAACATAGAGTAATAGGACAGTTGAACATTGTGTTACAACAATGGAGCATTTATAGGAGAATGGGCCACTATGATGAGGCAATGAAGTATTGTGATAGGACAGTAGACAAATGAGATGCAAAAAAATGGAGCAATGTGATGAGACAGGGGAATATTGTGATGGGAAAGAGGACCATTGTGATGAAATAATGGAGAACTATAATATGAGAGTGGACCTTCAGGATGAAAAAAATGGGAAATTCTGATGAGACCACAGAGCATTGTGATAGGACAGTACACCACTGTGAAACAACAATGGACAATTGTGATGCTACAGTGGAGCAACAATGGAACATTATGATGTGGCAGAAGAGCATTGTGATGAGAGTGTGGAACATTGTTATAAAAGAGTGAACCATTGCTTTTTCGCTCTTTGGATGTGTGGTGTCAAGATGGGTCACCAGCAGCTCTACTGGAGTAACCTGAAGAAATTTGGCCAGGGTTCTCACTCCTGCCACGTCTGCTCTAACTGCCACAGTCTGATCCGGAAGTACAGGCTGAACATGTGCCGACAGTGTTTCTGCCAGTATGTGAAGGACATAGGCTTCATTATGTTGGACTAAGCGACCTTGAATGAATTCAAGACCATCCTCCCAGTGAAAGAGATCATGCTTGTCTTTGTACATAAGTAAAAAAAAATTCAAGTTCTTCAAAAAAAAAAAAAAGTGAACCATTGTGATGTACCAATGCAGCATTTTGATGATACAGAGGAGAATCGTGATGAGAGAATAGATTATTTTTATGTAAAAAAGGAGCATTGTAATAGGACCAGACACCATTATGATGGAAGAATGATACATTGTATTAGGACAGTGGACCACTATGATGAACTGATTGAACACTGTTATGAGAAAACTGAGTATTTTGATGGGATAGTAAGGAATGTGATGGGACCCTGAACAATTGGTATGCAATAATAGAGTATTGTAATAGTACAGTGGACATGTTTATGAATGTAAAAATTGAGCTTTGTGGGACTGGAAAGATGGCTCAGTAGTTAAGAGCACTGGCTGTTCTTGCAGAAGACCCAGGTTCAAATCCCAGCACCCACATGGTGGCTAACAATTGGTTATAACTCCAGTTCCAGGGGACACAATGCCCTCATCTGTCCTCCACAGGCATTACATGACACAAGTGCACTTACACACATGAAGGCATAACACATAAAACATAACACATAAAATAAAAACAAACAAATTAAAAGAAAAAAAATTTTTTTTGGTATAGCTCCAACTGACCTGGAATTCACTATGTAGACAATGCTGGCCTTGAACTCACAGAGATCTGTCTGCCTCTGTCTCCCAAGTGCTGGGATTAAAGGTGTGTACCAGCACAAGAAAGAATTTTTTTTTTAAAGGAGCTTTGTGATGAGACTAGAAAGTTGTGATGAGACAGTAGACCATTTTTATGAGATAGGGGCTCATTATTATAGGGCATTTGACTATTAGGATGCAAAAATGCAATATTGTAATAGAGAGTAAAACATGGGGATACAAAAATGGAGCATTGGGATAAGACAGGGGAGCATTGTAATGGGACAATGGACCATTGTTATGCAACAATGTAGCATTGTGATAGGACAGTAGATTGTTGTGCTGTAACACTGTAGTTTTGTGATGGGACAGTGAAGCATTGTTTTGAGAAAATGTACCACTGTTTTGAGACAGAGGCACATTATGATAGGACAGTGGTCCAGTGTAATGCAACAACAGAGCATTGAGTTGAAACAGGGGTGCATTGGAAACTGAACCACTGTGCTATATCAGTGGAGTATTGAGTTGAGACACTGGAGCATCTTGATGGGAGAGTGGACCACTGTGAGGCAAAATGGAGTATGGTTATGAGACACAGGAGCATTGTGATGACACAGTAAAACACTGTAATGTAACAGATGTAACAATGAAGCATTGTGAAAGGGCAGTAGACCACTGTGATGAAAAATGAACATTGCTATGGGACAATTGGGTGTTTTTATGGCACCATGGACTATTGTGATGCAACAGTGGAGCATTATGATAGAATATGAGACCACTGTGATGCAACAATGGAACACAGTGATTGGACAGTGGAACATTTGGATGCAACAATGGGCTGCTGTGATGAGACACTGGAGCACTGTGATGCAACAATGAAGTACTCAAATGAGACAGAGGAGAATAGTGATGGGACAGTGGACCAATATGATTCAATAATGAAGACTGGTCACAAGACAATGAGACATTGAGATGAGACAGTAGAAAACTGATATGATATAGCATTGTGTTAGGACAGTTGTCTCCCTAGTTCTCTTAGGGTCCCTTGCTCCTGGCATGGGTAGACAAACCACATACCACATCTTTATCTGAATTTTGCATAGTTAATTTGCTTGCCTACTCCTTGCTCCCTGCTTCCCAGCATGGCACCAAATCCTTTCATTCCAATCTCTCCCCACACTAAGCTCCACCCTTCTTCCCAGGGGGCCCCTGTGCTTGCCCATGGCTCTTCAGAAGTCCAGGAGGAATAAATCATTTTCAGGCTACACTCCACCCCTTTCCTCCACTCTTACAATCTTTCCGCCAATCTTCTGAAAGAGTCCCTGAGCCTTGGAGGGGGTGACAGATGTAGGGAAATCTCTCTTGTATCATGGAGAGATAGTGACTTCTTGGGCCTCCCCATTATTTGTCTTCAAGCCGTGGCCAATGATCTATCTCAGTGATGTTTCTTCTACTATAAAGACAAATGGAAGGAAGTAGACACATGTAAACAAGCATGAATGTAAATACAAATGCCTAGAGGATATCCCAGTAGGTGTACTATATTCATTAAACAGTGTACTTGTAATGGCTTACCCTCTATGGCCTGTAGCCTTTCTCAACATAGGGGGTTGGCCTAGTCTACAGAACCAGATATGTGTTCTACCCCTAGGAGTGGGCCTTATCCAATTAGAAATTTGTCAGTTGTAGGTATGTTCATCGAGCCATTATTGCACTTGCAGGCATTGCTTGGCATGTCCATAGTGTGCAGCATGCTGGGGTCCATTGTTGAGTAGACTCATAGGGGATTCTTTCTTCCCCAACCATCTTCATAGTGCCTTCTGGTACTGTGAACATCATCCATCCAGTGGCATGGAGTTTTTGGCTTAGTCTCAGCTCCATCTTTTCTTTTCCTCCTGTGCTTACATCATACAGTATCTTCAGCAACATGGCCTTACTGAGGTTTTTAGTGTACAACTGACATTAGTGGAAATAGCCTTGGTGAATTTGAGGACCTCTAGGATCTCTCTCTGACCAACAGCTCATAGGGGGGCAACCCACCCCTGGTACTGTAGATTTTCTTAACAGTTGTATAGTTTGAAAGCCTCTGTTTTTATTTTACCCAACCATAAAACTCTCAAGAATCTTACAGCTATAGCTGGCCTTTTTTTCTTCAGGTATCTTTCAAATGGGTTTCACATCTGTAAAACATTTGAAGGAAGGTTAACATCATATATTAAATCAATCATATAAAAGGTCTAACACAGCATGGAAAGGTTTTGTTCATTCATATTAACTGTTTTCTCCATAGATCCTTGTTAGAGACCATAGCATGGGTAAGAGTTATTAATTTGGTTAGTTCTTTACTATCTTTAGTTATCCCTTTGGAGTCATTTCAGATTTTGGTGATTTTTCTTGGAGTTTCTTTGTATTATTTTATTCTTGATACACTTACAAGTATTGGCTCCAGTTGCCTGACCCTGCACTGGGCTAAGGAGGCAGGGGGTTTCTCTTGTCTCCACAGCACCTGTTGGTTCCCTGAGTCCAGCAGGCCCTGGGTTTGCCTCCTGACTGTAGCCATATCTGTCATCTCTCCATTGACCACACCTGGCTGCTGGGGGAGGCCGTGGTGGGAAAAACTGCCTCCATCCCAGCATAGCCTTTTTCAGGAAAGAAATATACTTTATTTAATCTTTGGGGATTTTTAACCACCTCTGGGAAAGTTTTTATCCTTTGAATGCCTTTTGTAAACAGTTGTTCTTGTTTTAAAGCCTTCCAGAAACTCCTTCGTATTGAATTTGGTTTTCTATCAATTTTTTTCTCTGGGAATTTGGACTCAACATAAGTCTTGCCACATTTGTCTTCAAGTAACCCAAACAGACCATTTCTTCTTGTAGGGTGTTCTATTATTCTACAGACATGTTTTACATGTTGGTCAGAGTCACTTAGATATGCTTAAGCCTCTCTCACTTTACAAAGGTCCTGTCCTATTAAAAGGCTTAGCAAAACCATTAAAGCTCCATACCATTCTCAAGGTCACAGTTGAATTAAGCTTTCCTTTATATCTCTGGTGAACACAGTCTTATCTGGCCCAGTGAACTGGGTATCATATATTGCTTTTCTCATACCTAGTTATGTAATGTCTTCCCCTCCTTTATAGTCCTCCAGCCTGTGTTAATTATGGAAGTTTCCTTTGGTGATGACCATGTATCTTTAGTGCCTTCAACCAGCCATCCATTAAGGACTGCTCCCTGCTGCATTGGCCTAGGTTGAACAACCTATATCACAAGGATGGATGGGTGGTTATATAACTCAGCTGTGAAGCTTCTGAAGGACTTAGACTGACATTATGGTGAGGAGCTCTTTGATTGCTTGCTTGTAAATTGTTCCTAGTTTTAACAGTTCTAGTATGGAGTATTTCCTAGCTACAGTACTGCTAGCTTCCTTTCCTTTCTGTATCAAAGGTTGAATCTGAGGGGCAGCCTTAGCCACTTTCGTTTTTAGGTTGTTTCCTTTTTCATTATTATCTTTTTTCTTTTTTCCGGCATCCTTGGACCTTACACAAGTTAAAATATCTGGGGTTTCTCTCTCTCTCTCTCTCTCTCTCTCTCTCTCTCTCTCTCTCTCTCTCTCTCTCTCCATATATGTATTTGGAAACCTACTATATATAGTAGATTTCCAAATGTTTTTCTTTAGTGTTAGTCACCTTTAGTATTAGTTATCCTTCCTCCACTTTCACTTCTGCCCAGCCGTTTCTCACCTTTCTATAACCTTTAACAAATCTTCATATACCCAATTGGGCTGTTTCACCACAATTACAACACAGCTGTGGCCCACACTTCTGTGTGGCTGGCTCCTTTTTAGTTACATATTTTATAATCCATTGTAAAATCCACATCAGCACCACCATTAGCTTTCTTGCTTTTCCCAAACTCCTACTGTTTTCCTTTTCCAGTGCCATCATTCTGTCAGCTGCACTACTTTGTCACCCGAGTTCCCTTAGGGGCCCTTGCTCCTGACCTGGGTAGACAAACTACATATCACATCTTTATCTGAATTTTGCATAATTTATACCTTTGGGGAGGGGAGACACTTACAAAGAAATGAACACCTGACACCTGGCACCCAGCTCTGTGAGGCTCAGCCCACTGTTCCGGATTGCTTTTGCTCACAGTCTGCCTCATCTCACATTCCTGCATGTCCACTCACACAGAGTTCAATAAGGGGCCAACTGGGGGTCCTCTCGAGGTCCCCCGGTGCCCCACGGGGTCCAGGGCAGGCTGGCTCACCTGCTCCCTGTTCCCTGCTTCCCAGAATGGCACCAAATCCTTTTGTTCCAATCTCTCCCCTCACTAGTCTCCACCCTTCTTCCCAGGGTGCCCTGCACTAGCCCATGGCTCTTCAGAAGTCCAGAAGGAATAAATCATTTTTGGGCTACAACAGTGGATCATTGTGATGTCACAGTGGAACATTGTGATGAGAAAGTGGAGCATTGTGATAGGAGGATGTAGCAATGTGGTGCAACAATAGAACATTGTGATAAGAGAGGGGAGCATTGTTATGGTAGAGTGTACCATGTGATGCAACAATGAAGCATTGTGCTAAGACAGGGAATCATTTTTATGGAACACAGTAGCACTTTGTTTTTATAATGTAGCATTGTGATAGGACATTGATCTATTGGAATGCAACAATGGAGAATTGTGATGAGACAGCGGAGCATTGTGATAGGACAGTGGAGCATTGTGATGTGAACATGAAGCATTGTTAAAGGACAGTGGACCTATCCAGGGACACACACTCTGCGGTCTCTTAATCTTTAAAAGTTGGTCAGTTGTGGCCTTTTGTGTGCATTGCACTCTGTTTTCTCTCTACCCCCCATTCTGCTATGTTACATAAGTCTTAGGTGTAGAGGTTCCACTGTAGCTATGTTACCTAGGACTGGGTATCTCTCAGATGTATATTCTCTGTTTCTGACCAGTTGTAGGTTTCTGCAGTAGCCTCCATCTGTTGCATAAAGAAGCTTCTTTGATGAGTGGTATACAGTATACTTGTCTGTAAATATAAGGATCCGTATTTAGCATATCATAAGAAATTTCATTTGTCTAGAGATATGACAGAGATAAGGTTTTCTCTAGGATCTATGACCTCTCTAGCCATGTGTATTTGGTTGTGTTTACAGTACCACTTTAAAGCCCCATTGACCAGGCTTTAAGTCCAATTAGATAGCTGTTGATTACCCCCAGATAACAGTGTCACTACCATACCAATAGAGGTAGTTTGCTATGCCAGTCATTATGGCTATTAGGTTTTAGAACTGGGTTGGACCAGGGACCATTTTGGAAGAGAGGGCAGAAAGATTGTAAGAGCTAGGGTGAACATAGGGAAGCAGAAGCTTTCAGGCCATTGGAAGCTTGCACATGTGAACTTGTGGCATCTGTGACCAACTCAATCAGACAAGCCCAGAGTGGAGCAAGGGAAATGGGTGGTGGGTCTGCCCTAATCTGGGAACTATTGGAAACTGATTACTACTGGGTAAGGGTGAGTAGACCTTACAACAGTTTCTAGATAGGCTAACTAGACTCCAGTGGATGAATTTGCACCAAACGACATCTGGGTACAAATGCTTGACTAGATAGAACTTAACATGTATGGTGGAATACATGAGGTCCAGTGTGGGTGGATGGGGGAGGGGGGCCTGAATTTGATTAAGAACTGTCATTATGATTAAGAACTGAGCATTATGATGAGAAAGAGGATCATTGTGATCATTTAGTGGACCAGTGTGTTGCAACAACAGAGCATTGTGATGAGACAGGGTAACACTGAGACTGGTAACACATGTGGCTGCCAGTCAGTCACATGTCTGACCTCCATGTAGGCTGTAAACTTGCACAGCTTCATGGCTTTCTTTTCTTCTCCCCACCATTCTCCTCAAGGCAGTTGCCAAGATTATCAGCTTGCCTGTCCCTCTGAGGATTTTTCTTTAAAATTCTAATAAAATTGTAAAAAGCTTAAGTCTTGTACTACGGACTTTACCTTTTGGACTTTACCTTTAAAAGCTCCAGTCTCCTCCCAGTTTGGACGGTATTCCCTAAATTAGCTCAGAGAGTGTTGTCCCTGGCCAGCTAAAGAGACTCAGATGATTTGGAACTTTTTGAGTCTGAGTGGTTCTTCCCAGTGGTCCCAAACTCCATGACATCATCACAGTGGTTAACCGTATCATAACAATGTTCCCCTTTCTCATCACAGTGATCCAATGTTGCATCTCAATGATCTATAGTCTTATCATGGTGGTCCACTGTTTAATAATGATTCAATACCCTACCATAATGCTCCATTTTCACATCATAGTGATCCACTGTCCCACTAAAATGCTCCACTGTGCTATCACCATGCTCCATTTTTGCATCATGGTGGTATACTGTAAAATCACAATGCTCCCCTGTCTCATCACAATGCTCCTTTGTTACATCACTATGACCTACTGTTCCATCTCAGCACTCCACTCTCTTGTAATAATGCTCAATTTTTGCATCACAGTGGTCCAGTGTCCAATAACAATGCTCCACCCTCATCAAATGGAGCACTGTCTCCACAATGTTCTCATGTCTCATTACAGTGCTCCTTTGTTACTTCAAAATGGTAACTTTCCCGTTACCATGCTTCAATACCTCAACATAATGCTTCACTGCTGTATCATAAATGGCACGATATTCTGACACAATGCTCCATTTTAATTTTTTTTAATATTTTATTATTTTTATTTTATGTGTATGAGTGTGTTGCCTGCATGTATGTAAGTGCACTCATGTCATGCAATGCCTGTGGAGACCAGAAGAGGGTGCCAGATCCCCTGGAACTAGAATTATAGATGGTTGTTACCTGCCATGTGGGTGCTGGGATTCGAACCCAGGTCCTTTGCAAGAGAAATCAGTGCTCTTAACCACTGAGTCATCTCTCTAACCCCAATGCTCCATTTTAAAATCTCAAGGATCCACTGTTCCATCTCAATACATCCCTAAAGGCTCAATTACATTTCAGTGATCCGTTTTTCCATCAAATTGCTCCCGTCTCATCACAATGCTACATTGCTGCATCACAATGGTGAACTCTCCTGTATGAATGTACCACACTCTCATCACTTTGATCCACTGTCCCATTACAATGCTCTACTGTCTCATCACAACTATCTACTAATGCATCCCAATGGTCTACTGTCCTATAACATACCTCATTGTTACATCAAAATGTTCCACTGTCCCATCACAATGCTATCTTGTCTCATCACAGTGCTTGATTATTGCATCTATCTCAGGTGTCTACTGTTCTATCATAATGATCCACTGTCTCATCATCATAGACAGCCTATCATAATGCTCCATTATTGTATCACAATGGTCCACTACCCTATACCAATGATCCATTGTTCCATCTCAGTGGACCACTTTCCATTGTTTGGGTTGCCCCTAGCATCTCGTATTTCTTTACCTTTTCTAAAGCTTACACTCTTTCCACTGGGAGAAGGAAGTTTTAGAAAAGGTAAAGTAATACGAGATGCTAGGGGCAACCCAAAGCCTTGAAGAAAGCAAGTTTAGAAAAGGGATATGAAGAAGAAAAGGAAAAATTACACTTTTCCGAAGAATTCAGAAAAGTGGGCGCACTTACAGACTACATGACTGTGGCTGGTCCAGAAGTTCTGCACTATGAGGCAGGATTCCAGGCAGGAAAAATTTGCTATCTCATTAACACACTAGGCATCCTGCCCATCTATTTAGCATAATATAAGGTGAACCCACCTTCCTAGGGGTGGTCCTACGACCAAATGATTGACCAGTGAAACTGAAAAGGTGAATCTTCAACAGACTAGAGATTTTATAGTCTTTTGTAAAAACATTTTATTTATTACTTTATGTGTATGAGTGTATTGTCTGCATGTAAGTGAGTGCACCCACATCATGCAATGCTGCGGCAGTCAGAACAGGGTTTTGGACTCCCCTGGAACTGGAGTTAAGGACAGTTTGTAGCCGCCATGTGGGTGCCAAGAATCAAACCCAGGTCCTCTGCAAGAGCAGTCAGTGCTTTTAACCGCTGAGCCATCACTCCAGTCCTGAGATTTTATAGTCTTAACCAGTTAAATTTACCTAAAATGGAGGAGCGTGGGCTATTACAATGAAACAACACATCAGTGTGATATGACAGTGGACCTTTGCGTAGGAAAGAAGCTGTGATGCATAGCTTTAGTTGTCAACTTGACACACCTTGGTAGAGGGGCCTCAGTTGGGGAACTGCCTCCATTGGATTGACCTGTGGCCTTGTCTGTGAGGTCTTTATTTGATTGTTGAGTGACATGAGAGGGCCCAACCCACTGTGGGTGGTGCCACCCCTGGGAAGTTTGCCCTTTCTTAAGCAGGCTGAGTCCAAGGTGATTCCCTCTCCAAGGGGCCAATTGATGCCCTTCTCAGGAACATAGAAACTTGGAAGAAAACTTGGAATGCCGAAGGTCTTTGAGGAGCAAGGGATGCATATTTCCTTTGCCTCACTTTGGTTGCCACATGAATGTTTTAAAAAAGAAAGAAAGCAGGCTGAGCACAGGCCAGAGAGGCAAGCCAGTAAGCAGCTATCTTCCATGGTCTGTGCTCCAGGTTCCTGACCTGAGTTCCTGCCATTGGCTTCCCTTGATGATGGACTGTGCTTGTAGGTCAAATAAACACTTTCCTCCCCAAGTTGGGTTTGATCAGTGTTTCTATCACAATTGAAAATAACCCTAGAAGAGATGCTATATTCCCAAGCTAGGTTGCACCCACTTACCTAGGATCATCACAGCTAAACTTACTGACTGTTACAACCTGCAAGAGAGGAGGGGCAATAAGCATGATGATGGAACAGTGAAAGATTGTAGTGCAAAAATGAAGCATTTTGGTAGGCATGTGGACTGCTGTGATGCAAAAATGGAGCATTGTATGAAGACAGTGAAACCATGTGATGGGACAATGGATCACTGTAACTCAAAAATGGAGCACTATGATGAGACAAAGGAGGATTCTGATCAGACAGTGGACATTTAGGTTGTAGAAATGCAGCATAATCATGATGATAAGATGGAACATTGTAAAGAGATCATGGAGCACAGTATTACAATAATGGAGTATTGTGATTAGACAGTAGACCATTATGAGGAATTAATGGAACATTGTGATTAGATAGTAGACCATTATGAGGAAATAATGGAACATTGTGATGCAACAATGATGTAACAATGTTATGTAATGAGACAATGAAGTATTGAGATGGCACAGTGGACCATTTTGATGCTACAATGAACAATTGTAATGAGACAGTGATGTACTATGACGGGATAGGAGACCATTGTGATGCAACAATGTGGCACAGTGATTAAACAGATGAACAATTTTGTGGGACTATGGATGATTTTGGTGTAACAATATAGTATTTTGACAGTATATTGGAGCACTGCAATGAAATGTGGATCATTGTTATGCAACATTGGAGCATTGTGATGAGACAGTGGAGCATTGGGTTGGGAGTATAGGCCATTTTGATATAACAATGGACCATTGTCAAGTAACAATGGTGTATTGTGATCAGAGAGTGGATCATCATGACAAAAATGGAGAATTTTGATGAGACAATGAAACATTATGATGGCAAAGTGGACCCCTGTACTGCCACAACGCTGTGAAGCATTTTGATGACACAGTGGAGCATTATGGTAGGACAGTTTAACATTGTGATGCTACAAGGGGGCAATGCAATAGGATGTTCAACAACTGTTATGAAAACTGGAGCATTGCAATGAGAAGGGAAGATTTTTGGGAGAGAGTGAACCATTGTAAGATATTGGAGCATTGTGAAAGGACAGTGGACTGTTTTGATGCAACAATGGAGTGCTGTAAATAAGATAGAATAGAGTTTTGATGGAACAGTGGACCATTGTGGTGCAACAATGGAGCAGTGTGACAGGACAGTTTGTCATTAGGCTGCAAAACTGGAGCATTATGAAGAGACAGTAGAGCATTATGATGGGAAATTTAAAATTACAATGGTACAATTAAGCAATATGATAGGGTATTGGACTGTAGTTTTGAAAATATGGAGCATTGTTGAGACAGGAGCATTGTGAAGAGACTGGATCATTATGAGGGAGTAGACCATTGTGATAGGACAATGGTCCATTTTAGTGCATCAATGGAGCATTGTTATAAGACAGGGTAGCATTTTGATGGAAGAGTGAACAATTGTGATGCAACAATGGAGCATTGTGATGAGACAATATAGAATTGTGATAGTACAATGGACCATTCTGATTTAACAAATACCCATTGTGATGAGACTGCTCTCCATTGTCGTGTGACAGTGGAAAATTGTGAAAAGATAATGGAATGGGTTTTTTTAATGTTTTATTTATTATTTTTATCTTTTGTGTATGAGTGTATTGTCTGCATGTATGTAAGTGCACCTGTGTCATGCAATGCCTATGGAGGTCAGAGGGTAGCAGATTCCCTTGGAACTAGAGTTACAGACAGTTGTTAGTCTCTATGTGGGTGCTGGGAACCAAACCCAGGTCCTTTCTTTCCCCTGTCCTATCACAATACACCATTGTTGCATCACAACAATCCACTCCCCCATCATGATGCTTCACTTCCTCATCAAAATAGTCTGCTGTCCCATCTCAGTGTTCCTTGTCTCATCATAATGCTCCACTGTTTCATCTCCGTGGTCCATTGTCCCATCACAATGCTTCCCTATCTCATCACAATTTACCACTGTTGCATAACAATGGACCACCGTCCTATAACAATGCTCCATTGTTTCATCAAAATGGGTCACTGCCCCAACACATTCTTCTTCTCTGTCATGATAGTGCTCTATTGTTGTATCACAACAGTCCACTGATCTACCACAATGCTTCATTTTTGCATCACAGTGATCCATTGTCCCATCTCAGTGCTCTCCTGTCCTATCTCAATGCTCCACTGTTGCAACACATGGCCCACTGTCCCATCACAATGCTCCACTCTCTCATCATAATGCTCCATTGTTATATCAATATGGTTCACTGTCCTATAAAAATGCTGTATCATTACATCACAGTGCCCACTGTGCCACTGTGTGATCAAAATGCTCTCTCATCAAAATGCTTCATTATTCATTAAACTTCTCCATTGATGCATTACAGTGGACCACTGTACAATCACAATGCTCTCATATCTCTTTACAATGCACCACTGTTATATATCAGAATGAGCCATCATACAATCACAATTATACTTTGTCACTTCATAATGCTTAGTTGTTACATCACAATAGTTCACTTTCCCATCACATGCTCCATTGTCAAATCACACTGTTCTACCTTCTCATCACAGTGTTCCAATATTACATCACAGTAGTCCATTCTTCCATCACACTGCATCGCTGTCTCATCACAATTCTCCATTTTTTAACATAATGGTCCACTGTTGTATCACAATACTCCATTGTTACCTAAGAATGAACTCTTATCCAATCACAATGCTCCAGTGTATCTTTATAATGGACCACGATCCCATCACAATGCTTCACCATTTCATCATAATGCTCCATTTTTGCCTCACTGTGGTCAACTGTCTGATCACAATGCACTATTGTTTCATCAAAATTGTCCACTCTCCCATTACATGATCCACTGTGTCATCACAATCCTCTGCTATTACATCACAGTAATCTACTGTCCTATCACAATGTTCCACTGCTGTATTTACAATCATCCACTCTTTCATCAGAATGTTCCTGTGTCTCATTACAATGCATCAAAATTTTCCATCATACAATCACAACAATAATTTGTCACATCCTAAGTCTCCATTGTTACATCACAATGGTCCATTCTCCCATCACACACTCTACTGTTACATCACACTGTTCCAGCTTCTCATCACAATGCTCTTACAAAAGTCACAGGTCCCATCAAAATGCTCACTGTTACATCACAATGGTCAAATGTCAAAATACAATGCTCCTGTGTCTCATCACAGTGGTCCACTGACCCTTTACAATGCTTTCCTCACAATGCTCCATTGCTGCCTCACAATGCTCCACTTTGCTATGACAATACCTCACTGCCTTATCACAGTGCTTTACTGTCCCATCACTTCTTCCATTGTGTTAACACAATGTTCCATCGTTGTTTCACAATGGTTCACTGTTCTAGCATAATACACCATTGTTACTGAACAATGTTCTTCTGTCCTATCCCAGTTCTCCATTTTTGCAATGCAATGGTCCACTGGTGTAACTACAGTCTCTGGTCTACTATCCCATCTTAATGATGCCCCATCTCATCACAGTGCTCCACTGTTGCATCACAGTGGTACATTACCCCATCACAATGTTCCCTGTCTCGTAACAATGCTCAATTGTTGCATCCCAATTATTCAATCTCATTTCCAGAAATTTAATGTAGAGAACACTTGTATGCTTGGAATCTGAGGTATGTGTAATGCACTGTGGCATTGTTCATAATAGCAATATGTTGGAAATTACCTTAAATGTCCATCAATAGGTGGTTTGTGAAACAAAATATGACACATACAATGGAACATTATGAAGCTATAAAAATGAGGAAGCTCTTTGTAGAGAAATATGGGGGTATATAAAGACAGTTAAATATAAAAAAAGAAAGCAAAGCACAGGACAGTGTGGCCCTACATGACATATGTTGAAGAGGTGTGTGTATTTGATTGGCGTTCACAAGAATAAAAGCTCTCTAGAATGAGTAAGACATGATTAACCATGAGATGACTTGAGAGAGAGCAAACTGGTTAGGAAAGGAGGCTTTTCACTCTCTACTTTTCTGTGCTTTTTGTTACTGAACTATCTTATGGCATTGCTCATTCAAAAATGGAAAACACATGTTTTTTAGAGAATTACTTTTGGGGAGCTAGGTGTGGTGGCACACACCTTTAATCCCAGCACTGGGGGGTGCAGAGGCAGGTAGACAGAGGCAGGTGGATCTCTATGTGATCAAGGCCAACTTGGTCTACATAGCAAGTTCCAAGTCAGCTGGGGCTACAAAAAAATAAAAATAAAAAAGAATTACTAATAGGGCTAGAAAGGTGGTTGAGCAGTTAAGAGCAATTGCTGCTCTTGCAGAGGACCTGGGTTCAGTTCCCAGCACCTACATGGTTACTAACAACAGCCTGTAAACTCCTGTTCCTGGGATCTTACACCCTCTTCTGACATCCATCGGTATTGCATGCCCAGGTGCATTTACATGCAGTCAAAACATTCATGCACGTAAAGTAAATAGGTAAAAACAAATTTTTTTTAATGACTTATTTATTATTTAGGTGTATGTATGTGCCTGTATGAGTTTATGTGTACCACAGATATGCAGGTGCCCATAGAGGCCAGAAGAGGGCATTGAATCCTCAGGAGCTAGAATTACAGGTGTTTGTGAGATGTCCCACAAGGGTGCTGGGAAACAAACTCAGGTCCTCTGCAAGAACAGTATGCGCTTAACTGCTGAGTCATCTCTCCAGCCCGAACATGTTTATGTAACAAAGAGAAGAAAGAAAAATAAATTTGCAGTATACATGACAGAAAATGTTAATTCACATTGTATAGCTAGTTTTTTATTTGATTTTTAACTTTGTGTGTGTGTGCATGTTCACTTGTATGTGAGCACACCCGCGTAGGTGCACATGCATGTATTTTTACATGCTTGTAGAGACCCATGGCTGACATCAGGTATTTTCCTCCATCACCCTCTGCTGTATACATTGAAGCAGGATGTCTCACTTAAACCAGAGCTTGCCAGTCTGTCTAATCTAGCCACTCAATTTGTTCTAGGGAACCCCTGTCTCTACGTCCTGAGTGCTGGAATGACAGGCAGACTACTGCCACATTCGCCCTGAGAATCTGAACTCTGGTCCCAGTACTTACATAGCAAGCACTTTACCCACTGAGTCATCTTGCTAGTCCATGATTTTTAACATTTTTTTAGACAAGATCTTGCTGTATAATCCAGGCTGGCCTTAAACTCATACAATCCTCCTGCCTTGGTCTCCTGAGTGCTGAGATTACAAGCATATACCACTATGCTTAACTTTATAGTTAGGTTTGTGTGTGTGTGTGTGTGTGTGTGTGTGTGTGTGTGTGTGTATACTTGTGGGTTTTGTATGCATGGGTGTGTAGATGTATGTGTGGATGCACCTGCCTGTACATGCACACATAGAGCCCAAAGGTTAATGAGCTGTCTTCCTCTATTGCTCTCCACCATTTTTTGAGACAAGGTCTCTCAGTGAACCTGAATCTCACTGTTTTGACTAGACTAGTTGGCCAGCAAGCCCTAGGGATCCTCCTATCTTCACCTCCCAGTATTGGGCTTACAGGTCCTGGCCTCTGTGCCAACCTTTATGTGGGTGCTAGGAAGTCCTCACGCTTGCATAGCAGATATTTTACCCACTGAGTCATATCCCCAGCCCCTGGAGTTAGGTTTTCAAAACTGAACATCTCAATAGAAAAACAGGCAAAAGATATTGCATATCCTTTGGGATACATAAAATTCCTAATGGAATTTTAAAATATTTAACCTCAGCAAACAAATGCAACTATACTTTTTTTCTAAATTTTTTATTTATTCTTTTTATGTGTATGAGTGTATTGCTTGCATGTATGTAAGTGCACCCGTGTTATGCAGTGCTCGCAGAGGTCAGAAGAGGGCGTCAGATCCCCTGGAACTGGAGTTATGGACAGTTGTTGGCCACCATGTGGGTGCTGGGAATCGAACCCTGGTCCTCTGCAAGAGAAGCCAGTGCTTTTAACCGCTGAGCCATCTCTCCAGCCCCAAAAGATATTTTTTTGTCCTTCATCTTGGGCAAAACTTTATAAAGATAATAAACCCCAATATTAATACAGAGCAGGGACACACATAGGCCACATTCTTGGTCAGAATAAAATCCAGCAACATGTATCAAAACCTCAAAAAACATAATATTTGGCAAAGAAATTCCACGCCTAAGGAAGTCTCCAGTGATAGTCATCCCACCAGAACAAAGGAGTAAAGTGTAGAGCCCAGGGTGGTGAGGTCCCGTCTACAGTCCCTTGTTTAGAGAGTTAAGTTGCCCTCAGGAGTCGCTCCCCATGAAACCCAAAGCTGTCGCTGAGTCGAGCTTTGCTGCCATCTAGCGTTCTTCCAGGTAATCACACCCAGCCAAGAGGACCGGTTGCCTCCAAGAAACCGCACACCAAGAGATCCTCACTACTATTTATTTATTAATTATTTATTTATTTATTTATTCAAATGAGTATGAGTGTTTTGTATGCATGTACGCCATGTGTGTGCAGCGCCCATGGAGATTATAAGAAAGCATTGGACCTGACAGTTGTGAGATGACCTGTGTGTGCTGGGAACTGAACCCATGTTCTCTGCAAGGTCAGCCAATACTCTTAACCGCTGATCCATCTATCCAGCACCCAAATAGATGTTTTAATACTTGATAGATTTAGGGGATGGAGAGATGACTCCGCAGTTAAGATTAGCACTGACTATTCTTGCAGAGGACCTGGGTTCAATTCCTAACACCTACATTGCAGCTAGCAACCCTCCATAGCTCCCTCTTCTGATTTCCGTGGGCATTGCATGGCACGGGTGCACTTACACACATGCGGACAATATACTCATACACAGAAATTAAATTTAAAAAAAAAAACTTTTAAATAAAAATAGCCGGGCATGGTGGCACAGGCCTTTAATCCCAGCACTTGGGAGACAGAGGTAGGTGGATCTCTATGAGTTCAAGACCAGCCTGGTCTACATAGAGAGTTCCAGGCCAGCTGGAACTACAGGAAGACCCTGTCTCAAAAAAATAAAAATAAAAAAATAAAAGTAAAATCTTGCTGGATTTAGAGGATGGAGAGATGGCTCAGAGGTTAAGATTGTATAATGCTCTTGCAAAGAAGCAAAGTTCAGTTCCTAGCAGTCACATTGGGTGACTCACAGCTGCCTTTAGCTCCAGAAAATCCAAAACTCTCTCTGGTCCTCATAGGCACTTTCATTCACATGCACACATCCACACACACAGACACACATAAATACACAGACACACACATATCATTTATGGGGTTTTTTAGGGGTATGAGGTTTTTTCAGGGGGGAAGGACAGGGTCTCACTATAGCCCCAGCTGGCCAGAACTCCCTATATAACCCAGGGCAGCCTTAATGTCACAGAGATCTGCCTGCATCTGCCTCCCAAATTTTAGGATTAAAAGTGTGTTGCTGGACATGGTGGCACATGACTTTAATCACAGAGCTCAGGAGGCAGAGGCAGGCAGATCTCTGGGAGTTCAAGACTAGCCTGGTCTATATAGTGAGTTCCAGGCCAGCTGGAGCTACAGAGAGACCCTGTTTCAAAAACACCAAAAAACAAATAAATAAAACTGTGTCACCATGCCTAGCTAAAATTTTTATTTGGGGGGACAGGGGACAGGGTCTCACTATGTGGCCCTGGCTGGCCTGGAGCTCACTACGTAGACAGGCTAGCTTGTCACAGAAATCTGCCTGCCTCTGCCTCTTGGTTGCTGGGATTAAAGGTGTAGCCTGCCAAATACACAAAATTTAAAAATAAAAATAAATCTTAAAATTAAAAACAAAAAAAACACACATATACACGTTTTAAATATATTGGACATATTCATGTGTAAAAATATATAAGCAATAGCAAGAAAGAATACCCCACAGCCTTAAGAAAAAAACCTAGGGTTGACAGCAGTGTGGACATCAGTGATAACTCTGGAGCCCTTCAGCTCCCTAGCTTGTTTTTTACCATTTTATTATCACAGAAGAGCACCAGCTGGGCTATGAAAGCCCTGTGACATGTGTAGCACTCCTCCCCCTCCTCATCTGCAGCCTTCCCATAATTACACTCCATTGCATCCTGCTGGACACATCCACAGTTTGGGTAACAAAGCACTTACTTAACAGTGGAGCTAGAAGGCTGCAAAAAAGGCAGAGTCAACCTCAAAGGAGCTCTGAGGGATTAAAAATGGGAAGCCCAAATTCAGCTGTGGCTTGTTGGTTTGGTTGCTGTTGTTTTGGCTTTTAGAAACAGGGTTTCACTCTGTAGTCCAAGAAGGCAGAAGTAACCTCAAAGGAGCAATGAGGGGTTAATAAGAAACAGAAAGCCCAAATTCAGCTTCATTGTTTGGTTTTGTTGCTGCTGTTTTGGTTTTTTGAAACAGGGTCTCACTCTGTAGTCTAAACTGGCCTACAACTCACAATGTAACCCATGCTGCCTCAGACTCTGAGCACTGCTTCAAACTCTGAGCAATCCTCCTGCCTCAACCTCACAAGTGCTTGCATTATGGGTGTGAGCTTACACAGCCAGCTTCAGGTCTGTTATTTGCATCCCAGTGCTATTAACTTGAGGTTCACTGGGTTCAGGTGTCCTGGATAGAGTCAAATATAGTTCCTGTGAGTGCCCTTTTTCCTTTGTGGGAGGGTCTTTTCTGTATTTCTTATCTGGTTAATTGGCCTGAGACCTTCCAAAAGACTCCAGTGTAAGTCCAGAGCTTCTTTCTGTAAAATCCTTAAGCTAAGAATTGTTCTAATTTTTTAAATGGACATCTTTAATGGTAGCACTTGGGAGGCAGAGGTAGGTGGATCTCTGTGAGTTCAAGGCCAGCCTGGTCTACACAGCAAGTTCCAAGCCAGTTGGGGATACAGGGAGACCCTGTCTCAAAAAGACAAAAAAACTTAAATGGTTATGGGAGAAAAGTTTTAACTGGGTTGGGGAGTTCTTAACACATAAAAACCCCGTGAAACTCCAATTTGTTCCAGGCGGTAACATGGGCCTGTAATACTAGCACTTAGAAGGCAAAGGCAGGTGAATTGCTACAAGTTGGATGCCAGTCTGGTCTACATAGCAAATTCCAGGCCACCCACATAATGAGATCCTGTCTTAAAATTTTTTTGAAAAAGTAATTCAAATTTTTGTTCATGAATGAATTTTGGTTGTTGTTTGAGTGATTCTATGTCTGTTTTGTCCTTTATTTTATTTGTTTGTTTTTTGAAATAGGGTCTCCCTGTAGCCCCAGTTGGATTGGATCTCACTATGTAGACCTGATTGGTCTCAGTCTCACAGAGATCTGCTGCCTCTGTCTCCTGAGTGCTGGGTTTAAATATTTTTATTTATTATTTTCATTTTATGTGTATGAGTGTATTGCCTGCATGTATGTGAGTGCATCAGTGTCGTGCAATGCCGAGGAGGTCAGAAGACAACTTCAGATTCCCCTGGAACAGGAGTTAAAGATGATTCGTAACCGCCATGTGGGTGCTAGGAATCGAACACAGGTCCTCTGCAAGAGCAGTCAGTGCTCTTAACCTCTGAGCCATCTCTCCAGCCCCAGAGTGCTGGGTTTAAGGCATGCACCACCACACTTGTCCAAACATTTTATTTTCTAAAGATGTATTTTTATTTTAAGTGTGTTTTGCCTGCATGCCCATAAGTATACCACTTGCATGCAGTGCCTGTGGATGCCAAAAGAGGGTCCCCTGGAACTAGAGTTAGAGACGGTTGTGATACCATGTGGGTGCCAGGAATCGAACCCTGGTCTTCTGGAAGAACAAGTTCTCTTAACTTCTGAGCCATTTCTCCAGTCTTTTGTTGTTGTTAAGACAGGAGCTCATATAACTCATGCTGTCCTCAAGCTCACTATGTAGCCTACAGCAACCTTAAACTTCTAGTCTCCCTTTCTCTACCTCCTGAGTGCTGTGATTACAGGTGTGTCTGACCCTCAGTGCTGGAGATTCAGTGCTGAGGATTGAACCCAGGGCTTCATGCACACAAGGCAAGCATGCTACCATCTGAGCCACAACCTCAGTCCCCATAAATAAACCTTTTTTGGAACTGGGGCACACTCATTTGTTTGCATGTTATCCTGGTTGCTGTTCTACAAGGGTAGAGTTAAACAGTTAAAATAAAGCATATAGTTCAAAAAGTCTAAAGTTCTCTCTCTCTCTCTCTCTCTCTCTCTCTCTCTCTCTCTCTCTCCTGCCTATCAACTCATTGAGACAGGGTCTTTACATGTAGCACAGACTGGTCTTAAAGTCAAAATCCTCCTGTCTCAGTTTCTCAAGTGCTAGGATTATATGTATATGCCACCACACCTGCATCTTTTTTGTAGTTCTGGGGAATGAGCACTACCACGGAACTCTATCCTCAGCCCTAAAATTCTTCCTACTGGCCCTTTTACCCACAGAAATTCTCTGCCAAAGATTCATTATATCAGAGCTTCTTAAACATTTTGTATGATCTTCATCAGCAGCTCAAACAGCATTTCTTTATTAAAAATATTTCATTATTTTTATTTGATGTGTATGAGTGTATTGCCTGCATGTGTGTACGTGTACCCATGTCATGCAATGCTGCGGAGGTCAGAAGAGGGCATCAGATCCCCTAGAACTGGAGTTACAGAAGGTTGTTAGCAGATGGGTGCTGGGAATCGAAACCAGATCCTCTTCAAGAGCAGCCAGTGCTCTTAACCACTGAACCATCTCTCCAGCCCCTCAAACAGCATTTCTTAACACTGAACATTCTAACACAAAACAATCCAAAGACAAACTAATTTGATACATACATGCTAAGGAATATTACAGGAAAATATTAAAAGTCAGGGCTGGAGAAATGGCTCAGTGGTTAAGAGCACTGGCTGCTCTTGGAGGACTCAGGGTCAGTTCCCAGTACCCACATGGCAACTCACAACTATCCTTAACTCCAGTTCCAGGGGATCCAACACCCTCTTCTGGCCTCTGTGGGCATTGCACATATGTGGGGCACATACTTATATGCAGACAAAACACTCATACACATAAAATAAAAATAATAGAAATTTTTTTGAAGAAAATATCAAAAATCTTTATTTTCAATAATTAAAACATTTCATTTCTATAAGAGCAAAAAATTTGGTATGAACAGTAAAAACATTGCAATCTGGACCCACAGGCCTCTCTCCGACCCACAGGCCTCTCTCTCCCGGGTAAGTCGATCTGGCCCTCCACACCTTGACTCCTCCAGCCTCATTCACCATCCCATCTCCCCTGCTGGTCTCTCTTCCTAGCCTGGGTCCTGTCTCATTCCTTGTCTTGGTGCTCCAGACACCTGGGGAACCACCACTGCTTCCTGATCCTTTGCATCCAGACCAATTCAGTGCCTTCTCTGGTCCCCAGGAGCACTGCTTCTGGACCTGGCCCCACCCTCACCTCCCTCTGCTTCCCTGGGCCTGCAGGACGTGCAGGCCTCTCCCTCCAGAGTAAGTCCATCATGCCCTCCATGCCTTGACTCCCCCAGCCTCATTCACCCTCCCATCTCCCACTCCAGTCTCTCCTCCTAGCCTGGGTTCTGTCCCATTCCTTGTCTTGACATCCCAGAAACCTGGGGAACCACCACTGCTTCCTGATCCTTTTCATCCAGACCAACCAAGTGCCTCCTCAGGTCCTCAGGCGCACTCTAGGCCTGGCCCCACCTCACCTCCCTCTACTTCCCTGGGCCTGCACCACCCACCAGCCTCTTTTCTGGACACCAGGACTGACCTTTCCTCTTCCTGATCCTTTGCATTCAGACCAATCCAGCTCCTCAGTGCAGTCCCCAGGAGCCCTTGGGGCTGCTTCCTGCCCCCATCTGCCTTTGCATCTTTGGGTGGCATGCCCACCAGCTGCCCTAGACCAGCATCTTTCCTGGGCCCAGCTCCCAGGCCAGTCCAACCCCCAAATTCCTGAGGCCAAAATCTTTCCTGGAGGGATCCAGACCTTAGGAGAAAGCCTGAGAGCATCTGATCCTCATCTGACTTGGGCCTCTGTGG
>NW_008341028.1:4436504-4437721 GCF_000622305.1 Nannospalax galili
ATATAGAACACCAAACAGACAGGACCAGAAAAGAAACTCTCCACGGCACATCATAGTAAAAACACTACACGCACAAAACAAAGAGGCAATACTGAAAGCTGCAAAAGAGAAACAACAAGTCACATATAAAGAAAAACCCATTAGGATTGCAGCTGACTTTTCAGTGAAAACTATGAAAGCCAGAAGAGCCTGGACCAAGGCATTCCCAGTTTTAAATGACCACAGATGCCAACCCAGACTACTCTACCCAGCCAAAATGTCTATTATAGTCGAAGGGGAAAGAAAAATCTTCCATGACATAAATAGGCTGAAGGAATTCATGTCCAGAAATCAGCCCTTTAGAGAGTTCTGGAAGCAATACAAAGAGCTAAAGAAAGGAATGACTATACCCAAGGAGTTGCGGAAAGAAATTCAATGGAGATATAACTGTGGAAAAGTACAGCTATATCATGAATGTAAACAAAAATAAAAATGACAGGATTCAATATTCATCTTTCATTAATAACTTTAAATACTAACTGACTGAACTCCCCAATAAAAAGACACAGACTAGGTAAATGGATTAAGAAACAAAACCCATCTTTTTGTTGTCTACAAGGAACTCATCCTACTTTCAAGGACAGACACTATCTTAAAGTGAAAGGATGGAAAAAAAATATACCAAGCAAATAGTTCTAAGAAAAAACCACATGTAGCAATTCTAATATCTGACGAAATGGACTTCAAACTAAAACTAATCAGAAGAGATAAAGAGGGCCACTTCATTCTGATCAAAGGAACAATAAATCAAGAAGATATTACAATCATGAACATATATTCACCAAACTCTGGTGCACCCAACTTCATAAAAACAATACTACAGGACTTTAAGACCCAGATTAATCCCAATTCATTAATACTAGGGGACATCAATACCCAACTGTCTCCATTAGATAGGTCAACAGGGAAAAGAGTTAACAGAGACACATCTGAATTAAACAATACAATGTATCAAATGGACTTAACAGACATCTACCAAGTATTCCACCCAAGCACCAAAGGACATACTTTCTACTCAACACCACATGAAACCTTCTCCAAATTCGACCATATACTGGGGCACAAAAAAAACCTCAACAAATACAAAAAGATTGAAATAATTCCATGCATTATATCAGACTGCAATCCAATAAAGCTTACAATCAACACCGGAAGAAGCCCTAATCACCACATGAACA
>NW_008341028.1:4438505-4440800 GCF_000622305.1 Nannospalax galili
TCTCTGCTGACTAGTTTTAGTTTAAAGAATATTTTGTCAGAAAGCTATAGACTCATATCCTTAATGAACATAGATGCAAAAATTCTCAACAAGATACTTGCAAACCGCATACAGACACACATCAAAAAGATCATCGACCATGATCAAGTCATCTTTATCCCAGAGATGCAGGGATGGTTCAATATACATAAGTCAATAAACGTCATAAATAATATACATGGGCTCAAAGACAAGAACCACATGATCATCTCAATAGGTGCAGAGAAGCCCTTTGACAAAATTCAACATGCATTTATGTTCAAAGTCCTAGAGGGAATTGGACTGGAGGGAACGTACGTCAACATAATTAAAGCCATATATAACAAACCCGTAGCCAACATCATTCTAAATGGAGAAAAACTGGAAGCATTCCCAATGAAATCAGGAGCCAGACAAGCTGTCCACTATCTCCACTTCTCTTTAACCTAGCGCTTGAAACTCTTGCAAGAGCAATAAGACAAGAGCAGGAATAATAATTGGAAAAGAAGAGATCAAATTATCCCTTTTTGCAGATGATATTATATCTAAGAGATGCCAAAAATTCTACCAGAAAACTCCTAGAAATTATTAACATGTTCAGTAAAGTGCCAGGTTACAAAATTAACCTACAAAAGTCTGTAGCCTTTCTATATACCAATAACAAGCAATCAGAGAAAGAGCACATGGAAACACTCCCCTTCACAATAGTGACAAAAAAAATATATCTCAGAATAAGCCTGACCAAAGACATTAAAGAGCTCTACAGTGAAAATTTTAACTCTTTAAAAAAAGAGATTGAGGAAGACATCAGAAGATGGAAGGACCACCCATGCTCATGGATTGGAAGAATTAATATTGTGAAAATGACCATCCTAGCAAACGTCATTTATAGATTCAACGCAATGCCTATCAAAATCCCCATGATATTTTTCACAGAATTGGAAAAAAAAACATCGTAATATTCACATGGAAGCACAAAAGATCTTGGATAGTCAAAGCAACCCTAAGCACTAAGAGCAATGCCAGGGGAATTACTATACCAGATTTTAAGATGTATTACAGAGCTATAGTCATAAAAACAATCTGGCTGGCACAAAAATAGACCCATAGATCAATGGAACAAAATTGGAGACCCAAATATGAGTAAACACTATTTCAGCCACCTGATATTTGACAAAGGGGCCAAGAATATTCACCAGAGGAAAGACAGCATGCTCAGCAAATGGTGCTGGCAAAACTGGATCTCCACCTGAAGAAGAATGAAACTAAACCCTTATCTCTCACCTTGCACAAAAGTCAATTCCAAGTAGATCTAAGACCGCAGTGTAAAGCCTGAAACTCTGAAACTGTTAGAAGAAAACATTGGGGAAAACCTACAACATATAGGTGTAGGAAGGATTTTCTAAACCGGATATCAATTGCTCAGGAAACAAGGGCAAGAATTAACAAATGGGACATCATTAAACTAAAAAGCTCCTGTACATCAAAGGAAGCAACCAGGGAAGTGAACAGAAAACCCACAGAATGGGAGGAAATCTTCACCAGCGACACATCCAACAGAGGTTTAATATCCAGAATATATAACAAACTCAAAAAACAGAGAACCAAGACAATAAGCAACCCAATTAAAATATAGGCTAAGGTGCTGAACAGAGAGTTCTCAAAAGAAGAAGTAAAGATTGCTGTGAAACATCTTAAAAGATGTTCAGCATCACTAGTAATAAGGGAAATGCAAATTAAAACCACTTTAAGATTTCATCCCAATTGAACTGGCTAGGATCAAGAAAACAAATGATACCAAATGCTGGAGAGGATGTGGAGAAAGGGGAGTGCTCATTCACTGCTGGTGGGATTGCAAACTTGCAACCTCTGTGGAAAACTGTGGAGACCTGATGGTGCACACCTTTAGTCTCAGCACTTGGGAGGCAGAGGCAGGCAGATCTCTGTGAGTTCAAGGCCAGCCTGGTCTACATAGTGAGTTCCAGGACAGCTGAGACTACAGGCAGACCCTGTCTCAAAAAGAAGGAAAAACAAAAAACCTGTGCAAGTGCGATGCTACATTTTCTGTGTAGCTTATATATGCCACTCAACAATGTATATCCTGAACAATCCTTCTCTCCATTTTTCTATGATCTAAGTGGCTTTCTGATCCCTCTGAAATGTTGACTGTGTGTACTCATGTGTGTGCATGCTTGTGGAGGCCAGAGGTCACAATTGAGTATGCTTCCTCAAGAGCTGTCCACTTTGCCTTTTGAGACAGAGTCTCTCATGTTTGTT
>NW_008341028.1:4441419-4452588 GCF_000622305.1 Nannospalax galili
ACTGGTAGAAGAAAGGAGTCAGGGGCTTCTCCCAAGCCCATGTGACCCCTGAGGAACAGATCCTCAAACGACCTTAAGTAAAAATAAATTGGTTTATCTGGGCCAACTGTATGGCCTTAAACACCCAAAAGAAAAGTATAACCAAAGATTAAAGAGGCCAATATAATTTCTTAAGAGTCCATATGCATAGCTAAAGGCTATATAACAAGCAACAGTGCCAGACAGGCGGTACCTTCTTTTGAGTTGTTGGCCAGGGTGGCCAAAGGTAACCCAGCATAGAACTGGGAAAATGAACAGCAGACCTCAATCTTATCTAAAGGAATATTGACACCTGATTGCTACTAGAGGAGGAACATCTGACCCTCCTAAAACAGAGACTTCTAGATAGGCTGACTAGATTCACCAGAAGGGAAAGTAGTGGGGAATGGCTGGGGGTGCCGACAACACAGCAGACAGTAGCAGGGATATCAGAGCATAAGGGCTCTAGCAGGGGGAGGGAGGCTATGGGAGGGTGCCATCTGAGAAGTGGGTGTATAGTTGAGTAAGATGGGGGAGGGAGTATGGGAGGGTGCCATCTGAGAAGTGGGTGTATAGTCGAATGATATGGTTTGGGATGTTCTGTGTGATATACACACTCACAAAAAAAAAGTCAACAAATTTTTTTAAATGTATTATATTTGAGGAGGAAGCATGGAAATTTATGTCATGCCAATTAGTAGAGGTGATAAACATTACCATTGAGATCTACCCAATGGCTTTATAGACATACACAGGCACCAAGGATCCAAGTGTAACAGATTATGACTAGTAATAATCAGATACATACAGATTACAGATGCAAGCACCAACATCTCAGTGTTAATAACAAAAACAACGAGTCTTTCTGCGAGGAATAATATATTCTAAAATGAAATGGAGATCTTTTTTAAAGGTTAAAAACTCATCCAATTTTATGTCTTACAGGGCTTATAGAGTTCAATAATATATAACTGTATTAATTCAACTGTGAACCTAGAAACTTTCAGCCACTTGTGAAAGAGATGTACTCTTGCTCTGGAGTGTGTTACTGAATATGTTAAAGCTGTAATGAAATGCTCCTTCTAATCATGTACTTATTTTAAAAATTTTTAATTTCAAAGCATAAAAATTTGCTCCTTAATAGTTAGTAGATGTGAAAAACATTGCCACTGAAATCTAACTGACCACTTTATATTCATGCTCAGATGCCAAGGAGCTCAGAAAGTAACCAGCTGTTTGCATGTGCAAACGTGTTAATGTCAATTGCATTAAAATGAATTTTTCTGTATGAAACTGTGTATTTTAATAATGAAATGGAGATCTTTTTTAAAGGTTAAAACCTCATTTAATTTTGTGTCTTATAGGGTTTATACTGAGTACAATATTGTATAACTGTAATAATTCAACTGTAAACCTAAAAATTTATAGCCAATTTTGAAAGAGATGCATCTTAGCTCAGAAAATTGTTATTGAGTATGTCAATGCTGTTGTAATGAAATGCTTCTTCTAAGTATGTGGTTATTAAATAAATAATTTTTTTAAAAAACACTGCAATCTATAACATGTAAGTCCAGAATCTGAGCCAACGTATCTCAGGGTTCTTTTACATTGTAGGTCAGATCTGACACAAACACCTCAGACTTGTTATGCTTTTGATTTTAAACTAAATTTTGGTCATGTACATCAAGAAATCTTTTACTGTTGCCAAATTTTCTGTGACTCACACACACACACACACACACACACACACACACACACTGACACACACACACCCCATGTGTGTCACAACCCAATTTTAAGGCAGATAGAGCAGAGAATGGATCTTGTCAATACATGGACTTCTATTCTTGTATGTAGACACTGCTATAAATGGGAAATTTCAAATTCATTTTCTCTTTTAAATGTTCTTAAAAATATTTTATTTAGGGGACTGGAGAGATGGCTCAGCGGTTAAGAGCACTGACTGCTCTTGCAGAGGACCTGGGTTTGATTCCCAGCACCCACATGCCAGCTACGAACCATCCTTGACTCCAGTTCCAGGGGAATCCGACACCCTCTTCTGACCTCCGCGGCATTGCACGACATGCGTGCACTCACATACATGCAGGCAATACACTCATACACATAAAATAAAAAATAATAGATATTTTATCAACTTATATTTGATGCAGTTTCTAATTCATAGCAATATTTAGTCTTTTCCACTTTCCCCAAATCCTACTTCTTACTGATTCAGAAAGTTTACAGCTTTTACTGTTAATTTGTGTGTGTGTGTGTGTGTGTGTGCATGTATGTGTTGCATGTGTGTGCATGTACATTTGTGTGCAGGTGTACGCATTCATATGCATGTGTATAGAGTCCAGAGGTCGACATTGACTGTGTTTTTCCATTGCTTTTACACCTTGTTTTTTGAGACAGGATCTTTCATTGTATCTGAAGCTCAATGATTCTCCTAGAGTGACTGGCCAGGGAGCTCCAGGGATCCTCCTGTCCCAACCCCTCAGCACTAAGGTTACAGAAGCACACCACCATGCCAGCTCTTTTCATGAGTGCTGAGGATCTCAGCTCAGGTCCTCATGCTCCCATAACAAGCGTTTTACCTGCTGAGCCGTCTCCCTAACTTCACATCAATTCTTTAGGCATGCATTATTTTCAAGAGTGTTGACCAAATCAGCAAAGCGAAATAAGGTTCCAAGTCCTTGAACACTTCACAGCCCCCCCTTCTTTGAGGAACTTCAGTTAGGTTCAGCTCCCATCTATTGCTGGCTGCCAGGCTTTTTTGTTCTTTGTTGTATGCAAAGGATTTCTTCTCTGTCAACCTTCTTAGGGGGTATCTTGGCATCACCAGTTCTAAATAAGAACTCTTCATCTCATCCCCAGGAAGAAGCAAACGTGGGAACTCAAAATCCAACCAGCCTATATCTTCCATGACTAGGGTCCTAACAGAAGGGGGACAGGGTACCTCCCTCTTCTGACTGTGCCTCATACAGTGAACATGCAGTAGACTTCAGCTGAAACTATATGAACAGTCTAACACAGGCTGCAGGCAAGGCTTAAACAGGCTCAGAGCAATCTAGAAGTTCTACCTGTCTTTAGGGATGACGCTCTTTGACCAAGTGGACAAAGCAATTCTGAGCACATATAGGCATACCCATAACCTCTGAGGGCTGATGAAGGTCAGAAACGACCACAGGGGTAATGCTAGGGAGCCATGGAGAGGGCAAGAGTCTTCCAAGACCAGGCTGGACAAGATCCAGAGACTGTGAGGGTCCTTAGGCTACCTAACTCTCCTGGAGCGTGGGAGAAGGGCAAAACAGCATGCAGAGAATCCCAGGCAGGACACACATGTAGGCTTAGGAGTGTTAAAGTCATATTCAATAAAGTGAATCTTTCACTTTGGTTAAAAATAAATAAATAAATATTAAATAAAATGGGTGTAGTGGCACATGCCTTTAGTTCCAGCACTAGGGAGGCAGAGACAGGTGGATCTCTGTGAGATCAAGGCCAGCCTAATTTACTTAGTGAGTTCCAGACCATAAGACACAACATTGAATGGGTTTTTAACCTTTAAAACAGATTTCCATTTCATTTTAAAATATACTTTTTCTTACAGAAAGACTCGTGTTTTGCTAATAATGCTTAGATGTTGGCACATGTGTCTCTAATCTGCATGTATCTGATTATTGGTTGTACTCAGATCCTTGGCACCTGTGTATGGATATAAAGACATTGGGTAGATTTCAGTGGTAATGTTTATCACCTCTACTAATTAACATGACGTAAATTTTTATGCTTCCTCCTCAAATATAACTCATTTTTTTAATTTGTTGATTTTTTTGTGTGTATAACGCCAGAACATCCCAAACCATCTTATTCATCTATACACCCACTTCCCAGATGGCACCCTCCCCCACACACACTAGAGCCCTTATACTCTGTCATCCCTGCTGCTGTCCTCTGTGTTGTCAGCACCGCCAGCCATTCCCCAGTACTTGTCCATCCAGTGGATGTAGTCAGCCTATCTAAAGGTCTTTGTTTTAGGAGGGTCAGCTGTTCCTCATCTAGCAGCAATCAATTGTCAATATTCCTTTAGCTAAGACTGGGGTCTGCTGTTCATTTTCCCAGTTCTATACTGGGTTACTATCTGGGAGTCTCTTGGGCCACCCTGGCCAACAACTCAAAAGAAGGTATCTCCTATCTGGCATTGTTTCTTGCTATGTAGACTTTAGATATATATGAACTCTTAAAAAATTATATTGGCCCCTTTAATCTTTGGTTATACTTTCCTTTTGGGTGTTTAAGGCCATACAGTTGGCCCAGATAAACCAATTTATTTTTACTTAAGGTCGTTTGAGGATCTGTTCCTCAGGGGTCACATGGGCTTGGGAGAAGCCCCTGACTCCTTTCTTTTACCAGTTCTGTCTATGTGAAGATAAGTCAAAGGTCCTGCTTGACCATGGTTGGCTTCGCTTGGAAGCATGGAGGAAATGATTCCTCTGTGTTGACCTTTCTCTTTGTAGACTGGACACTGGTTCAACTCCATCTCGTGGGGTCTCCATGGCCTCCTTGATCAATAGAACAGATGACTCGCCACAGTTACAGGACATTTTGAGAGATGCTCATAGTCCCCTGGAACTAGTCGACCTAGAAGGGCAAGGAGCAAAAACTGTCCTTTATGTCCCTCTGACCAAATTAGTATAGGCCTCAAAGTGTGTCTGTTAAACATCCAAGGTTAGTTCCACCAGTCTGGTACTTTTAATTACCATGTGCAAAAATATTTTTTTTATTTATTATTTTTATTTTATGTATAAAGTGTTTTGCCTGCATGTAAGTGCACCTGTGTTGTGCAGTGCCCACAGAGGTCAGAAAGGTCAGAAGAGAGCAGTGGATCCCCTGGAACTGGGGTTATGGACAGTTATAGCCACCATGTGGGTGTTGGAAATTGAACCTGGCTCCTCTGCAAGAGTACACAGTGCTCTTAACCACTGAGCCACCCCTTTAGTTCCAGCATTCGGGAGGCAGAGGCAGGCAGATCGCTCTGAGTTCAAGGTCAGCCTGGTCTATATAGCGAGTTCCAGGCCAGCTGGGGCTACAGGGAGACCCTGTCTCAAAAAGACCAAAAAAAAAAAAAAAAAGATCGATTAAGATGTTAAGATATTCTGTATGAAATACAAAAAAAAATTTTCCAAAAAAGAAATTATCTGGGGGGTTTGAGAGATACCTTAGCAGTTAAGAACATGTACTGCTCTTCCATAGCACCCAAGTTTGATTCCCAGCACGTCAGGTGGTTCATAACTGTCTGTAACTCCAGCTCCTGGGGGATCTGATGCCCCTGGCTTTCTTGGGCACCTGCATTCACATGCACATATACACACAGAGAGATACATATACACATAATTAAAAATAAATAATTTTTTTAAATTTATTTTAACAGGGCATGGTATTACATGCCTTTAATCCCAGCACTTGTGAGGTAGAGGCAGGCAGCTCTAAGTTTGAGTCCAGGTTGGTCTACATAGTGAATTCCAAGCCAACCAGGGCTACATAGTGAGACCTTGTCTCAAAAACAAACAAACATAAATAAGTAAATAAATGAATGAATAAATAAAATTTATTTTAGGGGGCTGTTAAGACGGCTCAGTGGTTAAGAGTACTGACTGATCTTACAGTGAACCTGGATTCAGTTCCCAGCATCCATACAGGCCCTAGCAACCCTCTTTAACTTCAGTTCAAAGGGACAACATCCTCTTCTGGCCACCATGGGCACTGCATGTTATATATATATATATGCAGGCAAAACACTCATACACATAAAATAAATCTTTTTTAAAAAATTTATTTTAGCCAGGCATGGTCATACACACCTTTAATCCCAGCGCTGGGAGGCAGAGGGAGGCAAATCACTGTGAATTCAAGGGAAGCCTAGTCTACATAATTAAGTTCTTGACCAACCAGAACTAGATAGTGAGACCCTGTCTCCAAAATCAGTAAATAAATAAATGTATTTTGGGGGGCGCATGCACATAGCACAGTGAGCACGTGGAGGTCAGAGGTCAGCTTGCAGGAGATGGGGAAGATACAGCTCGAACTCATTTTATGGCTTGTTTTGGTAGAGGGGTTCTTACTTCTGGGACCTGCCTTAGGGGAGAGGAATTCTAGTCTCTATGACTGCTCCAGGGGAGGAAAAGGAGCAGAGATGCAGAGCACAGAAGGCAGGACATCATAGAGACTTCGTATTTGAAGCTTTGTCTCAATAATTGTGTGATTTGGGGGTTAAGACATGCTGGCCTTGAATGTGCAGCAGTCCTCCTGCCTCAGCCTCCAGGGTACTGGGATCACACACATGCACCACCATGACTGACTTCAGTCTCCATAGTTCATGGTACTCAACATACCAAAACATCAGTTTGGGTATTGTTTACTGAGCCCCAATGATGTCAAATGATCATGGTCTATGAGCCCCAGAGACCCTCTCAGGCAATGACTGTCCTATCTTCTAGAAGCAGGTACTGATCCAAAAGTGTGTGCATGCATACACATGTGCATTAAGTGGGAGACAGGGAACAGAGCATATACCAGGTACACCTGCCCTGGCCTTGGTCCACAGACTGCATGAAGATAGACTTTTCTGATAGATTTGTAATTTAGAAAGAAGTTTTAGTGCAATGATTGAAAATTAGGAACAAGAACAGAGTGTGGTGGCGTGGATGGAAGTCCTAAGCTTTATAGAGGCTGGGGCAGGAGGATCTCTTGAGTCTACGAGTTTGAGGCCAACCTGGACAATTTATTGTAATCCCATCCCAAATAAATAAATATATAATAAAATAAGTCCTATCCTAACAGAAAAATTAACATTTTAAAAAGCCAAAAATTTGGAATTAGTTCATTTTTTACATATGCTAGGTAACAGATTTTTGGTTGGTTGGTTTTTTTTAGCTCGCTGTATAGCTGGGACCAACCTTGAACTCCTGATTCTCCTACTTCTATCTCCTGAGAGCTGGATTACAGGTATGCATTCCTGGCTCTGGCAACAGATTTTTTTGAAGCACTGGAAGAGGAAGTAAAGTCAAAGGGGACTCACAGCAAAAGACAGGGAAGCAATCATGACATTTCTACAAGGCTAGTGTTCCAAAGGGCAGAGCTTCAGCAGAAGCTGCCTGATTTTAAAGAGAACTCATAGTTGTATTTTTGATCCTCCCCACCTCCTACCATCTTTTGAAGCTTTGTTGAAAAGGCAGTGATGTTCCTGTGCCTATGGGTAAAGATTTCAAACAAACATTTCTGCCTAGTAAGTCTTGGCATGGTCTGTTTATATTTGGTAATGCAGGTATGGGGACTGAATCTCGAATATCCTAAGCAGACGTTCTGTCACTGAGCTAATATCCTTAGCTCCTTTTTTGCTCTTTTTGAGGCCGCGTCTCCCTGTATCCCCAGCTGGCCTGGAACTTGCTATGTAGACCAGGTTGGCCTTGATCTCACAGAGATCCACCTGCCTCTGCCTCCTAAGTGTTGGGATTAAAAGCATGCACCACCATGCCCAGCTTCATTTTTATTTTTTATTATGTTTTATTTATTTGTGTGTATGTGTGTGAGTGCTTGTGCCATAGCACACATGTGGAGGTCAGGGGACAACCTGCAGGAGTCAATTCTTTCCTTCTCCCACATGGATCCTGGGGATTGAACTCAGGTTGTCAGGCTTGGCAGCAGGTACCTTTACCTGCTGAGCCATATCACCAGCTCACCTGTGATATATGAATCTTCCAACATCATTTCATCAAAGTATTCAGTTACATCTCATACTTGAAACTACAAACGGCATTAATCTTTTGCTGACTTGAGCTTGTTTGGACTTAAACCTACAGTGGGAAACGGTACAACTCTCCTTTTCACTGTGCTCATTGCCATTAGGTATACCCACCAGCTCTGATCCAACATGGACAGAAACTGTACAAAAGCACAAGCACCAGAAAGTGAGGAACATAAGGGGCAATCTCAAAAGCTGCCTGCCATACACTATAAACTTCAAATGAGCACTTATCCCTAAAACAAGCTGAACCAAGTATAAAGAAAAACAGCATGTGGAGCTTGAGAGATGGGTCAACGGTTAAGAGCATGTACTGTTCTTGCAAAGGATCTGAGTTTGGTTCCCAGCACCCATATCAAGCAGTTCACAACCACTTGTAACTTCAGCTCCAGAGGATCAATGCCCTCTTCTGGTCTCCATGGGCAACTGCACTCACATGCACACAGTCCCACACAGACACAAAAGCATACATATATGTGGTGGATAGCTTTAGTGTCAACATGACACACCTGGGTTTAGGGAGCCTCAATTGGGGAATTGCCTCCATTGGACTGGCCTGTGGCCATGTCTGTGGGGTATTTTCTTGATTGTTGAGTGGGTAGTGCCACCTCCGGGCAGGTGGGCCTGTGTTGGATAAGAGAGAAAGCTGAGCAGGGGCCAGGGGAGCAAGCCGGTAAGCAGCGTTCCTCCATGGCCTGTGCTCCAGCTCCTGTCTCCAGGTTCCTGCCCTGAGTTTCTACCTTGAGCTCCCTGATGAACTGTGACCTGGGAAATGTAAGACAAACCCTTTCCTCCCCAAGTTGGTAGTGGTCAGAGTGTTTTGTCACAGCAATGGAGAAACAAACTAAGACAGAAATTGGTACCAGGATCATGGGGTATTGCTGTGACAGATCTGACCTTGGTGTTTTTAGGAGGATTGTGGCAGTGTTTGGAACTTTGGGCTGGAAAAACGATTGAGTGCTTAGAGTTTGTTGCGGTGGAATTTCGAACAGTTATGCTGAAAGAGTTGTGGAGGATGGAGGCCTGGCTTGTGAAACTGCGAAAGGAAGCAAAGACTGTGATATTTTGAATTGAGAATCTGTGGGTTCTGGTCAACTGGGGCTGAAGAATCAGGTGTGATTAAGAGACCAGAACCTGAAGTAAGTCCTTTGCTTTGCTGGGACAATTGATGCTGGTTAGCTAGGGCTGCAAGATCAGCTGTAAGTAATGAGAGACCAGCATCACTGTGGTGAAATCTTCTGGGGGGTATTTCCTCAGGGTCAGCACACAGAGGGGACCGAACCTCCATCTCTAGCTGGAAGCAGGACTTGGTAATGTGTAAGAGTCTCCTGCATGGTTCTGGTGTTGAAAGTGTGAAAGGTCACAGAGAGCAGCTGAGGCTTGGCACTCTGAGAGGCCAGGAAAGGCCATAGGTGAAAGTACAGCTTCAGTTGCAGTGAAGATCCCAGGATTGAAGGAGTCATGGAGAGAATCTGAGGCTTTGCACCCCAAGAGGCAAGAAGAGGCCATTGGTAAAGGTGTAGCCTCAGTTTCAGTGGAGACCCCAGCTTTTTGGAGATGCCGGGACCATGGGATGACCACCAAGGACAGCAGTAGGTGTGGAATGGAGCTGGCCTGGGTCTGCAAGACGAGCTGTTTGTGCTGTGGATGGCAGAGTCAGAGAAGTGGAGCTGCCAGAACCCTTTGGAGGCCAGAAGATCGTGAGTGAATCCCAGATGTCCAGCCTCGAGCTACTTTGCTGGACTTTGGTTTTGCTTAGGTGTGCCTGAATCTTCCCTTTGAAATAAAACAGTACTTGTTTTGGATTTTAAAGAGGCCCATAGTTAAGAATCTTTTAAAAGAGACTATGGACTTTTAAGTGTTTGGATTTTTTTAAGGACTGTGGGGTTTTTAAGGTTGTACTGTACAGGTTATAGTTTTGCCTTTCCTGCATGTAATGCTTCTGCTAAAACTACCATCCAGGGACTTACAGAATGCCTTATCCACCATCATGGTATTCCGCACAGCATCGCTTCTGACCAGGGAACTCACTTCACAGCCAAAGAAGTGTGACAGTGGGCCCATGGTCATGAAATCCACTGGTCTTACCATGTTCCCCACCATGCTGAAGCAGCTGGCTTGATTGAACAATGGAATGGCTTCTTAAAGACCCAGTTACAGCACCAATTAGGTGACAGTAGCCTGGAGGGCTGGGGCAGGGTCCTCCAGAAGGCAGTGTATACTTTGAATCAGTGTCCAATATATGGTAGTTTCTCCTATAGCTGGGTTTCACGGGTCCAGGAATCAAGGGGTGGAAGTGGGAATGATTCCATTCACTATCACCCCTAGTGACCCACTAGGGAAATTTTTGCTTCCTGTACCCTTGACTTGGCACTCTGCTGGCTTAGAAGTTTTGGTTCCAGAGGAGGGAGTGCTTCTGCCAGGAGACACAATAAAAATTTTATTGAACTGGAAGCTAAGACTCCCCCCTGGCCACTTTGGCCTTCTGATGCCCTTAAGTCAGCAGGCTAAGAAAGGAATAAAGTATTAGGAGAGGTGATTGACCCAGACTACCAGGGGGAATTTGGACTGGTTCTCCACAATGGCGGTAATGAAGGTTATATCTGGAAGGCAGGAGATTCCTTAGAGCGACTTTTGGTATTACCATGTCCTGTGATTAATGTTAATGGGAAACTGCAACAACCCAATCCAAACAGGACAACAAATGGCCCAGACCCCTCAGGGATGAAAGTATGGGTCACTCCTCCAGGGAAAGACCCAAGACCTGCAGAGGTGCTTGCTAATGGTGGAGGAAATACAGCATAGGTAGTAGAGGAAGGTAGTTACAGATACCAACTTAGGTCATGTGACCAGCTGCAGAAACATGGATTGTAATTGACATGAGTATTTTTGTCCTATTTGGTTAAGAACAGGCTTGTGCATGTATACACATATGTTAAGCAGATACTTGAGTTATTCTTTTTTTGAATGAGTAATTAAGACAAATGTTAAGTGGTTAAGTGTTGTGAACCTATATGATTATATTGGGTTATGAGATACTAAAGGACTAAACATTCCTGAAGACCTTATCACCTACTCTAAGATATACAATGCATTGGTCATTGTATGATGGGATAATCATGTCATGTTAGGAGAAATTATGACCTCAACATTGTTTTCATTTGAAAATTAAGCATGACATAGAGAGATGCTATTGGGTGTCAAGTTGACAAGGGGTGGACTTGTGATGGCTAATCCTGGGCATCAACTTGACCAGATCTGGGATTAACTGAAATGAGAGAGATCATCTTGATTGGATCATCTGAAGCTGGAAGACACACCCTAAATGTGGGTGTTACCTTCTGATG
>NW_008341028.1:4458617-4467779 GCF_000622305.1 Nannospalax galili
ATTAGGCTCGGTTGGATGAATTTACACTAAGGGACATCTAGGTACAAATGCTTAACTGGATGGAACTTGTATGGTGGAATACGTGAGGTCTGGTGGGGGAATGAGGGGGACGTGGATGGCAGAGGGACTCCAAATTTGATCAAGAACCATCATATAAAACCAGAAAAGCTCAATACAATTTTTTTTTTTTAAAAAAGAGAGCCCATTCAGCAGTCAAAGTGATCTATCCTGAACTGGATCACATATGTTTATTTTCTTATTTAGAAGAAAATGACCTGAAATGAGAAGAGGTGTTTATGGACTGGAAAGAGAATGTAAAGGAAGTAGGGAGAGGGTGGAAGCATGGGTAGTGTGATGGCTAATCCTGGGTGTCAACTTGACTGGATCTTGCATTAACTGAAATGAGAGCAATCTTCTTAATTAGATCATCTGAAGCTGGAAGATACACCCTAAATGTGGGTGTTAACTTCTGATGGCAGCCCATATGGAAGGCCATGGCAGAGGAGAATGTTTTTTGTTTTTTTTTTTTTGCTTTTTGCTGCTTTCCTTCTCTCTCGCTGGTGAGTTCGTCTTGCTGCTGTAGACTGAAGACTAGCTGATCTTTTGGAATTCATCAGACCTTCAGTGCCAGATTGGGACTACTGAGACATCCAGCCTCGTGAACTGAGAGACTACGGAGTCTCAGCCTTTCCAGTGTGGTGCAGTCATTGCTGGACTACTCGGACTCTATCTTGTGAGCTAAGCTGACAAATCCTTATACATATATATTCATCTGATCGGTTCTGTTGGAGAGCCCTAATACAATATAATTAAAAATTTAAAATAAATCTAAAGAGCAGCGTATGTTTATATTGGTTCAGTTTTAACATTCTTTGGGAAACTTGTACTTTTTGTGGGTTGTTTTCCTTTGGGGGGGGATTGAACCCAGGGCCTTGAACTCACTAAGTACGTTTTACACATGCTACATCTGCAGCTCATCTTCCAGAAGACGACTTCAGAGCTGTTTAAGTGATGTGACCCTCTCCACATGTATTCTTTAACTCTAAATGGGCTCAAGGTTCTCAAAGGAAGGCAGAGTTTCATCTTAAGGATCCCTTCTGATTTTCATAATAATCAGCAAATATAAAGCTTTGGAGACGTCTATAGGAGTTCACATTTACACTACAACTTACATTTCAATAAAAACAATATAAGACGTCATTATAAGAATCATCTGTCGCATTTATTTTAGAATAACAATTTAAGTTGAATACATTTGGGCACAGTAGATATTTGACATGAAAAGCAGTTGTATCAGAATGGGCATCAGAAAAATAGTAACCCATCTTACACAGAATAACTAGAAAATATTTGTCTGTCTGATCACTTGTATTAGAAATCCTGAGAATGTTATTCACTGAACAATTAGCTTCCACCTTAGAACTGAAACTTGCTCAGAAAGATTCTTTTAAAAAATATTGAGGTACAAATTGCCTACATATTAAACATGAGTTTTTTTACATTTTGCAAAGAGCTTAAACAAATATATCAAATGACTGTAGTTCAATGGCTCTTAAGACGGCTATTAGTCAGGCTCAAGGACACACTGTTCCACGATTTCCCGTAGATTGGGGTTCTCCATTGCAGCTGCCACTCGCTCTTTGTCATTTATCTGTTTGTTGACTGTAAAACACATGGACAAAGGTTAACAGACTGTCAATAGAGAAATCAGACAGCACTCATGTTAGCCTGCTAAACAAATTTAACTCTTTGAGAGCATACAGGTAATTACTTAGAACTTTAATTATTCATAACACAATTTCTTTTTTTAATTTTAATTTTTATTTTATTTGTGTTTGTGTGTGTGTGTCTGTGTGCACATGCATGCAGGTGTCCACGGAGGCCAGAAGAGGGTTTTGGATCCCCTAGTGCCAACGGAGGCCAGAAGAGTATGCTGGAATTACAAGTAATCATGAACAGCCCAACATGGGTGCTGGGAACCCAACACAACACTCTCAACCACTAAGCCATCTCCCCAGCCTCTCATAATGCAATTTCTAAGGTTTGGAAAGCAGACCCTCAAAAATAAAAATATTCTGTTATTCTACTACTCTAGTACAACTATTTTAGTTTCTTTTCAGGCCTCATCAGTATATATATTTCTATACAGTTACATTCTGAGTAAATTTTAAAAATTGCTGCTTTTCCCCTCTTAAGCCTCTTTTTAAACTATAGTGTTGTCTACATGGCAAAAGTTCTAAGTGTTCTAAGTCAAATATGAAAACCATGTTATAATCCATGTTTTAATTTCCTTTATTAATGTTCTTATTTTGAGATGGGTCTCACTACAGTTCTGACTGGCCTGGAACTTGCTATATAGACCAGGTTGGACTAGAATTTTCAGTGATCTCTGCCTCTGCCTCCTGAGTGCTGGAATTACAGGTATGTGCCACCAAACTCTGCTCAATCAGCAAGTTTAACCGCATAGCCTTCTAGGCTGGGCATGGTCAGGAGGCAGAGGCAGGCAGATCTGAGTCCAAGGCCAGCCTGGTCTACATAGTGAGTTCCAGGTCATCTGGGACTACAGAGAGACCCTGTCTCAAAAAATAAATAAGTAAATAAATTAATTAAATAAGCATGTAGCCTTCTGGAACTACTTATTCTAACTTACGGAATGATGAGTTGTTCTCTTCAAGAATAAAAAATAAAGCCAATTAAGATCTTTTTTAAAAAGCATATACAGTCTCTTTTTATGAAAAAAAAATCTTTAAAATGTGATTATTAGATGAGTATGGATATGTGTGGTTTCAAGGTTTGATTCATGTCACTAAATTACTTTCCCAAAATGATTTACTAACTTACAGTACTTGAGTCTGCTCACACTCATACAAAACCAGAAGTGAACTGGCTCATTTTTAAAAAATTTTTTAAGTATGTATAAATGTGTGGGTCTGTGTGTAGGTATGGGCATGTGTGTGCCAATGAGGAATTGCAGGTAGCTGTGAGCTGCCTGATATAGTGCATGAGTGCTGGGAACCAAACTCAGGTATTCTGCAAGAGCAGTATGTTCTCTTAACTGTTGAGTCATCTCTCTAGCCTCCTTATTAAATAATTTTTGAGATTTACATTCTTTTTTTTTTTTTTGAGACAGGGTCTCCCTTTAGCCCTAGCTGACCTGGAACTATATGTAGACTAGGCTAGCCTTGAACTCAGAGATTCACCTACCTCTACTTCCCTAGCACTGTTAAAGACATGCACTACCACACCCAGCTTGAAATTTACATTTCCTGACTAATAGTGTTAGAACAATTTCTATGTTCACTGGTTGGTTCTTGAATTTTCCGTTCTTAACTCTGCCTATTAATCTTCTTTTAAACAGTCACTTTGCAGGTATAATGAAGTTATTAGCCCACCACATTGTCTATAACTTAATAGTGATTTTTTTTTTTTTAAATCTTTTTGAGACAGGGTCTTCCTGTAGCCCCAACTGGCCTGGAACTCACTATGTAGACCAGGCTGGCCTCGAACTCAGAGATTTGACTGCCCCTACCTCCCAAATGCTGGGATTAAAGACCTGCGCCACCATGCCCGGCTCCTTTTTTCTTTTTTTGAGACAAGGTCTCACTATGTAGTTCTGGCTGACCTGGAACTCACTATGTAGACCAGACTGGCTTCAAATTCAGAGATCTGCTGCCTCTGCCTCCAAGTGCTGGGATTAAAGGCATGTCTCACCACAGCCAGCAGCAATCAAGCATTTTAAATATACTTCTCATTATCTGTGCCTATCATTTATATAAAAGTCTGTTTCTCATGTAACTAATGAGAACGTTTTTTTCTTTTGTTTTTTCCAATCCCCACCTATACAACTTTCAAGTGACTACTGATTGACTTCTCTGTGCAGACTAAAGGTTCTTCCCCACTCCCATCCTAGCATATTAACACAGACAATGCCGGGCCCAAGATTCCCAAATTCGTTACTGGCTAGACCTCCATTTTCAATTTTTCATACACAGCTCCCTAACCTGCTATCGAGAACAGAACCAAGCCTTTAGAGTGCATAGCCAAGTCTCTAAAGCTGAGCTAGCCTGTACCAATTCACAGGCTCTAGTTCACCCAAAGTTCCAATGGAAAAAAAAAAAAAAATCCTTTGACTGCCTGGACTTCCTGACCTGTGAAGGAAGAGCTAATAAGTGATGGTGACACCTTTTTTCCCAAGCAACCCAACAGATAGTTGGCTGACAACCTAGTACCCAAGATAAAGTACTAGCTATAGCTGTTTTTAATAATATTCAGATTCACTTACTGTCATCTTCTGTTGAGTGGGTTCCTTCAGAAATGTATATTTCCAACTGGAAGAAAAACAGTAGAAGCAAAACATCAGAGCATTCTAATCACAGAGCAGTAGGGGAAGGACAGGAAGGGAATATATGATAGATTCAAGGATCTAGAGATGAGAGCCCAAATCCTATTTCTAACATCAAAGACTGAGGGGGAAAAATCTCACCCAGTCTTCTCTAAAACAATCTAAAACAAGTAGTATTTTCGCCAACTGGCCTGCAGGGGGCATTTTAGTGAATTTTTGTATGAATACATACAAATAGAGTTCTATACAATGAGATCTTTTTGTGTGAGAGCGAGACAAGGTCTCACTGTATAGCTCTGGTTGGCCTGGAACTCATTATGTAGACCAGGCTGATCTTGAACCACAGAGATCTGCCTACCTCTGCTGGGATTAAGGGCATGCACCAACATGCCTGGCTTACAGTGAGATTTTACAAGTATTGTTTTACTCAGGCCCATCTTCCCAAACGCATACCTAAAGTGCCCTTTGTCCCGTCCCACCCCCCGAAAGCCATATCAACAACCTACTGTACTTACTTTCTTCCATATTTCTCTTTACACTCACAAACTCTTAACATATATCTTTTTCTCTTAAACATATTTTATACACATACACACAAGTCAGAAGTTTATTGTTTTACAAAAATGAGGCACAATACGGAGTTTGGTGTCCTTTTTTTGTTATCTTGCTAAATCTGTTTTCAAGTAAGACGCTGGTAAAGCTTTCTCTTCCAGCCTTGTTGTGACCTTACAAATTAGCTAACCACTAAAACAAGAGTTTTTGACATAACCCACAAAATTACTTTGAATCCTGTGGCTAAAAAGGCATGCTGCCTAAGACAGATATGCCTGTCTACAGAGCGCACTGAAGCATGTGAGCCAATTCTTTATCTACTACTGAGATCAATGTTTCTCAAGAGTGGAAAAAAAACAAAAACAAAACACAGCCCGTCGTAGCTAAAAGGGACCTCTGAGACCATCTAGTTCAATCTGTTTTAAAAACTCAAAATATAAGCTGGGCATGGTGGTGCCCACCTTAATCCCAGGACTTGGAAAGTAAAGGCAGGCAGATCTCTGTGAGATTGAAGCCAGCCTGGTCTGCATAGTGAGACCCTGTCTCAAAAAAACTAAAAAATTGCTGGGGATGGTGGAGCACGCCTGTAGTCCTAGCACTTAGGAGGCAGAGGCAGGTGGATCTCTGTGAGTTCAAGGCCAGCCTGGTCTGCAAAGTGAGTTCCAAGCCAGCTGGGGCTACAGGGAGACCCTGTCTCAAAAAAACCAAAAAAAAAAAAAAAAACCTAAAAAATTAAACATGTAAAAGCTGACAAATAGAGGTGAAGAATGGTACATTTACCCCACTCTTCCTACATGAACTATTAATACATCTCAGTATAACCACTCAGTGAGGCAACTGTACCAATAATGGGACAAACTAAAGTGAGAGACCTCCTGATGTCAGGCAATGAGAACGTGTTTCTTCTGTTTTCTTGCCAAAAATGAATAGACAATCTAATCACAAAACATCCAAAATTTGAGAGACAATCTATAAAATATCTGGTCTATTCTTCAAAGTATTGAGGTCGCTGGGCATGGTGGTACACTCCTTTAGTCTCAGCACTTGGGAGGCAAAGGCAGATGGATCTTTGTGAGTTCGAGGCCAGCCTGGTCTACATAGCGAGTTCAAGGCCAGCTTGGTCTACATAGCGAGTTCCAGGCCAATTGGGACTACAGGGAGACCCTGTCTCAAAAAGACCAAAAATAATCGATCACTGGATGTGGTAGTACATGCTTGTAATCCCAGCAATGGGAAGCTGAGGCAGGTGGATAGACATGAGTTTGAGGCCAGCCTGGGCTACAGAAGATCCTGTCTCAACAAAACAACAAATCAAAATTATGGAAGATAAAAAGGCCTACTTCTTACTAAAACTCTAGACATAACCAAATCATGTGCGATTGGGCAGGAGGGACAGGAGGGTGCATTACCACAAAGGATGTTTTTGAAAAATTGGGGATATAATGACTTAAAAAAATACTTTTTTTAATGTTTTCTTTATTTTTATTTTACGTGTATGACTGTACTGCCTGCATGTAAGTGCACCTATGTCATGCAATGACCAAGGAGGTCAGAAGAGGGTGCCAGATCCCCTGAAACTGGAATTACAGATGGTTGTTAGCTTTCATGTGGTACTGGGAACTGAACCAGAGTCCTCTGCAAGAGCAGCCAGTGCTTTTAACTGCTGAGCTCCAGTCCCAAGGGAAATAATAACATTTTAACTTAGCAAAAAAAGTGGGAATAATTCAAATGTCTAACAAACAATAAGGAAGTATGGGGCTGGAGAGATGGCTCAGCAGTTAAGAGCACTGACTGCTCTTGCAGAGGACCCGGGTTCAATTCCCAGCACCCACATGGCGGCTACAAACCATCCGGTAGGTGAGTAAGCTGTACCTTAACTTGTCTCCTCTTCTACAAAATGGAAGCAACAGGATTGGAGCAATGGCTCAGTGGTTAAGAGCACTGGCTGCTCTTGCAGAGGACCTGAGTTTGATTCCCAGCACCCACATGGTAACTAACAACCATCCTTAACTCCAGTTCCAGGGGAATCCGATGCCCTCCTCTGACCTCTGTGGCATTGCACGGCACAGGTGCACTCACATACATGCAGACAATACACTCATACACATAAAATAAATTTTTTAAAAAAGATAAGTGAAATAAAGTGCTGTCCATCCATACAATGGAATAGTACATGTGAATAATCACTAACACATGCTAAAACATAGATGAACTCTGACAGCATACTAAGTCAAAGAAGCCAGACCCAAAGACCAACTACTGTACAGGTTCATTAAAATGAAATGTCCAAAGGCAAATTATAGAGACAGAAAGAAGATGATTGCCCAGGTATGGAGAAAGGGATGCGGTAAAAGGGGATTGCTAAAGCACACAGGATTTCTTTTCCATTTTTCTTTTTCATTTGTCTTTTAATTTTATTATTTTTATTTTCTGTGTATGAGTATATTGCCTGCATGTATGCAAGCACACCTGTGTCATACAATGCCTGCAGTGGTCAGAAGAGGACGCTGGATCCCCTGTAACTGGGGTTAAGGATGGTTCTTAGCTGCCATGTGGGTGCTGGGCCTCAAACCTGGGTCCTCCAGAAGAGCAGCCAGTGCTCTTAACCGCTGAGTCATCTCTCCAGCCCTTCTTTTCATTTTTGACATAGGATCTGGCCATGTAGCCCAGGCTGGCATCCTCCTGTCTCAACCTCCTGTGTGCTGGAAGCCATACTTGGCTCAGTATAGGATTTCTTTTGCATGTGATGAAAATGCTCTAAAAGTGATTCGGAGATGGCTGTACACTTTGTAGATATGCTATCAGAAATCTCTGTACATGTCAGGAGATTTGAATAATGTGTGAATTTTATCTCAACCCAGGTGTTGTAACAGACAGCAGGGGCTAGGGATGTGGCTGAGTGGTGGAACACTGGTCTGGCATGTGTGAGGCTCTGGGTTTAAGATGACAAACATCTTCCTTACCTTGTGTTTGAATGGCAAACACCGCTGAAGTTTTACTCTTAAACACAGCCCTGTGAAGAGAAAAAGAAGAAAAAAATCCCTTTAATGTAATCTCTATCTCTTCTTACTAGTTCCAGAAAAAAAGCCTATACTTCTCTGGCTGTGTCTATGTAAGACATTTGAAAACAGCTTTGCTCATTCCCGGTACCATGTCAGGAAATTTAAAACAGACGTTTGCATTTCCCTCAGGAAAATTCAGGGAGTTGGTCTTAAGAACCCCATTCTACAAATGATGAACCAAGGTCACAACGTGACCTGCCCAAGACTGCTTGAGGTAGTATTCTAGCAGAGCTAGGGCAGGAACCCAGGACCACGACAAAGCCCAGGCTTTCTCTGCTATATCAACTGGCCCTCAATCAAAGGTTAATTAATTCATTAGACTTTATTGAATTCCCACAGAGGTCAGGACATGCAAAAATGTAAAACCAAGTAAATTTAAAACCATTTAAGAGCCAGTGAGATGGCTTGTAGGTGAATGCCCTTCCAGGGCCTGGCAACCATGTGCACACCTACACATATCAGACGCACATACAATAACTAAGAAGAAAATTTAAAAATCAATTAACTAATTAATTTTAAAAACTAAACATGTGAAGAGGTTGGAGAGATGATTCAATAGGTGAAAGCACTTGCTACACAGCCTGACAATACAAGTTTGATGCCCAAAATCTGACGTAGATGGAAAGAACCGACTCCCTCTGACATCCACATTCGAACCCACACTCAAATATATGCATACAATAATAAATTTAATTTAAAAATTTTTTTTTAGTTTTTTAAAATCTTTTTTGTTTTCTAATGAAAAAATGTTAAAAGGGCAACATGAAATGTCTCAAATTTGGAATCTTTTAAGCCTGCAAGGTACAGATGGACACTTCTAAAATAAGTCCCACTGATACTGTCATCTGTAAAACCACAGGCAAATAATTTCTTTCTAGTTGAATCTTGTAGCAAAAATTAAAATTGGGAAAAGTTTTATATTTATTTGGTTTTTTGATACAGGATCTCACTATGTAGCCTTCACTGGTCTGAAACTCTATGTAGACCATGCTGGCCTCAATATCACAGAGATCCCTGTCTCTGCTTCCTGAGTGCTGCAATTAAAGGTATGCACCACTACACTGGGGGAAAAAAAAATTCTTAAACTGAACTCAGAACAGATCCTCTGCTAATGTTCTCCCACCACCACCACCACCTCAAATTAAGGAATGAGTTCCAGGCCAGCTGGCATTACGGGGAGGCCCTGTCTCAAAAAAACATATATAT
>NW_008341028.1:4468123-4553019 GCF_000622305.1 Nannospalax galili
TATATATATATATATATCCTTTTCATTTTATAGCCAAGCACAGTTAACAAGTGGCAAGGGTGGATGCTGTGCTGAACCTGCAGCCTGACTATCAGCCTCACCGCCTTCCTGCTTGACTACAGTATGTCAACACAGATGACCACTGGCTGGTTTTCCTGCCTAGTTTTCAGAATTATTCACTGGGAGTGAGTAGATGACAAGCAAAAACCAGGAAGACAAGCTTTTCTGGTGCCTTTTCTGTTAGAGTTAATCTCTTCTCAATCTCTGTTCACACTTTTTTTTATATATATTTCATTATTTTTATTTTATGTGTATGAGCGTACTGCCTGAATGTATGTGAGTGCATCCGTTTCATACAATGCTGTGGAGGTCAGAAGAGGGCTTCAGATTCCCCTGGAACTGGAGTTAAGAACGGTTTGTAGCCGCCATGTGGGTGCTGGGAATCGATCCTGAGTCCTCTGCAAGCATGGTCAGTGCTCTTAAGTGCTGAGCCATCTCTCCAACCCCCAAACTCTTTTTTTTTTCTGAGACAGGGTCTCATGCCCAGGTTGCCCTCAAACTCACTATGTAGCCAAGGATGACCTTGAAATTCTCATCCTCTTGCCTCCACCAGAAAGTATTAGGATTACAGATGTGTACCACCATGTTCAATTTATGCAGTGCTGGGGATGGAACCCAGGGCATCATGCATGCTAGGCAAGCACTCTACCAACTGTACCAAGTATGTACCAGCTCTACATGCCCAACCCTAAACAAAATTTTCTTTATACCTGAAATTGTGATGTGAATTGAATTTATAATTCAATGATTCTCAAACATTCTTCACACAAATACTCTGATTCTTGGTTATACTTACTTTCAATAGTAATAGGAAATCACATTATATTGTTGCCATTTCCCTAGGAAATGGAGTCTAATGTCTCTTACAGGGTTCGTTGGTTTGTTGTTTTTTTTTTTTAACTTTTACAAAAACTTTATTGAGAATTTCATACATGCATATAAGGGTTTTGATCAAATCCATGCCCACTCCCTCCCTTCCAACACAATATTTTTTGGGTAGTACTAGGGATCAAACCTAAGGTCTTGTGCATACTAGACAAGTACTCAACCATAGAATCTTCCCTAGCCCCTGGGGGCTTCTGAAACAGGATCTTACTATGCAGCCTAGATAAGACTGGAACTCCTCAGTATGCAGGCCAAGCTGGCCTCAAACTCATGGTCTTCCTGGCTCAGCTTCTCAAGTTCTGGGAGTATAGGCATGTGCTACCATATCCAGTCATACTAATATTTTTTGTAGAATAATGTAATATAATAATATTTTCTAAGTTTCCTATAGCATGTCCCATCTGCACAGTTACTACCACCAGTAATATCCACTAATACTTATTACAGCTATTCATTACTTTCTTTTTTAAAAAAATTTATTTATTTAGGGAACTAAAGAGATGGCTCAGTGGTTAAGACCACTGGCTGCTCTTGCAGAAGACCTGGGTTTGGTTCCCAGAACCCACATGGCAGCTAACGATTATGTAGGTTAGCTGTAACTTTAGTTATAGGGGATCTGACGCCCTCTTCTGGCCTCCACAGGCACTGCATGAATCAGTACACTTACATACATGCAAGCAAAACACTCATACACATAAAATAAAAGTAAATAAATGAAAAACTTCCGGAGGATTTGGATATAGCTTAGTGGTAGAACATATGCTTAGCTTGTGACAGGCCCTGGGTTCAGTCCATAGCACCATAAACAAACAAAAAACAAATCCTCCCGGCAAGATGTCTGCCCATTGCACATAGAAGCCAACAGAGCAGCTGAAAGGAAAAGATGGGGATGGTGGCAGTGCTGGACGGACTCCACTCTGCAGGACTAGGAGAGAAGCTGGCCTAGCACCAAGCTCCATTAACAGTGGACAAGCACACTCAGAAGTTCCAGGATATAACTAAAAAAGAAACAGATCTGGAGCCAGGAGTCTTGGGTTAAGTCTCAGCTTTATTCCCTTGCCAGATGATTCTGAGCTAGTCACTTAAACTCTCTGAGCTTCAGACTCCTCATCTGTCAAATGAAGATAATGGTATTGTGAGGCAAACTGTGAGGACCACAGAAGGTGAATATTGAAAACATTCTGTAGGGGCCAGAGAGATGGCTCGGCATTTAAGAGTATGCACTGCTCCTTCAAAGGACCTAAGTTCAGTTCCCAACACTGACTGTGGGGCAGCTCAAACCACCTGTAACTCCGGGGGATCTGGCACCCTCTTCTGGCCTCTGCAGGCACCTGCATATATGGGGCACGGGCACGCACGCGCACACACGCACACACACACACACACACACACACAGAAAAGCTTACCTATAAGAGTTGCCAAAGAACAATGAGGTACTGTTGGTGTGAACCTGATGACAACCAGACAGTCTTCTTCATTTATCTCCTGAACCTCCACACAACTCTCTGTCACCACTTCCAGTTCTTCTAAAGTATTGGGCTTTTCTGGGTCCCGGATAGTTCTTATCAAATCTAAAGAAGCATCAGAGACAAAGTGTTACATTAACATATGAATATCCTGAGTGATGGTGTAAAGGGATTTCCTTCCCTTTATACCAACGTGTCTCAAACTGGGCTGTACATAAGAATAACCTGAGAAATTTAAAAATTCTTGATGCTCAAGGCATCCTATAAAGCAGTTACATCAGAATGCCTGGGGTAGGGCCCAGACACCATTTTTGTTTCAGAGCATTCCTGGTAGCTCCAATATTCAGCCAAAATTCTGCTCCTTGATGGATCCCATGAGTTCAACCACTCTAGCCTTGGGTGCTCACTTAAACACTATACCACAGTTCAACATTCGCTGGAATATTTACTGAATTGCATTTGAAGAACCTCAAAAATCACTGTATATGAAATTGAAGTAATCAGTTGTCAGTCCCACCCACATTTCTCTCCTACTGTCTTTATTTACTTATTTATTTATTTATTTATTTTTTGTCTTTTTGAGACAGGATCTCCCTTTAGCCCCAGCTGGCCTGGAACTCACTATATAGACCAGGCTGGCTTCAAACTCAGAGATCTGCCTGCCTCTGCCTTCCAAGTGCTGGGATTAAAGGCATGCACCACCACACCCAGCTTTATTCTTATTTTTAATCATATGTATGTGTGTGTGTATCTGTGCACTTGAGTCCAGGTACCCTCAGAGGCCAGAGGTGCTAGAGCTCCATGGAGCTGGAGTTACAGGTGATTATGAGCCACCCAATGTGGGTGCTGGGAACTGAGCTCTGGTCTTCTGCAGGAGTAGTATGAGCTCTTAACTACTGAGTCATCTCTCCAGACCCTGTTTATTTTTTAATATTTTATTTATTTTTATGTGTATGAGTGTTTTCTATGCATGTAATGCCCAGGGAAGCCAGAAGAGGGTGTCATATCCCCTGGAATTGGAGTTACAGACAGTTGTTGGCTGCCATGTGGACACTGGGAATCAAACCTGGGTCCTCTGCAAGAGCAGTCAATGCTGTTAATCACTGAGCCAGCTCTTCAGCTCTGTTTATTTATTTTAAAGTATGAGAGATTGAACCCAGGGCCTCATGTGTACTAGACAAGGACTCTGACCAGTTTTAAATTTTTTAAATTACATTTTATGTACTTATTTATTGTGTATTATATGGGTGGGGCAAGCTACAGTGCTTGTGTGGGAGTCAGAAGACAACTTTCCAGAGTTGGTTTCCTCCTTCTACCCTGTGGGTATGGGAACAGAATTCAGGCTGGCAGGCTTGGTGCCAAATGTGTTTACCCCTGAGCTATCTCGCCAGCCTCCAATGATCTGTTTTTTATCTTAATACTTTCCTCCCAAATACCTGAACTTGAAATCTGAGCCATCTTCCATTTCTCTCTTTGCTTGTCTTCCACATGCAAAGAATTACCATGTCCATTCCTCTGAAAGGACCCTGTTACTGTTGTCATATGTCCAGCTTTGTGGCTGCTGTCACTAGCTCTGCCCTTTGGTTCTGAGTCTAGCCTCTCAGTAGTGGACAGACTTTGCCACTCTTTTCTTCCCAGTCTCTGGAGGAATGCCTTTTGCCTATGCTAGCTTTAACAGATCTATGCTTGAGCTCCACCCTTCTTCTCTACCATTTCCTTACATTGGCTTCTAAACGAAGGAAATTTCTGGTTCTTGCCTTTCCTTTACTTTAAAAGTGGAATATTGAAAGGCTGCCCATTTTCAAAGGCTTGATTCAGATTCTACTTTTATAAAGTTGATCCCACCTTCTCCTCAGTCAAAAACTTTTGTCCTGTGACATTTCCCCTTTTCATATTCTCCATGGTTTCGAATCAAGAAACTGTTCTGTTAATAATATGAGAAAACTGTTTTCTCAGAGGAAACTGGTAATGGAGATTTCTGCCAGAAACCTGAGAGTTGCATTAATATTTGCTTAAAAGAATGCAAAGATCCTTGGGAAGTTGGCTACTGTGGTACATGCCTGTAATTCTGGCACTTGGGGGGCTGAGGCAGGAGGATCTTGAATTCAAAGCCATCCTAGATTACATAGTGAGACCCTGTCTAAAAAAGAAAACAAAAAGAATGAAAAAAAAAATCAGAGAAGGGAAGAGAGAGGTAATTAACAACATTAAATGCTACAGAAAAACTCCAGCTAATCAGGTCTTGCTTTGTCATTCAAGAAGTCACTTGTGGGGCTGGAGAGATGGCTTAGCAGCCATTAAGAGCACTGGCTACTCTAGCAGAGGACCTGAGTTTGGTACCCAGCACCCTCATAGCAGCTAACAACCATCCATAACTCCAGTTCCAGGGGATCTGACATCCTCTTCTGACCTCTGTGGGCACTGCATGACATGGGTGCACTTACACACATGGAAGCAATACACTCATACACATAAAATAAAGTAATAAATATTTTTTTTAAAAAAGAAGTCACTTAGGCGTGGTGGCACGCACCTTTAATCCCAGCACTCAGAAGGCAGAGGCAGGTGGATCTCTATGAGTTCGAGGCCAGCCTGGTCTTCATAGTGAATCCAGGCCAGTTGTGACTACAGGGAGACCCTGTCTCAAAAAGACAAAAAAAAAAAAAAAGAGTCACTTGTAAAATAGCTGCTTTGGTAGCAAAGCAAGGAGTGAAAGGGGGAGAAAGTGAAACCGAAAATATATTTCAAAAGCCTTGGTTGGGAAGGGACTGGCAGAAGATGGGCAGAAGTTTTACAAGGAGGCTAGAATCATGACAAAGATTAGGAAAATCTGAGTATGTGTTTTAGTTCAAAGAGAAAGAAAACAGAGAAAAAGGTTCAAAGTATGAAGAGAGTCTGGTAAAATTAATCAGAGGGAATGGAATTAAGACTAGTGCTGCCCTCAACTTTGGCCACAGAACCTTCTTTCTGCAGTGGTCAGCAATTAATGAGGAAATTCCTAACTATGGAGAGATGGCTCAGCAGTTAAGAGCACTGGCTGCTCTTGGAGAAGATACGGGTTCAAATCCCAGCACCCACAATGGCGGCTAACAGCTGTCCATAACTCCAGTTCCAGGGGTGCCCTCTCCTGTTCTCCATGGATAGTGTACAACCTGGGTGCACTTACATAACATGCAGGCAAAACACTCATACACATAAAAAAATAAAAAGAAATTCATAACTAAAACTGGTCAAAGTGCTGAGAATAAGTGTCTGTTGCTCAGCTCTAAATGGGATATCTCTACCCCCCACCCCCCAACACACAGACACACACACACACAGGTTTAGGGAATTGGAGGAATAAGAGTAGAAAGAATGTAAGAGCCAGCGGATGGGAAGGAGTGCTGTGAAATGCTGTCTTCACGACATGATGAGGCCAGTGCACCCATGAACTCACTACAGCTCTGACTCTCTATATAAGAGCAAGTCAACAGGCTCTATCAACATTCCAACAGGCAGCAATAACTGGACTCAGTAAAAGAAATGAAGGGGGAAGAGGATTCGTTCGAGGTACTTGGGGAGGAGTTGGTAGGAGTTGGGGGTGCCTCAGGGAGGGGTGGAAGGAGTTGAGGGTACCTGGGAGGAGTGGGAGAAGTTAAGGGTGCCTGAGAAGAGCAGGAGTTTGAGATGCATATGATCAAGATGCATTGTTTATATATATATATATGAAACTGTCAATGAATAAATAAAAGATATTCTATTTTAAAAACGAATGTAGGAGGCCAGGCATGGTGGTCTTTAATCCTAGCACTTCAGAGGCAGCCTGGTCTCCACAGCAAGTTCCAGGCCAGCTGAGGCTGCAGGGAAACTATTTCAAAAGGACAACAACAACAACAAAAAAAAAAAAAAAAAAAAAAAAAAAAAAAAAAAATGAGATTGTAGAGAATGTAGGAACCTAGAACCTCACTGGCCATGGAAAAGCCCAGAACAAGATGAAGGGGAGAATGGTAAAGTGGTAAGTGGGGTGAAAAAGAGCAACACAGGATTTTAGGGAGGATGGCTTGCTGTTCTCAAGCCTGGGGTGTGTTCTATTACAGCTCCCCTGTAACCAGAAATGCAGCTAGGAAAAACAAATCAATCAAACTCTGCCTTCTCCCTGGCTATCTCTTGGCTTTATCACTTGACTAGAAAATGAATTTGAAAATGTAGGCAGGAATGAGGATAAAGCTTCCCTTCACAGAGCTATGTTATTGTGGGATTTGGGGGAAGCAGAATTTTTTTTTAATTTATTTTTATTTTATGTGTATGAGTGTTTTGCCTACATATACGTATGTAAGTGTACCTGTGTCATGCAATGCCCTTGGAGGCCAGGAGAGGGGGTTGGAGCCCAAGGAATTGGGGTTATGAGCAGTTGTTAGCCATCACGTGGGTGCTGGGAACCAAACCCAGGTCCTCTGCAAGAAGTCAGTGCTCTTAACTGCTGAGCCATCTCACCAGCCCCGGAAGCAGGATTTCTTTTTAATTATTTTTATTTTATGTGTATGAGTGTTTTGCTTGCATGTATACAAGGGCACTTGTGTTGTGCAATGCCCTCAGAGACCAGGAGCAAATGTCATATCCCCTGGAACTGGAGTCAGAGACAAACTGTTAGCTACCATGTGGGTGCTGGAAACTGAACCTGGGTCCTCTGCAAGAGCAACCAGTACTCTTAACCACTGAGCCATCTCTTCAGTCCCTGGAAGCAGGATTTTTTGAAAAGAGGCAGTTTTTCTACCTCTTATCCCAAGTTAGCCTCAGCTATGGAAGCTGTATTATACTCTTTGTATACCATTAAATCCTGAAATTTAATCTTACTCATTATTAAACATTTCTAGTTTTCTAACGATTTGAGAAATTTGGATTTATTTCTTTAAAAACAACAGTTCCAGGGGAAATCCAACGCCCTCTTCTGACCTCTGTGGCATTGCATGACACGGGTGCACTCACATACATGCAGGCAATATACTCATACCATAAAATAAAAATAATAAATAAACTATTAAAAAAAATAGCCAGGTGTGGTAGCACACGCCTTTAATCCCAGCACTCGGGAGCCAGAGGCAGATGGATCTTTGTGAGTTCAAGTCCAGCCTGGTCTACATAGTGAGTTCCAGGACAGCTGGGGCTACAGGGAGAGCCTATCTCAAAAAAAAAAAAAAAAAAAAAAAAAAAATCAGTGCTGTTTCCACACTACTCCTGACTGAAAATTTTCTGTTGCTCTGCACTGACATTAGGATTGTTCATTTATATTTAAAAGCTTCAGGCCAGTGAGATGGCTCAGCGAATAGAGGCACTTGTGACCAAAAAACGCCTGAAGACCTGAGTTCAATCCCCAGGACCTACGTAGTAGAAAGAACTGACCTCCCACTGGCACTGTCGCATGCATGTGTATGCATGCACTCATTCACACACACATAAATGTAATAAAAAATTGTTAAACGCTTCAGTATCTAATTCCAACCTACTATCTAAAGTAAAATTCACACCTCAACCTGCAATCAACCAACTCTACCATGCACCTCCACCTAGTCTGCCATTCCATTTTTTCTCACCAGATTTTATTCAGTTTCTTAGACTTAGTATGTATGACCTCTGCCCCTCTCTAGAACCAAGTCACAATCACTCTTCAAAGCTCACTTCAAGTAATGCTCTAATATTCTTCTACTTGGAGATTACTATCTCTCTTTCCTCTGAATTTCTGTATTTCTTATGTTTCTAATGCATACTATTTTGCATATATAGATTTCATTCAACATAAACTTGAAGCCTAGCCAGGTGTGGCACTCAGGGGCCAGATGTAGGAAGATTTCAGTGAGTTTGAGGCCAGCCTGGTCTACCATAGTGAGTTCCAGAACAACCAGGGTTACAGAGAGACCCTGTCTCAAAAAACAAAACCAAAAAAGCTTGAGGACTAGAATCATGTCTTTTACGAAGTTCTATCTCTATTGCCCTTGCAGTATCTAAATGCTACAGATAGAGGTCTGGTAAGACAGGAATGTTTTCTGGAGATAGGGCACACGTAATTATCTTCTGCCTGGGGTTAAGTAAGTCCTGCCTCTACCAAGACAGAAGTAAACCTGATGATTAGCTCCCCAAATCTTTCCCATCCTTGGCATCTTTCTCCTGGCCTATAATCCTAAACCAAATTGTATTTGTATGGCCAGGTCTTGTAGTGCCACATCAAATCGTTCTAATTTTCAAAAATAGGGATGGGGTGACACACACCCCAACTCCTATGAGGCCATGGATTTTCTCCTCAGCCCAGAAAATTAATACTATATGAATCGGTGGTGGGAGGACAGAAAGGTGAGGGGGTGGGAAGGTGAGAAGAGAGAAGAGAGGCAATTCCAAGTGGTGCTCTACATTTGGAATCAGATAATTGGTTTTCTCTGTTCCTTATTGACAGTGTGCCTCTGGGTAGTTGTGTAATCACTCTAAGCCTTTTTTTTTTCCTTATCTATACAAGTTAGTCCCTCAAAGTAGTGAGTTTCTGAGAGAAGAATGTGTGTACACGTAAGTAGACATATATAACACACCTGGACTGTGTAAGGGAATTGTAAATTTGAAGCCTTGCTCTGAGAAGCCTATCTCGACCTCTTCACTTCCTACTGGACTCTGCCACAGAAGAATGGCTGTGACCTTGGGCCAGTCCCTAAATCGGCCATTGCCCAACAATGACTCCAACAATGGCCTCAGCAGTGGCAGAATAAGCTTGTGTCCAGTAGCTAGAGAAGGAAAGGCTCTTGAGTAACGCAATCAGGCCAGCTTTGCTCCCTGACCACTGTAGACTCATGCTGCCCGCACGTTTTGACATAGTCCCTAGAGCAAGAGGCAGACAAGGGGAAAGCATTTAAGCGTCCCTGGCTCAGTTTTGCATCAGGTTTAGGAAGAGCCAGGGTCCTAGAATGACAGAAATTCCTGTGTAACTTAGGACCCCGGAGAACACGCTTCCTACCAGGTCTGGTAAAAACCCAAGTGACCAACCCAGCTCAAAGGTGAGGCCCTTCTCCACCCCCACTCCTCCCCCGCCTCTACATAAGCCAAATACTGCTCCGTGTAAAGTTAATTACCATAAACCTCTAGCGCTTTCTCTTCCATGATCCGGGGCTGCCGAGCAGCGCCCTGCTCAGGGAGACCTGAGAGCCACAGGACCCTGCTTAGCGTCCAGGAGAGCAGCCCGGACACCCGTTCCATCCTCACGCTCCGCCATCCCTGGCGACTGTCCCAACTGAGCCACCGTCTTTCCGCAGCCGGCCTCAGGATTTATCAACTTCCTGGTCTTCAAATAAACCAAGACATGTGTAAAGGTTCAGGGGAGCAGAGACTACGCGGGACTGAGCGGAGTAGCGCGGAGGGCATAGGGAAAGGGACTACGGGGACTACATATCCCAGCATGCTTTGCTCGGCTTCCAACGGAACAGAAACTACAACCCCTGCAGCCGGAGAGGCGCGTTGCATGCTGGGATAGCTAAGGCTCTCTCTTTGGGTCGGGGCGAACTGTATTCTGGGAGTTGTAGTGTTGGCCAGGAGTGTCTCTGTAACGGACTGTAACGCGTCACTAGTGCCTCACTCAGCTCCTAGGATAAGCTAAAGATGAATCCTGAAGAGGTAGAGGAAAGGAGCTCAAGGTTGCTACCTTTGGAGGAAGTTCCAGAATGGAGACCCGTTACAGCTATTTCTCAGAGCTGCTTCCAAGCAAATCTTCCTTACTTCCTGATCAGGCCGGAAATGGGTTTCCGATGCGGAGAAGGCGAATGTTTTGGGAGGAGGGAGTGGTTAGTTATGGGAGGCGAAGGAGGAAGGGCCTGGGAGGACTTTTGGGTTTCTTGCTTCCTGTGGACTTAGTCCAGCATAACTTCCCTCTATAGGAAATAGTTCTACCAACCACTTTAAACCATCTTATAGCGAGAGAACTTTCTCTGTGTTCCGTGTGTAATGGCAGTGGCGATTAGCATCCTTTAAAAAAAGGATATTTTTTGTCCTTACCTTTTTTTTTTTTTTTTTTTTTTTGAGACATAACCTCACTACGTAGCCTTGGCTGGCCTGGAACTCAGAGATCGCCTGCTTCTGGCTCCCGAGTGCTGGAATTAAAGGTGTGCTCCACCACGCGCAGTCAAAAATGTTTACGCTTTCTGGTGTTCGGGGCTGTAATGGTTGCCAGTTTCAAGATTAATGTTTCCGGTCTCCAGTATTTATTGGGCTTATTTACGTGATGTGCAGGCAGGCATCAGATTACAAAGCTAGGACACTCCCAGTCCTCAAGCAGCTTACAGACTGTGAGAGAACACACCCCTGAGGTTGAGCAGTTGGCAGTTAGAAACAACTAACTTTGCTAGGCATGGTGGCTCGTGTCTGTAAATCCATCACATGAGAGAGAGGCTGAGGGAGAAGGCTTGTCAACAGTTTGAGGCCAGTTTATGCTACAAAATTTCATGCCAGCCAGAGTGAGACCCTGACTCAAAAACAATCTTTCGTCAGTGTTGGTGACAAGTTTCATCTCTATTGAAAAAGAAAGAATTGTCCTGCAGAATTACCCCCATTATCACGTAATCCATGTATCTTTAAACTCTAGTTGACCGACTCACCAAGTTGTGCATAGTTTAGGCCCAAGGAAATTTTCGTTTAATCCTAACAAATCCTCTGCCACCTATTCCACTCCACTTCATAGCAACTGAAAGTGTTCCTAACAAATTTAACACACTGAGATCCCGCCCTTGTGTGAGGCCTTTCAACTCCAAGCAGAATCGATAACCTCTTTTACTGTTGCCACTACAGCACTGAGCAAGTTTAAAATGTTTCTTTACAAACCTGCCCCCCTCATTAAACTAAGTACTTAGTGAGCCAGGAACTTTTTTATTTGAACTTGGAACGCACAGTAAGGTGCCAAACTCACAATGACTGCTCAGTGTATATTGAATGAATGAATGTTGTCCAAAGGATAAATGGCAAAACTGCCTGCAGTCTTTTCAGACCTCAGTCAAAAATATTTATTGACTCTCGGTGAGAGCACTGTGCTTCTCATGAACAGGTGGCATGGAGGTTTTCAAACACTTTTAGTCACAGACTCCTTTATTCAAACGAAATCTTAGAAGCGTGTCAAAGCTAGCAGAGCGGAGAGGCCTGCGGGAACTGGGCAGCAGCTCCTACAGCGGGCTGGACCTGCAGGAGTTCAGCGTGGGGGTCCAGGATTGCGATTGGCTGGGCGGCAAACAGGCCCCGCCCCATCGCCCCGCCCCCTGATCCCTCAGGGTCCCTTCGGCCCTCGCTGCACCTCTCACAGCTGGAGCGCTTTGCTCGCGGCCCTGTCTATAAAGTTGTTGTTGCGGCTTCCGCCACGGGTGGAGGAAGATGGCGTCGGGAGGTGGTGGCTGTAGCGCTTCGGAGCGACTTCCTCCGCCCTTCCCCGGCATGGATCCCGAGTCCGAAGGGGCTGCCGGGGGGTCAGAGCCCGAGGCCGGAGACAGCGACACTGAGGGCGAGGATATCTTCACTGGCGCCGTGAGTTCCCACCTTCCGGGCACCAGATAGGAACGCGCCCCCCAAAGAGAAGAAGCTAAGCAGGGGTTCAGGGGCTCTGGGGACTGTGGGCCGTGGGGCATCCTCGCCGCGTGTCAGACTCCGGACCCCAGGGCCCTGGCTGCGGGACAAGCCCTAGAGCCTCGCCTGGGTGCCCGGGCCGGGCGGAAAGGGAGGAGTGAGGGGTGTGGTGGCCTCCCCCGGGATCCTTCGTAGCCTAGAGCAATGAGGCCGGCCCTGGCCCTGTCGTGGTCACCCCATGGGTCCACCGACAGTTTTGCTGGTTGTGTCCTGGCCAGATTAAAGAGGACAGACAGGTAAGAGGATGGGATACAGATATTCCTTTCCCCTGCCTTGCTGCTCTTAAAATGAAAACGTTATCTGGGTAGTCTGGGATCACGACCCGCCCACAAATCCTCTTGTTAAACTCAGCATTTCCTGTTCATTACCAAAGCCCATTCTGGATCTTAGTTTATGAAAGTCAGGTTGACTCCTGATGTCTAGAAGCCAAAAACCCTTTGAGAGAAGGCCCTGCCAGATAAATCAGGACACAGACCAGAAATCTTTGTTTCTGTTAAAAGAATGCATTAAAGTGCCCAGCCACCGCATTGGAAACATATCTGTACATAGAGAGGGGGGGCATAGTAAATTTCCAGATTTCAAAAGAGAGGTGCTGGCAAGGACACCTTAATCTTTATATGTGGAATGTCATGAGTTAACAGCACCAGTAGAGATGTTGGGAGGACTGTTTTATGAGACTACTGACTCATCCCACTCAGTACAGTTAGTTCCAGCTTATAAACTCTTCAGTACTGGGTCTGTGGATTTAACTTTCTATCTTGGTTATTGTTTCTCTTCAAAGTAGCTACTCAAGAGGGGAGTGGTGGTGTGTGCCTTTAATCCCAGCACTCCGGTGGCAGAGGCAGGTTGATGTATTGAGTTCAGGGACAGCCTGGTCTGCATAATGAGTTCCAGACCAGTCAGGGCTACATAGTGAGACCCTGTCTATAAAAAACAATTTTTTTTTTTAGATGGGCATGGTGGTGCAGACCTTTAATCCCAGCACTGGGGAAGAGTAAAGGCCAGCCTGCTCTGGCCTACATAGAAAGTTCCAGGCCAGGAAGACCCTGACTCAAAAATATAAAATAAATAAAATAAAAAAATAAGCTACACAGTATCTGACTGAGTTAAATGACTTTAAATTCCTTAGGCAGCATGTATCTGAAATGTTTGAATCTACCCTTATTTATATCAGAGAAATTCACCTTTTTTTGCATTATCTTCCATGACCATTGTCAAAATTTTCCCTGTACTATATTCAGAAACTGAGCCCATAATTTCAGCTCATAAAGTGCTTGGTCCTGTTACTATAACAGTAAACTGTCTAATGATGTCTGTTATTCTGAAAAATAATAACTTGCTGCTAATGTAGTCTTTGTACCATTTTAATTACCTGTATATAGTGTATCTTGATAACTGCTGGGATCATAGTCAGAATGAAGATAGAAACTCTGGTATTCGGGAGTTATTTCATAGTGTTCTTAAATGAAGTTCAGTAGAATTTGATTGGTCTCAAGTTAGTGGATGGAGGCATGATACCTCTTTTTCTTAAAATTGTAAAAATCTCTTGCCTACTTTCCAAAAATGAAGGAAGGCCAGAATGACTTTGTTCTACCAGAGAAAGCATAATTATGCTGGGCATGGTGGCACATGCCTTTAATCCCAGCACTCAGGAGGCAGAGGCAGGTGGATCTCTGTGAATTCAAAGCCAGTCTGGTCTACATAGTGAGTTCCAAGCCAGCCCTACTACAGGGAGTGCCTGTCTCAAAAAGACCAAAAGGAAAGCATAATTATTATTTTTTTTAAATAAGCAGGTACTGGGAGTCAAAGCTAGGTCTTTGTGTATGCTAAACAAACACTCTACCACTGAACTACATCTCCAGCTATATAATTATCTTTATTTAGAGTTGACCCAGGAAAATTGAGTTCCAGATACTAATCCTCAGGAGGCCAAGACCCCAAGATTCTTTTGTTTAGTTGGTATTTTTGTTTGCTTTTTTGCTACAGGGTCTGTCTTTAGCCACAGCTAGCCTGGAACTCACTGTGTAAACCAGGCTGGCCTTGATCTCAGAGATCCACCAGCCTCTGCCTCCCAAGTGCTGAGACCAAACGTTTGTGCCACCATGGCCAGCCAAAGATTCTTCACCAAACTATTAAACAGCCGTTAATTATAAATTATGTCTCAATAAATTCTTTAGTTGTTAGCGAGAGAATATAAAGGATTGCAGCATTCTGTGTCATTGTAGTTAAGAAACAGCATAAATTGGGCCTGTAAGTTGGTGCAGAACTATAATCTCAGTTACTCTGAAGCTGAGGCAGGAGGCTTGCAAGTTTAAGGCCACCCTGGGCTACAGAGAAGAAAAAAAGAGAGTAGGCTAGAGGAAGTGAAGTGAGAGGAGAGAAGAGAAAGGAAAAGACGAGAGAAGGTGAAAGGAAGGGACAGTGGGAGAAGGGGGGAAGGGGAGGGCAAGGAGGAAGGGGAGAAGAGAGGCAAGCAGGGCCACACTAAACGGCCAGAGAGCCTCCAAGAGTTCTTGAAGTCTAGTACAAATTTATGCTATATTTCTTGCTAATTTGCTTTTTTTGTTTTGCTATGGTTATTTGGGACAGATTCTCATGTAGCCAAGGCTAGTCTTGAACTCCCAATTGTCTTCCCTCCCCTTCCTGAATGGTGAGATTATAGGCAAGGGCCACCAATCTTAGTTTTACTAGTTTAACTTTCTCAAAAGAAAAATTAAGGCGTGGTGGTGCACACCTGTAATCCCAGCGTTTGGAAGGCAGAGGCCCAAAGATCTCTGTGAAGTCAAAGCCAGTCTAGTCTACAAAGAGTTCCAGGCTAGCTGGGGCTATAGGGAGACCCTGTCTCAAGAAGAAAAGGAAAAAAGCCATCAGAGTAAGCATCTAATGACTTCCATGGCTTCCTATCTTTTGTTTTAAGTTAAATCTGTGTCTGTGTCTCTGTGTGTGTGTGTGTGTGTGTGTGTGTGTGTGTACCAGATGGTGTACTGGGGCTTGAACCCAGGATCTCAAGCATTCTAGTTAAGCATTGTACTACCGAACTACATCGCCAGCCCAAGTTAATCTTCCTCTTGTGATTTGTTACATTTTAGGGACAAAGAGATGGGCATTGAAGAATTGGGTAGCTGAGGCATGTAACATTTAAAACTAATTCATGGAATGCATGTAATTTTCAGGACAACTGCTGCTGTTAATCATCCCATCTGCTCTCTTTTACAGCCAAGAAGCTATGTAATAAAAATGTACTTTCATTTGTAATCAAAAGACCAACCCACTAAGGTATATCCCAAAATATATAAACCATTTATTTCAATAGGAGAGACTAAAGTTAAGAGAATCATGAAATGAATCTGAAGTTATTGCTTTGAGACTAAAAAACACCTTGTAGAAGGTTTGATTCTTAAGAATATCAAAGATTGTCTTTCTACTCTTTATGGACCCATAACTTTAAAAAGTCTAAAACTCTAGCCAACTCTTCGGAGTGAATTTGAATCCAGATTTGTTTTGTTTTTTTTTTTCAGTTGATACTTTCTTAATTCTGGAATCAGAAATTTCCTGTAGTAAAACAGGAGGCTGAACTGGAGCCATTTTTTTGGCTTTTTTTTTAATCTTTTTGAGACAGGATCTCCTTGTAGCCCCAGCTGTCCTGGAACTCACTATGTAGACCAGGCTGGCCTTGAACTCACAGAGATCCACCTGCCTCTGCCTCCCAAGTGCTGGGATTAAAGGCGTGCACCACTACACCTGGCTTCTTTAGGCATTCTTAATTTCTTGAAATTATCATGTTCAAAAGAATTAAATTGGCACACACACTTTTATATATCACATGTCTTCACTGATCTACTTTGTTCTAAGCCTTAAAGGAGTTATAGCTGCAGCAAGGTCTTTTGTCTTCCCAGAGTTCTTTGCTTGTTTGTTGGGTTTTTTGGTTGCGGGGGAGGGGGGTGTTTTGAGTTTTTTTGTTTGTTTGTTTGTTTGTTATTGTCTCATTTGTTTGTTGGGTGTTTTGGGGTTTTTTTTTTTTTTTTGAGACAGGGTCTCACTATGTAGCTCTAGCTGGCCTGGAACTATCTAGTTAGACCAAGCTGGTCTCAACATACGGAGACCTGTCAGCCTCTGCCTAGTGCTGGGATTAAAAGTGTGTGCCCCCAGGAGCAGCTCTTCTCTGAGCACTTATATGCCCATGCCTTTAGCAACATGTAGGACTATGATTAGAGTTGTCTTCTAAATAAAAGGAGAGAACTTCAGTGGTTGAGAGGAAGGAAGAATGTGAGTAAATGAAATCATTGGTTCTGGTTTTGGCCAAATCTGGCAACTTCTTCCTTTGGTGATATGTCAAGCCAATTCAATTTTTTTTCTCATTATTTGTAAACTGAAACCCTAGTGATTAGAGAAATAACTGGGCAAAAATAACATGGGATAAAGAAGGAATAGCAAGGGACTAGAAGAGTGATATGTTGAGTAATTTGCCTTTGACAAGTTTAGAATTATTTACAGAGCCACATGTGAATTGTGCACACCTGTAGTCCCAGCACTTGGGAGGCTCAGGCAGGAGGATCACAAGTTGAAAGTCAGACAAAGCTACATAACAGAGCCTGTCTTAAAAATAACAAAAGATTTATTTATGTATGTCTTCTGGTATTTAAGATTAACAAGCAGTATAGCTTTTTCTTTTTTCTTTTTTTTTTTAGCAATATAGCTTTTATTGGTGTTTAAAAGTACATAATGGCCTGGCAAGATAAAGGCACTTGCTGCCAACCATGACAGCCTGAATTTGGTTCCTACTCCTGAAAGTTGCCTCTGACCTTCACATACATGCTGTGATGTACACACCCTCAAACACACATACCCAAATAAATCAATGTAATTAAAATTAATAAAGTCTTGACTAGCAATTGGCTTCTGATTGACAACATTAGCATTTAGACAGGAGAAGACATGGACCTTTTAGAATCCAGCCCTAAATCTATGATTAGTACATGCATCATGGTGGGTATATGCAAAAATATTGGTAACAAACTTTAACAAAAATTGTGGTAAAAGCTAATAAAGTTTATCATATTTCTAAGTTGTAGTAAATATATTAACTTTGCTGCAGACCAGATCTTCATGTTTCATTGGACAAGTCTGAAACTATTAGACCATAGTCCTCCCCTCCATTCTAGCCTTGTGTCTCGTAAGCACCATTCTAACTTGATGTTCCTGTAAGTATTTCCTTTTGGGGCCCAGTGTGGTGGTGCACACCTTTAATCCCAGCACTCAGGAGGCAGAGGCAGGCAGATCTATGTGAGTTCAAGGCCAGCCTGGTCTACATAGTGAGTTCCAGGACAGCTGGAGCTACAGGGAGACCCTGTCTCAAAAAGACCAAAAAAAAAATTGTTTCCTTTTCAGGAAGAGTCTGTCTTGCCCAGGCTAGTCTCAAATTTGTATGCTAAATTGAGCCTCCCCAGTAGCTAGGATTTCAGTCATGTGCTGCTGTGACCAGAAGTTTCTATGAACTTGGCTATTTTTTTGAGACAGGGTCTCACTATATAGCCATGACTGACCTGGAACTCACAAAAACTCATCTGCCTCTGCCTCTGTCTCCCAAGTGCTGGGATTAAAGGTATGTGCTACCATGCCCAGCAGTAGCAGTATTTTTAAACAAAGGCATATGGTTTTTGTTTAGTTACTGGCTTAGTAACTTAAAACCATGTTAGTAAAGAGTTATGGACAAACTTCTTTAAAGCTAAGCATGGTGGCACATGCACTCCAGAGGTGGAGGCAGATGTATAAGAAGTTGGAGACCAACAAGGGCTCGATGGGAGCCTGACTCAAAAACCAAAAGAAAGAGTTCCTTTTAGGGTGTAGAATCCTCTATAGGCACATTGCTTCAAACCTTGTGGTTAGGTCTGGCTTAGCATTCAGAAGTTGAAATTCAACTCTCTGAGAAAAATGTTCTTGAGCAGAAGTGTGGTAGCCCACGTGGTGGGAGGCAGAGACAGGCAGATTTCTGTGAGCTTGAGGCCAGCTTGGGCTATAGGAAGACCCTGTCTGAAAACAAACAAAAATGCTCGTGAAAAAGTCAGTGATGGGTACTATTACCAAAGCTTCATTTTAGTGCTCAGCACAAATAGTGAACAAGTTGTTTTTTTTTTTTTTCTAGTTAGTTTATATTTCCTTGAAGTATGTAGACTTAAAGAATTTATTTCATTAAATCGTTCTGGCATTTTACCTCATTTTCAGAATTGTAGAGGAAATAATTAGAAAGCACGGAGGAAGAGAGAGAAGACTTTTCAAGATGACTAAAAACCCAAATTAAATTTTACTTAGAATTTGAGCATACGAAAGAAGTAACAGAGGTTGCTTCCAGACTTCTCATTTCAGAAGGAGCTACTGTCCTTTTTGCTTACTTGAGTGTCAAGTCAGCTCTGATGATTTGGCTGTTGGCAGTTGGTTAGGTTGGGAGGAGCAAGAGGAAAAAAAAAAACACTGTTTCTCTCCCTTGGTCCTCAAAGCTTCTCAGCACTCTAAAGTAACTTTTGGCATGAGTAAATCATCCCTCACCACTACAGTGAGTGGCCACAAGTATCTCATCTCCAGGAAGAGCCTGTGCCTCAACTTTTTCTGGCTCATTCCTTTGCTTAATCAAATGGATAGCTAGGGCTTCACTCTGCTTTCAGGTCAGGTTTAATGTAGGTTTGCCTTTTCAATGGAGAAGATAGTCCACCTGCTCATGTTCTGGTCCCTCTGTAGTTTTCAGGGCCCACGGGTTGTCAGTTTGAAACCTAGAAAGCTTTGTAGAGGAATTACACCGTGGAATGGAGTCTGCGGCTGAATTTCGAAGATCACGGGGACATCATGCCCCCTCACTTGGAGGTGTCTAACAGCCTTGCCTGTGGCTTTAACTAGCAAAATGGTCCACTTTAGGCTCATTTTTCTCTACCCTTCCAGAACACTTTTTTCATTCTCGTTGGACCTTCTACTCTCTACCTCAGGAGTCCTTTACCTTTTGTGTGTGTGCGTGTGTGTGTGTGTGTGTGTGTGTGTGTGTGTGTGTGATGAACTCATTGGGCAGGCCAGTTGAGCTATTCTCCAAACAATGTACATTAATATATAATAAAATATGTAAGCTTCAATAAAATATGTAAGCTTACAAAGGAAACCATTTGTATTGGTAATATACTGTTTTCGGTTTTTTTTTTTTAAGAGATTTGTTTATTTTTATTTGATGTGCATGAGTGTTTTGCCTGCATGTAATGTAAGTGTACTACATGTGTGCCTGGTACCTAAGAAGACCAAAAGAGGGTGTCAGAGCTCCTGGAACTGGAGTTACAGGTGGTTAAAGCCTCCATCCCATGTGGGTGCTGGGAACCAAACCTGGGTCCTCTGCAAGAGCAGCAAGTACTCTTACCTGCTGAGCCATCTCTCCAGCCCACTTTTTGTTTTTTGTTTTGTCTTTGAATGTAGCCCTTGAACTCAGGGCAAACCTCCTGCCTCAGCCCCTCGGGTGCTTAGATTGCAAGCATGGAACACCATACCTGGCCTAGCGTATGCTTTTTAATGGTTAGAATAATAAGATCTAGAAAAAAGTGTCACAATTTTAAATAGACATGAACATAAATGATACTTTCAGATCTGCAGCAGTTATATCATACAGAAATGCTAATAGTGGCTGGGGCTGGGGCTGGGGCTTCTTGGTGAAATGTTTGCCCAGCACTCTAAGATTGTGAGTTCCACTCCTAGCACCTTAAAACAAAAACAGAAAACACCTAAATGTCTGTTAATTATAGTCTCAGGCACTGTTGTTGCAATTATAGTTTGTTGCCTCTTCCTATGATTGAAGAAAATGCTGTATTTTGACTAAATGAAAATGAAATTATAATTTTGTTTGTATCCAAGTTCATACACCAGCCCCTGAATTCTGTGACTCATGAAGCCCAAGGTAAACAAAAAAAACAAACAAACCAACAAAAACTCCTAAAGCTGTGTGAGAGGATAATGTTGTGGAATCATTTGAGATCAACATTTATTCAGTTTGCAAAATAAGCTGTGACCAGTTCCAAAATCCAACAGACACGAAATGTTCATTTTTCCAAGCACTAGCACTAGCTAGCCACTTTTGAAATATGATGCTGGGAGAGGGGTCGCTGTACAGATATTGACTTGAAATTGTCCTCTGACACCTTCAGGAAGGAACCCAGTCCTTTTGACATCTTGATTTTAGCCCAATGCTACTAGTGTGGACTCTTTTAGGATTACACAATGATGTGTTTGCATTGTTTGAACTGTTGAATTTGTGACAGCAGCAGTAGGCCGCTAATACATTAATACCACATCATTCATTTCTCCCAAGTAAAGGTGGCAAGGACTTCCAGAGTAACCTTTGAAGATCATTTGGCTGCTCTGCTGTCTGGGTGAAGCTCCTAGGACTGACTGCTCGTTTTCCTGCCTTGTTACAGTAGTGTGATCACAAAACGGCTTTTCACCATCTTTTCTTACTCAAGTATACTCATTTTCTCTTTTAAAAAGTAAACGTTCTAGTTTTCCAGAAGTTGTATTACCTTTGCATTTAATTTGGATTTGACCTTTAAGTACAGTTGTGGGTTTATTTTATTGCATTATTCAAATTTATTACATTTATTTAGTTGGGAGGGTGTATGTGCATACACATGGATGCCATAGCACATATGTAGAAGTCAAAGGACAGCTTGTGGGAGTTGATTCTCTTCTTCCACTATGTGGGTCCCAAGGATTGAACTCAGGTTGTCAGGTTGGTGGCAGGCACCTTTACCCACTGAGCCATCGTCCCAGGCCCAGTTGAGAGTTTTGACAGTGCCTGTCCTTTTGAGGTCTCTTGACTGTAATGCATAGGTTCTGTGTGGAGCAAGTAGCAATTAAGCAACAAGAGTTAATTATTGGGTTAACCTCAGGGGAAGTTGCCAGGAATCACAGCAGTACTTTTTTAGTACAGACTGGCTGTGTCAGCTCTGAAAGCCTACATCTGACTTTCTCTGAGCTAAGAAAATCATGTTAATGGCCTGTGCCTAATAGTTTGAATCTATTAATTGTTAAGAAATACCTATTTGCTCTTAACAAAAGTGCCCTCTTCCTGCATGATCTTTCCAGGACCTATCTACAAATTAGCTTTGGCCTGTCTGTATGTTCTTATTATAGCAGAAGATTTCAAGCAGGCTTATCAGTGTAACCACCTGCTAGAATTAACAGCCAAAGAGAGTAAGAAAAGTTGGCTATGATAGCTGGGAATTCTCTCTTCTAAGACAAAAAACAGTATTGCTTTCAAATCAAAAAGGGAAGGGGTAACAAGGACAGCAGTTGGTTGACTTTATTTACATCATGAACCTACTATTTTCATCTGTTGTCTAGAAATAGTTCCTCTTTCAAGCAAACGGGTAGTTGTGACTTATTGACCAAGGATCTGGAGGTTTAGTTTTTGTTTTTGAGACAAGATTTTACTAAGTATTGAGACTGGTATTGAACCTCTATCCTCCTGCCTTAGCCTTCTGAGTGCTGGGATTACAGGCATGCACCATCATGCCTGGCTAAGAAGTCTTAAAAATATGGATCACAAAGCATTAGTATTGATTTTTGCCATTCAGTGTAATTAGTATGCCTCTTCCTTCTCTCAAAATAAGCTCATTCTGAAATTTTAATTGTTGGTCCAAAACTAGATTTCTATTTTTTTTTAATTTATTTAATGTGTATGTGTGTATTGCCTGCATGTAGGTAAATGCACCCATGTCATGCAATGCCCACAGAGGTCAGAAGAGGCTGTCGGATCCCCTGGAACTGGAGTTACAGGCAGTTAGCTGCCATGTGGGTGCTGGATACAAACCCGGGTCTTCTGTAAGAACAACCAGGGTTCTTAGCTGCTGAGTCATCTCTCCAGCCCCCAAAACTAGATTTCTAACTTTAAAAAAAATTAATACAAATTAAAAGATAGCTTTGGGGTGGGGGATGACTCAGCAAGAGCATGTGCTGATATTTCAGAAGACCAGAGTTTGGTTTCCGGCACCCATGTCATGGCTCACAGCCTCCTGTAAAGTCCAGCTCCAAGGGATCTGATGCTTCTGGACTCCACAGGCACCTACACTCACATGCATATACTAACTCACAAACCTACAAACACACATAATTTAAAATAAAATCAATAAATCTTAAGTTAGCTTTTAACCCTTGACACAGCATATGAAATGTGTTGCTGTGATGCCCTGGTAGGGTATATATTTTGATGGCAAGCTATTAGAGACTAGTCTCATGGAAGCCTTGTCTGCCTCCTACCCCTCCCCCGCTAACCATGGAGACATCATGAACATGTATCTTTTTCTTTTCTTTAAAAATGGTTCTTGCTGGTTGTGGTGGCACACATCTATAATCCTAGCACGTAAGAGACGAGGCAGGAAGATTATGAGTTTGAGATCAAACTGGGCTACAAAGCAAGACACCCCCCCCAAAAAAAAGGTGGCTTTGCTCAGTTTTTGTTGCTATTTAACACTGATTTTAGATAGATAGATGATAGAAGATAGATAGATGATAGATAGATAGATAGATATCCAGGTCACAGTCTAGCACAGTGTTAGAGGGGCTTGAGGGAGCTGGTCACATCCCAGCCAAAATCAGGAACAGAGAACAATAAATGCATGTCTGCTGCGTACTTTTCTCTCTCCAGTCAGGGAATGGTGCCACACACAGTGGGCAGCTCTTCCCTCTTCATTAATGTAATCAAGATAAGCTCCTATAAGAATGCCCAGAGGTCCATCCTCCTAGGTGAGTCTAGATTTGGCCAGACTTACAGTTAACGCCAACTATGGGTTAAGCAATCTGGCACTGGCTAGGTGAACGACAGGGCAATATTAGAATTTTCTTTAGGAAAGAGGAACCCTCAGACGTCTGCCCAAAGCATATGAGATTTTACCATTTGCACCCTCCTCAGCCCACACATGGCACATAGCTCCAAACGCCATGATTCATACACATAAAATAAGAAAATTTAAAACCTCATACACATTAAATAAATAAATAAATAAAAAATAAATAAATAAATAAATAAAAAGATTGTTTAATGTTGCTGTAAATACATCACTCACCACTCTTAACACTGCTGAAGAGATATGTAAATTCACCAATTTTTTTTTGTCTTTTTGGAAGACAGTTTTGTAGAGGCTTTAAGAATTTTATGTCTAATAATTCTGCTTGAGTCTATCATCCCCCCAAATCAAATGTGGAATTATATAAGATGGACATCATGGTATTATTTGAGGAAGACTAAAAATTAGCTAAATGGGGCTGGAGAGATGGCTCAGTGGTTAAGCATTGGCTGTTCTTACAGAGGACCCAGGTTTGGTTCCCAGCACCCACATGGTAATGGCAGCTAACAACCATCTGTAACTCTAGTTCCAGAGAATCTGATGACACTTTCTTCTGGCCTCCATGGGCATCACATGACATGGATACCTACATACATGCAGACAACACACACATAAAATAAAAATAAATAAAATTTTTTGTCGAGTATGGTGGCACATGCCTTTAATCCCAATACTCAGGAGGCAAAGGCAGGCAAATCTCTATGAGTTTGAGGCCAGCCCAATCTATGTAGTGAGTTCCAGACTAGCTGGTACTACTGTCTCAAAAAAACAAACAACAACAAAAACTAGCTAAATGTACAGCTTTAAGCGAATGATTTTTATTGTGTGGCCAAAGGATGAATGGATTTTTTTTTTATATAATACTTAATGGCATGAAGAAAATGCTCAGATGATCGAGAAGGAAAAAAATAGGGCATGGAATATATTATGTAAATATATATGTAATTTCATAAAAAGAATAACATAAGAATTAGAGTAAGAGAATGGCAAACTGTCTTCAGTCCTCTTAGCTCTCAACTGTTATGATCTGGGGCCGGATTCCCAGAGGGTATCCAAGAGCAGCCTTCTGTCTCACGGTGGCTGTTACCTATTCCACATCTTCAAACTTTGAGTTTGAAGATGAAGGATGGAGGAAGAGAGACAGGTGGTAGTTTTCTGGTTGCCTCTAAGTATCTTATTCATCTGGATCTGTGGCTTGATTAGCAGAGGAAAGACAAATGATGTTCTAATGTTGCCTCATAAATCTCCTGGTTTTCCATCTGAAGATGGCTTGTATCTATCGGTGAGCAGTAAGTTAGGTGAAATACTGGGGGGTGGGGATGGGAGGCTGGAAATATGGCTTAGAGGTCAAGAGTGCTTGCTGCTCTTCCAGAGGAACCAAGTTCAGTTCCCAGCAGCAACTCCAGTTCCTTGGGATCCAACAGCCTCTTCTGGCCCCCAAGGGCACCTACACACAAATGGCATACACTCACCCAGACATACACACAAGTAACAAAACTTAAAAGAAGTCAGGTGACTTCTTTGGAGCTTATACTGAGTGAGAGTGAAGGAAGGAAGCTGTCAGGAAGATGATCTATACTGTTTGAGGCAGGAAGTGCTAGTTTTGCTTTTCTTTTGTCAGTCTCTGCAGTGATTGTATTTTGTACTTTAAGACAGTAGGAGCAGCTAGAGGACAAGGCCACTTGTCCCTAACAGAGTTAGTATAATGTTTAAGCATAAGCTAAGTGTTCTTTGAACTTTACTAACATAGAAAAGTTTCAGTAAAGGCATTATTTGCTAACACAGATCAAATAGTGCTGATGAAGCTGTTTGCATAACAGAAACTCGGAATATCCCAAAAGATCTGTCATTTCACTCTGTTCTTTTGGGTCAGAAAAGGTCTGTCTCTAGGAAACAAACTCCCTCCAATTTGTTAAGGAAATGTTTCATAAAAGGTTCCTTAAGTCAGGTCTTTTAACTGATTTGGCCTTAGGGTCTGACTTCAAAACTCTGCAATACCACAAGCTGGCTTTGAAGCCAGATTCCCAGCCTTCTGTTCATAGCTGCACAATCCAGCTTTGTTCACTCTGGTACCGGTCTGGGGCTCCTCCCTTTCCTTGTTTGTGGCTGATCACTAAGCTTTTAATAGAGGCCATGGACTGACTTATTTTCACTGTGTGCCTCCTAAGCTAAGGAGGACTGGTTTTTATTTCCAGCCTGCCATGGGGTGTGGTTGAAAATTTTGTCCATGTGAGTTAAGGATGAAAAAATGGGTTATATTTATAAACAGCATTAGATATAAAGTGTTGGATCTTCCTGGGCCTGTCAGGTAGGTTGATAATGTCTATATAGCTAGGCCTCTGTTAACAGTTTATACTACAAAAGAAGCCAGAGTCAGAACTTGAATTTAGGGTTCCAGTGTGGGATCCTGGTCATTAGAATGTGCCCCCATCTGCATTTGAAATAATAAAGGTCATCCACTAAGAAACAGACATGCTTTTGGACGTTTTGTTTTTGCTTTTGTTTTTGTTTTGGGTCTTTTTTTGAGATAGGGTCTCCTTGTAGCCCTCAGCTGGCCTGGAGCTCACTGTGTAGACCAGGCTGGCCTTGAACTCACAGAGATCCGCCTGCCTCTGCCTCCCAAGTGGTGGGATCAAAGGCGTGCACCACCACACCCAGCGGACGGATTTTTTTTAATTATCTGTATGTACACATACTTGTGTTGGTATCATATGGTTTCAAGTATCGCTTTTCATCAGGACTATGGTTATAAAAATTAACCCTAAAATTTGTAAACTCACCTTAGCTCTGTGGTCACATGATCAGCAGTGCTTGCAACACTATCAATGATTCGCTACTTATTGGGCTGGGTAAGTTGTGAGCCTGTCTTCCCAGGAATACCCTTGGAAACAACAGAGGAATGCATCCAGTTACTTTTTATGCAGGCTGAGCATGTTTTGAATGCTCCTGCTTTATTCAGAGTATCTCTTTGTTTTCAGAGTAAGCCTCAGTCTCCAAAGAAAACTACATCCCTTTTTCTGATCAAAAATGGCTCCAAAGAAAACGGGATCCATGAGGAACAAGATCAAGAGCCTCAGGACCTCTTTGCAGGCAAGTAGAGACTCAGAACTTAGGCACCTTGTATATGACTTCATTAAGTTGCAAGTTAAAGTAAAAATACACACACACACACACACACACACACACACACACACACATCAAAAATAGTCAAGCACAGTGGTATGCACCTATAATCCTAGCACTTGGGAAGTGGAGGCAAGAGTGTAAGGTTATCCTCGGCTACCTAGCAAGTTCAAGGCCATCCTGGGCTAAATGAGACCTTGTTTCCAAAAAAAAAAAGTAAAAACTAACCCCCCCACCGAAATCCAATTAATTGTTAAGAACACAGTTAAATTATTAAATAATAAATGTGTTCAGCGGAATTACAGAAATACTAAATCACAGGAGCTCACAGAAGTGTGATATTACTGACTATAGAACTAGCTTTAGACTTTTAATTGAAATGGGCTCTCACTGTGTAACCTGGCCTTGAACTCACAGTCCTCTTGCCTCAGCTTCTCAAATAACTAGGGTTACAATCACACATGGGCACTTCTGGCTTTAATTAGTTTCTGTGTGTGTGTTTTTTGTTTTGTTTTGGTTTGGTTTTTGGTTTTTTGGGTTTTTTTTTTTTTTTGAGACAAGGTCTTGCAATGTAGCCTTGACTGGCCTGGAACTTGCTATATAGATTAGGTTAGCCTCAATTTTGTGACAGTTCCCATGTCTCTGCCTACCAAGTAGTGAAATTACAAGCACGGGCCACTATGCCCAACCTTTAGAACCATGTTAAGAAGGGGAAGGAAGGTAGGTTACTTTGGATTTTTGACATTTTAAATTTGAATATGCGCAGAAATCCCCAGGTGGTTTGGACTATGGTAGACTACCTGGGGAAAGAGAATCGTGTATCCAGCATTGTGACTCACACCTGTAATCCCAGTACTCAGAAGGCTGAGGCAGGAGGATTTTCACAAGCTTCAGGCCAACCTGGGCTACTCTTTCTCTAAAAACCAACAAGGGAAAGGAAGAACTATAGATGTGTGAATCCTGTTGCTAGAGGTGGTAAGGAAAACTGCCATGTGAGTGAGGAGAATGGTGAGGAAGGAGAGACTGACCAAGGAGGACACATCTGGAGAGGACGCCACGAGAACTCTAGCAGGAGGCATCAAGAACAAGGGATGAGGAGGTCGAAGAAGGATGGCAGATCTTTCACTTCCTTTGATCCTTAAAACTTTATTTTTTATGATAGCATGCAAATAATGATTTCTTTTTAGTTATATAGTAGGCTGAGGAGAAGATAAATTTCCAATATTTGAGACATAACATTTATGTGATCTCTCCTTACACAGCCTGGAATCTTAATGTAACCATCATCCTGTGGCTGGACTTTCTGAGATCTTGCCAACAATAGTCATTCTGACTTATTTCATCCCCTACCAGATGCCTCGACATTAAGAAAGGAGTGCACAGTTGCTCTGGAAAGGAGTGTCTGCAATGAGACATCTAGCTTAGGACTTGAGTACTTCTTAGATGTTTTCCAAAGTTCTATTTTCTTTTTTTTTTTAATATTATTATTTTTATTTTATGTGTATGCATGTATTGCTTGCATGTACGTAAGTGCACCCATGTCATGCAATGCCCTCAGAATACAGAAGAGGCTGTCAGATCCCCTGGAACTGGAATTACGGACAGTTGTTAGGTGCTGTGAATCAAACCTGGGTCCTCTGCAAGTACAGTCAGTGCAACTAACCACTGAGTCATCTCTCCAGCCCCCTAACACAGCTCTTTTCTATTTTCTATAAGATAAACTTAGTGCTGATCTCTCTCTCTTTAAAAGGTGATCAGTCCCTCCAACAGAACCCAACGACTTTTCAACCTCTTTCTTGTTAGGAATTCAAAAAACATTTTTTTAATGCTTAAACATATTTAAAGTTTTGACAAAATACTCAGCTTTTCAAGGGGGCTTTTTTTCTTTTCTTTTATGGTCTTTTTGAGACAGGGTCTCCCTGTAGCCCCAGCTGGCCTAGAACTTGCTATGTAGACCAGGCTGGGCTGATCTCACAGAGATCCGCCTGCCTCAGCCTCCTGAGTGCTAGGATTAAAGGTTTCCTTCCTCCCTTCCTCCCTTCCTTCCTTCCTTCCTTCCTCCCTTCCTCCCTTCCTCCCTCCCTCCCTCCCTCCCTCCTCCCTCCTCCCTCCCTTCCTTCATTCTTACCTAGGGCCTTGGGCATGCTTAACCAAGTACTCTGCCACCAAACTACATTTTCAATGTTGGGTTTTTGAGACAGAGTCTCAGCCTCTCTCTCTCTCTCTCTCTCTCTCTCTCTCTCTCTCTCTCATGACATGAAGGGTTTGGTAGCTCAGGCTGGCCTGTATGCTTATTGTTTCATGCCCCATACCAGGGTCTGTCTGTTTATATAACCACCTTATCTCTCTCCTGATAGGAATCAAGTTGTATTTCTAACATGTAGCAGCTTTGTTTGCAGAAGTGATTCTCACTCAGTGATTAGCACATATTAATCTAAAACTTAATTATCCCTATCTCTGGATTCTCTCTAGCTCCAAATGAAAATCTAGAAAGAAAAAGAAGGAGTTTTCTTTGTAGTCCCTAAGCTAAAATGAAATACTTAATGGTAACACAAAAAAACCATAAATTAATATTTATGATTTTCTTTACTAAAAAGAAAAAAAATGGACTGGTTAAATTTAATACTTCTAGCATCCTTGTTCCAGGTTGAAAGTGCATCTTTTTTTGCATAAGAAATTTTAATGTCTAAAAATGGTACAAAATGTTATTTTAAAGTCCTCTTTCTAGAACACTTGAAGAACAAGTTGTTCTGTTCAGTTGAGTTTTTCCAGGTAAATAAAGGCACATCTTAATTTTTTTTTTTAATATAAAAACCATTTTGAGTGCCGGGTGTGGTGGCGCACACCTTTAATCCCAACACTCGGGAGGCAGAGGCAGGGGGATCTCTGTGAGTTCAAGGCCAGCCTCGTCTACACAGTGAGTTCCAGGACAGCTGGGCTACAGGGAGACCCTGTCTCAAAAAGACAAAAAAAAAATTTGATCAAAAAGATTTTTCAGGTATTACATGTCCTTTTCCAATTTTGATGGCATTTACAAGATAGAGTTTAATGTTGGCAATTATAATTTATATATAAATGGTTCTTTAAGAATTTTTTAACTGTTAAGTTTAACTGTTAAAATAATAGTGCTGCCTTCACATGAGGCAAACTGCCCTTTTTCAAGTGTTACTGTGTTTGCATCATGGATGCATTCTTTTCTAGTTTATATTTTTTCCTGAGGCTTCCTCTGATGTGTGCTTGCCTATTCTGTCATATTGACTTACAAAGCAGATAACCAAATGTACTGTTCTTGTGTAAACAATCACAAACAAGAATAAATAAGCTTCATGTAAGGTTTTAAAGGACTACTCCTAAGAGAAATTAATTGGCACCCTTATGTTGGCTGTGGAGCCTTTTTGCTTGATCTCTGGTTCTTGCCTAAATACTAAGAAGGAGTCAGTGCTCAGATAGTGTGTCTGGAAGGGAAAAAAGAGCTTGCTCTCCTGAGCCTGTGCTAACAGAACACTCCCCTCAGTGTCCTGCGTTTTGATTCATGTAGAATCACACAGCTTATATTTTTTGTGTCTTCAAGCCTCTAGTGTTGAGTGGCTGCCATTGATCTTGTGAGCCTCGGCCAGTGAAACTAATGTTCAGCCCTCAGAAGCTCACTTTTGACATTCACTTAAAAATATCACCTGCTTTCAGATGCCACAGTGGAACTATCCCTGGACAGCACACAAAATAATCAGAAGACAATGCAGGCCAAAACACTTATTTCTCATCCTCCCCAAGAAGCCACAAATTCTTCTAAGCCCCAGCCCAGCAGTGAGGAGGTGAGCATCTGTGCTCTGGTTTTCTTGTTTTTGAAGTTTTAGCTCTATGCTGCCAGTCTGAAGTTCAGTTGGGTTTGAACCTTGAGAAAATATTTACAGCTCCTGAAGGAGACCTTTATGGTTAATGCATAGCCAGAATCCAATAAAGAATTCTTTCTTATATGGAGTATCTAATCCCTGGAGGACAGCACAAAAGGCTTTCAGGGTCTACTGAGGCTATTTAGTGTCTGAGGCTCCCATATTCAGGAATATAGAGGCCAAGTCTTCCAAAGGCCTGTCATTATTCACATCATCAAAAGAAGATTTTAAGGGAATAGATGTAAAGAAGATCTATGATCTGGTTCACAACTTAAAATTACAAAAGTTGAAGCCGGGCATGGTGGCGCACGCCTGTAGTCCCAGCACTTGGGAGGCAGAGGCAGGCGGATCTCTGTGAGTTCAAGGCCAGCCTGGTCTATATAGTGAGTTCCAGGACAGCTGGGGCTACAGGGAGACCCTGCTTCAAAAAGACAAAAAAATCATGGAAGTTGGTTCATTGGAATTACTGGGAATGGACTGAGCTGAATACTGATGTGTAGAAAGTTATATTTTTGACTTTATTATGTTGATATGTAGTTAATATAGGGTAAAATGTGTAGCCCTGATTGCCATCTCATATCAACTCTCTTGATTTTTCTTTAAAAAGCTAGAGGAAGAAGAGCAGGAAGACCAGTTTGATTTGACAGTAGGTATTACCGATCCCGAGAAGATAGGTAAGTGTCCTTGGCACTCCTTGTGGTACTACGATGGGGCCATGGCCAGTTAGTTTGGGAATGGCTATCACCAGAGCTGAACCAGCAAATCGGAAGTACTTCATCAGTGTCTTCCCTGTAACCATACTTCCAAGGCCAAGGACAGCAGGAAAAAAAATAAGAGACATGAAATATAATTAGAGTTGCTCTTTAAAAACTCAAATGAGAGCCGGGCGTGGTGGCACATGCCTTTAATCCTGGCACTTGGGAGGCAGAGGCAGGCGGATCTCTGTGAGTTCAAGGCCAGTCTGGTCTACATAGTGAGTTCCAGGACAGCTGGAGCTACAGGGAGACCCTGTCTCAAAAAAACAAAACAAAACAAAAAAACCTCAAGAGATGGCTTAGGGGATAAGGGTAGTTGCTGCCAATCCCAATGAAGACCTGAGTTTGAGCCTCAGAACTCACATGGTAGATGGAGAGAACCCAACCTGCAAGGTGTCCTCTGACCTCTACATGTGTATCATAACATGATCTCTCTCTCTCTCTCTCTCTCTCTCTACCCTCCAAGATCTCCTCTCTCATCTCCATATGTATCTCAACATATGCTCTCTCTCTCTCTCTCTCTCTCTCTCTCTCTCTCTCTCTCTCTCCCTCCCTCCCTCCCTCCCTCCCTCACACACACACACACACACACACTTTTAATATATATATATATATTTTTTTAAACACAGCATAGGGTAGGGGTTTATTTACAGAAGAGTGGGCGCTCCACACTCAAATACAAATCCTGTGACCTCCCAACAGCTGCGCAAAGTGGTCAGAGAGGTGCCTCTTGGTGTTCTCGGCTTATATATCCTTTGCCCCTTCCCCCACATGCTGCTAAGGTTGACTGATTAGGTGGGAGGGGGAGCCCCCCCCCCAACTCCTTGATGAGCATGGGAAGGAGGTGTGACTATAACTTGCCGGCATAGTGGTCAGAGGACATTTCCAGTTAACATTCCACCCCTTCCTCTGGCTCTTACATTCTTTCCGGAAAAAGTCCTTGAGGCTTGGAGTGGGTGGTAGGTGACACACACAATTTTTTAAAAAGTAAGTTAAAATAGGGCCTGGAGAGATTTCTCTTACAGAGGACCTGATTTGGTTTCTAGCATCCATGTTGGGCAGCTCACAACCCTAGCTCCAGGGGATTTGTGGTTAAGCACACTGGCTTCTCTTCTAGAGGACCCAGGTTGGATTCCCCACACCCACATGGCAGTTCCATCCATAACTCCAGTTTCAGAGGATCCAGCCCCCACTTCTGGGCTCCACAGGCATTGCATGCATGGGTGTGCTTACATACATGCAGGCAAAACACTTAAACACATAAAATAAAAATAAATTTAAAAAAAATGTTTTAAAGATTTGATAAAACATTCAAATACTACCAGGCATGGTGGTGCAGGCCTTTAGTCCTAGCACTCAGGAGGTAGATGCAGGCAGATCTCTGTGAGTTCAAGGCCAGCCTAGTCTACATAGTGAGCTCCAGGCCAGCTGGGGCTATAGGGAGACCCTGTCTCAAAGAGACCAAAAAAATTAAAAATTCAAATACTGCCTTTCTCAGAGTTGTTGAGACAGTTTTGTTCCCTTTTGAGTAAGCACCCTAAAACTATATGTTCTAAATTTTTTGGATATTCCAAAAACAAAAAGACCAAAAACTTAAAAATAAATAAAATTTTTGGGTATGAAACTTACATTTCAAGAAATTTGGAACTTGTTACATATAATTTTTCCTGTATTGATATCCTAATAAGTTGGGGAGTCTCTTATTCATAGATGAAAGACAAAAGAATCCAAGGTGAAAGAATTATTGGCACCTGATTGCTACTGGGTGAGGAAGAGCTGACATTCTTGAAGGGAGAAACTCTAGATAGGCTGACTAAACCCAATGAATGAACTTTCACTGAGGGACATCTGGGGACACTAGCTTTACATAATAGGTCTTAAAGGACAGAATTTATGAACTCCAGTGATACACTATGGGAGGGTGCCAAAAGGTAAGGGAAAAGGGGGTATAAAAATGATTTTCTATATGAAATACATAAAAATTCAATAAAAAATTAAATATTAAAAAAGAAAAGAATCCAAGATGAATTGTGGTCAGCAAAAGAGCAGGATGTGGTGGCATACACGTCTTTAGTCCCAGCACTGGAGGTAGAGGCAGGCCGATCTCTGAACTCGAGGCTAACCTGGTCTACATTAGCAAGTTACAGGGGCTACAGGGGTGGAGCTACAGGAGGACTCTGTCTCAAAAAGACCAAAAAAAAAAAAAAATGAAATAAGAAAGATCATTTTTGTTTGTTTTTTGTTTTTTAAGACAGGGACTCTCTGTAGCCCCAATTCACGTGGAACTCAATATGTTTACCTGACTGGCATTAAACTCATAGCAATCCTGCCTCATCCTCAGAATGCTAGGATTATAGGTCTTTACTACCATATCTGACTCAGACTTGGATTTTTAGGATAATCTTCTCTAGTTCCCAAGTCTGTGGGGGTAACTTGTAAGCAGAAACAATAGGCCTTAACTTTCCTTGTTTGGGTATAGTTCAAGAAAAAGCTATATAAGCTGGGTGTGGTGGTGCATGCCTTTAGCACTCAGGAGGCAGAGGCAGGTGGATCTCTATGAGTTCAAGGCCAGCCTGGTCTACATAGTGAGTTCCAGGCCAGCTGGGGCTAAAGGCTATACAGAGCTTTATCCTACTAAACAGGGGTTGTAATTTTTGGTTAACTGGACAAAAGTAGGGCTGGAGAGATGGGTCAGTGCTGGTAAGAGCACTGGGTGCTCTTGCAGAGGACCCACCCAGATTCAGTTCCTAGCACCTACATGGCAATGAACAACTAACTGTCATTAACTCCAGTCCTAGGGGATCCAACGCCTTCTGGCCTCCATGGGCATAGCACACAGAGTACACTTACATACATGCAGGTGAAACAATCATATACATAAAATAAAAAGGTTTTAAAATAAAAGGACAGTAGGAACAAGAATTTGTAAAGTCTAATTCAACTTTATGCCTAAATAGTTGCCATTAAATTGATACTTACTTTTTATGAACTACTATAGTAATAGGATATTTATGAGCATCTTCAGTTCTCTCACCTGTTGGTAGAGGAAACTGAGGTCCAAAAATGAAGTAGCTTTTCTGTTGGGGTGCAGTATGGTACAGTATAAAACCAGGACCAGGGGACTGGAGAGATAGCTCAGCAGTTAGGAGCACTGGTTGCTCTTACAGAGGATCTTGGTTCAATTCCCAGCACCCACACAGCAGCTAACAACCATCCTAACTCCAGTTCCAGGGGCTCTGATGCCCCCTTCTGACCTCCACAGCAGTACACAACATGGGTGCTGCAACCAATACACTCATACACATAAAATAAAAATAATAAAATATTAAAAAGAAATAAAATCAGAACCAGAACTTTGGGTTACAAATCTAGGAATCTCTCAGAATATTCTATTTTTTTTTAAATATATTTAAGTTTGTTTTTTGGTTTTTTTTTTTAAGATTTGTTTTGTTTTTTTGAGACAGTCTTGCTGTGTAACCCTTGCTGGCCTAGAACTCATTTTGTATACCAGACTCATCTTGAACCAACAGAGATCTGCCTGACTCTGCCTCCCAAGTGCTGGGATTAAAGGTGTATACCACCACTCCTGGCGTAAAGTTTTTTTGTTTTTTTTTTAATGTGTTTATGTATGTGACCTCATAAGTTTATGTGTACCACATGCCTACAGGAACCCAAGGAAGTCAGAAGAAGGTGTCAGACCCCCTCCAACTAGAGTTTCAGGTAGTTGTGAGCCACCAAGTGGGTGTTGGAAACCAAACTCAGGTCTTCTGCTATCTCTCCAGCTCCATAACACCTTAATTTTTAGCCAGTTATTAGCTGCTTAGTTGCTTAAATCCTTAGGGAAATAATATAAATTATAAATGGTACTAAGGTTTGAACACTTACTGTCATGATTTTAAACCAAGAGAAGGAATGTATCAGTAAGATTAGGCTCCTGATACAAAGTACTACAAACTCAGTGGCTTAAAATAATAGAAATAAGCTAAATGAGGTGGTTTATACCTGTAAAACCAGTACATGGGATGCTGAAGCAGGAGAATTGCCATGAGTTTGAAGCCAGATTGGGCTTCAGAATAAGATCCTGTCTCCAAACAAAACAAAACAGACACCTGTTTTCTCACAGTTCTGAAGTCCAAATTTCCAAGTAAAGTCACATTACAAAGTACTGAGAGTTAGGGCTTTCAGAATATCTAGAGAAGACATACCTGATGCCATAGTGGAAAGTAATTTAAACAGCTCATGAATCAGATTTATTTAAACACAAATTGCTCTAAGTGCTAAGCTTTCATTCCCTTGTTCTACATTATCTGGATACTTAGTCATGTTGATGCCAAGAAACTAGCCAATTAAACCATTTTCCTGTTTAGGGCCTGATCTTTATAATAGCACGTTGTTTGTGGGGGCTGTTTATTCAACATGCACTTCTCATTCCAACACATCTGAATAAAGTAGAGTCGTACATTTAACAAGATACTCTTTTTGGAGCCTTGGTGATTTGCACATGGCATTTTCAACTGAAATTAATTAGGAAATTTACATGTATTTTTCAGTCTATTGTATGAGTAGGCCATTTTAAGGGCTTCTACACTCTATATGTTAACCAAGTATATCTCTTCGAACATTGCCTTAAAGCAGTATCTAAAGAGCCTGCAGAGCCTCTGGGGGTCCTACCTTGCTACTACATTTTATGTATATTTGCACTTGAACCTTTCTTAATTGTGGATATTAAATTATGGAATTGAACATGACTATTCTATAATGGGTGGAATTTTGAATATTACTGTACATTTATATATTTTGAAATCAGTGATAAACAGTCTTAGTATTAGGCAGTGTAGTATAAGTAGTTTAGAAGAAGGTAATCCATATACTGTAATCTCTACAGCTTAATTTATAATTTCTGTTTTACCCAAAGCCTCTTTTGGTAGGGGTATGGTTTCCATCTTCTTTGTGTACTTATAAATAAAAGCAAGCATTTCTAGCCATCTCATTGAAACCAAGTTGCAATATTGATCCTGTTGATCCAGTACAGGCCCTTCTTCCCTTGGCTACTTATACCAGAATGAGTTCAGGAGCTTAAGCAACTAGTAATTGTTGACCTAGGCTTTCCTGTTTGAAGTGGGGAGGAGTCAGAAGCAAGGGAACAAAACCAACTCCAAACTCCAAGGTTCAGCACTGGAGCTGTTTCTGTCTGGATTCCAATGTATGTCTTTTCAGTGCCTAGGGAGTCAATGGTGTCTTTATCTCCCTGAGTGGTTTAGGTTAGGACACTACCAGGGAAAAAGAAAAGTTGCTTGAATCCCAGATTATTTAATAGTCAAAGGCTTTTTCATAAAAATAATTCCTCCAGGAAAGGGAGATTTTTGTGACATCAGGCAGCCCAAGTGTCTTCCTGCCAGGCCCTTTGCTCTGGGTGAACATGCTGGATCAGAGAGGTCAGTGTTTGCTAGCACCAGTGGTGGGGGCCATAGTGGTATTTCTGAAAGAGCAAACCAAGCCCAGAGCTAGCCTAGGGTAGAACTACTTGTTTCCTTTAACATCAGTTGCTTCCTTCTCCTCCTGCTTTATACAGCAAGAGAATTGTTTGATTTTGGACAGATGTGTGTAACCAGCCCAAATATTGGCATGGTAACAACTGATGAATTGTCAGTATCCAGTGCCTCTTTGTGGAGGGTATAAATGGAGCCTGGCTTTGGAACAGGGGACTGACTCTCTTGTCTAACTCAAACTGGGGCCCAGCCAGCATCTGTGGGGGCATATGTACCACACAGGCCCCAAGGCACAGTAAGAACTGGAGTTTAGGATTGCACATAAGGCTTAGAGATGAAGCAAGCCCTTTAATATAGGACTCCTGTAGCTTATGATCCCTGGTTAAATGGTTTTGGATTAGCATTCCTTTTGTTAAGAGAATAATCCTCTCTTGTTCTCCCACAGGGGATGGTATGAATGCCTATGTAGCCTACAAAGTCACAACACAGGTGAGTTCCAGTGCTTCTGCTGAGGACCACCTCAGTAGACCCAACTGCTCATAACAAGAAGGTCACCACTGAGATTTTTTTCTGGTTTGTTTTTTTTTTTTTTTTTTTTTGGTCTTTTTGAGACAGGGTCTCCCTGTAGCCCCCAGATGGCCTGAAACTCACTATGTAGACCAGGCTGGCCTTGAACTCAGAGATCCGCCTGCCTCTGCCTTCCCAGTGCTGGGATTAAAGGCGTGCGCCACCACACCCGGCATTTTTCTGGGTATCTTTTAGTTTTTTTCCAACATTTTTTTCATATTTACTCAATATGTAACAAGCCTACATTGCCTTGGTAATCTTATCAAGGTAGACCAGACTGAGCCTTCCCAATATTCTTCCAGGATGCTAACATTTTAGTGTGAAAGTTGGCAAGCATATCTGATTTTTACCCCATCCCTCTTAGGAATTATGCCTGGAGCTAGTTTAGTGGATTGCCTCAAATGAAAAATAATGGAGAATTTTTTCTGGGTATCTCCGCTCCCCCCCCCACCCCGGTCTTTTTGACCAAAAAAAGTTTAAAAGTTCTGGGCCGGGCATGGTAATACATGCCCTTAGTCCCAGCACGCCAGAGGCAGAGGCAGGAGGATCTCTATGAGTTCAAGGCTAGCCTGGTCTACATAGGGAGTTTCAGGCCAGCTGGGGCTACAGGGAGACCCTGTCTCAAAAAGACCAAAAGAAAAAAATTCTCGATTCTAGGGCTGGGCACAGTGGCCTACATCATCTGTAATCCCAGCATTAGGGAGACAGGAAGAAGTAGAAGGATCATGGGTATAAGACCAACCTGGGTTGCATAATGAGACACTATCTCAAAGAAACAAAAACTGTGTATATGAAGCCTTAGAACTGGGGGTGTTTTAGGAGGGGGTGCAGTGCTGTTGGAGACAGGATCTCCGAGTATCCCAGGGTGGCATCAAACTCTTAAATCTATTTGCCTCAGCCTTTTGAGTGCTGGGATTATAGGTGTACACCACCACACCTGGCACAAAGCTTGTGTGTATATGGGGGGTAGGGTTTCCAGACTCTTTGAACTCATGACCTTCCTACCATAGTCTCCCAGTCATTTGCTACTACATCTTGCTTTCTTTTAATACATTCTGTAACTTTTGCCCCTGAAGACTGGTTTTTTTTTTCTAAATATAATTTTACCAGCTAATAAATGAAGCCCTGAACCTACCACCAGTTTTAATTTTAAGATGAATACCATTGGCTCCATAGATTCCACCTTCCTGTTTATCCCTGTCGTGTCCACTGCTTCATGCCTCGGAGGCAGCCATTCTCTTGAGTGATCTCACTTCCTTCAAAAAGGCTTTATATTGTATATCTGTAAGAAATAAAGTATGTTGTTTTGAGTTTCTTAAAAATAAATACTGAAAATAGTATACCATCATTTCTCAGACCATCCTTATTGGAAGTAACAATAGTCCACTTTATGAATACAGTATAATACACTTCTCTTTTCCTAAACCGAGGCCACTTTTCATAATTACACTGTGTACGTACTTTCCTGCAGGTCTCTAGTATACCTGTGGAGTGTTTCTCTAGGGTAGATACCTAGGAGAAGTTCTCTTGGGTCATAGGTACTGCAAATATTGACTACAAGAAATGTGAAATTTTTTTTTAACATTTTTATGCCAATTTATACAAAAATTGATAGAAAAGTTCTCACTGACTCATTTCTGTGCCAGTAACTGACAAGGCCATCTTCTTCCAATCTGGTGGATATAGAGTTACGTCTCCTGGCACAGGCCCAACACTTTTTTTCTTGTTTTCCTAGAAGACTTCTATGTATTTCTCCTACTATTGGCTGGCCTCCTGTGAGCTCTAGAACCCACAGCACTTGTGTTGTTGTCTATAGACATTTCATCTGATTCCTGCCTCAAGGTCTTAGAAGCACTCTTTAGTAATCTTTTTTATCTCCTTTAATTCAATTAGCTAATACCCTAAGATAATTCAATAAAGGATAAATTGGTTACATAGAATTCTATCTTTGTTTTTTGTTTTGTTTGCTGTTATTTTGGGTCTCCCTGTAGCCCCAGCTGTCCTGGAACTCACTATAGACCAGGCTGGCCATGAATTCACAGAGATCCGCCTGCCTCTGCCTCCCAAGTGCTGGGACTACAGGCATGTGCCACCATACCTGGCAGAATTCTATCTTTAAACTAGAATTCAATATTTGTTTACTTAGAGCAAGTGTTCTTAACCTAGGAATGAAAGTATATTTAAATTTAATTGGTTGCCTTTCTAACCATACATACACACATACACACACACTTGGTATGTTTGTATATTTTTGTGGCATGTGTGTGGTGTAAGTGTATGTGGTACATGCACATGAGTATGCAGGTGCTAAGGCCAGAACAGGCAGTCAGGTGTAGGTGTCTTCCTCTATTGCTCTCCACCTTATTGCCATGAGGCAGGGTCTCTCGCTGAACCCAAAGCTCACCTTTTTTGGGCTGAGCTGCCTCATAAGCATTCAGAATCTCCCTGTCTCCACCCCCAGTGCTGGGATTACAGGCATACACAGCCATGCCCAGCTTTTTACATGGGTGCTGGGGATTCAAACTCGGGTCCTCATGTTTGCAGGGCAAATGCTCTTACCCACTGAGCCATCTCCCCAGTTCCATGATCCTATTTATTTTATTTTATGCATTTGAAATCTTCTGAGTAGGGCTTCTTAGATTTCCAGACTGCCAAAGGAGACTATAGTACAAAGTTTAAAATCCTTTATCTTGGAAAAAGTTATTTGCCAAGTGGCCAAAGGGCAGCAGTCTGGGAAATCTGTTTCCTTTGATGTCAGCAGGATAGCTTGCAAGATACTCACTCAACCAGGACTTGGAATGAAATCGCCTTGTGTTTTTTCCACCCCCAAGACAAGCTTACCAATGTTCCGAAGTAAACAGTTTGCAGTGAAAAGAAGATTTAGTGACTTTCTGGGTCTTTATGAGAAGCTCTCAGAGAAGCACTCTCAGAATGGCTTCATTGTCCCTCCTCCACCCGAGAAGAGCCTAATAGGTAAGTCTGTGGGCTTGAATTTGCTGGAGTTTTTCCCTAGTATTCTTTCAGGTAATATAGCTCAGTGTATGAGAATACTTCTGCAATTGTTGAATCTTGTGGTTAGAAAAGAGACATGTCTAGTATTTTCTTTTTTAACACTTGGGGTCTAGAGATCTAACCAGATTATTTTCACATGTTCTCTTTCCTTGAATGCCACTGGGCTGGGGCGGGGGGCCTGGGATTGGTTTTAGTCTCTAGTTTTTAGTGCTTTGTTGTAGTTGTTTTCTTTTGAGAAGTCCCACTATCTCCCAGGCTGGCCTCAAATTCAATGTATAGCCCAGGGTAGCCTCCATCTCATGATCCTTCTGCCTCAGACTCCTGAGTGCTAAGATTACAGACATGCCCCACCACACCTGGCAAAGAGAAATTATCATTCTGTGTGTGTGTGTGTGTGTGTGTTGCTAGTGATTAAATCAGAGGCCTCATATTAGGTCAACACTTTACCACAGAGCTCTCAGCCCCAGGAGTCTTAACGATTGCTTTTCCTTCCAAATTGAAATTGCTTTGAGGATTAAGGAAAGAGCCTTACTGCCATCAAGTGATTGTTAGTCTATGCTCAGAAGCTCATGAGTTTTATTTTTTAAAAAGCAAATGTACCGCCAGGCGTGGTGGTGCACGCCTTTAATCCAGCACTTGGGAGACAGAGACAGGCAGATCTTTGTGAGTTCGAGGCCAGCCTGGTCTACATAGTGAGTTCCAGGACAGCTGGGGCTACAAGGAGACCCTGTCTCCAAAAGACCAAAAAAAAAAAAAAAAAGCAAATGTACCTAAATCCCAGTATTTACAATCTCTAGCACTTAGAGACCAGTTAAGAAAATAAAGACTCATTCAAAGAAGCTTTTGTTCGTGCTGCTCATGATACACAGATGGCCCAAGATCACATTTTATAGAGCTCGCCTTGCTGAGTTTCCCTCCAGGTGACTTTTTTTAAAAAATAGATTTGTCCTTTTCACTATTCCTGTTTATTTTGCTTCTAGGAATGACAAAAGTGAAAGTTGGGAAGGAAGATTCTTCTTCTGCTGAATTTCTTGAAAAACGAAGGGCTGCTCTGGAAAGGTGAGTACCTAACAAGCATCTTCCTGAATGACTTGAGAACAAGAAGCCAGAACTGACAGTTAGGAGGCTTATCAGTGGGGGTGAAACTGAAGTGAGTTAGAGCCATACCTCCCTGCTGTGTCTCACTTCTCCTAAGTCTCTTACTCTCCCACCTTAGTCACAGGCCATCTTCTCTCTCCAACCAATGGACCAATCATATTTTCCTTCTTAGACAATGTAATATGAATGGTTCTGAAGTCTCTTTCTGACCAGTCAGTTTGCCACTTTGGAAATGTAAAGAACATGACCTTAAATGTATTTAAAGCAAAGGCTTGCTTAAGTATCTTATCTGAGGACATTTTAAGTAGTAAAAAATAAAATAAAATAACACCCCTGCTAGCACTATGCAATACCCACAACCTTCAGCTAGCTCCTCATCAGCTAACCAGATGACAATTTTTACCCTTTAGGTACCTTCAGAGAGTTGTGAATCATCCTACCATGTTACAGGACCCAGATGTCAGGGAATTTTTGGAAAAAGAAGAGGTTAGTATTGTATAAAACAGAATTTCATCATTTCTGTCTACCCCTAACGAAACTAGTTCATTCAGCAAGTACATGAACATGACAGCTAATGTCAGACAATATCCTAGTTGAGCTCAAGCCCCTAGGGGGACAAAGTGTTTTTCACTGTTAAAGCATCTCTGCATGTAGTAAAAAACAACTGTTTTATAGGTTCTGCATAGACTACTCATGATTGTGAAAAATTAGAGGCAGTCTAATCACTAATAAAAGAATTAAATAAAATATATCAATACAACAAACACAAACAGCAAGTATAAAGAAATACGAATACATGAAAGCATAAAATAGCCAGTTCACCATGAAGCAGTGTATAAATTAGCTCTGCAAACACAGACATCATTAAGGATCAAAAGAAACACCAGACGAGAGACAAATAATGTCACCTTAGGAAACTAGAAGAAAGTCACAGCACAAGACTCTCATGGATTTTTGGTTTTGTTTTTGTTTTTTAATTTTTTAAATTTTTCATGTTACTGTAATGAAATTCTTACTGTAAGAATGTGGAATTGGGCTGGAGAGATTCCTCAGCAATTAAGAGCACTGGCTGTTCTTGCAGAGGACCCAGGTGGCTAACAACTGTCCTAACTCCAGTTCTAGGGTATCCAATGCCCTCTTCTGACCTGCAGGCATTGCACAACATGGGTGCACTTACATGCATGCAAGCAATACATTCATACACATAAAATAATAAATAAAAAATTTTTTAGGGCCAGGTGTGGTGGCGCACACCTATAGTCCCAGCACTTGGGAGGCAGAGGCAGATGGATCTCTGTGAGTTCGAGGCCAACCTGGTGTAGTGAGTTCCAGGCCAGCTGGGGCTACTGGGAGACCCTGTCTCAAAAACACCGAAAAAAAAAATTTTTTTTGTAAAAGAATATGGAATTGGTTTTTTTCCTCCAAAATTTCTTAATTGAAAATTATCTGCCAGAGCTTTTTTTTTTAATTTATTATTTTTATGTGTATGCATATATTGCCTGCATGTAGGTAAGTGCACTTGTGTCATGCAATGCCTGCAGAAGACAGAAGAGGCTGTCGGAATTGCGGACAGTTGTTAGCTACCATGTGGGTGCTGGGATTCAAACCCGGGTCTTCTGTAAGAACAGTCAGTGTTCTTAACCACTGAGCCATCTCTCTAGCCCCAGAACTTTAAGTCGTTTAATTCTACCTCCAAATATTTCTAAATCTAGTCTTCCTCATTTTATAACCCTAGAGTGGGGTTTGGATAATTCTTTGTGGGAGAGGGCTGTCCTGTGCACTGCAAGGCGTTCTAGCATAGTACAGAACACCTCTGCCCACTTGATGCCAATAGCACTCCCTCCCAGCTCTGATAGCCAAAATCATCTCCAGATATTGTCAGAATCTCCAGATATTGTCAAAATGTTCCCTCGGGCAAAATGGCCCCAACTTAAGAACTACTGCATGACATCCTAAACCCCCAAAATCTGACTCTATTTCAGAGTAATTACTGCATAAAAGTACTGAAATTTATTGTGTAATAAATAGTAGCTCCAGTCTACATATATGCTCTATCCTTGGACATTTGTTCACTGGTGGAACTTGAATCATAGCACAACCTCAGACTCTAGGCTGTGAGTCCACTTCTGTGCAGAGGATGCTAATCCAAAGGAGCTTTTGGCTTTTAACAAAGGAATGTGCCAGCAAAGTGGGCAAAGTACTTGCTGTGCAAACCTGATGACCTGATTTCTATCCCTAACACTCATGTAAGAGTGGTGAACCAGCTCCACAAAGTTGTCCTCTGACCTCCAGATATATATGTGCCATGACACATGGATGTATACACGGGTAATGTTTAAAATGTTTAAAAACAATAGCCCAGAGTAATGCTTACTAGTTCTTACCTGTCTGTGTAGTCATATATTCTCAATGTGAGGTCAGCTGACCACATGACACTCCCAGTCTAATTTCTTTCTATGATATACTATCAAAAGCTGAAAATTTCATCGATCTTTTCTACCATGATATTTTGATTTTTTTGTATCTGCACATATTAGTTTTAAATTAATGTAACTGCCTTAGAATACAACAATCTGCAGTTCAAATAATTTGGCAAGTTTTGGACATGCCATCTGATGGATACTAATTCTTCTGAACCTAAAATAGGGGCAGCAGATAACTTGCCATCCCCGCCTTCTTGGTCTTGTAGCTGCCACGCGCCGTGGGTACGCAGGCATTGAGTGGTGCTGGTCTCCTAAAGATGTTCAACAAAGCTACAGATGCAGTCAGCAAAATGACCATCAAGATGAATGAATCAGACATTGTGAGTAGCCCCATGCTCCTCAGATGCCTAGCAAGTCCTGAAAATTCTGAGAGTAGAGATTTTTTTTTAATTAAGAAAAAAATTCAGTCCTTTAAAACGCACACAAAAAAAAACTGTTAAAGAAAGACTGCACCCCATTCCTATTGGAACACTTTCTGTTCAAACTCTGGGTTTGTGTGTTTCAGTGGTTTGAGGAAAAGCTCCAGGAGGTAGAGTGTGAGGAGCAGCGCTTACGGAAACTGCACACCGTGGTAGAAACTCTAGTCACCCATAGGAAAGGTAACCACTCTGAAATGCACTTGGACCTGGGGGACCTGTTCTCTCCAGTGAGCTGGAGATGAGAGGGCATGCTGTTTCCAGCCCTCAGCCATCCAAGCTGAAATTCTCAGCCTACCTGTTCCTTGATGTTCTGATTAAAAAGATATTCCCTGATCTTCTAGCAAGAAATGTGACTTAACCACTGTGAGCAGTGGGTAGAGGGAGTCCTTCTGGGTACACATTGCATCTGTTGCAGTGATTTGAGTTGGTAGCCTCCATCCAAAATCGTTCTTTCATTGCATGTTCATACTAGCAAGGTGAAATGTAGGGAAACCATGTGTCTCCCTTCTTCCCCTTTTAGTGAGCTTTGCTTCACTAGGAGCTCATGAAGTTTTTCAAGTTTGAATGCTTTCTGTCTGTGCCTTAAACATACCAATAATTAGAAAAGACCATTAGCGTGGGGCCAGTATAGGGACTAGCAAACTGTGAAGTGGCCCGTGGGATAGATCTGGTAAGCCATTCCTTTGGTCTGATTACAAGAACTGGCACTTGGTTCTCCAGGAATATTAGAACAGCTTCCTTCAGATAGGCCTGACCTAGTGGACTGTAGCACAAGTACTTTTTCCACCTGCTTCTGTGACCAGCTTAGGCTACTTTCCCTTCTCTTTGAATTTGGTAAACTGGACCTTAAGTGACTGGGTTGCAGCCTCCTGGTTATCGGATATGCAGGTAACAGTACTGCCAAGACATGCCATGCAAGGCCAAGTGACTTGTCCCTTTTCCTTGAGATCAGAGGAAATCTATCTTTTCCTCCTTCTAGAGCTTGCGCTGAACACAGCCCAGTTTGCCAAGAGTCTAGCCATGCTTGGGAGCTCTGAGGACAACACAGCTTTGTCACGGGCACTCTCCCAACTGGCTGAGGTAGAAGAAAAAATTGAGCAGATCCACCAGGAACAGGCCAACAACGATTTCTTCCTCCTTGCTGAGCTCCTGAGTGACTACATTCGCCTCCTGGCCATAGTCCGAGTAAGCTTCTCTTCCCCTTCCTCCTCCTTCCCTTGTTTAAAATTGTCCTTCTTTTGCTCTTCCCCCTTCCCAAGACAGTTTCACCTCATTTTAACTCATAAATGATTGTAACTTTTTCTACTCTTAAAATAATCTTGTAAATCAAGTAATCTACTTAGCTGTTAGCCAGTTACCACTAGTTATTTTGAGGCCCACAACCAGTTTTCTAGATAGAAATCAGAAAAGACCACTCTTGAATTTCCAAGTAGGCTCCCCTTATTATTGAAGGTGGACAGTGTGCTCTGTGCCTTTCTTCAAGCAAGGCTTATTGCAGACCTGCTGGCCTGGCCCCCTGGAGCAGTGACTTCTTCAGTCCTTTGGTCTTTGCCTCCTTAACAGTAAGTGCTGGCTTTGCCCTGATAAGAGCTCTTGCTGACTTTCACTTGTCCCTCCAACGTGGGCAGTCAGGTAATGACACAGATCTGGCTTGGCGTTGCATGGAGGAGTGTGACCAAGATGCTGAGAGAGCTTGTCACCAGAGCCCTCCTTGTGCTCTGCTGACCACACTGGTAGCAACATTGCAAGCTACCCCTCAGGTCAAACACCTCACTTCTTTTGGTGACCAGGGCTGTCTGTTTCTCGAACTCTCAGATCAGTTAAGGAAGTTTGACTGGGCAGTATTAGCTCTTGCCTGGCCTCCCTGAGACAGGAAAAAAACAAGAGGGAGCCTGGCACCTTCCCTGTAGAGCTTGAGTGCCTGATTCTGCTTGGTAGCAGGATGTGTGAGCCTCTAAGTGGGAACAGTGCCACCCACTACTCTTCACGCCCAACATATCTCTACCAGGGAGCTGCAGTGTTGTGTCAGGAGCTGAGCTACACCCTGAGCTCTCACTCCTGCAGTCACAAGTGTTACTATAGCCTACAAGACTATTCATTGTCCTCTCTTGGTTCTTGGGTTTGCTGCTGACTTCGTGATAAGAGGCTAAAAATTAACCTGCTGTGGAATACTTAGAGCTGGTCAGACTACTCATTCTGGAGAGCCATCTCAGGGAAGGGCTCTGTCGGGGAGAAGCTTTCAGTGAGGAGCATTGTTTGGGGTTCCCTGGAGAACACAGCTTTTGGATATGACTCCAGGCAAGGTGAGCCTGTGTGTACAGGGCCAAGAGAAGCTAAGGCTGGTTCTCATGGGTTAGGCTTTTGGCTAGCAACCTGGGAACACAGAACTGTGAACAGGTCATTTCTCAGATGCTTCCCCCCACCTCATGTCAGGGCTAGCAGTGGGAGTAGAGAAATGAGCAGAGGCTTCTTTTCTACCTTCTCTGAACCTGGACCTCATTAGCCCAGTGGGGTAGCTTTGGGCCATTCTTAGACATGAAGTCACCCATATGCAAGATTATCCCATTGAGGTATTAAGAATTGCCTTGGAGCCAGGCATGAACACATGTAATCCCAGCAGTCAAGACACCACTGTCAATTCCAGGCCAGCTAGGCTACGTAGTGAGTTCATTGGGATACATAGTGAAACCCTGTCTTCAGAAAAACAGAAGCTGCAGCATGCTGCAGAACATGACTGGTGGTCTGTATTCTGCATTCACTGAAGTTTAGCTTTGGCACAGGTACATGCTAAGAAAGCCTAGGAAACCTTTGCAGGGAGTGGGAAGCAAGTACACAGGGCTAGAAGGCCAGCCCCAGGCTTTGATCTGGGCTGCCTGAGCTTTATCTGGGCTGCCTTTTGAGGCCTATAGAGTGACAGTGGGGTGGAACCGATTTAGTTAGGTCAACAGCTGCCCTTCTCTGAAAATGCTAATTGTGTTCAAAAGACTAGAAAATAGGCAAACCAATAATTAACTTTGGAGAGCTTCTTGCAGGCCTTGATAGCCCAGCAGGTGAGTGTTTGGTTGAGATGAAGGCAGCATGTCAAGTAACCATTTTAGTGTTTAGGTAAAGAATCCTTAAACTGCCAGCATGGTGACTCATGCCTGTGATCCCAGCTCTTAGGGAGATAGAGGCAAGAGGATCAGGAGTTCAGGGTCATCCTTAGCTATTTAGTGATTCTGCTTGGGCTTTGCAAAAATAAAATTAAAAGTCCTTATGTTACTGTGCTGTTTGTATCAGTTAAAAGGTTGCTTCCACCAGGCGTAGTGTCATATGCCTTTAATCTCAGCACTCAGGAGGCAGAGATCAAGGCCAGCTGGGGCCTCAGGGAGACTCAAAAAAGACCTAAAAAAAAAAAGGTTGCTTCCTTGCATTAGACTTAGCACTCCTGGGCTAGGCTAGGCCCCTTGCTTTATGGTGTAGTATCTGCTTGTTTTCTAGTACTCTGCATACTTGTAAATACCTACTTTAATTGCTAATATAATGATGGTCTTTTCCAGTAAATAAGTTCTGTGAGAGTAGGACTGTGTGCTTCACTCCCACTGTATTATCTCCTTGAGTTTGGTAGACTCTTAGGGGAAAGTGTGTAGACTCCTGGTCTGAATTTTCTGAGGGAGGCCATTTAGAAGCCTCAGTGATGGCCATGGGCATCAGGCCACCTCCTGTGCTCCTAGCCATCCAGCCCTGGGAGCAGCATGAAGCAGCATGGCGCTGGCCCACTGGAAGCTTGAAAAGAATCTGACCCAAGCTTGTGCTTTTAGACATTGAGCTCCCTACCTGAGCACTACCACATGGCTGCAGACCCTGCCCTTGCTCAGTCCTTCCCTGGCACAGCTGCTAGGAGAGCCTCCTAAGGCAGAGCCAGCCAGGGCTGCTGAAGAGCTGGTTGTGCTCCTCCCAACCACCCTCCCCCACAGGCTGCCTTCGACCAGCGCATGAAGACATGGCAGCGCTGGCAGGATGCTCAAGCCATGCTGCAGAAGAAACGGGAGGCTGAGGCTCGGCTGCTGTGGGCCAACAAGCCTGATAAGCTGCAACAAGCCAAGGATGAGATTACAGAGGTGAGCCCCCTGAGGCAGCCAGCATGGGTATATTGCTGGCTTCTGAATGAACCTCAGTGCCACCCTGACCAGATGCTTGGAAACCCACAGCAGGCAAGAGAGCTAATTAAAGGGCCTCTGAGGGTGACTTCAGGGCCACCGTGAGGCCCACCCACCAGCAGTCTTGTCAGTCTCAGCAGCAGTGATTCTTGCATGAGTCTTACAAGAAGAGCTCTCTAGGGGATTCAAATTTGCCTCCCAGAAGATCTAAATTAAGTTTTCTAGGGCTTCTGTCTCTGCTTATGAGCTCCTAAATGAGAGGCTGCTATAGTTACCAGAGTTTTCTCAAAGTCCAGGTTTGGCCTGGGGCACATGGCAATCTTTTCTGACCAGCCCTAAGGTGGCCTGCTGGACTATAATGTACATGTTGAATCCTTTTAGGAATCTAATCCTTCCCAAAGGGACAGATTAAAAATAAGGATCCATTGAGGTCTCGTGTAGAATTGCTGTCTAAATGTAAAGGCTTAACAGTGTATTAAGTGATTTACACATGCACCCCACCTTTTTTATATGTGGTACTTGACTCAAACCCAAGGTCTCACACATACTAGGTAAGCACTCTACCACTGAGTTACATTCCCATCTCTTAAGTGATCTTTTCTTTCCTTTTGCCAGTGGGAGTCTCGTGTGACTCAATATGAAAGAGACTTTGAAAGAATTTCAACAGTGGTCCGAAAAGAAGTGATATGGTTTGAGGTGAGACAGAAGATCCTAATGGCTTGCTGTTCTTGTGAACTGGTGTGACCTTTGTGTATATGTGTGCATACTCCTATGCTAGTTCCTGGAGCATGGTAGCTGTCTTACAATTAGACATAAAACAAAGCCGATGGCTGCCATAGTCCTCTGGGCCCCTGTCCTTTCTCTCCTACTGGCCCACTTCCCACCCTCTAAGAAAGCTTTGCAGAGCTTTAGCAGAAGCTATTTGGCTGGAAATTACAGATATTCCAGCTGTTGACTCTACTTTCTGGAGGTCGTGTTTAACCTTAGTAGTAAACACCACCTTCCCATCAAAAGGGGAAGGAACAATTGTCTGGAAGATCAGTGTATACTCCTGTCTCCTATAGAAAGAGAAATCCAAGGACTTCAAAAACCACGTGATCAAGTACCTGGAGACACTCCTACATTCACAGCAACAGGTGTGTAAAGTATACATAACCCTCCTCCTCCAGTGCCTGCTCCAAAAGACAACTGTCTATTTGGGGATTTGGTGGCAAGATGTGCAGGGAGGGGGCTCTGCTATAGTTGATAATTGAAAACAGGCCAGTGCCTTTTGCTGACCAAGAGGACCTATCCTTTGTTGCTTTCTCTTTTTTCACATTTATTTTGTGTTTGTATGAAAGGTGGTGCCCATGTGTATGATGACACATGCTTGTGGAGGTCAGAGGACAACTTAAAATAGTCAGTTCTTTCTTTCAGGGAATCTGAACTCAGAGATCGAACTCACCTTGTCAGGCCCTGTGCCAAGCATATTGAGCCATCTCACTTCCCACTGTTGCCACAATTCTACAGTTCATTTTTTGGGGGCTGGGAGGAATTCATCTCTTCTCTTGCTGTTAACATAATTCCTTATACTTTGAGTGGTACCACCTAGTCCTCTTGGTTCTGAAGCCCTAATCAATATGTGCAACAGTGACCTGGTTGTGAGGAGTAAACCACTGGACTATGGCATTTACAGGGGTGTGCCCTGCAGGGAGGGACTGGAAGTGTCTTCAGAGACTGCCCTTGCACTTGGGACACAAACTGATGCTTCCCCCAAGTCTAGAGGGAAGTGAAGGAGTGTGGCTTCTGCATCTGCTCAGGTGGCTGTGGTGCATGGGGTATGCCATGACATTGAACTTGCTTCTCTCCCAGGCTAGCTCAGGCTCTGCTACTAGGTGGGGGCACTTGCTTACTATCTCCCCACTTCTTTGCAGCTTGCAAAACATTGGGAAGCCTTCCTTCCTGAGGCAAAGGCCATCTCCTAAGGGACCAAGAATACCAGAGCCCACCTGCGTGACGCTGCCTTTTTATACACTGTCCTCCTTCCCACCTCAATGTACCCCAGTTGATGCATCCTGCCTTTGCTGGACTTAGCCCCTTCTACCCTGCCCCCATGACCAAACTGTTCCCTGTTATTCTAACCAATATCTCATTTAGCTTCCACATATATTTTCTTATCTAAGAGAATAGTTTCCTGCTTTAAGCAAAAGACCTACAATAGGTGGTGGAATTATGGGTTAGGGGTGGAGTGTTGATATAAATATATAAATACAAATGTATATTTTTCAGGATGTGGTTTAGGAACTGGGAATAACATTTTCTGTTACTCCTGATGGTGCCATGAGAAGATTATATAATAAAATATTTGAAAACCAGGTTACTTGACTCAGCATGGTGACACTTTTTACTTTAGGCTGGGGAACAGTTAGGAAGCAGGTCTAAAATACCCCTAACCAAGAAGTTGCCCAAGTGCAGTAAGTTTCCCTCTGCTGTTGCCTTCCTATGGAACCGTTTCTTTTCTATACCTACCTCAGCTACCTGTTCTCCTTGATTCTTGTTGTTACTATTTTTTTTCTTTAGAACAGGGTCTCCATGTAGACCAAACTGGCCTCCCTCTGCCTCTGCTGGGATTAAAAGCATGCACCACCATACCTGGTTTTTGTTGCTGCTTTTTAAAGAAGGAACTTTAAAGACATCTCTAGAAGTAAGAAAGGTAAAACCTATTCTTCAAAGGAGACACATTCTCTTCTTGCCTTGCTTCCCTAACCATCCAGAACTCTGAGTCTTGTTCTATGGCCTGTCTCACCTTCTTAGTCCTCTTTTTGCCACATGTCCTTGCTGGGGGTTGTGGTTCAGTGGCAGCTAGGCATGTGCTTGCTTAGCATGTGAAGGCTCTGTGTCCAGTCCCCAACAAGAAGCAAAACAAAAACACCTCATCCTCAAGACTGTTCCTGCTAAGGTATAAAGGAGTGAAACGGGCTGCTTTTTAATCCCTTTAGGAGGAAACCCAGGCCCTTGGCCTCCAGATAGGGTAATCCCAGAGCACCTAAACCTTTGGAAGGTCAAAGAAGCTTTACTGTTGTGCCTGGGAGAGAGCATGCCCCCAAGAGCCCCATATGTGTGAGCACAACCAAAAGTATTCGACTGGTTTGCAGATCTCACCAAGGAAGATCAAGTCTCAGACCAGTCTCTTGCTAGGCTTCCCATCAGCTGTGCCTGTAGCTGCCTCAGCAGCACTGGCTAGAGGGGACTTGGAAGCTCCTCTATGAGTCAGAGCTACAATGTCTGCTGTGGGAATCCTGCCATCCAGCCCCACCGCCTCCAGAGATGCCCCCAATAGGCTTAGGACCTGCTCTATCAGTTCTGCATGGTAGACAGCTACGGTTGCAGGGCAGCTTGAAGCAAGAGATTACAGTAAACAGCACTGATTTCTGGGCCTCACTGTGGCACCAGCTGCCAGTGCTGCAACTAACTTTATCAGCAGGTTAATTATGGAAAGTTACTCATCCCTGCCCTACCTGTGCCCAAGATCCTTCTTACCACCTTTGATTTTATCCTCCTAGTCTTTCCCATGTGCTTACTTTTACTCAGTTATAATTACACAAAATATGTTGTATCCTGTTTGCTTCATTTGGCATTGTATATGTTATAAGCATTTCTTCCCACATCCTTATGTATCTTCACAAACCTGTTGTGTAAAACAATTACCATTTTAAGGCTGTACCATAATTCAGATTCATCACTTACTGCTTGGAGTCTTGGTTGGGTTGGGGAAGGAAACATTAAGTAACTTAAAATGTTAATATAATTTCAAACTTACAGAAAGGCTACAGAAATTTCACAAAGAACTGATATACCTTTTATGTAAATTTACCAGTGTTTACATTTTACCCCATCTGCTTTATGTGTTTGTGTTTGTTTTTTTTTTTGTTTTGTTTTGTTTTTTTTTTTTGATCTTTTTGGGACGGGGTCTCCCTGTAACCCCAGCTGTCCTGGAACTCACTATGTAGACCAGGCTAGCCTTGAACTCATAGAGATCCACCTGCCTCTGCCTCCCAAGTACTAGCACTAAAGATGTGCACCACCGCACCTGGCTTTGCTTTATGTTTTATCTATAATATTTTTGGTTTTTTGAGACAGGGTCTCATGTAGCCCACACTGGCCTTAAACTTGCTAGGTAATCAAGTCTGGCCTTGAATTCCTGATCTTCCTGCCTCCATCTCCCAAGTGCTGGGGTACAGGTATACGCCGCCATGCCTGACTTGCTTAGAATTTACATGTATTTTCTGAGTCATTTAAGAGTAAGTTGCAGACAGTTTACCCAGTTACCCCAAAATTTCAACATGCAGTTCCATAAGAACAAGAACATCCTAGCCTCATAATTTAAATAAAGTTATCAAAACCAAGAAGTTGGAGGCTGGAGAAATAGCTCAGTGGTTAAGAGCACATACTGCTCTTGCAGGGGATCAGAGTTCAGTTCCCAGCACCAATGTCAGGTGGCCCACATCTGACTGCAACTTCAGTTCCAAGGGGGATCCAATGCCTCTGGCCTACTCGGGCACCTATACTCATATACAAATACCCATACAGACACACACAAAAATAAATCTTACCAAAAAAACCCCCAAGAAGTTTAACATTGATATGATACCATTGTCCAATGATGCTCCATATTTGAATTTGTCAGTTGTCTGTGGTGTCCTTGTAGTGATTCTCTTTTTCTTTGTACAGGATCATGAATTACATTAGTTGTGATGATTACATGTATGATTACACATGCCTTTGTTTTGTCTTTGGTCTTTTTTGAAACAGGGTCTCTCTGTAGCTCCAACTGGCCTGGAGCTCAGTATGTAGACCAGGTTGACCTTGAACTCACAGAGATCTGCCTGCCTCTGCCTCCCAAGGGCTGGGACTACAGGCATGTGCACCACCACACCCTGCTACACATGCCCTTTAATACAGAAGAGTTCCACAGCCTTTCTTTGTCTTTCATTATCATGACAGTTTTGAAGAATGAAGACCAGATTTTATTGACTGTCTTAAATTTGAATTTGTCTGAGGTTCCACATGACCAGATTGTAGTATTGTGCATTATGGGTAGGGACATCCCAGAAGTGACTTGTCCTGAATACATCTGAGCTTAGCATATAATACCCATTGGTCCTATTACTATTGATGTTTTTTCTGACCACATGGTTAAATTGAACTGTTTCATTCAGTTGCAAGCCACTGACTATATTTCAATTCCCAACAGGCTCTTGTGCCTTTTTAACTGGTTTGAATGCTGTCTTACCTCTAGCATACATAACAGGGTGTTCCAGGCTTGTCTCCTGTCTTTGCTGGCCCAGCCCTAGGATTGTAGGCCATTTATTTCTCTAAGGAGTCTTGATTTCTTTCAGTGTAGAATGGTATTAGGAACCAAGATCTGAGTGCTAAGTATGCTCGTTGCTACTTGGAGTAGCATTGTTTCTATATGCTCCTCAGACAGCAGATAAATAGATAGATACTAAACATACTGACATACCGAAAGGGGCTGGCAAGATGACTCAGCAGGTAATGGTGATTGCTGCCACACCCAAAAACTCAGGTTCGATCCCTGGGACTCATATGGTTAAAGGAGAGAGCTGACTCATGCAAGTTGTCTGTCCTCTGACCTCCACATGCCACGCATGACCTCCACATGGCGCATGCGCACGCGCACACACAGATAATTTTAAAATTTTAATAAATACCAAGAGAGGGGGCTAGAGAGATGGTTCAGCAGTTAAGAGCACTGGCTGCTCTTACAGAGGATCAAGGTTCCGTTCCCAGCACCTGTATGGCAGCTAACAACTGTCCATAATTCCAGTTCCAAGGGACCTGACACCCTTTTCTTGACTCTGTGGACATTGCATGCATGGACACACTTAGGTACATGCAGGCAAAACACGTACAAGCCAGGTGTGGTGGCACATGGAGCACTAAGGAGGCAGGTCTCTGTGAAATTAAGGCCAACCTGGTCTACACAGTGAATTCTAGGTTAGCTGGAGCTATAGGCGACCCTATCTCAAAAAAAAAAACAGGACTCATACACATACAAGATAAAGATATATGCTGTAAGTAGGGATTAAAGTCAAGGAGCTGGTTATGTGGCTTAGTGGCAGCAGCTTATGTGGCATGTTCCTCTGGCTTCATAGCTTTCCCCTTACCTTAGCCTTCCATGTCACAAGGTTAACAGGACCAGTTCAGGGCCTGCGCATTGCTAGGCAGAGCTTGCAGACATGGAAATCAAAACAGCCAATAGCAGAAAAGGGAGATCTGAGCCAGAAGCCTCTGCAGGGCATAATAGGGCATGAAGGTATGTTTTTCCATCAGGGACTCAGTAGGGAGAAATGTATGGAGAATGTGATGCTTGAACTATGTCTTAAAAGTGAAGAAATGGCTGGACGTGGTGACGCACGCCTTTAATCCCAGCACGAGGCAGGCAGAGGCAGGCGGATCTCTGCGAGTTCCAGGACAGCCTGGTCTACATAGTGAGTTCCAGGACAGCTGGGGCTACAGGGAGACCCTGTCTCAAAGAGACCAAAAAAAAAAAAAAAATTGAAGAAGTGCTCTTGTCTGTCTGGCAGTGAGGGTGGGCATATGCATGATATACTAATAACTTTGGAGGTCCAGGTCAGGTGAGTGAGGTAGACCCCAGTGCCTGAGAGGACTGAAGCCCTTTGGACATCGCCCTGCAGTGTGTAGAGCTACCAGAGTGAAATGCTGCAGGCACTGTGGTGTAGGTATGTCAGAACGGGTGAGGTGAGACTCCAATGAGTTTCCAAGCTCCTCATAGCCACCTGGAGGGCAGTAATGATGGAATCAGCACTTGGTGAGAAGTTTGAGAGGTAGAGATGGAACCACAAGGATCTGACCATGGACCTAATGACAGACCCAGGGCAGAGGGAGGAAGCTCGAGGGACCTTGGGTTTTTTTCTTGAATGTCAGAGGAGACTGAACAGCACAGATTGCACAGGAGGCAAATGGGTTTAGAGCAGATAGGAGGGGGAGCAGTGGAACAGTGAGAACCCCTAGATAGAATAGAGACCAGTGGTTAGAGTTGAGGGAGATACAGAATAAAAGGAGGGTTTGTTTTTAAGGGTGGCACAAACTTAAGCATGTTAGAAAAATTCACAGGTGAGAAAGAGAAGAGCTATCGGTTGTGTTGGGGAGAAAAATGAAACCCCAGAGTATTGGATGGGACCATACCTGTGCTGAGGGCTGGAGCTGGGGGGCTTTACTGTGGAGACTCTAGGAAAGAAATCCACAAGAGGAAGGAATTGTACTTCCCTCAGGTCAGGACTTTCTTTTTACCAGTTTGAGACAAGGGGTTTAAATAATAGGTATGGAGATAAGTCTACACTTTCCCTGCGTGGCCTTTGGGTTATTTCCCCCCAGATCTCTGTGCAACATCTGAAATGAGAGATCCTGATATTCAGTAGTGTTTGGTGACAGTCAGAGGGATAAGGTAGGCTGCAGGCTGCAGTGTCTGTCACACATGAAATCTAGTAACTGGACAAATTTCATTCTGTAGCTGGGGACCCTGAAGAAAACAAAGAATGCCTTTCAGAAATTCACATTTTAGAAAGGAGGTACTGATGGAAATGTTCTCCGGATGGGCCAGGATCTGCTGGAGCAGAGTACAGTGATGGAGGGAATGTTCTTTGCTAAGAAAGCTCAAAGCACACAGGAGGCTGAAGCTTGTGGACTTCTAGCCCCAAGGTGATGAGATTTTCCTTCCCAGTGCTTGGTGGTTCAAAGAAAGTAGAGGGAAGAAGATAACTGTGACCCCATGTAACAGAGACACATCTTTGCTGCAGTTGGCATGTATGAACCATACACTTTTGTCTCTGGACTCACTGGCTAAGGCTCTCCACCCCATGTTTTGGCAGGTCAAGTCTGAGCTAAGAGATATGGGTGAGAACAAGTTGACCCATCCCCTGATCCTTGAGGATAGACACATGCCACCCTCAGTGTCCTCTGATACCAGTTATATGACTTTATGTTGGCACTCTCCACTAAACTAAACCCCGAGGTTGTGTGCCTTTATAAGTCCATGTCCCTGGCAGAGGTTCAGGCCCAAAACAAGGGCCAAATCAGTACCTGTAGAATGATTGTAGAGTTGCAGGCTCTGCCACCTGACATAGCCTACCTCAAGGACCCTAGCTAACCTTGCTCTTTATCTCCCGGTCCTTCACAGCAGTGTTAACACTCCATATGCACCCTTTCCTTTCTCATTCCTGTCTGCACTGCGCTTTGTACCTGCGGTGTTCTTTCTCAGCCCCCATTCTTCATTCTTGGAACTGTACCGTTCTGAAAGGGGCATTTTTCAGTACTGTGTAAGGAGAGCAAGAACATTTGTCAGTGAGAGAACATTCCCTGAAGAGCCTCACAGACACTTCTAGCAACAAGGTCCATGAAGATTATCCAAAGATGCCCATCAGGAAGGGATTAAGTGAATTATGGTACAGTCTTGCGATTGGATATTATGTAGATATTAAAAGTGATAGCTAACTATAGTCATTGATAAGGAAAATATTTTTGAGTGAAAAAAGCAGGCTATCGCATTGCATGTATGATATGATCTACATTTAATAAAACTGGAAAAGATGTTGAATTAAGTACAGTTGCCTCTAGAGATGGGATTTTGTGTGACTTTATTTTTTGTATCATATTGCTTAAAATGTCTGTATATTTATCAAATAAATCTATTTTCACTATGGGAGAACAATCCAGTGCATCCTTTGAGGCCTGTGGCATATGTAAATTTCCTGGGACGCATTCTGATGGGAATGGGAGCCCGCCCTCTCACACTGCTAGGTGTGTATTTGTCCTCTTTCCCTTCTCCTCTGTGCCCTGTTAGCCCTGAAATGGCCTCCTGAGCAACTGCAGACCAGGACTACATTGTCTCTACTCATCTTGGCGCCCTCCTGCACCCCCCAAAGCAGCCCCTGGGGACAACAACTGCTCCTCAGCTCCAGATTATCACCAAGGCCAGAGTTTGGAACTTTTCAGGAGACCCAGAAATCTGGCCTAATTTAGGGTTCAACGGGCCTCACCATTGTTGATAACTGAAGTTTGGTGCCTTAGCTGGAGCACACAGGCTGCCTCATGATGGTTGCCTGTGATCCCCGTGTGTTGTGGAAATGCTCCTGTGGCTACATCTCTTGGACAGAAAGCCCCACCCATCCAAGACAACTGAGGCAGCCAGCAGCTCATCTGTAGGATACATTTTTGGGTCTAGAAAAAAAAAAAAAAAAAAAAAAAAAAAAAAAAACCACAGGAAAAACCCTGTATGGTCTGAGACAGGACCTTCCCTTAAAGAGATGTGATAGCTGTTTCCTAATGACTATCCCCCCTGAACTTCAAAGCCCTCAACTTCCCCTTCCATTATGAGTGAGGAGCACAGGACCACAGGTCTCTTCAGGGGAAAATCAGTAGCTTCACCAGAAAAAAAAAAAAAAATGACCTAGGCAGCCAGGAGCATGGGGCAGAGTTTATACTGCCCTGACAACCCTTTCCAATTTGGAGCCTAGTTATTAACTACAGTAAGAACTGTCATCTGTAAGCACTCTAATATGTTAGGCACTGTGCTCAGGCTTTAAGACATCTCCAGCCAGGTGTGGTGGTACTGGTACTCGCCTTTAATCCCAGCACTTTAATCCCAGAAGGCAGGGACAGGTGGATCTCTTAGTTCAAGGCCAGCCTGGTCTCCATGGAGAGTTCCAGGTCAGCTGGGGCTACAGGGAGACCCTGCCTCAAAAAGACCAAAAAAAAAAAAACAAAACAAAAAAAAATTTCCCTGCCAGGAGTTTGTCTAAGATCATATCCTGGAATTAAGGCTTGAACCCAAATTGCCCAACTCAGCTTGTCTTCACTGTTATGTCCCACACAATGTAAACAGAGACAGACAAGGTGAATTTATACACTGACCTATTGTTTTGTTTTTGAGACAGGGTCTCCCTATAGTCCCAATTGGCCTGGAACTCACCTGTAGATCAGGCTGGCCTTGATCTCAGAGAGATCTGCCTGCCTCTGCCTCCCCAGTGCTGGGATTAAAGGCATATGCCACCAGGCCCAGTGCTTGTTTGTTGACACTGGCTCTCAGAAAGCCCAGATTGGTCCCTAATTTATTACATAGCAAAGGCTGACCTTGAATTCCTGATCCTCCTGCCTCAGTCTCCCAAGTGCTCAGATAACCACACCTGGCTAATTTATTTTTTCTTTTTTGTTTTGTTTTGTTGTTTTTTGAGTCAGGGTCTTATTATGTAACCCTGGCTGGCCTTGAATTCACAGAGATCCGTCTGCCTCTGCCTCCTGAATTCTGGAATTAAAGGCATTTGCCACATGCCCAGTCCTAAGTTATTTTGCTTTGTTTTGTTTTGCTTTATTTTTATTTTATGTATATGAGTGTTTTATTTTATGTATATGAGTACAGCTATCATGCAATGCCAGCAGAGGCCAGAAGAGGGAGTCAGATCCCTTGGACCTAGAGTTACAGATCATTGTTAGCCACCATGTGGGTGATGGGAACCTAACCTGGGTCTTGTGCCAGAGCAACCAGTGGGCCATCTCTCCAGTCCCTAAGTTGTTTTCTTAAAGACCTGAATAAATTCTCATTTTAGTACCAACCTGGCATTGTAATATTTGAGCCCTTTGTGAAGCTTTCACAATGTCCAGCTGAATATTAGGAGCAGCCACTAGAAGACAGCAGCTTTGGGAGTAACTGGGGCCACTAACTGCAGGCACCAAAATCATGTTGAGCCTTATGTGATGTCAGCTCTCTGTACTCCTAGCTGCATGGGAGTCTGAGACAGGAGGACCATTTGAGCCCAAGAGTTAGGGGTCAACTTGAGCAACATAGCAAGACCCTGTATCAAAAGAGAGATGGGTGGGGCTGGGGAAGTAGTTTGGTGGCAGAATACTTGGCTGGCATATGCAGAGCCCTGAGTTTGATCCCCAGAACTGTAAAACAACTCCATCCACTTCCTGAGAAGCCACAGAACACCCTGTGGAATGCTAGAGTGTGATGTAAGAGCACCTTCATTCCAGGTTTGGAGACTGCAGCAGCCCTAGCCCCTCCTGGCTTCTGCCTGTTGTCCACAGTTCTTGGTCCAATAGCTCTCTTCATGAAAAGCCCTGTTTCTTTGTTTCTTGAATACCAGTGTTGTGTACACCCAAGAGCCTAATTGTTTGACTGAAATTGGTGTGAGGGTGGGAGGGAGTGTTGTTTGTGTATGTGGGTTTTTGGGTTTTGTTTTGGTTTTTTTTGAGAAAAATCTCGACCATGGTAGGTGTTGTGAGCACTCCCTAGATTCTGTCTCAAGCTTCTGAGTCCCCTCTATCAAGTAATAAGTGGCTCCTGGGAGTGTCATTCCTGGCTAAAACCCCAGGGTTTATTCTAAGGGGTTACACAGAACATGTTCAACAAAGGTGCCCTCCTAACACAGCCCTTTCTAAAACCCACTTCCTTCCTCAAGCCTTGTTCTCAGTTTATAGAAATGGAGAATTTAAACTAACTCTGTAATTTAAAATAGCTTAGCAGAACTTTTTTTTTTATTAGGCAGCTTACTTTAAAGTTCACATATAAAAATACTTTTAAATTTATTTTAATTTTTTTATTTATTATTTTTATTTTATGTGTATGAGTGTGTTGCCTGCATGTATGTGAGTGCACCCATGTCGTGCAATGCTCCTGAGGTCGGAAGAGGGTATCAGATTCCCCAGGAACTGGAGTTAAGGACAATTTGTAGCCACCATGTGGGTGCTGGGAATCAAACCCTGGTCCTCTGCAAGAGCTCTTAATTGCTGAGCCACCTCTCCAGCCCCAAATTTTTTATTATTTTAAATTTAGAAAATGTAGATAGTGTTTGGCATATGACTATAATCCTAGCACTCAAGAGACCGAGGCAGGAGTACAACTAGAGTTGTACATATGCGCGCATACACACACACACACACACACACACGCACATGCACACGCACACACACATAAAACGTTTAAAAAGCTGAGCTGGGACTGTAGCTCAGTTGATAGAGTGCTTGCCTAGCATGCTCAAAGCCCTAGCTTTGATCCCTAGCAACACCTAAAACTAGGCATGGCAGCACACACCTGTAATCCCAGCATCTCCCAGAGAAGTTGAGGCAGGAGTCAGATGTTCAAGGTCATCCTTGGCTACTTATCAAATTGGAGACCAGCCTGGGCTGCACGAAACCCTGTCTCAGATATATATAATATATTTCGAAAGGCAATCAGTAGGGACTCTGATGATGAACAAAACAGTTGCTGAGTTATACCAGCCTTTGTTTCCAATATCTTTGCCTATGCAATATGGGAAAATTCTGATCAGAAAGTTAATAGTTGAAATGGTTGTTTTTCAAACCTTTGAATCTCAGTATACTGAAAGAAATAGAATTTATTCATTTTGTCAATGATCAGTAATAATATATTAAGATAAACCCTATGTAGTTGCCAATATCCCACTGGTCTCTGGAGTACAAAAGTGGTAATTTTGTATAATGTTTTTATATTTATTTTGTTTTGTTTTTTATGTGTATGAGTGTATTGCCTGAATGTAAGTGTACCTGTGTCCTGCAGTGCCCACAGAGGTCAGAAGAAGGTCACCAGATCCCCCTGGAACTGGAGTTACAGATGGTTGTTAGCTGTCATGTGGGTGCAGGGAATGGAACCCAGGTTCTCTGCAAGAGCAGTCAGTCAGTACTCTTAACCACTGAGCCATCTCTCCAGCCCCCATAATTTTGTATAAATTTTAAAAATAGCTAAGAGCCAGGCCATGCCTTTAGTCCCAGCACTAGGGAGACAGAGGCAGATGGATCTCTGTGAGTTCTAGGCCAGCTTGGGCTACATAGTGAGTTCCACCTTGGACTTCAGGGAGACCCTGTCTCAAAAAAAAAAAAAAGACCAAAGAAAAAAGCTAACATCACTGTGCCAGGATCCATACTAAACACTTAAGAAACAGGAAGTCATTTAACCCACATGTATCTCCTGCAGATAAGGATTTGAGCTGAGGGGTCAAAGTTACACCACAGATGGATGGCCGGAGTGGGGCTCTGCTCGAGCAGGCTAGACCCTTGCTCAGCATGCCTATAGGGCCCCCAGAGAAGAATCCAGACTCTGTGCCCAGTGGCGCCCGCTGGCTGCAACCCAGGAGCTGTTTGTTTTCTTAAGGGGGTTAACCAAACCTCCTGAACAGCCTCAGAGCTACAGAAGCCCTGCTGGTGAAAGGGGGCTTTGTGTAATGGCAGTGGAGGGTGAGGGCCCCAGCCAAGATGGGAGCCAAGCCAACCCAAGCACGGACGTGGGGCACTCCCCACAGCAACCTGGGTCATTGCAGGAGCAGGGTTATGTTTGGGGGACGTCATCACCCCCATCCTTTCCTGCTTTTTGCTTAGGCCACCTCCAGCCATGAGTAATGTGCTCCATGTCTGCACAGTGTAGCCAATGTGGCCTGGTCCCAGGAGGGCTGGTGCATGAACAGAAACAGGGTCTACCATGTGGGTCCCAACCAGAAACATGGGTAGAGAGACTTGGAAAGGCCTCAGAAGAAAGGTCTCTTGGTAAATGTTTTTTGTTTTGTTTTGATTGTTTTGTTTAATATTTTGAGAATCAGAACATGATGTATAATTTGCTGAAAACACAGGCTCCACCTAGGTCTGTGGACAGTCAAAAACTCTGGGCCCAACTACTGCTCTATAATAACAAAGGGCCAGCAAGATGGCTCAGCAGATAAAGGTACCTGCCATCAAGACTGATGACCAAGGTGATCCCTGGGACCTGCATGGTGGAAGGAGAGACTCAACTACCAAAAGTTGTCCTCTGACTTCCACTCGCTCCATAGTATTGGAGCTACACAATAAATAAAAATGTGATTGTAAAAAAAAAGGTTTTTTTGTCTTTTTTGAGACAGGGTTTCCCTGTAGCCCCAGCTGGCCTGGAACTCACTCGGTAGAACAGGCTGGCCTTGAACTCACAGACATCTGCCTGCCTCTGCCCCCTGAGTGCTGGGATCAAAGGCATGCACCACCATGCCCAGCCATGATAAAAAGTTTTTTTTTTAAAGTGATCAAGTACTTTTAAGTAACTTTCACTTTACAACTTAGAAATTAAATTCATATGCTAGATGATAGAGAAAAGACAAAGATATGCACATAAAACAGCCCATCTGAAATCAAGTTACTTCGAGGTCTATATAACCCATATATAAGTCTGGAACTGAATATCCATAAACCATGCTGGCTAGCACTTAAAGAAGACAAGACACCAACTCTTCTTTGTAATATCTGTTTTAGTGTTTACATCATGCCATGTATTATTCTTTGCAGGAAAATATTCCCCATAACTTGTTCTGTCTCCCCAAAGACATTGTAAATAATACCTCTAAGTTAAGGACCTGAGAAAGGGAGTTGTTTGTCTGTTGAGACAGGGTCTCACATAGTTCAGTCTGGTCTCAAACTCACTATGTAATTGAGGATGACTTTGAACTCCTGATCTTTCTGCCTCTACCTCCCATGTGCTGGGATTACAGGTGTGTACCACCACACCCCTCCAGAAAAAGGATCTCATTTTCTTCATTTGGATCAGCACTTCTGTTCTAAAGAACCCTGAGGAACTGGAAGCAGCAGGTTTACCACGGATGTTTTATGTGTCAGTTGCATTGATCCTCATTCTGTAACTGGTAAAGACTATTCACCTGAAAATTGGGCTGGTAAAATGGTTCAGTGGGAAAAGGCACTTGCTGCTAAGCCTGATGTGAGTTTGATCCCTGAGACGCACATGGTGGAAGGAGAGAACCTTCCATGAGTTGTCCTCTGGCCTCCATATGCCTGCTATGGTATGTGTGCCCCTCTCCATCACATCCGCCACAGTAAATAAAGAAGTGCAGTAAGAAATTTTAAAAAGTGAATACCTGAAAATTGAGTGAGTAAAATGGCCAATCTGCTGAGGGAGGGAGGGAGGGAGGGAAAGAGAGAGAGAGAGAGAGAGAGAGAGAGATCAAACCCAGAAGGTGAGAAGAGGTGCCAGCCTTCAGCTTCAGCAACCCCTGATCCCTATGCATCTCTCTCCCAGGCCTTCTCTCCCTTCCATAGCCTCTGCTCCTTCTTCCCACCACCTATTCATTCATACAGTTTTTCAGTGAACAAATGTTAATTACTGCATGTTGGGGATCAGGACATAATACATAATATACCCAAAGCATGGTGTCTTACATGCTCAGTACTTTGAACTAAAGAAGTCTGGGGCTGTGTGCAGCTCTGTGGTAGTGTGTGTATGCTGTGTTTAGCATGGTCCTTAATTTATTTCAGAGAGAGAGAGAGAGAGAGAGAGAGAGAGAGAGAGAGAGAGAGAGAGAGAGAGAGCAGAGAAACTTGGAGGGGAAGGGCATAGAAACTGGAATTTCTCTTCTCCTACGTAGATTCTAAACATCAGCAGAACCCAGGGCTGGCTAGATGGTTCAGACAGTAAAAGGTGCTTGCCACAAAAACCTGGCTTCCTGGTTTCAATCTCTGGAACCCAGGTAAAAGGTGAAAGGAGGGGACTGACTCCACAAAGCTGTCCTCCAGCCTCCACACACCTGCTGTGGCATGTGCATCAACATGCATCTTATGTGCACACATACATACACACACATACACACACACATAAAAAAATAATTAAAATTTTAAAAAATCAGGGCTGGAGAGATGGCTCAGTGGTTAAGAGCACTGGCTGCTCTTGCAGAGGATCCTGGTTTGGTTCCTAGCACCCACAAACATCTGTAACTCCAGTTTCAGGGGTTCCCATTCCTTCTTCTAGCCTCTTCAGGTAGTATACATGCAGTACACATATAAACATGCAGGCAAAATACTCATACATATAAAATAAAAGTAAATAAATCTTTTTAAAAAATAAGAACCCAAGCCAGGCGTGGTGGCGCACACCTTTAACCCCGTACTCGGGAGGCAGAGGCAAGCGGAGCTCTGTGAGTTCGAGGCCAGCCTGGTCTACAAGTTCCAGGACAGCTGGGGCTACAGGGAGACCCTGTCTCAAAAAAGACCAAAAAAAATAAATAAATAAATCAGAACCCAGCCAGGCATGGTGGTACAGGCCTTTAATCCCAGCACTCAGGAGGCAGAGGCAGGTGCATCTCTGTGAGTTCAAGGCCAACCTGGTCTTCATAAGAAGTTCCAGGCCAATTGGGACTATAGGGAGACCCTGTCTCAAAAAAACCAAAAGAAAAATAAAACCGAACCCAGGCTGTGCATGGTAGCGCACATCTGTAATTCCAGCACTTGGGAAATCAAGGCCAGCATAGGCCACAGCAAGTCCTTCCTCTCCCTTACAGCTAGCCTCAAAATCTAGAAAGGTCATCCTCTCTTCTCCCTAGAAGATTCTCATTCCAGAGGGTCCTGCCCTACATCCAAGAGGAAGGAATGTCACACACACAAGAGAAGAATCTGAACAGACAGGCCTTGGCTGGGTTTTCCCTTTCTCAATTAGCATTACATCATTTTCTTTAGTCAAATCACATTTCCACATGGCTATCTATTCCTCAACAAACCTAAGCATAGATATGGAATGGTTTTTGCTTGCCTTGCAGTGCTAGAGATTGACTCCAGGGTCTCAGTATGCTATACCACTGAGCTACAGTCCTAACTCCCCAAAACAGTCTGCCCTAGGCCTTTGGACAATCATTTCTGAAGAATTCACACACAAAAACTTTGATTAGGCTATAGGCAGTACTCTCTTTTTTTTAGATTTATTTTATTTTTATTTGTGTTTCTGTGTCTGTTTGCATGTATGTGCGCTTTTCTCTTGTTAATCTGTCTTTTGTTACAGGAATGTTAACATGACTCTTAAAATGGGTGTCTCAACCTTCTACCCTTCCAAAGACCTATACTAGGGAAACAACAAACGATTGCAGACTATTAAGTGCATACATAAAGCGATATGATAAGGTAAGGGCAGGAAGGAAACCTCTTGGAGGAGGTGAGTTTCCAGCTCAGAATTCAAGGATAAGCTCACCAGAGGAAGATAGTCCCAGGTAAAAAAACAAACAAAAAACCAAAAAAAATGGCAAGTACAAAGGCCTTGAAGCAAGAAAGAACTTATAAAGTTGGAAGAACTGGAAGGTCACAGTGGCCAGAGCCTGGTCATGAGGGAGAGGAAGTAGAAATGAGGTGGGAGATGGAGGAGGGGCTGAAGCCCTCCATAGACTGTGGGGAGAGTGGTCTGATTCCAAGTGCACTTGGACGGCAAAGCAGATACTCTAGTGGCAGTTTGTGTTGTGGGGTAGAGAATGGGCCTTGAATTGAAAGAAAGAAGGAAAAACAGGCCAGGAGACAGAGGTTATTAGGTGGTGCTCTGAGCACTGGAGAGGCCCTGAAGGTTGAGGAGAACTAGGTCCCTGAGTCAAGGGGCATTAACATCCCAGAGAGGAAATGAAACCACAGCACTTCTCCTCACAGTGGGTCATTTCCCTTCCAGAGACCACATCTCTATCTCTATCCTGGAAGCTTCAGCTTCCTGAATCTGGGCCCCTTGTACATGGAATTTGGAGGAAGAAGTGTAGGACATGGTATTGGAGTCATCCTTGGAGCACCTTAGTGCTTCAACAGTAGCAGGAGAGGGAAGTTTCCCAATGCAGCCTTTAGGACAGATACTTTGCTCCTGGCCCCAACCCAACATCTCCTACCAGGTATGAACTTTTAAAAGACAGGACCCTGGAGCTGGAGAGATGGCTCAGTGGTTAAAAGCACTGGCTGCTCTTGCAGAAAACCTGGGTTTGGTTTTCAGCACCCACATGGTAGCCAACAACCATCTGTAACTCCAGTTCTAGGGGGTCTGACACCCTCTGGCATAACATGACACAGATGCACTTATATACATGCAGGCCATACGCTCATACACATAAAATAAAAATAAGATTTTTTTTTTAAAGATAGCACACACACACACACACACAAATCAAGTTAGATGTGCTGGGCACATCTTTAATCCCAGCACTCTGAAGGCAGAGGCAGGTGGATCTCTGTGAGATTGAGGCCAGCCTGGTCTACACAGCAAGTTCCAGGCCAGCTAGGACTGCAGGGAGACCTCCTAGCCTCAGAAAAAGAAAAAAAAAAAAAAAGTCTTGTCACTGCTGCTGAATGGTCGCAGCATCACCCCTCCAGCTGAGGGGTCTGGGGCTATTTCTACCACACAGCAGAGAGTGCTGGATTAAAATCCTACTACATTCCAAGGAAGGCCAGCAGGGTGGGCAAGAGCAGCCTGGTGCCACCTCCACCACACCCCACAGTCACTCTTCCCTAACCACTGCCCTGGTACCTACCTACATCTAGTATCTATGCATTACCACCTGTTCATCCCATAAGGAAGCCGCCATTTATCAGCACATACTCCTCCACTAGGTCTTAACGTGTGTCATCTCAGGTTTTTTTTGGGGGGGGCGGGGGGGAGAGGTCTCCTGAGTTGTCCAGGCTAGCCTGGAATTCCTGGACTCAAGCAGTTCTGCCTCAGCCTCACAGTTACCTGGGACTCCAGACCTCCGCCACCCCGCCTAATTTTCTAATTTTACACTGAAAGGAATGAGGCACATTATCTCTGTTTTGCAGACGTGCCGAAGTCCACATAGTTCCTTCTAATCAGGCTGTCTGACTTGCAAAGCAGGGCCTGGGTTTCTAAACTGCTTCTTCCCCACAAACTGGTTTGAAGCAAGTTAGTGTTGTTACGTAGTAATAGGTGGATAAATGGAAGAAATGAACGGTCTGTGGGTGCTGCAGAAGCTGGACATCAAAGCCAGCCTGGGTCCCAGCTTCACCCAGGTGGGTTTCAAATCAGTGCTACCAGGAGCCAGGCTGAAAGAAGGGAGAGGATGGGGAGGTTAGGTTCCCAGACACAAGGAGAGCACGGATCTCGGTGGTTGGTTCTTGGGACAGACTCCGCCCACGCCTGGCGCCACCCGGCCGGGTGCTCAGTAGGCGCTTAACAAAGACCAGGTGGAACTTCAGCTCAGCTGCGTTCCTGGCAGGCAGTGGGCGCTCGGTAAATGTTTGACAAACGGATGACTCGGCCGAGAGTTCCTCCCCCTGGCACCAAGGCTTCTCTAGACTGAGGGGGTGGCGGCCCAGTCCAGCCTCCCGCAACGTCTAATCTTCCAGCCTCAGGACAACACCGCCCCTGGGAACGCCTGGGGTCGAAGGCGGGGTCTGCGAGTCGAGGCCGGGGAAGGGGTGGGGCCTGTGAGCCAAGGGCGGAGCCTGGGCCCGAGGGCGGGGTGGCCCGGCAGGGCGGGCTGTATACTCCTGGGAGTTCGGGCTCCGAAGAGCGTGCGTAAGGAGAGACTGAGGCAGGGCCAGGGCGCGGATGCTGGAAGTTCACATCCCCTCCGTGGGGCCCGAGGCCGAAGGGACCAGGCAGAGTCCAGAGAAAGGCCACATGGTGAGCAGGGCCCCTGAATGGAGACGGGGGCGGGGACCCGCTGACTCCCCCCCCACCCCCCGACTCCGGCCCCAGGCGAGCGCAATGGGGACCCAGCATTCCGGGCTAGGGCGTCGGCACCCGGGGGCGGGGGGCGAGGAAGGTTGGCGCGGGGAGCCTCGACGCGAGGGTTTCGGGGTTGCTTGGATTTGCCAATCCCTCGGATCGTGGTCCGGGCTCTAGAGGGACCGCCTGGAGCAGAGGGGCGGGCCCGACAGCCTTTTCTTTCAGGTATGCGTGCGGCGAGGGAGGGTTCCCCTGAGAGCCGCGACACGCCAAGTCTGCTTTGTGCCTTTTGAGCCCTGGAAAGTGGGCGCATCTCTGGGCGCCGGTCCTGCTGCATCCTCCCGACCGGCCTCCCCCTCCCCTCTGCCTGCCAGGTGTTCCAAGTGGAGGTGCTGTGCTGCGGGCGCAGACACACGGTGTCAAGGCGCTACAGCGAGTTCCACGCGCTACACAAGCGGGTGAGGCTGCGCGGACTACCCACCGACCCCTGCCTAGCCCTTGGGTGGCGGGCGAAGGAGCTCTGGACTTAGCTTAGCTTCTGGTTAGCCTCCCCTATTATTGCCCCAGCCGCGGGAGGGTGCAGATCCTGGATAAACTACCCAATGGCTGCAGGGCCCCTCGCAGAGAAGGCACCGTGGCCAGATCCCAGCTTGGCTCTCGCTGACCTTGTCTGTGCGCGTCCTTCCCACCCTCAGGCATGTCACCACTGGGCCAACCCCCTCTCGCGAGGGTCTGTCCCAGATTAGGGCCTGAAGGGGCGTGTAGCGAAGATTGGAGAGAGCTCTGGGCTAGAGTGAAGTAGACTTGAAGACTGTTGGATTCTGTGTTCTCACCTCCGTACCTTCCCGACAGATCAAGAAGCTGTACAAAGTGCCGGACTTCCCCTCGAAACGCCTGCCCAATTGGAGGACCAAAGGGTTGGAACAGCGCCGGCAGGGCTTGGAGGCCTATATCCAGGTATGCTCAGGGCACATTTGGTTGCACCCACCATGCAGGACCAGTGGTGACCCAGACAGAGATGGGGTATGCGAGGGCTCCCACTTCTTGAGGGTGTTATTCACTACCCCAAACATCAAGCTTTCAAACAGTAGTGAGTGCGAACATTTCTCTCTGGATTATGAAAGTGTTGAATGACAGCAGGCAGATAAAAGCTGTACCTTTCCCTTCCAGGGTGAGATCCTATGTTGCTCTTATGATAGGGTGTGGGTTAGCGCCTCCATTTGTGATATGAGGTTACAGGCCTGCTCACTTTGGGCCACGATCTTTGCAGTCCACACTGGGCCCCAAGTTTGGTCTAATATTTTGCTCTTACTAACTTGAAATTCTTAATTATTTTGGAACAAAGGACCTTGAATTTTCATTTGCACCCTGTCTGTGCAATTATTGACTGGGTCTGATTACAGACTTCCTCTGTCTTCCTTTCTAGGGTATCCTATACCTGAATCAGGATGTGCCCAAGGAATTATTAGAATTCCTGAGACTACGGCACTTCCCCACAGACCCCAAGGCCAGCAGTTGGAGGTAAGGATGGCCAGCGTTGAGGTGTGGCAAGGGCTCTCACAGGGAGATGAAAGGGGTTTTAAGAGCAAGCTCTTTTGCTTTTCACATGTGCCAGGCCCTGGCCTGGTTCTCTGTACTTCTGAGACATGACCTCCACATCAATTTTCTTGACCCTGGTGGAGAAGCTGATTTGGGGATGTCTTTGGTTACCCTAGACGCCTCCACCTCCGGAACTTGGCTTGTTACAAAATAGAAGCAGAGGTCCCCTGGGCTTTTCTGTCTCCACCCCCTCCTCACCTCTCCTGGGCATCCTCCAGCTGCTTACAGTGTCTCTCTTCTTTTCAGCGCCCTGGGGGAATTCCTGCCTAGTGACAGCAGGCAAGTCAAAGCCCTACCTTGCCCTCGGTGCCTGCTGCCCCCTGCTGGCCACAAGCTAGGAGGCAGTCCTGCGGCCTGTCTTCTAGTTCTTTCCAGCTTTTTGTGTTCACCCTCTGTGGGGCCTTACCCAGTAATCTCAATGTCCCCATGCTCTCTCTTTTTTTTATTCCCAGCTCCCAGCTGCACCACCGGCCTGTCATTGGCTTCTGCATAGATCCCTACATTTACACCCCTTCCCCAGGTGAGAGACATGGCCCTGACATTTGGGATGTAGCTCCCAGGGTGGAGTATTTGTTAGTACTACAGAATCGCTAAGCAGCATCTCCCTCCTACTGTCCATTGGGAACTTCACCTACTGCTTGTGTAGCCCTGTAACCTACTTCTGAGACAGTATCCCAATAAGGTTGGTTTCCCTGGTCTCTTTCCCATCTTCACCAAGCTGATGTGCGAACAGAACGTAGTCTGTGGAATGCCAACAGTGCTTCATTTTGGGTTGAGAGCTGTTATATTCTGCCTTGGCAGGGGCTCCTTTGGGCAGCTTAGAGCTGCAGGCTTGAGGCCAGGCCTGTCACATGCAGCCCTCTCCTTTGCTTCTTCTCACAGAATCTCTTCCTGAAATGGTGGTGAACGGTGTGCTCCAGGGTCTCTATGGCTTCAACTCTAGTCCAGCTTCAGCCCAGACAAAGGCTGACTACCACCCTGCTCCTCCACCAATGCCCTGATCAGCCCAGGTTTTGGGTCACTTTGTCAGAATAGTTATGTGCCTCAGATGTCTGAACTCCATACAAGGAACTGGGTCCTCCCTTAGACTGGACTCAGGATTTAACTGAGGCTCAGCTGTGCCCAATCCCACTCAAGGCTCTGAACTTGGCTTGCACTGATAGCTGCAGCTGGTAGAACTCATATCCTTAGAGCCCAGGAGCCAAGGCTAAGGAGATGAGACGCCATCTTCGAGGTAGGCTATGAGAAGGTCTGAGTAGAATGCCTAGCCTAGCCGACAGGTGGCAGGGAAGCTAGAGTAAGGCATAGTAGCTGGCCAGAAAGCCCCTACCTGATGATTTGTGGGTAGCACCTGGATACGGATTCAGACAGGAGCCCAAGGAATGGGCATATATCCATCACCACTGGGGAACCCCAGAAATGTTGGGGAAGCTCAAAGCAAGTGCTACCATATCCCCAAACACAGCCCATACACATTATAAAAAAACAAAACAAAAAAAAAACCACTTTATTGGTCAACATTAGTACAAGTTTGATATAAAACCAGGCCTGTGGAATGTGAGGAGTGTGGGTCCACCCCATCAAATGGAAGCACTAGGGCCAGCACAGCTCAGAGCCTTGTGACTGGCTATCTTCACCCCATGAGGGCAATGGCCTGCACAGTTGTTTGTAGGGATGAGGTAGGTCCTGAGGCCCTACTCCTTGGCAATAGCAAATGGCTTTTCCACTTCAATCTTGCCACAGTCTGCAATGATCACATCCTTCAGGGGCTTGTCTCGACTGTCTGTCTTGGTGATCTCCACCTTCCGTACCACATCCTGGAAAAGACAGGAGCAAGGGTACAGGGTGGTTGAGGAGGCCCACTACTGGGAGATAGCCCCAGTGCAGAGCTCAGGAGGGTTGAGACCCACGGAATGAACACACAAACCTGAGGCACTGGATTCTAAGAACTGCTGGCCAGGGTGAATGCAGATCTGACAATGAGGGGGTGCATGAAGAAGAGTAAATGGGGAGCACAATTTTGTAAGTACTACAAATGATGTTTAGATGATCCCAGAGCTTAGGGGTGGGAGCCTATGCACCCCAGACTGAGTGATGGAAAAGGACCAGCTATAGATTCAACAAGGTCTTCTGGCTGGGTCTTCCTGAGGCCTAGAAGAACTTAGAATAGGGTATGGAGATATAGGCTGGGCATCTTTTATTCTTTTGGTGCTGGGGATCAAACCCAGGACCTCATACATGCTAGGTGAGGTTCAGACAAAAGCCCAAGGAATAGGCATATATCAATCCCCAATAACCACACTTATGCTGCCCAGGTTCTCATGCTGGTCTCCTGTGCTCAAGTGGTAACTCTTGCCTCAGCTTCCTAACTGGGACCATGGACATGTCCAAGGTCAGGCTGTTTATTCTCCACACCACTATGCCACATTAGGAGGAACAAGCATTGGTTTAAATCTGTCTTATTTAGGTATCTTTGGGAAAGGGACTTAACACATGAGCCCCTTGCCCATCTGTGCTGGATCCCTGCCAGGTTTAGCCCCCACCTGGGAACTTACCATGCCCTCTAAAACTTTGCCAAAAACCACATGCTTGCCATCTAGCCATGATGTCTTGACTGTAGTAATGAAGAACTGGGAGCCGTTGGTGTCTTTGCCTGCATTGGCCATGCTAACCCAGCCAGGACCGTAGTGCTTCAGCTTGAAGTTCTCATCTGGGAAGCGCTCACCGTAAATGCTCTTTCCTGGGAAGAGTCAGAACAGGTCAGGGAGCTGGGATCATCTAAACATCATTTGTAGTACTTACAAAATTGTGCTCCCCATTTACTCTTCTTCCTGCACCCCCTCATTGTCAAATCTGCATTCACCCTGGCCAGCAGTTCTTAGAATCCAGTGCCTCAGGTTTGTGTGTTCATTCCGTGGGTCTCAACCCTCCTGAGCTCTGCACTGGGGCTATCTTTGTGAGGATCCATGGGACTCAAAGGGACATAAAAACTGTCCCTATCTTCTGCCCTTAGAGCCAAGCCACTTAGGTTGTGACCCAGGGAAGAATGAGGCCAGGCTAAGTGACTAGCTTACAGGTTGGGTTACTTTGAGGATACAGTTTTATGGCTGTCAGTTAAGGCACATGTTACCAGCTATCCTTTGCTGGGGCCTGGATGGACGGATGCTTTGGTGTTGTATAGTACACTGACTGGGGAAAGAGTTGAGGAACCCTTTGGAAGAGGGCTACCAAAGCCAACCATATTGCCTTCCTAAGATCACAAGACAGGTACAGCTGCAGAGAAGCATGGCAGAGATAGTAGTGAAGAGGGAGGAAAAACCGGGCTGCCATCTGGGTTCTGGAGAACCTGGGCATAAAATAAAAAATACCTATGAATGTGTTTCAATGTCTGTCCCTGTGGGGTCTGGGGCCAGGTCCACAGCCCTTCCAAGATTCTGATTCCAAAGCTGGTATCAGGGGAAACTTTTCTCAATGCCCATCAGACTAACAGCCATTTTCTTGGGCTGGCAAGAGGGCACAGTAAATAAAAGTGCTTGCTGTCAAACCTGACACCTTGAGTTTGATCCCAAGACCCACAATGATGAAAGGAACCACGTGGTAGGAGAGAACTGACCCCCAGCACACAAGATGCCCTCTGACTTTAACACATGCAATGGCATATGTATCCACACACACCCCCATTAAAAAAAGGTTAAAATGTTAATTTTTTTTAAAAAAATGTCACTTTTAGCCAGGTGTGGTAGCATAAGCCTTTAATCCTAGCACTCAGGAGGCAGGTGGATATGTCTATGAGTTTGAGACCAACCTAAGATCATATGTAGTGAGTTCCTAATCAGCCAGGGCTACATAGTGAGACCTTGTCTCCAAAAAAAAAAAAAAAATTTTTTTTTTAAAAGGGTCACTTTCTTTGGCCCAAGGCCTTTCAATTCACTTGTTATAAATCCCTTTGCTTTCAACACATCTACTGTGTTTACCCCTAGGTTCCACAGGAAGGCCCTAAGCCAGGAACAGCTCTGGCCTGAGGTTGACCTGTGGCAGGTAGAAGGCAGAGAAACAGGAGGACTGGACCAGATGATGGGGTGGGTGAGTTGGCTCATGTTTCACCTCTGCCCCTGATGGAGACTCCTGGTTGGGGCACTGCTACAACCTCCTATTTAGGGATCTTCCTCTGAAGTCTCAGGCAATCTCTGGATTTCCATCACTGCTATTCAAAAATCCCTACTCTACATCCTTAGCTCCATTTCCTTCCCCAACATACAAGCAACTCCAACTCACAAGGAAGAATTCACTTTTTTTGGTAGAAATGTATAGAGTAATCTTTATGACATAAAACAATTTTATGTTTACTCTTTTACCCCAGTTTCCATCTAGCTGCCTTGCAGATAGTTAAGTTTCATGTCCACCATTTTTTTGCTATTTTTTGAGACAAGGGCTTATATAGCCCAGGCTGGACTTGAACTTGCCTCCTGCCTTTACATCCTAAGTGCTAGATTATAGGTGTGTGCCTCTATATTTGCTTGAGTTCTTCACTTTTATTTATCTACTTATTTAAAATTACATTTATTTACTGTATGTGGGGGTGCACTTGTGCCATAGGGCACATGTGGAAGCCAGAGGAAAACTTGCAAAAGTCAGTTCTCTCCCTCCAATGTTTGGGGCCCAGGGTCCAAACTCAGGTCATTAGGCTTGGCACCAGGTACCTTTACCTACTGGCCACCTCACTGGCCCTTTACATTTTATTTTATTATATTTTTTTGGTCTTTTTGAGACAGGGTTTCCCTGTAGCCCCAGCTGGCCTGGAACTCACTATGCAGACCAGGTTGGCCTTGAACTCACAGAGATCCGCCTGCCTCTGCCTCCCAAGTGCTGGGATTAAAGGCGTGCGCCACCACTTTATTATTTTTATTCTATGTGTATGAGTGTATTGCCTGCATGTAAGTAAGTGCACCCATGTCGTGCAATGCCATGGAGATCAGAAGAGTTTCAGATTCCCCTGGAACTGGAGTTAAAGACAGTTTGTAGCTGTCATGTGGGTGCTTGGGAATTGAACCCAGGTCCTCTGCAAGAGCAGTCAGTGCTCTTAACCACTGAGCCATCTCTCCTGCCCCAGCCCTTTACATTTCTGTGTGTGTGTGTGTGTGCGTGTGTGTGTGTGTGTGTGTGAGAGAGAGAGAGAGAGAGAGAGAGAGAGAGAGATACAGGCTATAGGCCTGGGCATCTAGGAGAGATCTCAATCCCCTGGACCCCCCATTCCTCCCTCTCCTTTGTACTGGGTTCTCTTTGCAAAGAAGTGTGCAGCTAATCTCAATACAGGACAGAGGCCAGCCTCTGGAGCTGGGGAAGGAAGAGGACTTGTCTGCTGGAGGCAGCCTGACCATCCCACATTGGAGTCTTCCACAGACTCTTCTGCTCAGAGGTCTTGACATTACCTCCTGTGCCATCTCCCCTGGTGAAGTCTCCGCCCTGGATCATGAAGTCTTTGATGACACGATGGAATTTGCTGTTTTTGTAGCCAAATCCTTTCTAGAAAAAAGGATGAAAAAGTAAGGAGGTAGCATGAGGCAGGACACAGAAGTCACACAGGCCATGCAGAAATTCAGCCTACAGCTCTTTCTTATATAGATTTAGCATTTAATGTGCTGAGTGACCAGCTATCATGGCCAGGCATGGAGCACACCTGGGAAGGACTACGACTCCAGCTCCCCCTGCCCATTTTCAATTCCAAAACTATCCAATCCTAGGCCAAGTAATGCCCTCGCTTCCCTCTATTTCCTTCACATCATAAAAAGACAGTGCAAGGACTGGGGACATATCTCAGTTGATACAGTGCTTGAGTAGCATGAACGAAGCCCTGGGACTCGTCCGTAGCACTGCATATACTGGGTACAACAGTGATGCCTGTAATCCCAGCCAGTACTCAGGAAGTAGAAGCAGGAGTATCAGAAGTTCAAGGTCATCCCAGGCTATCCATCAGGTTCAGAGCCAGCCAGGGGCTACATGAGACTGTCTTAGGAACAACAAAACAAAACAGATGCACGAAATGGAACAGGAAGTTAAAATATAAACTTCATTACAGAACATTGGTTTCTTTAAAACTGTAAGCCATGGGCTAGAGAGATGGCTCGGTGGTTAAGAGCACTGACTGCTCTTGCAGAGGACCTGGGTTCAATTCCCAAGCACCCACATGGCAGCTACAAACTGTCCTTAACTCCAGTTCCAGAGGATCCAAAACCCTCTTCTGACCTCCAAGGCACTGCACAACATGGGTGCACTTTGTTACATGTGGGCAATACACTCATACACTTAAAAATAAAATAAAATATTTAAAAAACAAACAAAAACCTATAAGCCATATTCTGGGATCAAGTCTCCTCAGCCCTTTATTCTTAATATATGAAAATATTTGGTCCCCAGAGTAGTCAGTCATCAGTGAGTGCTACTGCTATAGATGGACAGCACTCTGCAGTCCAGGCTGCTTCCATTCCAATAACATGGAGCTGATTGCCTCTGCAGCAGCCACTTACCTCTCCTGTGGCTAAGGCAACAAAATTATCCACCGTTTTTGGAACAGTCTTTCCAAAAAGTCCAAAGACAACCCGGCCTACAGGTTCATCTCCAATGCGCAGATCAAAATATACCTAAGAAAAAGAATATTTCAAATAGCCTTTTAAAAGGGCCTTGATATAGAGGGGCCAAGAAGAGATGGTGAGGGTGGGAGAGAAAACAGAGCTGAAAGCAGTTGTTCTGGGGTCTGATTTTGGTGGGGACAAACACCCTGTGAGAATATAGTGAAAGTTCCACAGTTCCTGACCCCAATGGCTTTTAGGCAAGTTCTACCACTAAATTAATATCTATAGTCATTAATATTTTGAGAAAGGGTCTGATTAAATTGTAGTCCTGCTTCCGCCTTCCAAATAGCTGGGATCAGAGATGTGTCACATCCAGCTTGCTCCACTCTCCTACCCCCAACACCCACCAAAAATGATTCCGAGCTACCCTGACGCTTTGGAGGTAAACATGCTTGCAGCCAAGCCTGATGACCTGAGTTCCATGCCTGGGAACATGATGGAAGGAAACAATCAACTCCAGCAAGTTGTCCTCTGACCTCTACACAGGCAGTGTGTCATGTGAGCCCTCCTCCCGAACAAATAAATCTAATAAGTTTTTTAAAAAAAGTTTACACTGGGGATGGAGAGATGGCTCAGTAGTTGAGAATATTAGCTGCTCTTGCAGCGGTCCCGATTTTGATTCCTAGTACCCACTTGGCGGATAACAACTGTCCACAACTCCGACGCCCTCTTCTGACCTCCACGGACACTGCACGACATGAGTGCACTTACATATGCCGGCAATACACATAATATACATAAATTTTTTTAAAAGTTTACATTAGACTACAGAACAATGTGTTCTAAATAATGAATCCAGATTACAGAAACTGACAATAAAAGGGGGGAATTACATAAGGAAAATGATCTCAAAGTTCACACTTGCAAGTTTACATTTACTGTGCAGACTACAAAGCACAGTACAGTAGAAGCAGCTAAAGTAAAAGGATTTAGGATTTGGCAGGCGTTATCTTTCACCATCTCCCAGGCACACTGGCAAGGTATGCCGGCAGCTGGAAATCGAGCAGGGCGGGGGCTGCAGGAGTCCAGGTCATTCTCAAGTGTGCGTGGGTAGGGCGACCCCAGCGCCACCACCTCACAGTCACTCTAGGGCCGGGCTGAAGCCAGGGCAAGGATGCCCAGGTCGGAGCTCGGGGGCCAGATGGACTTCGGCCCCGCGGAGCGTGCCCGCACCACCGGCGGTGGAAGGCAGGCCTCGCTTGGCAGGGCGGGTGAGGGGAGTCCAGACCTTGACCGTGACTTTGGGCCCCTTCTTCTTGTCGTTGGCCACGGAGGGTCCCGGCAGCAAAAGGAAGAAGACCGAGCCCACGATGAGGGCGGCAGCGAACAGCAGCTTCATGTTGCGCTCCGAAAGGCGCAGCATTCACCGCAAGCAGCGAGCGCGGCCCGGGCATCCAGGACCGGAAGAGGGTGCGGACCTGCAGCTCCGCCAAGCCGTCGGGGTGCAGGGGGGACCGGGTCTGCGAGCGGCTTCTCTGCCGAGGGATTGGGCCGTGTCCCCCCTGCGCCGCGGCTCCGGGTGGTAGGCGCCGCCGGGGGTGGGGCCGCGGGCTTGCAGGCAGCCGCCACGTTACGGCTCCCTGATTGGATCCGCGGCTGGTTCCTCCGCCTGCCGGAAGTAGGCGCGGGAATTGGTAGCGGAAAAAGACTACGAACCCCAGCATGCCTTGCGACTCGTCGTGTGGGTCTGGAGGCAGCTTCTTGAACTGGGGATTCTTTGGAAGTCTTTGGGCCTGAGCAGTGCGGTGGGACATCCGTCACGGTGTTTATAAACCAGTCACCACCAAATTGGGTAGTTGTTTCCAAAAACTAAGGACACATTTACCTAGTGCCGAGGATTGAATTTAGCGGCTTATTTTCTATAGTTCCTTCTGTAAGACTTATCTTCCAAAACTTAAAAGCAGGCTCAGGCCTATGATTCCAGCATTTGGCAGGCTGAAGTGGGAGGAAATACATGAGTTCCAGGCTATAGAGTGAGTTCCAGGTCAGCTTGGGCTAGATCAAGATACACACAAAGTCCAGGGTGTGGTGCAACCTTTAATGCCAGCAGAGGCAGAGGCAGACTGATCTCTGAATTTGAGGCCAGCCAGGGCTTCCTAGAGACCCTGTGTTTTAAAAAACAAAGTTAGGGGAAAGGCCGGGCTTGGTGCTGCATGACTCTAAGCCTAACATTCAAGAGGTGGAACCCTTATGAGTTTGAAGCCTGCCTGGTCCACATGGCAAGTTCTAGGTAAGCTAGAGCTACACAGTTAAACCTTGTCTCAAACAAACAAAAAGGGAGAGGGGGAGGGCGGACTGAAGAGATGGCTCAGTAGGTGAAAGCTCTTGCTGCATCAACAAAACCCCCAATCCCAGCAGCCATCTAAAAAGCAGGGGCGTCGGGAGAACGAGACAGAGGGATCTGGGGGACTTGCTTGCTGCCAGCCTAGCTCTATAGAGGTTCAGTGAGAGACCGGGTCTCAAAAGGAAAAAGGCTAGGGCTAAGTGGTTAAGAACATATGCTGCTCTTGCAGAGGACCTGGAGGAGATCCAAAGCCCTCTTCTGGCCTGTGGGGGCAATCATGCACGTAATGCACACACACACACACACATATACAGGCAAAACACAGTTTTTTTTTTCTTTTTTTCTTTTTTTTTTTTTTTTTTTTGGTCTTTTTGAGACAGGGTCTCCCCGTAGTCCCAGCTGTCCTGAAACTATGTAGACCAGGCTGGCCTTGAACTCACAGAGATCCACCTGCCTCTGCCTCCCAAGTGCTGGGATTAAAGGCTTGCGCCACCATACCCAGCCCATTTATACACATTTTTAAAAAATGGAATAAGGCAGAGAATGATAGAGCCTGACACCCAACATCTTCCTCTGGCCTCCCCACACTCGTGTACATCATTCACCTCACCACACAGACACACACAAACTTGCTTCCATTTTTAGTCTGCCACTTTACTACCCATTTTTCTCTCTGAATCCTGTGCTTACCACTGTGTAAGCCCATGTATACTTCGTGTATTTTTTAAAATATTTTATGTGTATGAGTGCATGTATATGTAAGCGCATGTAAGTTCACCTGTGCATGCAATGTCCTCAGAGGCTAGAAAAGGGCATTGGATTCTCTGGAACTGGAGTTATACATGGTTGTTAGCTGCCATGTGGGTGCTTGGAATTGAACCTGGGTCCTCAACCACTGAACCATCACTGCAGCCTGTTTTAATGTTTTTTTACATTTATTTGTGTCTGTGTGAGTGTGTTTGGACAGGGTGTCACCTTGTGTACATGGAGATCAGAGGAAAACCCTCAGGGACTGGTTCTCTTACACCATATAGGTTCTGGGGCCTGATGTCGGGGAGACAAGATTTATTCACTGAGCCATCCTGCCTGTCCCTGGTTTTAATCTTTTATTTGCCTGTTTTCTTAAGTATACCCCTCTTTTTTTTAGGAGGAGATGACTGCATTTCATGTCATCTGTATTTAGCTTCCGTAGTCCTACTCAGGGCTCAGGGCTCAGCAAGTATTGGCTAGGAACTTCTGCAAGAATTTGTCACTACTCAAATTGTAGATACAACTTCATTTCCATAGTTTGAGACTATGCAATTTTGTCTATGATATGTGTGTGTGTGTGTGTGTGTGTGTTTTTTTTTTTTTTTTTTTGAGACAGGGTCTCTCTTGTAGCCCCAGCTGTCCTGGAACTCACTATGTAGACCAGGCTGGCCTTGAACTCACAGAGATCCGCCTGCCTCTGCCTCCCAAATGCCGGAATTAAAGGCGTGTGCCACCACGCCCAGCCATGATATGTTTTGAATCAATGGGTGACCACTAACAGCCCCTGACTTTCTCTTACACTGACTTTCCTATAGGAACTAAGAGATCTCTTACATAAACACAAATAATGTTTGCTATTTTTATATTCTTGAACATTCTATTCTTGAACCTCAATCCTGTAGATCACAAGCAGGTGGAGGTGCTTCTAGGTAAAGTTGTTACGTTCATAAAGATATCTTCCAAATTCAAGTTCCTACCCCTGCCTTCTGGGGGGTGGGGTGAGCCTTTTTCCCCATTCCTTGGTCTATCACTGTGCACAATCATTGAGAAAAAAAAATGTTTACCAAACTGTGTTAGAAAAGGCTTCTTGCACAAGGACCCTAGTGCTACAAAGGCATTAAAAACACCCTGTCTCATCCTATCAAGAAAAAAAAAAAAACTCAAGCTGATGGATAAAAATGCCTTTCGAAACTTTTCTATCATGATCCGTTTGTTGTTTTCATACAGGGTAGCCTAGACTGGCTCGAACTTGCAATCCTCCTGTTTTAAGCCCCCCAAGTAGCTGGGAGCAATAAGATAGGAACCGGCCAGTCATTTATGCCCAAATAAGCCTCACAGTTCTATCTTCTGTCTGTTGCATGCTCCTCATTAGCAGAATTATGGCTACCAAAGTTGTTTCACATGAAGACCCAGCTTGGTAGTATGCACCTTTAATCCTGGCACCTGGATCACCATGAGCTCAGGGTTAGCCAGGCCTATACAGTGAATCGATCTCTCCCTCCTCTCTCCCCTCTCCCCTCTCCCCTCCCCTCACCTCTCCTCTCCCCCTCCCTCTTTCTCCAATGCCCTCTTCTGGCCTCCAAGGGAACCTGCACACATGTGGCCTACACACAGGCACAAAAATAAAATCTTTCAAAAACCTGTCTACTCCTTCCCTTCTCTTGAAACTAATCTTCAACTCAGAACTCCTACACTGTCTCTTTGCCCATACAACATTACAAATAGAATGCCTCTCCTGCCCTTTTAGTGCCTAACCCAGGCATATCACCTCTTCTGGGAAGCCCTCAATAATATTGTCCTTGCCTTTATATATATATTATGCCTCCATCCTGTGTTTACACTGAACTTTTATTCTTTTGAGACAAGGTCTCCCTGTAGCCCCAGATGAACTCACTATGTAGACCAGACTAGCCTCCATGTCACAGAGATCTGCCTGCTTCTGCCTCCCAAATGCTGGGATTAAAGGCGTATGCCACTATGCCCACCTTCATTGAACTTTTTTCTGGCATGTCTTTCAAATTACTTTTACCTCTCCACCACACAGTCATTCACCTAAGGCTGACTCATTTTTTCCTTTTCCTCTCATTGTAGGTACTTGCTATAGCTTGTGTCTTGTCTTCAGCTTCCCCCATAAAATGTGAAGGGATGGCTTTCTTACAGGTTGTTTTCCTCCAGAAGACTATCTATAGGAGCTAGCTTCTGCCCATCAGCTGCTTCCAGAAAGTGCTTTCCAGAGCTAGTCTCATATTCCCTTTGAGCAAGACTGAAGGAATATAAAGTTGTCCCACTTGGCCTGCCTTCCTGATGTACTACCATCTATGAACTACAGGGATATAGGAACATGTGAGTGATGTCATTTTAAGAATGTTTTTGACAGGGTCTCTGGAGACCAGGCTGGCCCTGAACTTGCTATGTATAGGTGGCCTTAAACTCACCCTCCTGACTCCACCTCCCAAGTGCTAGGATTACAAGTGTATACCACCATGACCAGCTTGGAATATGTGTGCATTTATGTGTGTGCATGTGCATGTGGAGGCCAAAGGTCAACCTCAAATTCCTCCTCAGGTGACTTGTGTTTTTTAACTTGATTTTATGTTTTGTTGGCATGTATGTAAATATACCACGTGCATGCAGTGCCCTAAGGCCAGAGGAGGGTGTCAGATCCCCTGGAACTAGGATTAAGGACAGGTATTAGCTGTGTAGGTGCTGGGAACTGAACCTGGGTCCTCTGCAAGAGCAAGCCAGTGGTCTTAACTAATGAGCCATATCTTCAGTCCCTGAGTTTTTTAAACAAATTATGTGTATTTGTGAGTGTATGCAGGTGCCCAGAAAATGGAAGAGGGCACTGGATCCCCTAGAGCTAGAGTTACAGGTAGTTGTGAGCAGCCTGACATGGGTGCTGGGAGCTGAACTTTGAAACAGCAGTCCTCTCAACCACTTATCCACCTTTCCAGGTGCTTTCCATTCCACTGGTTTTACTTTTCAAGACAAGATCTCTCATTGAGACCTGGGATTTGGGGGTTAGGCTAAGATCTGCTGGTGTCTTCCTCTTCAGCACTGGGATTACAAGTGTGTCACTTTTTACGTGGGTGGTAGGGATCAAACTCGGGTCCACAGCAAGCACTTTATCAACTAAGCACTCTTCCCAGCCTTGAAATAGTCAAGAAAATTTTGTATGTGTATATATACTTTAGAGGACAACTTCAGTTCTCTCCTTCCACCTTTCTTAAATGGATTCTGAGGATCAAACTCAAGTCACCAGGCTTCTGCAGCAAGCACCTTTACCCTCTTGCCAGTCCTGGATTATTATTAACTTACTTATAGATAAGGTCTCCCTGTAGCTCCAGCTGGCCTGGAACTCCTGATGTAGACCAGGCTGGCCTCAATCAGATCTGCCTATCTGCCGCCCAAGTGCTGGGACTAAAGGTGTATGCCACCATACTTGGCTAGTATTTATTTTTATTTCGTGTATGATTGTTTTGAATGCATGTATGTAATGAAGAAATGTACATGCAACTGCAAAGCCAGGAGAGGTGTCATATCCTCTAGAAATGGAGTCAAGGACAGTTGTTAGCCAACATATGGGTGCTGGGAACCAAACCTGGGTCCTCTGCAAGAGCAGCTAGTGCTCTTAACCAATGAGCCATCTTTCCAGTCCCCTAAATTTTTTTTATTATTTATTTACTTTTGCTTGTTTTATTTTGGAGATGGGGTCTCCCTGTAGCCCCAACTGGCCTAGAATTTGCTATGTAGTTCAGACTGGCCTTGAACTCGCAGAGATCTACCTGCCTCTGCCTCCCAAGTGCTTGGGATTACAGGCATGTGTCACCACGCCCAGCCCCCTAATTATTTTTTGAAGTGAGTCACAGGAGGGGGCAATATTCAACGCAAGGAATGAAGGAAAAATGCCAAAGTATCAGACTTTTCTGTTCACAAGAGCACTGATTCACATCAGTTAGTCCTAGTCATATTCTTAGAAATGAGCCAGGGGAGATTAAAAACCAACTAATCAACCAAGGAAGTAAAAGTAGCCAAGAAAGGTAGGACATTTTATTTTACATACAAAAAGGGTGCAAATTGAGTACATTCCTCCCCAAACTGGGGAAGAGAGATACTTAAAAGATCACATTTGTGTTGTCCATGGTGCCCTATGAAACGGGCTACTCTGAGATAACATATCCAGACCCATTTTCCATTTCCTCCAAAGAAGGCTACTTCCTCTGCAGAGGAGTTCTCCCCAATGGTGTCCAAATCTCTCCTGGAGGAACCATTTCAAATATACTTGAAATTGACATTCATTTAAAAAATACTACAAGTTTCATTTTTCACAGCTGTGTTTTTTGACCAGTGCCAGGGTTTATGAAACATTATGTATCTTTAAAAAAAAAAAAAAGTAGAAAAAGGCATTTAACAATAATTAAAACACATCTACACATGAATCAAAACTGATTTCCACAGCTGATTTATACATTATCTACTTTAAAAAAAATTGCAACCAACATACCAACATCTTTTTTAAGGGTACAATGGGCAAAACTTAAGAGAAACATACAAATAATATAATAAATTAGAGCATGTAATCTATCCAATGGGAAATGCTGAGTCAACATTACTTTCCACTGGAGGGCTGTGGTATTTTTGGTTTCATCTTCTCTGCCACTGCTCTCTGCTTGATAAACAAGGTCCGTAACCTGAGCCAGCTTGCTCACTGGTTCAGAGCTCATTTGCTGTTTCTCTCTGAGAACACTTAGGAACAAGTTCCAGAAGAAAGTGAAATGCACACAGATGAGGGCACATACATGTCATCACACACCTCCATCTGTAAATACATTTATCCCCAAAGAAATGGCTCACATTTCCTGAGACATTCCTAACAGATTGGGAAGCCTTCCACAAGACTTTTGGTACAGGGCTTGCCTGGGATTTGGTCTGGAGTTCCTGAAGAGGAACACGGAAAAGGTTTTACTTACCATGAAAGGCGGGTTTGGGGGGCAGTCATGACAATGTGCATGTTACTGGAATGACTGCAATGCACCCTTACTTATTACCACAGATAATCCTCTGCCTTGAAACCTTAAAGGTGTTGATGGCACCAGAAAATTGATTGTAAGAAATAAAAAAATAAAAGAAATCCTGTCCACACAACTAAGTTTTCTTTTTTTTCTTTTTTTTTTTTTTTAATAACATCAAGTTTGGTAATAGATATATGGAGTACATGTTACTTTTTCCTTGGTAAACTGATATATAAATACTGGAGTGGGTTTCCTGGTTGGTTTCTGAGAAACTGTCAACTACTATTGCCTATATTTAGGGATCTACTTACTATTTTGAATGCAACAAGAAATCTGTTCTTGCCGGGCGTGGTGGTGCACGCCTTTAATCCCAGCGCTTGGGAGGCAGAGGCAGGCGGATCTCTGAGTTCGAGGTCAGCCTGGTCTATATAGCGAGTTCCAGGACAGCTGGGGCTACAGGGAGACCCTGTCTCAAAAAGACAAAAAAAAAAAAAAAAAAAAGAAATCTGTTCTTTTGTACTTAGTCTAGCCTGCAAAAGGAGTAGGGAAAATATTTTAAGATTGTGTATAGGATCAAAGACTCCCAAGACTAGTGATGAAAACACTGCTCAAACCTCTACAAACAGAAGGGCCATGGTTGCCTTTTCTGTTTCTTATAACCAACCCCCCACAAAGAAACGAAATCCCCCAACAAACTAAAGAGGAACTCTAAATTTTAGATTCCTACCAACACACCATGGGGAAGGCTGGTAATCACTGGCCATCAGTCTCTAGATGGGACTTCCTTGGAGTCTGCAAAATCAAGAACCCCAGAGATAAGTGCCTGTTACCCACATGGGTACCAGATGGGGTACCTGGTTATCCTGGCTCCCTGAGGGTCTCTGGAATTCACTTGCCCACCTGAGGGCAATGGTGGGGATAGCGGCAGTGCCCTGGCAAAGGCAATGTTGGCTGTGACTTTGCAAACTTCAGGTCATAGAAACTCAAGCCCCAGCATGACTGTCATTGAACACATTATTGGGACAACTAAATGGGAATGGAAAACTGGTTTCAGTATGAACATGGAAGAGATGGCTGGGACTCAGGAGGTATGTGGGCTTGAGAGGGATGCAAGTATCAAGTTCCTTTGAGGAGATGCTTTCCAGGCTTCCATGGAAGTTATTCTTTCATTCATTCATTTATTTATTTATTTATTTATTTTTTTATTTTTTCTTTACAGGGTCTCCCTGTAGCCCCAGCTGTCCTGGAACTCACTATGTAGACCAGGCTGGCC
>NW_008341028.1:4553353-4558393 GCF_000622305.1 Nannospalax galili
TTGGTCTTTTTTGAGACAGGGTCTCCCTGTAGCTCCAGCTGGCCTGGAACTCACTATGTAGACCAGGCTGGCCCTGAACTCACAGAGCTCTGCCTGCATCAGCCTCCCAAATGCTGGGATTAAAGGCATTCACCACCACTCCTGGCTCCCATGGAAGTTATTCTTGAGAAATGCAGCCATGCTTGCTCTACTGGGAGGGGAATGAATTATCTTTTACATTATTATCTTTTTAAGTTAAGGCTATGATCCTTAGCACTTTAACCTAACATTACCATTGTTGCATATTTCTAGCATTAAAAGTGACTGAGAATACTGAACATTAACAGTGATAAACACTATCAACATACTTTTCCTCTCCAATCTATCCAATGAGAATGACTGAGTCAACATTACTTTCCATTGGAATTAAACAGAATGTTACTTTACAGAAGATGGACACCATCTGGCTAATGGGCATGATGGTATTTCTCAGTAGTTGGAGTTCACTAAAAATGAACAAGAAATCAACACTTCTAGAAACCTTAGGTCCCCTGTCTTTCTCCAGTTCATTCTAATTTAAAAGAGAATTTTAGCTGGAGGCTTACCTAGTCACTTGACTCACACCTTCATAGACCCTGTTTGCTCCTAGACAGACCCAAAACAAGAATGTTAATTAAGGCAGTCATGAATGCTCACTAGCTACTGGCATGCTCAGTGAAGCCTTGTGGGTAATCTGGAGTGAGAATTCTGGAATTCTGCTCTGGCATGACTGGACTCTCTACATCTTGGAGTAATCCTGACCTGCTCGCACCTTGGTCTGCTCAGGCTGCAATGTGTAAGGGGCAGCAGGGCTGGAGAAAATTAACAATGCAATGTTAAGGGTTCTTCCCCCCCTCAATAAACAAATGAGTTAGCTTTAAGGTACAATAATTTCATCAGTCCTAAAGAAAATGATCCTCAGGCATCACAACTATAGATGGAACAAATGCACTTGGGGAGCAGGGGAGATGAGGGAGTACCCATGCACTAGGATCTGACTGAGCCATGCAGCCAAGCAACTATAAGCAACTGGGCTGTGAATGGAGTCTGATGTGTTGGAACTGATGGCCAAAGTGTTTCTAGGTTACTCAGTTATCTTTTAATTTTAAGGAAGATTGTAACTGAGTTACTCAGGTTTAGGACCACTTTGGAGTGTCAATGGCCTTGACAAGATCACGCTAAAGGGATCTGGGACTCTTTTACCTTTGCTACAAAAATCAAATATCTAGTAAGAGATTTGTGGGGGTTAGAGAGCAAGAACAGCATATTAGGAAGGACCCACTCCCACCCCCAGCAACTGCTTTATTCCAACCCCTCAAGAGCTAGCCTCTAAAAAATCTTAAGACAAAAAAGGAAGTCTCAAGCCCAGCTGCAGGGCACCCCACCCTGTAGCCAAGCTGGTTACTGCCTTTGCTTTACTGTGGAAGCAGGGTAGGGGAGGCACTTAGTGGGGCAGAGTGCCAGGATGCTCCAGGGTTTTACCAAGATTTCCTCCTGCCCTCCCTTGAGGGAAGGCATTTTCTGTGTAGGGATGAGGAATTTTGTTTCTGTATGGAAAGTCAGAGTTGCCCAATTGTCAAATAAGGAATTATATAAAATTTAGTGGTGAGATTTAACCACTAGGTAATAAAAAGAAAGACCTAACATTCAATGTTCTTATGGGGAAGGGTTTTGACACTGCCTCTCCCTGTCACTCTGTTTCACATACAGAAACATTTCTTGTAAAAAAAAAAAAAATGTCAGATTATAATCTTTACAAATGCTGAGTAGCCTTGAAGTCAATGAAGTGATACTCCCTAGCCAAGGTCTAACAGAACAGGTGAGGCCCACTCTGCTTCACCTACTGATGCTGTCTTCGCTCCATGACCAGTAAGTGTCCTAATATCCTCCAGTTCTAAAAACAGCCCTACTACACAAGATACAAGCAAAGACTGCTATGTTCCATAGACCATCAGACCAAGTCATGAGCCATTGTTCTACATGGTTAGCTTTTTACTCCCAGACACAAGACTTCTTTCCCTGATGTGAATAATCCTTTTTCCGGCCACATCTGGAATTAAGAAGTCACTGCTTGAAAATGCCACTGATCACAAATGAAAATAGAGCATGAGAAGAGTTACCCCATACACTATTAACTTTTCAACAATAAATGAGGAAGCAAGATGCTTCATGGTGGGATGTCCTGTGAATACGTACGACATGGTGGCAGGTGAAGGGAGTTTGGGGGAAAACATACTTAAATGCATGGTCATATTATCTGGAAGGAGACTCTGCTCAATTGATAAGTTAAATTTCAGAACTTTCATTACAGTCTCTTCCTCCCTGGAATTTCCCAGTACAAACCAATCTTACCTTTCCTGTTTACTGCAGCCCTGTGTACTAAGTTCTAAGCCTGATGCTACAGACCTGCTCCAAGATCATCATGGACTTGGTTTCTGGTAAGGGAAGATGGCCCAAGAGCTACAACTCAGAATTGGGACAGAAAGGACATAGGGTTTTTTTTCCCCTGGCCCTATGATGTTGCATCCTGAGGCTTCTCTGGCAGTTGGAAGGCAGATTCGTTGCCCTCTTTTCTGTCCACTATGGGCAATATGGTGGTAACTGTTTAGTCACTAATTTTGTACCTGGAGTCAACAGAAAGTCACATGGCTATTTAGAAGTCCCTGGCAGTGGAAGAAACAGAAATTTTGCCTCTTTTGCTTTTTGTTAAGCAACTTCTCTCTGAGATGAGGTGCCTCCTGGTCATAGTCTGGCTTGGTGCTCATCCCATGTGCCGAGGAGCAGGGCTTTCAAACTACAGGCTGATTAGGTCAAGAGGTTCTGGTAGGGACTTTCTTCTGCAGCAGAGAAGATGAATGAATATTCAAGTATGCTTCCTTGCCAACCTGAGTATTCACTCAGGATGACACAGAGTTTGGCTTCTCTTCTGAGTGCTGCAAATCAAACTCCATCAAGAATGTCCTCTGGACCCATGATTTTCTCTGAATGGCTTGGTTGGCCCATCCCCTTCAAAACAGAAAAAAGAACCCTCCCCCCAATATAACCAGACACAATATGCATCTGTCATGTTGTTTAAAAAAAACCACTGCAAAACTAAAAGTGCAATAAAGTCAGTTTTCTTTCCTTTGCTCAGAGCCATCTGCATGTCCTGCTACAGCCTGGAGAAAGGAATTCACTTGTCAAAAAAGCTAAGAACGCCAACACATAGGGACAGTAGACTGCAGATTCCTCACAGCTTGTGTCCTACAGTGTAACTTCACAGGAGGGAGGAAAAAAGGGACCCCAACCCTGTGGCCAGTTGGGCTGGGGGCTACCCAGGCACAGAGGGAGAGGAAGTCATACTGTCAGACACACTTGGGAAGTGGGAAAGTTCTTCTCCTGGCCAAGCTGTCATCTTCCTCCTACCTTCTTGACCACACTACCAGCTTCTTGAGCCCCTTTTGTAGACAGAGCTTTAGCTTAGTAGTTTTTATGCTGGAGAGGGTTGAGGGTGGGACAAGAACCAGGAGTAAAGGAAGAGGAGGGAAGAGAATAGTAGTCCTTGAGTTTTTGTGAATGACACCTTCACTGTAAACAATGGGAAGGAGAGTCAACCAGGCAGCTCCACAGGCAGCAGTGGAGAAGCAGCAGCTCTGGGACCAGCTCAGAGCATCAGATAGGAGGGGACTGCCACTGACCCACTGGGCCCTGGCTGCCTGCACTGGCTCCTTCTGGGGGAATCTGTTTTCTTCTTTTTGGTTTGGATCTCCACCCTCCCCCACAGAGGAGTCCCTTCCAATGAGAAGTGGCAGGAGCTTCAGGTGCAAATGGAGCCAGAGTCCCCAGGGCCTGAGGACTCCTGGGAGGCACTGGTCACTTGTGGCGCTGAGCAGTCTTCTTCCTTTTCCTCTTAAAGAAACAGCAGCACCTGGAGCACAAGAACATTGTAAGTCAGCGCTAGAAGCGTTCCCGACTTCCAGCAGATCTCTGCCTGCTTCTGCTTACTGGATGGGTAGGATTTTCTTCCCTTTGGCACCTACCCACAGGGCCACCCACCATCTACAGTACACACACACTGGAGGCAGCATCTTCCAGGAAAGCTAAAAGCCAACAGTTGATTCTGAATTGCAACTACCAACCTAATTATCAAAATGCTATAGGTTAGGCATAGTTGAAATAGGCATTTCTGGAAGGAAGATGAAGAGGGCTTTTTTTCCCCTAGACTAACATCCAACCCAGACACTCCATCTTTGTCTAGAACCAAGGTGGGGTGCTAGGGCTGCATAACAATAGACTGCACTGTCTGCTCCTCAATACTGGCAGCAAATCAATGCAATCTACTAGCCAGTTGGCAAGGAAGCTAAACTAAGGCAAACAAATCTTATAGAGAGTATGAAATCTAGAACCTTGGTAGTCTCAGGATCCTACCAACAAAAGATAAAAGATTCTACCATGCTCTTGTCCCCACACTGTTACCAGGAGTAAACAGAAGGTCTGACTCATGTAAGTGTGAAACTTATCTCCTGACACCAGCATAGGCCCCTCTCATCTCAAGGGGACCAATGCCCCCAGCCCAGGAGCCGATTCTCAGGAAAACTCTGGTCCCATGGAATTCCCCATTTACCTTCCCAAGACCACTACTGCTGTACCACACAGCATTAGGAACTGGCCTGTTTAGGGTAGAGGTTGGGCCCCTCCAAGTGCTACCCCTGGGGAAGTCTATAGAATAGGTGCAGGGTTGGCACCCCCTAAATCTGAGGATACCCTCCTTACTCCAGCTTTTGGACTGGGAAATGTCACTGTTGCTTAGGTAACCCAGAAGGGGGTGACGAAGGCTATGACAAGGTTGATGCAAAAGGTATGTTCTTTCAAAGAAATGACACATGAAAAACAAGAATGAAGAACAGAAGGCAGCAGATGAGTCAAAGATGCCAGATGATATAGAAGAGTATTGACAGATAATGTTTTCTGAAAACTTATCTTTAAGTCTCTTACCCAATCCTTCTAGGCATTTTTTTTTTTTTTTTTAATTTTGTGTGAGTG
>NW_008341028.1:4558466-4709194 GCF_000622305.1 Nannospalax galili
AGTGCTTTGCTTGCCATGTATATAAGTGCACCCATGTTGTGTAAAGCCTGAGGAGGCCAGAAGGCATCACTGGATCCACTGAACTGGAGCTACAGGTGGTTCTCAGCCACCATGTAGGTGCTAGGAATCAAAACTGGGTCCTCTGCAAAAACAGCCAGTGCTCTTAACTACTGAGCCATCTTCCAGCCCCTCCTTCCAGGTTTTAATGCAATGAATATTCATATAGAAATAAACTATTGCTTACTTCCCATACTCCTAAGTTCTCCAATGTAGCCAACATTCCCTCTCTTTTTAGATCCCAATGTATTACTATAGCTAATGTTTCCATTTTTAGAATGTGGAGAAAGTTTCTCCCCCAACCTCTCTCTTTCCGTGACAAGGACTCATTATTATATAGCAAGGCTGGGTTTAAATGTACAATCCTCTGGCCTCAGCTTTCCAGAGTGCTGGTATTATAGGTTTGTGCCACTGTACCCAGTTTGAGAGTTTCTTTGAATGTAGAAGTAAAGTTACATAGATAGTGATGAACTTTACCTATAACCACATGAATGAAACATAGATATTTGAGACCAGAGTTTCTTAGAAGGGTCTTAACATGTTTTCTCCAAGACTTGGGCATGGTGGCATATACCTGTAATACCAACACTCAAGAGGTGGAAGAAGGATCACGAGTTCAAGGTCATTCTCAGCTACATAGCAAGTTTGAAGCCAGCCCGGGCTATATGAGACCACATCTCAAAAATTAAATGGACCACCAGAACATTGTAAGCCAGCGCTAGGAGCTTCCAAGTTCTAGCAAAGCTCTGCATGCTTCTGCTTACTGCAGGGGGTAAATTTTTCCCCACTGGTGCCCACCCACAGGTGCGTATGTATACCCCTTCTCCCCATGGAATATCAATGACATTTATAAGTACTACTAAAAAGCATGAACTAAAGTGTCATATATAGCTGGAAATAAAATGAATTCTTTCAAATAAAAATGTTCAATAGTTCTTATTGCTTTAAATAGACTTCAGTGGAAATACTGGGGAAGAATTCAAGAAAAAAGATATTTATACATACATATTATGCACATTTTCCAAGTTGAATGTCCAGAAGTTAATTTATTTAAGTAGGCAGATCAAATTTTAAGAACCAGTATTTCAACCATCCTACCTCTTTCCTCTTAACTACACTCTCCAGAGGCTTTGCTGGCTCTTAAATTAATATCTGCTCTTACTCTGTGTGGAGGATCCCAAGATGATGATTTTTGTGTGTTCAAATAAAAATGATAATAGTAAAAAAAAAATTCTGGGCCCATTGAATTGAAATGCTGGGCCCATTTCAGTGTCCAGAATTCTTTTTTTGCTTCCTCCAAGGCAATTCATGTGAATTAACACCTGCTTAGCAGCACACTATAACCTAGAACACTATGCTGAGTCATTTGAATGGACAAGAGTGGATGCTCTGGTTCAGAGGAAAATCATAACTCTAGGTTAACTTTTGTTAGTACCTATACAGCTTCAGCAGCAGTAGAAGTTTTTAATTCTACCAATAAGGAAGGAGGCCCTACAATCTTCTCTTTTATTTTTTAAAAATTTATTATTTTTAGCCGGGTGTGGTAGTGCACGCCTTTAATCCCAGCACCTGGGAGGAAGATGCAGGCGGATCTCTGCAAGGTCAAGGCCAGCCTGGTCTACATAGTGAGTTCCAGGTCAGCTGGGGCTACAGGGAGACCCTGTCTCAAAAAGACAAAAGAAAATTTATTATTTTTATTTTTCTGGGTATGGTGGTGTGTGCCTTTAATCCCATCGCTCAGGAGGCAGAGGCAGGCGGATCTCTGTGAGTTTGAGGCCAGCCTGGTCTACATAGAGAGTTCTAGGCCAGCTGGGGCTACAGGGAGATCCTGTCTCAAAAAAAGACCAAAACCAAAATATTCTTTTTATTTTATGTGTATGAGTGTATTGTCTGCATGTATGTAAATGTACCCATGTCGTGCAATGCTGGTGGCGGTCAGAAGAGGATATTGGATTCCCTGGAACTAGAGTTATGGATGGTTGACAGCTACCACATGAGTGCTAGAAACCAAACCCAGGTCCTCTGCAAGAACAGCCAGTGCTCTTAACTGCTGAGCCATCTCTCCAGCTCCCCCTGCTCCAATCTACCCTTAAAGTCTTTGGCTTCTGCGGTGATTACCAGCAACAGGGCCCACCAAACTGGGCTAGACTCTAGACCAAATATAATGACTAACTCCAAAGAGATATGCTATTTTCAGAAGAGAATAGGGCAAATGATCAACTCCCTCTTGTGCCTTAAGAGACCCTTCTGGTCATTTAAATGACCAAAAGCTGTTAACATGCTATAGTCAAAACTGCTCAGGACTCTACTCAGATACCATCAAATGTTCTTCCCACAAGCCTCTGTCCTACCAGTTCTTCATATCACTCCTGAACTATGTCAGTGCTCCCTTCTTTTAGCTATTTCCTTATTTTCTTTTTACTGTACTTACACATTCCTCCTTTGCTCTAATACTTGGCTCACTCCCTGATGTGTCTAAGAAGTCTTCTTTGACAACTCAGTGACTGCTTTCCCTCTCAGCCTTCTGGGAATGATATTGTAAGAATTCTGGAGAATTTCTTGTCCTTTCACATTTGTATGACTTACTTTCCACCTACATGGCACCTAAGCTCTTTAGGCATGACCTCCCCTCCACTCATCATAGCCCTGTCCCTGAGTTCAAAGCACACATTGGATAAAGATAGTAGGACCACAAATATTTGCAATTAGGATCATGTGACTAACACCTCACATGAAAAAATAGACCACGACAACATTAGATTACGCAGACACGTGTTTGCAAAATGAATGTACTCTTTGAAACACCGAGACTACAAATCCTGTTGTCATAAAACCCAATTATCAGCCAGGCATGATGGCGCACACCTTTAATCCCAGCACTCAGAAGGCAGAGGCAGGCAGATCTCTGTGAGTTCGAGGCCAGACTGGTCTACATAGTGAGTTTCAGGCCAGCTGGGGCTACTGGGAGACCCTGTCTCAAAAAAACCAAAAAAAAAAAAAAAAGGCTGTTATAGAACATGACCGTACCTGTGCAGACAGTGTGGGAGACAGTCACCAACATGAATTTTTAGGGGCTTTTCTTTCCACACTCCCATACAGCCCTAAGAAAGGAGCCTTTTCTAGGAGAAGAAAAGATAGGCTCCTATAGCTCTGTCAGCCAAGTAAGCCATAGGCTCACTATCCTCTCTTCAAAGAATAAAGACAGTTGAAAAAAAAAGCGCCCAATCAACAACAAAATGTCCATCTTTCCCCCAAGGAGTTCTTTTTTGAGAGACTCTTACTTTATAGATGAAAAAAAGTAGCTGAATTAAAAAGAAAGTCAAAAATTTTTTTCCAAACAGCCCATTTCCACATTACAAGTCAAGTTGCCAAAAGGTGAGATTATCCGGCAACAACACTGCCATCATGGTTATGAAGATACCAAAAACCTTGTCTTCTTAACCTCAGTCCTTCTCCCTCTGATAATATCCAGTCATGATTTGGGAGAAAATTCACTCAGCTTAAGAAAAAGGAGTTAAGTTTGGATATTGTGGGATATTATTTTGGTAGGAAGAAGAAGCGATAAATGAGGTGGATTTGAAAGGAAAGAAGGAACAAATTGATTTCTGGGTACTGGCTTTCCCCATCCCCACCTTGTGAATCGACTTCCCTAGTAGGGGTAGCTAAGGCATAAGGAGGTATATGGAAGCCATTCAGTATTTCTAAGGCCTTTTTTTGGGGGGGGGGGCATTGTTGCCAATCCCAGTCTAGTTTGGTCCACTCCCCTTACATGTGGACTGGAGAGAGGGACTCACCACAAGTTGAGCATTTTCAGGCAGCTACAGAGTATGTAAAGAGAAAAACATAGAAAGGAAGAGAGAGAGAGAGAGAGAGAGAGAGAGAGAGAGAGAGAGATTAGTCCACAGGTGAGATAGAAACGACTCCCTGTGAGCCATGCAAACATGCAGTATGTGTCTATGTTTAGTTTCTTCCTGTTGAGGTAGGGCAGGCAGGCACTTGGTCCCCACATTAAAGTGGAAAGGTAAGGACCTAACAGAAGCATCAAGGTGGGAGCTGGATCTCAGGGAAAATACAAAACAGAAAGATCTGGTCAAGACTCAGGATAGGCTTTCCTGGGCAATTTCCAGGAAGGAGCAAATGACTCTGCCTACAAAAGCTCAGTCAAGCACCAAGGCTGAGCCGCTTGGTTCCCAAATCAAGTCTTGTACAATGTTGACCTAACCTTCATATTCCAACTAAAAAAGAAGTCCCTAACTTTCTGTAAGCCCAACATGTCTGACCAAAGAGGCTAGCACTTAGCTCTTCTTAGAGGTAGAAAAAGAGATATTAGATATCTAATCAGAAGACGAAACAGAAGGAAGTCACTGGTCTAGGTATAGCTGCCAGAGAAGGGCTTAAATTCACATTAATTCTCAGGAGAAATCAGGTCCACATTTGTTAAGATATAGCCAATTTTTTTTTTTTTTTTTTTGACACAGGATCTCATTATATAGTCCTGGCTGGCCTGGAATCTTGTAGACCAGGCTGGTCTCAAACTAACAGTGATCTACCTGCCTCTGTCTCCTGAGTGCTGGAATTTAAGGCACATGCTGTCATACCTAGCTTATATTTTTCCTATCACAAAAATCAATCAAAACATCTGTCCTCACCACTCTTCCAACCATACTTCAAACAAAGATGCTTTGTAGCCAGAAGAAAAGGGAAGTCAAGGGTTCATTTTGTACACTGAACAGAAGCTAATATCCTGAGATTTCATTCTTCATCTTCATAAAATAAGCTGGGAGAGGAACCTAAGATTGAAAACTTGAAAGTAAATGTTTCCTACTTTCTCAATACCTGAGTTGAACAGAAATGAGAGACAACAGTCCTTCTTATCCCCAAAACAGGCTTCATGAACAAATGGCATCACAGCTGCATGCAGTGAGGGGTTGTTTCCTATGAACATGATGGAGTAATTGGACACAGTTACTGTGTCCTTAGCCTCATATACAAATTAAACATGGTTGAGCTCCAACAATTCCCTACGCAAGATGAACTGGTAGCTCATGAAATCACTAGAGAAATCACCACACAAAGTGACCCAAATCACAGCTTTTGAGGTGACCTACAACTTCTCCTTTTGGTTTCCACATTGTTCAGAAAGCTCAAACCTGGAGCTGGAAGCAAGAGGTTTAGCAGTCCTATTTTTGTTAAATATGAAGACTTAATGGTCTAAGAGTGCAGAGTATGTCAGAACAGAATATACCAAATTGACTGCTTTTTATATGAATGGCCCCTTATTGTTCACGTAGGACACAAACACCACATTCACATATACAGTTAGTGTACACATTTATCAAGATGAAACAAAATTAATTGGTCCAAAAATAAATCTGTATAGGGCCTAAGACTAAAGTCCATATGATCTTGGTGATCCATATGACTAAATCCAGAGCTGAACTTCTAAAAAGTATAGTTATATATGTGAACTGAGTGGGGAAAAGGTATGGCTATTTTTCAGGATCAGAGCATGTATAGTACAGCAGCTCCAAACACTGGTTACACATCAGAATTTCCTGTTTTTAAATATTTTCATCCTCAGGCCAGATACCAAAATGCTAAATCAAAATCTCTGAGGCCAGGAAAGGAAAAGAATTTATATTTTCTTTCTTTCTTTCTTTTTTTTTTTTTTGTCTTTTTGAGACGGTCTTGCTGTAGTCACAGCTGGCCTGAACTTACTATGTAAACCAGGCTGGCCTTGAACTCACAGAGATCCACCTGCCTCTGTCTCCTGAGTGCTGGAATTAAAGGCATGCGTCACCATGCCTGGCCAAGTATCTAAATTTTCTAACATACTCCAAGTGATTCCAAAGAGCAACCAAGGTTGAAAGCTCATAAAGTGGGAATATCATACTGTCTCTTGAGAATGACAACAAAAATTATGAACATCATTAAAATGTTTAAATACTAAATATGGTCTCCTGCTGGCATCACCCTCCCACTTTCCCTGCCTACAAGCAGCAAGGGCTCAACAGGATAGAGTTCAAGTCATCCTCATTTGCTCTTTTATCTGTTAAGTAGGAAAAGACCTCTTGAACACCAAGTTAGCTCACCAAATAGATGGGCAGGAATACATTGATTCGAAGTGCATCCGGAAAAGAGAATATAGTTCTTGAAGCCCTGACTGACACCCAGAGGTGTAAGCATGTCCTGGTTTGTACTGAGGATATCTAGATCCTCAAGAGACCAAGTAGGACACAAGAGAACAAATTATTGGGACATCATGAATGTTGTCAAAGAGCTTATAAGACAGGTCATCTATGTCAGGGCTGGGAGTAGTTATTGACTCATGATTCTCTATTCTCACCTGTGTCTTCTTGTAATTTAATTCTGGATCTGAGGTTTGGGATGGAGGGAAAAAAGGGAAAGGAGTAGAAATGCTGCTTTCATAGCAGAAACAGCATCACCTTCCACTCCAGAATCTAAGAGTTTAAACATAGACCATGCAGAGAGCACTATGGGGCTGATGAGACATCAGGGAAGACATACACATGCAAGAGAAGCAGAAAAGGAAATGAGGAACCACCAAGCTTTCTTGGGAGTAATGACACTTCTTTACTGTCCTGAAATTCTCTTATTTATAGGCACAGATTATTTGTCTTGCTTAACTTTAGTTTTTCTAAGTCCAGAAAGTCTAAAAGACAGCAAAATGTCCCTGAAACCCCTTTTTTCAGGACCATACATATAGAATTGTTAGGAAATTTAATATTCATACATAGCAGCCCATGGTTTAAAAGTACTCTTTTCTCTTTAACCTATAAGGAGCAAGAAGTTCCAGAGTCCCAAGAAATTCATGGCTACTACTTATATCTACAGAATTCTTTTAGTTTGCTATGTCTTTTGCCTTAGGTAGGCTAGGAAAATGTAACTATCTTTCTAGAAATTGGAGCTAAAGAAGGGTGGCAGTAGTCTTAAAGCACCATGCAAAAATAAAATGGTCAAAAGAAGAAAGCTGTAGATACAAGCATGAGGAATCCAGTCTGAGATGAGCAGCACACAGAGACAGAAAAGATACTTTTCAACCCATGACTCAAGAACCCCTTTGAAAGATGAACGTACTTAGCTTCCTCCACTACCTCCACCTCGGCATGAGCTGTAATTGGTGCATTGGAGTGGGCTCCAGTGGGATCATCAACGTTCAGCTCTCCATTGGTTGAGCTAACCACCTGAAACAGAGAGACTGTAATAAGCACCATGGTTACCACCACAGCATATTAAAGGAGAGTTTGCTTTAAACTTAAGTGTTAGCTAGGCATGGTTTAGTGTGTTTGTCTTCTTGAGTAAAGGGGTCACTATCCTAATTTGGGGAGAATTCCTAGGCCATATAATGTGAGAACACTTAATTCAATGATATAATCGTATAATGATGAGTTACTTCCATATTGAATGCCTACTTTGTGCTAGGCACTCTACTACACTATACATGTATATAAATTGAATCCTCACAAACCCCTTGTTTAATGTATCATGATTATCTGTGTGTGTATGAATGTGCACGTGTGTGAGGATGCACATATATGGAGGCCAGCAGTGAACCCTGGTGTCATTTGTCAGGAGAGGTCCACCTTATTTTTTGAGACAAGGTCTCTGACTTGGACACACAACTTGATTAGGCTAAGCTGGCTGGCCAGTGAAACCCAGGCATTTACCAGTCTCTGCATCCTCAGCACTGGGATTATAAGAGACAAGCCACTATCCTTAGCTTCTAAAAAATTAATTAGTATTTTTATGTGTATGTATGGAAGTGCACCACATGCATGAAATGCCCACAAAGATCAGAAGAGGGTTTCGGAACCCCCAGAACTAGAGTTACAGATAGTTGTTAGCTGCCATGTGGGTCCTGAAAACTGAACCTGGGTTTTCTGCAAAAGCAGCCAGTACTCTTAACCACTGAACTGTGTTTCCGGCTCCCTTAGCTTTTTTAAAAACACAAACAAAAAGGAAAACATGGGTTGTGGGGCTTAAAGTCAGGTCCTCATGTTGGTATGGCAAGTACTTTATCTACTGGTCTATTTTCCTTGGCCCGATCACTTAATTTTTAGGTTTTGTTTGTTTGTTTGTTTTTGTTTTTTGTCTTTTTTGAAAGACAGGATCTTCCTGTAGCCCAAGCTGTCCTACAACTCACTATGTAGACCAGGCTGGCCTTGAACTCACAGAGATCCACCCACCTCTGCCTCTCAAGTGCTGGGACTACAGGCATGCACTACCATGCCCGGTGGCCCAATTAAAAAAAAAATTATGAGTATGTATGTGGAGGGGAAATGGGATGGACACATCCTCAAGTGCTATAGCATATAGCTTCTTGTTGGAGTTGGTTCTCTCCCTTTACTGTGTGGGTCCTAGGGATTGAACTCTGGACATCAGGCTTGGCAGCAAGTGAGTTTACCCACTGAGTCATCTTATGGCTCCTCCTCCCCTCAATTATTCTTTTTTAGAGTGATAACACTACAAAATGACTTAATCAAGGGCTAAGTTAGGGTCTGTGGATTTCCAGACTTCCATCTGTGTTTGTCCTAAACACAGATTCTTTCATATTTTAAAAATGCAAGCAGTACTGTATTAAAAATAACTGCATAGCTGTTACCCCTTGATCACTGTGGGTAAATTTTACTCCTCTCAGTTTTTTATGCTATATATTATAATAATATAGTTGTGGTAATGATGGCTTAAAAATAAATTCTGAAAAAGAAACCAAGAGTGGGCACCAGAAACTATAAATAATCACACTTTCCTTCAGAAATTTCTTCACGGCTTTGATCACTGGTGTGAAGTTATTCAAATAACAAGACTGCTACATCCTCTCTGGTGAGAGGGAAGACGGTAAGTAAAAACTTTCCCTTGGAAAACCAGTCTTATTTCAATGGCCCTTATTTCAGGTTCACTGTCATCTCACTTCTCACTGATGGTCCCCGAACTGTAAGTGAAGGCTCTCATTCCTGTCATCTGGTTAATGTGGACCCGATTAGGCTTGTCTTGCTGGTGCAGCTGCTTCTGCCACCTGGTTTCATTTCCAGCACATGATTTCTGCTTATGTGGGTGCTGGGGAGTGTGAAAAGGAACCCCGCCAAACCACTCTGCTGTTAAAAAGACCTTGGCTGAAACATGGGAGAGAACCACAAAATAGAATAAATGGTTCGGATAGCTTATGTTCTTGGGTAAGTAACTTCATCTATTTGAGACTTCTTACAGGTTGATGTGAGGATTATATAAAAAATGGAGGGGATAGTATCAGGTATAATACCTCATACAAAATAATGGAAGAAGAAACAAACAGTAAGAAAGAACTGGGTTCTAGAATTAGGCAGACATGGGTTTGAACTCCAGCTCTACCACTTAGTTGCTGTGGATCCTTGGGCAAAGTCCTCAGTCTTTCTGTACCTGAGCTTCCCAGTCTGTAAAATGGGGAAACAATGCTGCTTATCTAATAGGGGTCATTGTACAGATAAGCCACAAGAAGTGCTTAGCCCAGAGCCATGATAGACAGCAATGGCTCAATAAATGGTCAACTTACTGATATTCTCCTTCCACAAGCATTTATTCTTATTAACCTATAGCTATGGGATTCTTTACTAGCAGTTAATCTTCAAAAACTCCTTGGGTATCATAAAAAGAAAGGTGGGAGGAAATGTTTACTGTAAATAGATTTTGGGGCACACAGACAGATTTACCAGCAATGTATAACCTCCTTTTCTCCTTTTTTTTTTTTTGAACAGAGTCTCATTGTGTAACACTGGCTAGCCTGGAACTTATGTGTGACCAGGCTGGCTTCAAACTCACAGAGATCCATCTGCCTCTGTCTCCTGAGTGCTGGATTAATGAACTGGACTACCACACCTAGCAACTACCATTATTTCTACACCAGAATTACCAGCTTTTTGTTATGCTTTTCATTTTGTCTTTTGAGACCAGGGCCTAACTCTGTAGCCCTAACCTGATACTCATTATACAACCCAAGGTGGTCCCAAACTCATGGCACTGCTCCTGCCTCCACAGAGATGGGATTACAGGCACATGCTATTAGGCTTTGCTTTTTTCTTTTTACTAACACATGATTAAGAAAATTAAGGGCTGGAGATCTCTGTGAGATCCAGACCAGCCAGGTCTACATAGTGAGTTCTAAGCCAACTAGACCAACAGGGAGATCCTGTCTCAAAAAAAAAAAAAAGATAAGAAAGAGAAAGAGAGAAGGGACAGAGAGGGGAAAAAATTTCACATGGTGGTCCACACCTTTAATCCCAGCACTGGGGAGGTAGAAGCAGGTGGATCTCCAAAATTAAGGCTAGTCTGGTCTATATACTGAGTTCCAAGCCAGCCAGTGTTGTGTAGTGAGAATCTGTCTCAAAAATAAAATAAAATAAAATAAAATAAAGAAAATTAGAGTAATGAGAGGCTGAAGAGATGGCTCAGCAGTTAAGAGGGCACAGGTTCGATTCCCAGCTAACAACCATCTATAACTCCAGTCCCAGGGGATCCAATGCCCTTTTCTGACCTCCTTGGGCATTGCATGACATGTGTGTACCTACCTACATACATGCAGGCAATACACTCAGGCATAAAATAAAAATAATAAATAAAATATTTTAAAAAAGAAAAAGAAAATTACAGAAATGATATATGGTTAATGGGTGGAAAAAAGCCCCAAACCTATAATTCTAAATTTAAACTTATCCAAGGAAGACCCAAATTTCTGCTAGTGATTAAACTTAGTATCTCTGATTAATGGACAGCCTAACTTTATCTCTGAACATAAATATTATACAACATAGTATTCTTCCCTCCCTGCAAAAATGGTTTCTTCTGAATCTAATCATGATTTTTAAAACTGGAAAAATCTAAAATACAAGACTTTTTGATAAGATAGCCTGATCCGGACTCTTCAGAAAGGACGTGTCACAAAATTGCTAGTGATAGACATTGATTAAATGGTACTAAAGGGACTAAGGAACTGTGCATGGTGGTACAGGCCCATAATTCCAGCCCTCAGGAGGCAGAAGCAGGAAGATCACCATGAGCTGCAGGAGAGCTTGGGCAACCTAGGGAGTTGTAGGTTAGCTCGAGCCACATAGTAAGATTGTCTCACAATAAACAAAACAGATTAAGGGATTGAAAAAGAAAGAAAAGGCAAACAACCAGTGGAATACATGAATCGTGGTTAGATTCTGGACACTAAACTTGAAAGATAACTGGAGTTCAGACTGTTATATACTATGGGAATTATTGTGTTATTACTTACATGAGAGAATGTCTTTACTCTTAGGAGATGCAGGTGAAGTATTTGGAGATAAGGTATGATGTTTCCAACTTTCAAATGGTTTAAAAAGCAAAGATACAACACACACACACACACACAGAGAGAGAGAGAGAGAGAGAGAGAGAGAGACTTAAAGCCTTAAAGCAACTCTGGTAAAATCTTAATGCTAATCTAGGTTAAGGATATGCCCAACTTTTCTGTAGATTTGAAATTTTCAAAATAGACATGAGAGAGAGGATAGCAAATAAAAAAGTTGAAGTTTACAGATGGAAGAGTCACAAAATCACTGTGATTTTCAGTTCTATTATAATTCTTTTTTATTAAAAACTTGTTTTGTTTTTGAGACAGGGTCTCCCTGTAGCCCCAGCTGGCCTGGAACTTGCTTTGTAGACCAGGCTGGACTTGAATTCATAGAGATCCACCTGCCTCTGCCTCCTGAGTGCTGGGACTAAAGGTGTATACCACCACACCTCCCTATGTTTTGTCTTCTTTAATTCAGGCCTTCACATACAGAAGATCTTTGAAAGCACTGGAAGGATGGGACAGGAAGGGACCAGGGAGTCTTGTCCATTAAATAGGATTGAAACAAAATGCCCACACAGCAGGACAAACTCTTCATCTTAGTATTCTGCACTCCATCCAAGGGAGATGGTGTTGCACATCATCCAGGTCAAGCTAAGCATGATTTCATCATATTGCCTCTGCAAAGTGAGATAACACAGAAATGTTTATCCAGGCAAGGTGGTCACCACTGTAATCCCAATACTCAGAAAGTAGAGGCAGGAGGACTGTAAGCTCAAGGCCAGTGTGGGATATACAAAGAGATCTTGCCTCAAAAAGAGAAAAACGGGATGGAAAGATGGCTCAGAGCATTGAGCTGCTCTTGCAGAAGAATTTGGTTCCCAGCACCCACATGGCAGCTAACAACTGTCCCTTACTCCAGTTCTAGGGGCTCTGACTCCTCCTTTTGACCTCCACCAGCATTGCACACACAGGTGCACTTACCTACATGCAGGCAAAACACTCATACACATCATATAAATAGTAGTGGTTTTTTTTTTTTGGAGCTGGAGCAATGGCTCAGCAGTTAAGGACACTGTTCTTGCAAAAGTCCTGGGTTCGAATCCCAGCACCCAAGTGGCAACTAACAACTGTCTGTAACTCCACTTCCAGGGCATCCAACAGCCTCTTCTGTCCTCTGCGGGCACTGCACAACACGGGTACACTTACCTACATGCAGGCATAACACTCATACACATAAAATAAAATAAAATATTTTTTAAAAGGTAATATTTTGAGGAAAGAGAAACAGCCAGGTGTGGTGGTGCATGCCTTTAATCTCAGCACTTGGGAGGCAGAGGCAAGTGGATTGCTATGAGATTGAGGCTAGCCTGGTCTCTATAGTGAGTCCAGGCCAGCTAGAGCTACAGGGAGACCCTGCCTCAAAAAGACCAAAAGAAAAAAGCAGAAAAAAAAGAAAAATGAAAAAAACGTAGGCATCTGTTGTACTAGAAAGATATTACTGATTTGGCTTGCAAAAGCATAGCCTTGGCCAAGTGTGGTGGTACATGACTATAATCTCATCACTCAAGAGGTGGAGGTAGGAAGAGTAGGTGAATAGCCAGCTTGGGCCATATAAGCCTGTCTCAAAACAACTAAAAGTTAAAGTTAAAATCAAAATAAACCAATCTTTACGTATTAGCTGAATTTTCATACATTGTTATTCATTGTACCACAAAGTCTCATTCATTCATTCATTCATTCATTCATTCACTTAAGTGCTGGGGATTGAATCCAGGGTTGTATGCATGCTATACAGTCTACACTGAACTATACCCCCAGGTCTCTGTCATCTGCTTCAAAAGCTTCTTTCAAGATATTGTGACATATCACAGTATCCTGGCTGTTTTCATTATTTTGATGAAATTGCTCCTCCAGTTCCTGATCACCTGTTTGGTGCAGCTTGTCCCTTTGCACTGGCATACAGCTGTCACCCTGGGATCTCCTAACTTCATATTATATTGGTGAGTCCCTTTCTTCTTGGGCTGTAGCTCTGATTTCCTAGATCCAACATGCTTCTTTTTGGTTTCTTCACTTGCTCTGATAACACATATCCTTTTGTAGCTTCAATAAAAATGTACCAGAAGTTTAAAAATCTTTTAGTTGACATTCTTTTAAAGACAGGATCCTGGTAAGTCTCTTAGAGAAGCCCACATAATGTTCTCTTAGGTGTCTTGCTTTCCTTCTGAGTGCCCCCATTTCTTTCTAAAATTATTTTATTTATTTAGTGTGGGGGATGGGGCACACAAGTGCCATGGAGTATATGTGGAAGTCTGAAGACAACCCATGGGAGTCTGTTTTTCTCCTTTCACCACTGTGGGTCCAGAAACTGAACTCAGCTCCTGGGGCCTAGCAGTAGGCCTCTCATTGAGCCATCATGTCAGCCATCTTTTTTCTCTTAACCCTCAAGCTTAAGCTTATATTAGGTTATCTTTATTATACCTCAACACTAAAGATAGAAAAAAGACAGGATTTTTTCTTAAGTTTTTAATATTTTATTTATATTGAGTGTTTTGCTTTCAAGTCGGTAGGTGCACAGGTACATGCAGTGCCCACAAAGGTCAGAAAAGGGCATTGAATCCCCTGGAACTGGGTGCTGGGAACCAAACCTGGGTCCTTTGCAAGAAAAGGAAGTGCTTTAACCACTGAACCATCTCTCCAGTTCCCAAAGACAGGGTCTTTCTGGGTAACCCCAGTTAGCTTGGAACTCACTATGTAGACAAGGGTGGGAAAGGATAGATTTAAAACAAAAGATTTGTTATTATTGTGTGCATGATGACAGTGGCATGTGTGTATGCCATGGTACCTGTATGGAGGTCAAAGGATGTGGGGAGGGTGGCACGCAAGCTGCATTTTTTTGGGACAGGGTCTCAACTATGTATGTCTGGCTGGCCTGAAATTTGCAGGCCACGGTGATCCCAAAAGCACAGAGACCCACTTGCCTCTCTCCTCCCAAGTGCTGGGGGTTAAGGTTTGCTCCACCATACTCAGCAACTTTCTTTGCACATAACTGTCTTTCTGAAAAGTTTGTTGTTGATGTTGTTGTTATTTGGTCTTTTTGAGACAGGGTTTTCCTGTAAGCTCCAGCTGGCCTGGAACTCACTCTGCAGACCAGGCTGGCCTTGATCTTTGATCTCACAGAGATCTGCTGGCTTCTGCCTCCTGAGTGCTGGGATTAAAGGCATGCATCACCATGCCCAATGAAGTTATCTTATTTTGGTCTTCAGTGTTCTGATCTCTCACAATGAGGCATGGTGGTGGTGCATGCCTTTAATCCCAGCACTTGGGAGGCAGAGGCAGGCAGATCTCTGTGAGATGGAGGCCAGCCTAGTCTACATAGTTAGTTCCAGGCCAGCTGTAGCTACAGGGAGACCCTGTCTCAAAAGAAAAAAAAACCAAAAAAAAAAAGGGGGGGGAGGGATATGGGGCTTGAGAGATGGCTCAGTGGTTGCAGAGGACTCAGGTTTGGTTCCCAGCATCCACATACCAGCTAATAACTACCTATAACTTCAGTTCTAGGAGATCTGACACTTGCTTCTGGCCTCCATGGGCACTGCACACATGTGGTACACTTACATACATGCAAGTAAGACACTTATATACATAAAATAAAAATAAATATATCAAAAAAAAAGTTAAAGGGGGATGGAGAACCAGGCATGGTAGTGTACATCTTTAATCCAAGAACTTGGGAGGCAGAGGCAGGCAGAACTCTGTAGGGTTGAGGCTAGCATGGTCTACACAGCAAGTTCCAGATCAGCCAGTGTTATATAATAAGACCCTATCTGGACCACATTGTGGAATGAGACTGTGCTGCCATTTCAATGGGGGGAGCCCTGCTGTCAGTATCTTCACATGTTTTCTCTCATGCTGGTCATATTTCCCAGGGCATATTCTTTCAATTCCTGCCTGGAACACCCATACTTAGCCATTGGCTTTCTAAAGCACTACATGGGAGAAGCAAGCAGCCAGTAAGTACACCATTCACTGGTTCTCCCTCATTTCAGCCTTGTACCATTGAGTTATCTCACATCCCTTTGGCCAGAAACCCACTATTGCTCTCTCCAGAGAACATTTAGTCTCTGATGGGGAAAAGGGAGACCTGGGCATCTCTGCCTTCTCAGACTTCCAGCCAATTTTCTGTAGTACACACCCTGCTTCCCCTCCTCAACTTAAAGGCCAATCCTAAGCCTTTGGGGAAATCCTGAGGGTCACATGCCAAGACTGAATTTTCTTGGAACATCTATCATCTATTTACCACCTGCCTTTCAACTTCAAACATTTTGTTCCCATTGCCTCCCATTTATCCATCCTTCTATGGACCTATACCTTTAAAAAGATTTATTTTTTTAAGAAGAAATAGAGCAAATCTATGCATTCAATTCTTCATTTTTACCTAGATGTTTCTAGGAAGTACTTTATAAAACTAAAGGTGTCGGGGGCTGGAGAGATGGCTCAGCGGTTAAGAACACTGGTTGTTCTTGCAGAAGACCCAGGTTCAAACCCCAGCACCCACATGGCAGCTAACAACTGTCCGTAACTCCAGTCCCAGGGGATCCGACAGCCTCTTCTGACCTCCTCGGGCATTACACGTCACAGGTGCACTTACCTACATGCAAGCAATACACGCATACACATAAAATAAAAATAAATAAATAAAATAAACATAATTTTAAAAAAACAAAAAACAAAAAAACAAAAAAACTAAAGGTGTCACAATTTCCTGTGCATAACAAGGTCTTCAGTGAGTTACTTCTTGTAAAAGCATGTACTAAAAGATCAAGCATATTAACATGTATTTATGAGCAGAAGGTTCATTTATATGCCTCAACTGGTAGTGTCACCAGTATGAAAAAAATAGTTCAATTTTTCTTTCTTGGTTTAAAATTTTTTTTGAGTTTTTTGTTCTTGTTCTCTCTCTTGCCCTCCCTCCCTCCCCGCCCCCCTCTCTCTCTTTCTTTTTTTGAGATGGACTGTCTATGGCCCTGACTGGCTTAGACCTTGAAATGTAGACCAGGCTGGCTTTGAACTCACAGAAATTTGCCTGCCTCTGCCTCCCAAGTACTGGGATTAAAGGATTAAAGGTGTGTACCACCACATCCAGTCTGGTAAAGATTTTAAAATAGTCATATACAGGAAAAGTTAAGAGATACAAGATGTTCCTGGTACTTAACAGAGAAGAAAAACTCAAGCTAGCCCAAATAAAACCAGAAATAAATTTCCAAGACCAAACTGGAGAAAAAGGAAACAGCCCAACTTCTTGGGCACCCACTCAGAAACAACACTTGCAATCAACACACCCAGGTTACTAGGTGCTAAATCACCTCTCATCATGGGCTGAGCTACAGATGCAGTCTTCTGCTACTCTACCCCACTTTTTAAGTTACAGGTCCTCACATACACACTTGACACTTAATAACACTTCTACCTTGATGTTATTTTGTACATTACCAAGAGCAGACCAAAGTTGTAGAGTAGCAACTCTGTATCAGAAATCATATGGATGTTTCTTAGTCAATGATAAAGAGCAGCAATTATCTTAAAAAAGTAACTCTTACCCAAGTCCACAAAGGCAGAAAATCAGCAGAGATTATCAACTAAACAAAAGAAACTTACCCCTGCAGTAAGTGTCCATTTCAAAGGAACCCAAACTATAAAAGCAAGAGAGCATTCTACCAGCCAAGCTGGGGGAAGGTCAGGGAAAGACAACAAGGCAGTAAATACCTGCACTGATCCCCCATGGCGGTCTGCAGCCAAGTGAGACGTCAGGTATGAGGTATTGGTCTGCCGGCTGGGCTGGATTTCCCACTCTCCTCGACGCTCTGATGATGCAGTCTGCTCAGGCATTAGGAAGCATGACAGCAAGATATGGAAGGAAATGTGAAGCAACAGCAAGCAACAACAAAATCAGGTGCATTAATGCTCCAGTAGGCTTTTTGTTTTGGACCTGAAATTAACAACCACTGCAAAGCACTGAGAAAAAGGTCTTATAACTACATTCTTTTCAACTTAATGAACCAACGTATCAGTCAACAGCTCTCCATTCTCACCCAGACACAGAAAACCAGTAGTGACCAGGGGTGGGTAGGGAGCTGACTTTCAGCTTCCATACTAATATAATTTCAACAGGTACTAAGCAGATCAAATTCAGAAGGCTCAGAGTGCTAAGCAAAGGAACAGTCATACTTACAAATCATTTCGCCTATTAAAAAAATCAATCTGAAGCTGGATGTGGTAGCGCATGCCTTTAATCCCAGCACTGGGGAGGCAGAGGCAGGCGGATCTCTGTGAGTTCCAGGCCAGCCTGGTCTACATAGTGAGTTCCAGGCCAGCTGGGGCTACAGGAAGACCCTGTCTCAAAAAGACCAAAAAAAAAAAAAAAAAAAAGATCTGAACAGATAGTATACAATAAAGTTCTCACATTAGGAATCAAACTATCTTTTCCTTAAATACGTAGCCCACTACTCTCAATGTCCATGAGACTTTTTAATTTTTGTTTCTTTTTTAAATTTCTTTTTAAAATTTCTTTTTATTTTTAATTATTGAGTATGTGGAAGGGTACAAACAAGTGTGGGTATGCATGTGTACATGAGCACACATGTGTGCACCCTCAGAAGCCAGAAGTGTTGAATCCTCTGGAGCTGGAGTTATAGGTAGTTGTGAGCTCACTGGTGTCAGTGTTGGGAACAGAACTCTAGTTCTCCACAAAAGCAGTATGCATTCTTTTTTCAAAATTATCTATTATTTGTTTGTTTGTTTTGTCTTTTTGAGACAGGGTCTCCTTGTAGCCCCAGGCTGGCCTTGAACTCATAGAGATCTGCCTGCCTATGCCTCCCAACTGCTGGGATTAAAGGTGTGCGCCATCACGCCTGACAAAATTTATTATTTTTATTTTATGTGTATGAGTGTATTGTCTGCATGTATGTAAGTGCACCCTAGTCATGCAATGACAGTGAACGCCAGAAGACGCTGGCAGATCCCCTGGAACTGGAGTTACAGACAGTTGTTAGCCGCCATGTGGGTACTGGGAATCAAACCAGGGTCTTCTGCAAGAGCAGTCAGTGCCCCCAACCACCAAGTCATCTCTCCAGAGCTTAGTATGCATTCTTAACCAATTAACCTTCCATCTCCCCTTTTGAGACAGGGTATCACTTTGTAACCTTGATTGGTTGGCAAGTCTAGTTCAGCCTCCCAAGTGTTGGGATTACAGGCATAAACCACCACATCTAACTGTGAGACTTTCTACAAAGATACAATGAACAGTGGCTGGAATATGATTTTTTATATCTAAAAGAATGAACAACATATTTTTCTTTTTAATTTTTTTTATGTGTTTTAGTGTTTTGCCTGCATGTATGTGTGCCACCATGCCTGCCTGGTGCCTGAGAAGGCCAGAAGAGGGTACTGTCCTCCAGGAACTGGAATCCCAGACTACTGGGAGCTACCACCTGGGCAGCAAGTGTTCTTCACTGCTGAGTCATGTCTCCAGCTCATTTTTTTAAAGTTATTTATGCGTGTGTGTTCCTGCCTGTGCAGGAATGTCCATGTGTGTTTATGTGAGGGCCAGAGTTGACTTCACGTATTGTTCCTCAGTAGCTGTCCACCTTGCTTGTCGAGACAGGGTTTCTCACTGGGACCATTAGGTTAGACCAATTAGCCAGAGAGCCTAGGGATCCATTTGTCTCTGCTTCTCTGGAATGAGATTATAAGCGCACACCACGTCTGGCTTTTTTCACATGGTTGCTGGGAAATGAAGAAGGGTCTTCATGCTTGATCAGTACCAACTTAGCTAGCTCCCTAGTCCTTATATAGTCCAGGTTGGCCTAGAACTCATGATATAGCAATGCAGCAAAGAATAACCTTCAATTCCTGATCTTTCTGCCTTTTATCACCCAAGTGCTGAGATTATAGCCCTGAGTCTTGATGCCTGGCAACAAAGTATTTTATTAATATTGTTTTTGTTTGTTTGAGACAGGTTCTCACTAAGGGTTAACTGGAACTCATTATATAGACCAGGCTGCCTTGAACTCACAGAGATCCACTTGCTTCTGCCTCCTAAGTGCTTGGGAATAAAGGCATGCAACTCCAGACCTGGCTAACAAAGTATTTCCTAAAAGCAGGCACATGTGCCAAAAACAAAGGAACACAGGAGGACAAAAATAATGCTTATTTTTGGTTCCACCATCTTCTGGTTCCTCTAGCTAATGACATCTAATTTGGAATAGATTGATAACACAACTATAACTTTCTTTTAGAAAGCTAATGGCAGATACTAATTCAGCAAAATCAGGGCATTCAAATTAAACCTCTCTGGACTTTTCTATTTTTGTTACCATTCAGGCATTCTTCATGTTTTCTTTATTAGTTTTTTTTTTTAATCTCATACCATTCTGATCTTGCTCATATTAAATTTTTATGTTCTGAAGAATCCATACTAGGTGCCTCTCGCCCTGTGCCAGATGGCTGAGGCGATGTTAACATCATGATGCTCAGCTGTAACAGTTCTAAGGCACTACAAAAATGAAAAACGAGTAGTTGGAGAGGCAGTAACAAGGGATTAATAAATCAAATTTAATTGCTGCTGACATAAACAGCAGTGTGGGTTGGGGTACAAGATTGCTGCTATGCATGAAAACTAGTAAGGAATCTATAAATCTTAGAAATGCTCACAACTATAGAAGTTGTATTCTCTAAACAAAGAAAACAATGGAGGAGGTAGTGAGGGAGGCGGAAGAATGAGAACAAAGTATAATGACACGCATGTATGAAAGTGCCTGATGAAGCCTCTTACTTTATATGCTAACTTAAAAAATTAATAAGAAAAAAAGGAAGTATGAGAAAGTAACAGTTTAAGGGCTCTATAATGACTCTCCCTCTAAAAACTTCACTGATAAGAGTTGCTTAAAGCTCATTGGTAAGGCAGCTGAAAGACATTTCCCATAAACCAGCTACAATTTAATCACTATTAATGGACTATGAAGTTATGTGGTTAATAGCACTGTGCAGGATTCTGGCATGTTTTGATATCTGCTGGGGAATGAGAAGGTTCAATAAGGAGGAGCTGCATTAAATTGCTTACCATGAAATTTTTACACCAGCTGGGGATCGGGGGGAGTTCAGTTTTATACTGACAGTACCATTAGCAAGTTGAAACTATTTCAAATGCTCCTTCTCTTCCAGCCCTATGGAGTTTTGCTAAGTCACTCGGCTGGCCTTGAATTCTCAAGCAAACATCTCACCACACAGCCTTTCAGGTCTAGAAGTATAAAGTACTCTGTTGCCTGTTTCCCCCAATTATGGCTGTTGATAGATACTCAGTTTCATTTTCCAAACGAAGGTTGTGGTGTATAGCACAAGCATATTATTTCTGTAAAATTAATGACAGTTCGTATCTGCAGAGTTTAATATCATTTATTCCCCCACGCATGGTGGCTTATGCCTTTAATCTCAGACCCCAGGAGGCTGAGGGAGGTGGGTCTGTGAGTTCCAGCTTGGTCTACATAGTGAGTTCTAGGTCAGCTGGGGCTACTGTGAAATCCTGTCTCAAAAAAAGTGAAAAATAAATCATTTATTTCAATGACTAGAGATCTGGGAATAAATCTGTTCTTCTAATTTTAGCATATATACAACTAATTTAGTAATATTTAAGTAGACTAAGTTCCTACACTATTATACAGCACTGTCATTTCTACAGAAATTAATTTGTTTTAAAAAATTTATGTGTATGAATGTTTTGCCTGCATATATGTGCACCCATAGAAGCCAGAAGAGCACATCAGATTCCCTGGAGCTGGAGTTAGGGATGGTTGTGAATTGCCCAGTTTTAGGTGTCTGGTACTGAACCCAGGTCCTCTGAGAAGAGCAGCAAGTGCTCTTAACCACTAAACTATCTCTCCAAGCCCCTAATGAGCTTATTTTTTGAGACAGGGCCTCACTACATAGCCCAGGTTGGTGTCAAACTCATAGTCCTCTTGCCTCAGTCTTCCAAGTGTTGGGATTATAGGTATATGTAACAACAGTGCCCAGCCTCCAAAAATTTTAATACTTGAAAATACCCAAAGGGAGGGGCCGCTCCTCTTTGAGGATCTACAGGCAATTGATGGTTGCTGGGGAGAAGAAGAGACATTTTCTTCAGCAGTATAGCCACTGGTAATTGTCCATACTCCTATAAGCAAGCCCTAATTAAACTCATTAGTCACCAATTACAAAAGAAGATACGGAGACTGGAGAGATGGATCAGTGGTTAAGAGCACTTGTGGCTCTTTCAGGCTTGGTTCCTAGCACCCACATTAGGCTGCTTACAACTGCCTGTAACTCCAGTTCCAGGAGATCCACTCTCTTCTTGCCCCTGTATTCACATGGTACACATATATATAATCAGCCACACACATATACACAAAAAATAAGTAAGTCTTTAAAGAAAAAGACATGAAAATGGAAGAGGGACTACTTGGGAAGAAGGGATCAGCAGGAGTGAAAGGAAGATAAGAGATGACAATGAGAGATGAATATGATCAAAATATATCACACACATACATGAAAAAGTTATAATGGAACCCATTATCATGTATGATATGTGCTAATCAAAAACACTTTAGAAATCCATTTATTGGTCATTTAGTGTTCTTTAGAAGTCTATAATACACACACAAAACAATTCCTTTTCTCATAAATGCTGGTTCTGTTTTGGTGTGTATGTGTGCACATGTGCATGTGGCCTGAGTTGCTGTTTCCCAGTAAGCATCTGTTTTTTGTTTGTTTGGGTTTTTGTGGAAGAGTTTTCACTGGCCTGGAACTTGCCAAGAGAATCTCAGAGATTTGCCTTTCTCAAGCTCCCCACTACTGGGATTATAAGCATGTGCTATCATGCCAAGATCTTCTTTTTTTTTTAAAGATATTTTATTTTTCATTTATGTGTATTTGCATAGATGGATGCGGGTGCCTGTGGAGGCCAGAAGAGGATGTCAGATCTCCTACAGCTGGAGTTACAGGTGGTTGTAAGCTACTCATTCCACTGGAAAAGCAAGCAAGCACATTTTACTGCTGAGCCACCTCTCCTGCCCAACAGTTTGTTTTTGTTTGATTTTGTTCCGTTGAGATAAGGTCTCACTGTGTAACTCTGGCTAGTCTGGAACTTGCTATGCACACCATGCTGGCTTCAAACTCACAGAGATCTGCCTGCCTCCCTAGTGCTAGAATAGTGCCACTATACACAGCTTCTGCCTAGCTTTCTGTACGTGTGTTCTGGGGATTGAACTCAGGTCCTCATGCTTGCAAGAAAAGCACAGTACTGAGCTATCACCCCATTCTATAAATGCTGTTTTTGCATTAAAAAAAATTTTTTTTAATTTTTATTGTATGTGTATGAGTGTATTGCCTGCATGTATGTGAGTAAAAACGTGTCGTGCAATGCCACAGAGGTCAGAAGAGGGCTGCAGATTCCCCTGGAACTGGAGTTAAGGATGGTTCGTAGCCACCATGTGGGTGCTAGGAATCGAACCCGGGTCCTCTGCAAGAGCAGTCAGTGCTCTTAACTGCTGAGCCATCTCTTCAGCCCCTTGCATTTGTTTTTAAAGCACATAAAATAGGGGTAAAAAAGGCTGGGAACAGGGATGTAGCTCACTATTAATATGCTTGCCTAAGGCCCTGGAGTTGACCCAAAAAACAAAAAAAAAAAAATTAAAAAAACAGAAAAAGGGCTGAAAATGTTCATTCATTCATTCATTCATTCATTCATATGTGTGTGTGTGTGTGTGTGTGTGTGTGTGTGTGTGTGTGTGTGTGTCTGAACCCCAGCTCTTGTGCATGCTGAGCAGGTGCTCTAGCACAGACCCAGAGGTATGGGTCAGTGTTCAAAGGCTTGTGTGTGTACAGGTGTGCATGGGTGTGAACATGTTGAGGCAAGAGACAACCTCAGATATCATGTTCTTCACGAGTCATTCACCTTGCTTTTGTTTATGTGTTTGTTTTGAGACAGGGTCTCCCTGTAGCCCCACTGGGCTATAATTTGCTATGTAGACCAGGCTGGCCTCAATTTCACAGAGATCTACCTGCCTCTACCCCCCAAGTGCTGGGACTAAAGGTATGCGCCATCACCTTCAGCCCCCACCTTGTTTTTTCAGACAGGGTCTTTCACTGGGACCTGGGGCTCACAGATGGCATTAGGCTGGCTGGCCAGTAAATACCAGGGATCCTCCTGTCTTTATCTCCCTAGAGCTGGAATTATAAGCACATGCTACCATGTATGGCTTTTTATGTTGGTGCTGGGGATCAAACTCAAGTTTCAGGGATTGAACCCAGGTCCTCATGTTTGTGGAGGAAGCACTTTACTGAGTTATCTCCCCAGCCAGGAATTCACTGCTAATTGATTCTCTACTAGCTGCTAAGCAACTACCACTTTCTATTGTAAAACTATGTTTCAGAGCAAATTTCTTCATTATAAGTCTTCTGCTTTTTAGCTCCTATGCCTACTGAAATTAAAGACCAACTCTATAGACCAGCATACCTGGAGCTTCACTATGCTCACAACCTATTTTTCTAGTATTGGTTCCCAGAGTTCTTTATTTACATCTAATATTTTAGCAAAACTAAGTTAGACACAACATGTGTTGTTTGTGTTCTTTCCACTTAGAATGTCTTGTCCATCTCCACCTCTTCCAAGAGCATTTCAAATGCTGCTTCTTTCATGAAACAATTTGTCATGTTCTGACTAGATGAAACGTGTTCTTCTAATTCCAAGTGGGAATACTTTGGATGTTTATCTGTTCTGCCTTGCCTTATAGTTATCTGGTTACATCTTTGGGAACAAATACTCTCTACTTATTTTGGTATTCCTAAAATACAATTTCAAATGCCAGCTCCTCAGCTCATATTTACTAAATCAAAGTAGATTAACAAAAGTTAGTAGTCCTTCCGGGCGTGGTGGTGCATGCCTTTAATCCCAGCACTCAGGAGGCAGAGGCAGGTAGATCTCTGTGAGTTCAAGGCCAGTCTGGTCTACACAGTGAGTTCTAGGCCAGCTGGACCTACACCTGTAAGGTAAGATTTCATTTTCTTCTTTTGCTGATTCCAAAACTTGAAAAATATTAACAGTAGTAAAAGGAAAATTTGGATACAAACTCTGAAGGGAAGGAAAAGAAAATTCCCAAAGATAAAACAAAAGTAAGGAAAACTGCAGAATAAGATGGTATAAAGGAGCTGGAAAGATGGCTCAGTGGTAAAGAGCACTGGTTGCTCTTGCAGAGGACCTGGGTTTGATTCCTAACACCAACATGGCGGCTAATACCCACCTGTAAGTCCAGCTCCAGGGGAATTGGACACCCTCTTCTGACCTCCAAGGACACTGCATGACATGAGTGCACTCACATACATTCAAGGAATACACTCATACACATAAAATAAAAATAATAAACATTTTTTTAAAAGATGGTATAAAGGTTGACCAGGCAGTAGAAATTCATCCACAGTACAGAGTATAGCAAGAATTTTTACCAGCAAGGATTCAGAGTCCAACTGGGAAGATGTGCAATTTGCACTAATGTGGGCAATTCTAATTCCATACAAAAAACTAAAAAGAGGGAAAAAAATCAAGACAAAAAACTTTAGATCAAGAATTCAACAGTCAGCTGATGTGGTGACTCAGGTCTTTAATCCTAGCACTCCAGAGGCAGAGGCAGATGGATTACTTCGAGTTGGAGGCCAGCTGGAGCTATAGAGACCATGTCTCAAAAAGACCAAAAAAAAAAAAAAAAAAAAAAAAAAAAAAAAAAGATATTCAACAGTCAACTCTTCAAAAATAAGCTTACTGACCAATGGGTAGTAACAAACAATGACAAAAGAGTTCATTTAAAAGTACATGGGAATTTGCTAGCATGACCTCATTTTCTACACAGGCAATCTAGGTTTTCAACCATTTCTTTTCTCCATACTGTTAAAATCCATTCAAAATACCACCACCACTTATAAATTCACTGAAGCTTAAAGAATAAGGAAGCTAAAGGAAAGACATGTTTCAGTTAAAATATATTCTACAAGTCAGGCATGGTGGTGCACACCTACAATCCCAGCACTCAGGAGGCAGAGGTGGCAGATCTCTGTGAGTTCAAGGCCAGCCTAGTCTATATGGGCCAGCTGCAGCTACGGGAGACCCTGTCTCAAAAAAAAAATCAAGTAAATAAATAAATAAAATAATAAAATCTATTCTATGAATAAGCAGAGTAAGAGGACTAGAGACATAGTTCAGCGGTAGAGAGCATCCACAGTATTCACAATGTTCTGTATTCGATCACTAGCACCACTGAAAACAGAAAGCAAAAAAGCCCAGATTCTTTAGACTACATGCCTCACATAAGGCACCTTGCTATATCTTAACGCATTTACACATGTCCTGAGAGATGCTGGAGTGTCACACTAAATCAGTATCACTGTACTCCTTAACTGTAATATAAACACTAACACAAAGAAGGAGAATTTGGATTTTAACAGTAGCTATGAAGGGCAATATCTAAAATAACAAAGGACTAACACATACCTGGTTTCGAAGAGGCTGTTGTTGTGATGGCCGATCTCTATGTGTGTGACTTTCTCGTGTTATTGCAGAAGCGCCAGAATCTACATGAACTGACCCTACTGGAGTAGGCTAGAAAATAAAAGTCAAATGGGGAGAAGTTTAACAATACTTCTGCAAAGGACAATATCATTTTAATTCTTATAGAGCAGGAATAATTCTTTTTCTTTCAAGTTATCTTGTTTCCCAGTTCGGTCATTTACAAAAGGGAATGTAGTCTGGTCCTCAACAATTCACTGGAGAGTAGGACACCTTAGAAAGTCAAAAACTGTTTGATAACATATCTGTTAGCACACTCTCGGGTACTATGGACCTCTGGTTGGAACAGTGAATCCATTTCTATGGGGCTGGGCTCCACTGTTAAAGAAGCTAAGACTTCATAGCAGACAGCACAAACTTGAGAATCATATAAAAAAATGTGCAAAAAGTGGCTTAAATTCTAGTATTCAAGGGGCTACAAGTTATAATCTTAAAAAGGTGAAACTCACTAGAGCAATCTATTGGTGGTACTTTGAAAAGTTTGGTAAAGTGCAAAGAATTTCCCCCCCAAAGATTTAAGCAGAAAGAACGAGTAGAAAGGTGGGACAGTGCTAGTGAGAAAGGAAGTAATTTATTTCTTTTTTTAAAAAAGGATACTTGAAGCCAGGCATGGTGGAACATGCCTGTAGTTCCAGCACTTGGGAGGCAGAGGCAGGCGGATCTCTGTGAGTTCAAGGCCAGCCTGGTCTACATAGTAAGTTCCAGGACAGCTGGGGCTACAGGGAGACCCTGCTTCAAAAAGACAAAAAAAAAAAAAAAAAAAAGGATACTTGGGGCTGGAGAGATGGCTCAGCAGTTAAGAGCACTGACTGCTCTGCAGAGGACCGGGGTTCAATTCCCAGCACCCACATGGAGGCTACGAACCGTCCTTAACTCCATCTCCAGGGGAATCCAAAGCCCTCTCCTGACCTCTGTTGCACGACACGGGTGCACTCACATACACGCAGGCAATACAATCATACACAGAAAAATAAATATTTAAAATTTTTATTATTATTATTTTTATTATTTTAAGTGTATAAGTGTAAAATAAAAATATTTAAAATATTTTATTATTATTATTAAGTGTATGAGTGTATTGCCTGCATGTATGTGAGTGCACCCATGTCATGCAGTGCTGTGGAAGTCAGGAGAGGGCTTCGGATTCCCCTGGAACTGGAGTTGAGGACGGTTCGTAGCCGCCATGTGGGTGCTGGGAATCGAACCCCGGCCCTCTGCAAGAGCAGTCAGTGCTCTTAACCACTGAGCCATCTCTCCAGCCCTGAAAATAATAAATATTTAAAAAAAAAAAAAAAAGGATACTTACGGCCCGGCCAGGCATGGTGACTCATACCTTTAATCCCAGCACCAGGGAGGCAGAGGCAGGTGGACTCTATGAGTCCAACCTGGTCTCTATAGCCAGTTCCAGGGCAGCTGGGGCTACAGGGAGACTCTGTCTTACAAAAAAAAAAAAAAAAAAAGGATACTTACGATAGGCCTTCCAACCCAATCATAGGCATAGTCAAAGGTGTAGCCTTTCCTTTCAAAAAGATCCGTGAAAAGGGTCCGTAAATATTCATAATCAGGTTTTTCAAAGAAGTCTAATCGCCTGACATAGCGAAGGTAGGTTGCCATCTCCTCTGTTAGGAAAGAGGTAAAAATCCATGCTTGTTAGCCGAATGCCTCTCACAGGGGTAAGTTCTAGCCACACAAATATTTGTACAGATTTCCTAACACTATTTTATTTATGGACCACATGGGCTAGATTATCCTTCTAGCCTCCTACCTGGAAAGTTCTCACAAAGCACTTCAATAGGAGTATTCCTTTTGGTATCACCAATTTTTTGATATCTCTCTTTTAATGTATCAGCCTGTAGAAAGTAAAGAAAAGGAAGTTACCTAGAAAGACATGTTAAATAAGAGGTTAATGTTTTCAGACACAATAGTTATTTTCTAAGATTTTCTATATTTCATTATGTGAATATGTGTAAATATATGTATGTCTGTGTGGTTATAGCCACACGAGTGCAGGTACCTGCAGAGGCCCAAAGAAAGTGTCAGTTCCTTGGAGCAGGAGTTACAGGTAGTTGTGTGTCACTTGATGTGGCAAATGGGAAATGAAATCAGGTGCTCTACAAGAAGAATGTGAGCTCTTAATCACTGAGCCACACCTTGAGTCCTCACGATGGTTATTTTCATTCAAATTGGCAGGATTTGTTAGTGGATCTCAATTTTTTCTAACAAATAATAATGTATAGAGATGGTGTGTTTAGATATAAACAAAGATCTGCTGAGTCCTAGAAAGTTTCACTTGCAAATATGTTTAATAGTCTGAGATTAGATGAACAGATAGGATAAGAAAATAAAAACATTATGCAGCAGTGTTTTCAAATTTTCAAAATCTCCCATGGTCACTAAAAGTTCAATAGATCATTTCTAAAATAGGATTAAAAGCACTGTCTTACTCAAGTGAAGGAAACAGATACAGTCCTCTTATATACATATTGCCAAGGTAAAAGACAGACAAGAAATAAAACATCTTTTAAATCATATGTTTCCAAGGTTGAAGATGTAGCTTAGTGGTTTGAGGGGGGCTTTCTGGACAGAAAATAAAGTTATCAGTACAGAAAAGGCACTGATAATAGACCAGTGTATGTCAGTGGTCCAAAGCAGCCCAAGCATGGCATATTCAGGACTGTAACTAGGGAGTTCCTGCACTTTGCAGACTTCATTATTCTCTAGCTAGTCTGCTGCATTCAGATTTAAGCAACAGTGAACTAAGTAAGTTGGAGAGATTCTAAATCCACTACTACCACTAAAATGGTGGTCTCATGGTCCATGAACGTTTCAAGCAAGCACTAATGCTTGATATTAATGAACTGTTTGGCTCTATGATTAGCAAGTAGGATGTATAACTAACTATTTGAAACCTGTTACTATCAATGAGAAGACACATATGACTAGAAGATTATGGGTGAGAGCTGTCAGGAGAAGAATTTAAGGGCAAAGAAAAAAATTACCAAAGAACAGGAGGCTCTGGCTGTAGATCGGAGAAAGAGCATTAGCCTGGCATGTATAAGGCACTAGGTTCAGTCACAGAATGAATGGGTACAGGCGACCTTACTTTCTACAACAATGCCATGGAAAGCACAGGAAAATGAATCATTTTGCCCTTCTAGAGGGAGGGGGTGTAGGAATACCCCAAGCCACAGATTAAGTTTCTTTCCATGCTAATATGTTGAAATAAATTACAACTAAAAGTATGCTTCACACTTAACTACCTAAAGGGACTTAAGAAGGGCTAGAAGTTTACACTTCCCATTCTAACAGTCACAGAGTACTTATAATGCTTTTTTTGTTTGTTTCTTCTTATTTTTTGAGACAGGGTTTCCCAGCTGGCCTGGAACTTACTATGTAGACCAGACTGGCCTTGAACTCACAGACATCTGCCTGCCTCTACCTCCAGAGTGCTGGGATTAAATGAAAACTACACGTTTGCAATAAATAGCTATTATTTGAAAAGAAATTTATTCAATAATGAATTTGAACACCAATGTGAAATCTTTTTTTTTTTTTCATTTTAATTCAGGTGAGTCCTTTGCTTATGTAGGATAAACAAATATTTTCCTTTTCCCCTTTGGAGCCTGGAAAAACCCTGCTGACTTTTCTGGTAAAATGTGCAGCAGCTGCTGTCATCAATTTGTTTCAGAAATTCCCTGACACCCTGGGAACACTCCTGCTACATAATGACAGTAGAGGAGGGACACCAACACAGAGAAAGCAGCACTGGCAAGGCAGGGAGGGAACAGGGAAGAGATCACCAAAAACACAAAGCAGCAAGGATTATTCTTTATTTGGCAAAGAAGCCAAATGTGAACAAACCAGAGCTCTCAAAGCCCAGGTGAGCACTTACAATGTGAACTAATATAACTCATCCCTGCTTCTCATCGCTGAAGTCAACCTTCCCCTTTGTGCTTCTTAGAGACAACAAGCTAGCAGTCCTTTCATTAACAACTGAGCAGAGAGACAAAGCCCTCCCTCCACTGAGCACTTTCAAGGATACCTTGAGTCCTTGCCAGGGTAGGCTGCCACGGAGGAAATACATGAACATATGGCCTAGGGCTTCCAAATCATCTCTTCGGCTTTGCTCTGAGAGGGAAGACAGATCACACATTATGTTTGCAGTTATTAAGGCAGAAAGAGCTTTATAACCAAGTAATCCCTTCAGAACCCCTTCTGCACTAGAAAGGCTCTGCTTACTAATTCTTTGTGTATTTATACCAGGAATCAAATTTTAGTTCAAACCAAACCAAACCAAATCAAAACAAAACAACAACAACAAAAAACAACCAAAAAAGCCCCCAGTGTGTGGACTTCGTCTGTTGCTAGCAAGGAAACAACAAGTGAAAAGAACAAATATTAAATTAAAACCCAGTCTCAGTGCTGACAGTGGACAAACCACTCCTTACTCAATGTTGTCACCTGCTTGAAAGTGAGATCATAAGTAAATGAGCAAGTACTTCTAGTATAGGGACTGTGATTGCCCTTTGGGTTCCACCAGGACACTAAGCAGTTGAAGCTATTTAAATAGTAAATTCTGGATAGGGCTGCAAAGAAACAACTTGCAGAATGACCAGCATACATGCTTAGCAATTTTTATTCATTATAAAGTTAACACTTAGAATTCAGTTTCAAATAAGCAAAAAACAATGCATCATTTTTTGGTTAATATTCCTCCACCTGTACCATATATCCCATAATCATTTAAAAAAAACTTTAAATCAAGCATCTCAAAGAAACTTTAAAAGTTTATCACTAAGGTGTCCTCTACAGGTACACAAACAAGTTGGTATTCTTGGAGCATAACTAAAGTTATTAGGTTTTTCTTTCCTTTGAAATAGGAAGATGAACTGTCAGGCATGGTGGCACAAGTCTTTAATCCAAGCACTCAGGAGACAGAGGCTGGTGGATCTCTGTAAGAGCAAGGCTAGCCTGGTCTACATAGCAAATTCCAGGTCAGCTGCAGTTATGGGGGGGGCGCTATCTCAAAAATACAACCACTCCCCCTGGCCCCCCAAAAAAAGTAGAAGTAGGAAGATGAATTACTAACTGGAGAATAGTTAAATTTACAACTTCATCTAAGAAAACATACCATTTTTTAGAAGACTTTATTATTTATTTATGTCTCCCTGTAGCCCCAGCTGTCCTAGAACTCGCTATGTAGACCAGACTGGCCTTGAAGACTTTATTTTTATTTTATGTGTTTAAATAAGTGTTTTGCCTCCATGTCTGTAAGTGTACCATGTGTGTGCCTGGTGCCTGCAGAAGCAAGAAGAAGGGGTCGGTTTCCCTGGAACTGGAGTTAAGGATGGTTGTTAGCTACCATGTGGGTGCTGGGAACTCAACCTGAGTCCTCTGCTGAGTCATCTCTCCAGCCCCAAGAAAACATATTATTTGTATGTCAACTGAGTATTAATATATGCCTAGTGTAGCTCTGGCTGGCCTGGAACTCACAGAGATTCACCTACTTTTACCTCCCAAGTGGTGGGATTAAAGGTGTATGCTGCCACACCCAGCTTCTTTTAAAAATATTTTATTTAACCACACTGGTGGAACTAATCTTCTTGGATGTTTAACAGCAATACTTTGATGCCTATACTAATCTGGTCAGAGGGACTTAAAGGACAGTTTTTTGTTCCTTGCCCTCCAAGTTCGACTATGGAGCATCTCTCAAAATGTACTGTAACTGTGGTAAGTCACCTGCTGTCTTGTTCAGGGAGGCCATGGAGACCCAACCAGATGGACTTGAACCAGTGTCCAGTCTATAAAGAGGAGGGTCAACTCAGAGTAAACATTTCCTCCACTGCTTCCAAATGAAGCCAGCCACAGTCAAGCAGGACTTTTGACTTATCTTTATATAGATGGAACTGGTGAAAGAAAGGAGCCAGGGGCTCCTCCCAAGCCCATGTGACCCCTGAGGAACAGATCCTCAAATGACCTGAAGAGTAAAAATAAATTGGTTTATTTGGGCTGACTTTGATGATTTTGTTCCTAACAGGACAGTGCTATTCAGGTGTAGGACTTTAAATCTTGGCCTACAATACTGTAGTGCCCACCTGCAGCTGAGGGAAACAACTCACTACTCTAAAATGATACTGATTCTAGCCTCTCCAACCGTTATCAAAGTGCCTGAAAACAAATCCTGAGTCCATCACTCTCGAGTCCAGCCTTGGCAGACAAAAAAAAAATGAGGAACCCAATAGAGGGATGCTTTTGGAAGCTCTCATCAAGAAATTCCAACAGACTCATATGAACATGTGAAATTTGCCCTGTTCTGACTTTTTTCTGGATCCCTGAATAGAACTTGTAATGCTAATTACTCTTGCTTTTGCTTTTACTTCTCCTTCACATCTCCTATTCACCACTCAAGGACTTTCTTTTCTCCCTACATATAAGAGTTATGCAATTGAGGGACTGAAGAGATGGCTCTGCGGTTAAGAGCATTGACTGCTCTTGCAGAGGACCCAGGTTCAATTCCCAGTACCCACATGGCAGCTACGAACCATATTTAACTCCAGGGGAATTTGAAGCCCTCTTCTGACCTCCGCGACATTGCATGACACTGGTGCACTCACATACATGCAGGCAATACACTCATACACATTAAAAAAAAAAAAAAGAAATATTTTTTTTTTTAAAAAAGAGTTATACTATTTGGGAGTCTTTTAGATAAGACTCAATGAAGGGGTACACCAACTACCTCACCCTGCATCCTTGTTCAGCATGGAAGAAGCCAGAGTGGTCTGAGTCCCAATTCCCTATCGGCAATATGGGTAAGCTCTTCAGAGGATAGTGTGATAAGAATAGGAGGTAGGAATTGGCTTGGCAGTTAAGGTAAAAAGACCCCAAAGAAAAGCAGCCAGTTTCTTGGCTAAAAGTCAAAATGTCCTTGGGCCTCTTAGCAACATACCCTGTTTCAAAGGCCAAAAAATTCAAAAGTATTTGGGAGCTTTTATCTAGTTCTTAAAAGACTGTAGGGTTACCTCTTCAGAGGAGGGAATGTTAAGAGTAGCAAAAAGGCCCATTTTAAAAAAAAGAGAAAAAGTACATGAGGTTGTCAGAAAAAAATGATGGGGAGACATGGGAGGAATTGGAGGGGAGAGTGTGGGCATGGATTTGATCAAAACACCTTATATGCATGTATAAAACTCTCAATAATTTTTTTAAAGTTAAAAAATATTTATTATTTTTATTTTGAGTGCTTTTGCATGTATACAAGTGCACCTGTATCATGCAATGCCTGAAGAGGCCAGAAGATGGCACCAGATCTCTTGGAACTAGAGTTACAGACAGCTGCTAGCTGCCATGTGGGTGCCAGGAATCACACTCTGGTCCTCTACAAGAGTAGCTAGTACTCTTAACCACTGAGCCATCTCTCCAGCCCCCATGCCCCTCCCCTTTTTTTAAAAGACTATACCTCTATTTCTAATTTGCCATCTATGGTTCATTATAGATATTCTATTCATTTACTTATCCATTTATTTAGCTTAAAAAAACTTTATTTTTGGTGTACTGAGCTAGGATTTCACATAATATAAGCTGGCCTCAAACTCAGTGTGTAGCTGAAGATGATGCTCCTGCCTTCATTTCACAAGTGCTAAAATTACAGGCATGTGCCCCTAACTTGATATGTGTTTACTTTTTTTTTTTTTTTTTTTTTTTTTTTTTTTTTTTTTTTGGTCTTTTTGAGACAGGGTCTGCCTGTAGCCCCAGCTGGTCTTGAACTCACTTTGTAGACCAGGCTGGCCTTGAACACACAGAGATTTGCCTGCCTCTGATGGGACTAAAGGGGTGTGCCACCACGCTGGCTGTGTGTATATTTTTTAGAGCCAAGTTTATGGCTTTATTAAAATAAATTACAAGCCTCGTGTGGTGGCACATGACTGCAATCCCAGCACCTGGGAGGTAAGACAGGAGGATCAAGATTCAAAGGGCCTGGGCTACATGAGACCCTGATTCAAAGAAGAAGAAAATTTAATAAGTATGTAAGGACTGAAAGACTACACCTTTTTTTTTTTTGAGACAGTCTAATACACACACACACACACACACACACACACACACACACACACACACTCCCCTCCCAGCCATGCTGGTCTCAAACTTGCAATCTTCTTGCCTCAGTCTCCCAAAATGTTGGGATTATAAAATACACTGCCATGCTGCTGAACACTACCTTCAACTTGACTGTGCTTTTGTTGTGCAGAAAGTAATCCAAGATTGTTATATAGCCAGGAAAGCCACAAACTAATTCAAAATATAAAAATATGCTTAAGTGTTGCCTCAAATTATAAGAAATCTGCATGAAAAAGAATGAAGAGTACTACTGTAAACCTGGAGGTTTATAAATTGGGAGGACACTGGCCTAGGAGGCAGGAGAACCTATTACTGTTGTTTTGCTAAACTGTCAAACCACCTTCTAAATATTTATGTTTAGACCCACAGATTAGCGTTGCTCTCAACCCTGATTAGAAAAGCTTCTTTTTGCAGTGGGCAATAGTCAATGCAGAGGCCTGTAACAGGTAAAAATGCTGAAAATAAGGGTCTGTTGAGTGTTTAGCCCTAAATGGGCTATATATAATAAGAACCCCCCAGCAAAGTGCAGGGGTCATACAGGAAGAAGTGATGGAAAAAATATAAAAGCTGGAGGACAGGGAGGAGGTGTTATGAAACGCTGTCTTCTGGACATGACATGGCTAGTACACTTAAGAGCCCACAGCAACTACAGTTACCTGCACAAGATCAAGTCAATAATTCCAACATGGATGGAGGAGCCATTCATGAGGTTCAACCCTCAGCTGAGGACCTACTGAACTGATGGTTGTTAGGGAAGTGGGGGTGGGTGCCACTCTCCTTCTGGGATATGTCTACTTGTAGGATGCCCATGTTCATGAAAGCATTAACTGGACTAGGTGGGTCATTTAAACAAAACAGAACAAAAAAGGACAAGAAGGTGGGAGGAGCATGTGTCTGGGCGAGGTCCTGGGGGAGCTGGAGGGAAGAGTTGGTGATGGATATAATCAAGGTACAGTGTGTGTGTGTGTGTGTGTGTGTGTGTGTGTGTGTGAAATTGTCACAGAATAAATAAAAACTTTTTGAGACAGGGTCTCACTGTAGACCTAGCTGGCCTGACTGGCCAGGAACTTACTCACTATGTAGACTTCATCTCATAGAGATCTGCCTGCTTCTTTCTTCCAAGTGTTGGGATCAAAGGCATGCATCACCATGCCCAGGAAATAAAACCAATGTTTAACAAAAAGAATGACTGGTACTCTACAGGATAGACAAAGAAATGATGACTTAAAAAAAATTTCTGCTGGGCGTGGTGGTGCACACCTTTAACCCCAGCACTCGGGAGGCAGAGGCAGGCTGATCCCTGTGAGTTTGAGGCCAGCCTGGTCTCCATAGCAAATCCAGGCCAGCTAGGGCTACAGGGAGACCCTGTCTCAAAAAGACGAAAAAAAAAAGAAAAAAAAAACTTCTAACACCAGGTATGGTGGTGTACACCTTTAGTCCCAGCACTCATGAGGCAGAGGCAGGTGGATCTCTGTGAGTTTAAGGCCAGCCTGATCTACAAAGCAAGTTTCAGGCCAGCTGGGGCTACAGGGAGACCCTGTCTCAAAAAGACAGACAAAAACCAAACCAAAACAAAACAACAACAACAACACACACACAAAAAAAAAAAAACCCAAGAAAAAACTTCTATCAAGGGCTGGAGAGATTGCTCAGAGGTTAAGAGTACTGGCTGCGATTAAAGGCGTGCACCACCACACCCAGCTATTTTATTTATTTTTATGTGTATGAATGTTTTGCCTGCAAAGTGCACTAAATACAATGCCCGCAGAGGCCAGAAGAGGGCATCAGATTCCCTGGAATTGGAGTGTAGCTATAAGCCCCAGAGTCTCCCCTTCTGGAAAAAGAAATTTTGAAAATAGCAGTATGAGCTGGGTGTGGTGGCGCATGCCTTTAAAATTCCTAGCACCAGGGAGGCAGAGGCAGATGGATCTCTGTGAGTTTGAGGCTAGCCTGGTCTACATAGCAAGTTCCAGGGCAGCTGGGGCTACAGGGAGACCCTGTCTCAAAAAGACAAAAAAGAAGCAACAGTATGATGGAAAGCCTTGATTTTTTTGTTTTTGTTTTTATTTTTGAGACAGAGGTCTCATTCTGTAACCCAGGCTGGCCTTGAACTTGTGGTGATCCTCCTCCCTCTGCCTCCACAGTGTTGAAATTACAGGGATGTGACATTATGCCTGGCAAGAAGGAGGGTTAAAAAATGTGAAAAGGTGGGCTGGTGAGATGGCTCAGCGGTTAAGGGCACTGAATGCTCTTGCAGAAGACCCAGGTTCAATTCCTAGCACCCACATGGCAGCTAACAACCATCTGCAACTCCAGGGGATTCGATGCCTTCTTCTGACCTCCAAGGGCATTCATTGTATGATATTGGTGCAATTATACACATGCAGACAATAAACTCATACACATAATAAATAAATAAATACATACATAAAATAAAATAAAAAATAAAAGTGAAAAGGTGATGATAAAGGGAAAGAGGAGACATCCATGACTGGGGATATAGTTCAGTGGTAAAGGGTTTGTTTAGCATTATTAGGCCCTGAATTCAAAGTTCCCAGAACTAAAAAGAAAAAAAAAAAATCAAAATCATTAAAAATAGCCAGCATGGTAGTGTACACCTTTAGTCCCAGCACGGGAGAAAGATATGAATGGATCTCTGTGAGTTCAAAGCTAAGAAAGGTAGGAAGGAGATAATCTGACACTTTTGATTATATGGCTTGTCTTAAGTTTGACATGAAATATTATACATAATTAAAAACAGAAACAATTACACACAAACTCTGTTAATAGAACATAAGAAACACAAATGAAGGACTGAAGAGATAGCTCAGTGATTAAGAGCACTGACTGCTCTTGCAGAGGACCCAGGCTTGGTTTCTCACAGTGTCACCCTACTCTCCCACTACCTGTAACAAGAGGCCCTTGGTAATTAAAAAAAAAAAAAAAAAATTTCACGGGGCTAGAAAGATGGCCCAGCAGTTAAGAGCACTGATAGTGCTTACAGAGGATCCAGGTTCGATTCCCAGCACCCACATGGCGGCTACAAACTGTCCTTAACTCCAGTTCCAGGGGAATTAGAAGCCCTCTTCTGATGCACGGTACACTCACATATATGCAGGCAATACACTCAAACACATAAAATAAAAAAAATAAAATATTTTTTAAAACTTCACTAGGCATGGCTGAATTTCAGTTAGTTGAGCAGTAGAAGGCAAACTCTCCACAGATTTTTGAAAATGTCAAACACTAGAAAAATAAAGTAGCCTTTCAAATCCCAAGAAGGATAAAAAACAGCTGAGGAAGATGGACCGGGAAAAATAATGGCTCCGAAGTCAGGTGAATGACCTAGGTGACCTGGGCTCACCATTTCTAGTAAATTCAATCCAGGAAGTTAAAGTACGACCAAGTCACCTACTCACTCAGTTTCCTACATGAAAATAAAGAAGCTGACTTAAAGAATTTGAAAAAAAATAATTTTTGAGCTCTAAAATTCTAATATAACAATAAAACATTAGGACTTAAAAAAGAGCAAAACCCAGAATGTGTTTATTTTTATACTTATTTGGACCCCCCCACACACCATTTCCACATGCCTCTTGATTTTTCAAAAAGGGTATTTTCATTTTCAAAAAAAAGGTTTCCCAGCACTCAGAAGGCAGAGGCAGGCATATCTCTATGAGTTCAAGGCCAGCCTGGTCTACATAGCGAGTTCCAGGCCATTTGGGGCTACAGGGAGACCCTGCCTCAAAAAGACAACAACAACAAAAATGTTTTCAACACTACAGTATTGAGAGGCTTACTTTCAGCTTATAAGAAAGATGTGCATGCCTTACATGTATAACACCCAGAATTCTAGCCTAAATGTATTTTCTTGAAAGAAAAAGGGCAGTGTAACCAAGTGTTCTCACTCTAATTTTAATCTAAGTTCAGCTGCCTCAGCAGGGCTTAATCAGTGGGAAGGTGGCTCATCTGATGTGGAAATGTCAGAGATAGCTTTTTCCCTTGCTTTCCCTCCATTACAAGATGAAAAGTAATTCCAAGTCATTTGACAACACATTTCCCAATGTCTTTCCCCCTCATTACAACTTACAAAATGGAACACACTTAAAAACCAGTAACATTAGAGCTCCTATGCAAATTTCTCTAGTGTGATACCTAAGACAGAGTTCCTCTTTTTTTAAGACAAGGTCTCACTATGTAGCCCTGGATGGTCTGGAAGTTGCTAAGTAGTCCAGGCTGGCCTCAAGATCACAGAGATCCAATCTTTGTTGGGATTAAAGGTGTGTACCACCACACCTGGCTATGAGTAATCTCTGTAATATGCAGGGAATAAAATATGGTGACAGACTAAAGAATTTTGGAACTCAGGAAACTCAAGTTTGGAGGTCAACTCAAAAGTTCTATCAGGAATGGCAGCATATGAAGACATGAAGGGTTTTAGTACAATACAGAGTAGATGATCAAAATATACCTTGTTGAATAATAATGATAACCATCTTATGGCATGATCCTACTATGATGAAACTTTAGGGTAAATGTTTTATACACATTATCCCATTATTGCTGTTACAAGAACTATTATAATACCTATTTTTTTTAATTTATTTATTTAATTTTTGGTCTTTTTGAGACAGGGTCTCCCTGTAGTCCCAACTCGCCTGGAACTCACTCTGTAGGCCAGGCTGGCCTCAAACTCACAGAGATCCTCCTGCCTCTTCTTCTCAAGTGCTGGGATTAAAGGCATGCACCACCACACCCAGCTATTTTTTTTAAATTTACTTATTTATTTTATTTTATTTATGTGTATGCATGTATTGCCCCGTAGGTTAAGTCCACCTGTGTCTTGCAATGCCCGAAGAAGACAGAAGAGGCTGTTCAATCCCCTGGAACTGGAGTTATGGACAGTTGTTAGCTGACATGTGGGTGCTTGGATTCGAACCCGGGTGTTCTGCAAGAAAAGTCAGTGTTCTCAACCAAAGTTTATTTATTATTATTATTTTTTTTTTTCTTTTTGAAACAGGGTCTCCCTGTAGCCCCAGCTCGCCTGGAACTCACTAGGTAAACCAGGCTAGCCTCAAACACAAAGAGATCTGTGCCACTAAGCCTGGCATTATTTATTTTATGTGTATAAGTGTTTCCCCTAGAACTGGAGTTATGGATGGTTATTAGCCAAGTAGGTGCTAAGACTCAAACTCAGGATCTCTGGAAGAACAGCAAATGCTGTTCCATCTAACTGCTGAGCCATCTCTCCAGCCCCAATCATACCTTTTTTTTTTTTTTTTTTTTTTTTTGAGAAGGTCTCCCTGTAGCCCCAGCTGTCCTGAAACTCACTATGTAGACCAGGCCAGCTTTGAACTCACAGAGATCTGCCTGCCTCTGCCTCCCAAGTGCTGGGATTAAAGGCGTGCACCACCACGCCAGGCCGATACTTATTTTTTTAATGAGAAAACAAGCCTTGGGTGGAAGTTTCCTGGACTGGACCAAAAACACAATTATTAAGAGACAAGATTTGGTGGTACACGCCTTTAATCCCAGCACTCAGTAAGCAGAAGCAGGCAGATCTCTGTGAGTTAGAGGCCAGCCTGGTCTCCATAGGGAATCCAGGCCAGCTGTGGCTACAGTGAGACCCTGTCTCAAAAGAGACAAGAGAAAGGGGGATACAAATCTTTTCTCTCTCTCTTTCTTTTCTTTTTTGAGACAGGGTCTCCCTGTAGCTCTAGGCATATACCACTATGCCTGGCTGTATCCCACTTTTTAAACTATTACATTTTATCTTTTAGAAATACAAATGGATATCCACCCCCTTAACAATAGGAAGCAGATGCCTTTAGTTCCAGCCTGAAAGAGGCAGAGGCAGGTGGATCTCTGTGAGGTCAAGGTCAACCTGGGCCACACAGTGACTTCGAGGCTTCAAGGCGGGCTGGGACTAGGGAGACCCAGTCAAAAAACAACAAATGGGCTGGAGAGATGGCTCAGCGGTTAAGAACACTGACTGTTCTTGCAGAAGATCCGGGTTCAGATCCCAGCACCCACATGGCAGTTAACAACTGTCCGTAACTCCAGTCCCAGGGGATCCAACAGCCTCTCTGTCCTCCGTGGGCATTGCACAACACAAGTGCACTTATATACATGAAAGTAATACATGCATACACATTAAAAAAACCACCAAACAAAAAAATCAAAAATAAAACAATAGGATGCAGACAGAACAATTTACATCTTTTTAGTTAAGCCAGAGAGTAAAGAATCTAATAGTACTGTTTACATAGGATGATGGTGTTCAAACATTTCTTTTTCTTTTTCTTTTTTTTTTTTGTCTTTTTGAGACAGGGTCTCCCTGTAGCCCCAGCTGACCTGGAATTAGCTATGTAGACCAGGTTGGCCTTGAACTCACAGAGATCCACCTGCCTCTGTCTCCTTAGTGCTGGGACTAAAGGCGTGCGCCACCACACCCAGCTCAAATGTATTTTTTTCAATCCTAGGAAGTTTTTCCAGAAATAAAACCTTTCTTCAAAGCAGGTCAAGGTGGTACCTGCCTTTAATCCCAAGAGGGGCAGGCAGATCTCTGTGAGATGGAGGACAACCTAGTCTACATAGTGAATTCCAGGCCAGCTGGGGCTACAGGTAGATCCTGTCTCAAAAAGACCAAAACAAAGAACAAAAAATAAAACCTTCCTTCCATGGAAGCCCAATACATAAACAAATAAAAAGGGGAAGTTTTAACTAACTTATTTAGAAAAGACTTTTTAAAAAAGATATGTAGCCAAGTCTGTCCTCAACTTGATCTTTCTTCCTTAGCCTCGTATACTATATCTACGTGTCACTATGCCTGGCTGGGAAGCTTTTTTGTTTTTGTCTTTTTGAGAAGCTGGAAAGGGGCCCAGGTCTCTCCTTACTTGGACTTGCTACTGTTCCTCAGACAGGTATTATCTTCCAAATACTCTCTCTAACAAGCCAAGTGTTTGGTCTTGATTGGAGCTTATAGCTGTATTTGTGCAGGCTATTTGTCCCTCCCCTAAAAATAAGATTTATAGTTAAACAAAATACATACTCATACAGAGCTCTTCCTTGAATAACTGTGCAAGATATGCAAGTCTAGGGGGCTGGAGAGATGGCTCAGAGGTTAAGAACACTGGTTGTTCTTGCAGAAGACCCGGGTTCAAATCCCAGCACCCACATGGCAGCTAACAACTGTCCATAACTCCAGTCCCAGCCTCTTCTGACCTCCGTGGGCATTGCACGACATGGGTGTACTTACCTACATGCAGGCAATACATGCATACACACTAAAAAAAAAAAAGATATGCAAGCCTAATCCATGTTTGAGAGAAACCCTTGTCCCTAACATAAATACTAGACTGATGTCTTCCTCAAGACTGTCCATGTAGCGAGCAATACACAAGTAAATACTGGTCTCATTATTAAACCCACTCAAATATTATCAGACTGTTACAGTAATTCAAGTTCTGACATTGCTGAGAAACAAAGTCTCTAAAAACATAGTTGAAAGAATTAAGAGTCCATAAGTACTAAGATACTTGAGAACATCATTAACTTACCATTTGTTCTCTCGAGTACAAAAATCACTTACCTTGTACAAGCTGTAATGCACAGCAGGGATAAGAGTGTTACTGGAATAGAAAGCTGTTCAAATAACCTGCCCCTTTAAACACACCTTTGCCAAGATGCGTGTTGATAGACATGTATCTTGCAGTTCCAGTTAAGCTTTTGTGCTCCCTGTAAGGTATGTGTTTTTTGGTTTCAGGATCAATGTATTCCTTGGCCAGTCCAAAGTCTATAATATGTATTACATGTTCTTTCTTATTGCCTTGTCGGCCAATCAAGAAGTTCTCTGGTTTGACATCTCGGTAAATGAGATTCTTTGAGTGTACATATTCCATTCGAGAAAGCTAAAAGAAAGGGAAAAATGGTGGAAATAACTTGAAGTATGCTGGGGAAAAATAAAAATACTTCTTTTTTCACTGTATTTATTATTTATGTATATGTTTGTCTATGTGTGTGTTGGGTGTGTACATGCATACACTTATAGATGTATGTGTGTAAAGGCTAGATGATGACTTGTAGGAGTTGGTTCTCTCTTTTTACCATGTAGACCCTAGGACTGAACTCAAGTTATAGGGCTTGGCAGCAAGTGCCTTTATCCATTTTGCCATCTCATCAGTCCCAAAATATTTCTTTTATTAGTTTTTATCCCCCTAATTTTTGTTTTTAGTATCACTATGCTGCCTAGGCTAGCCTTGAACTCTTGGACTTAAGTAATCCTCCTACCTCAGTCTCCCAAGTAGCTGGCACTATAGATGTACTAGTGTGCCTGTCTAGCAAAAGGTTGTGGTTACTAAAATAAAAACTTCTCTTAGTTATCACCCACTTTACTGAATTGCCTGATTTATATACAGGCAGTTGTGAGCCACCTGACTCCAGTGCTAGGAACTGAACTCTGGCCTTCTGCAAGAGCAGGACATAATAGTATGTACTTTTTGGTCTTTTTGAGACAGGGTCTCCCTGTAGCCCCAGCTAGCCTGGAACGCAATATTGTAGACAGGTAAGCATCGAACTCACAGAGATCCGCCTGCTCCCAAGTGCTGGGACTAAATGCGTGCGACACAACACCTGGCAGTATGCACTCTTATCTGTCGAATTATCTCTCATGCTCTAGGACTGGTTGATTTTAAGCCACTTCATAATTGAGAGAAAAGTAGTGTTGCCAAGTAAGGTATCAGACATCGGTGTCTCTGAGACAGGTGCCACTGCCACTTCACCTCTTGCCCACACTTTCCTATCCTCAGTTGAACAAGACTCTACAACCCTGCTCTCAGTGTTGCAGAAATAAGAAAACTGAGGCTCACTGAAGTCAATGTTAGCCTGACATCTGACAGCTAGTTGGCAGAAGCAGGACTGCAATTTTTACTCTATAGTAATGACAACCAAAATAGGAATGGTAACATTACATCAAACTTCATTAAATGTTTCTACCTACAAAGCTTTTCTTAGTATAGAAAGAAAAGCTTAAATATCTTAAATATTTGGAATTTAGACTCAAAGTTAATTTTCAAATACTTCCAAACTGTTACTGGATGATGGTGAGACCATTACTACTTCAAAATGAATAGACGTATCTGAAGGCTAACTGTGGTTGTCCATGCCCATCTGATCACTCAGGAGGTTGAGGCAGGAAGATGTTGAATTCAAAGCCAGTTTGAGCTATGGTAAAATACCATCTCAAAATATAAAAATAAAAAAATACATTTGAATTATTTTTCCTGAGGGCCTGACAAACTCTAAAACCAAAAACTGGCCTAAGAGCTTAAGCTGGTATTAGTGCATAACTACAAAGTCTCCTGGCCAGCCCAAAATATACAATATGCTGGAGAACTAAGGCAAATTCCTGGTCATATGACTTTTGAATGAGGATTAACATAGGGAATTTTCTAATTTTTAATACCAAGAGGAGGGCATGAGAAAACCTTATAGCTATGTGCCCAAAACCTATAAATAAAATGATGAAGAATTACTTGAATTTGTACAACTCCAACTATTCATGCTCTTTCTCTCTGATGTAAATTTTATGTTTTGACTTCAGTTTAGTGAAGGATTTTGCTCCAAGGTGCAAAGTCTTAAAACAGAGTAAATGCAGATGCAGTGCGACTTCTCTGAGTTACACTTTGGGAACCCTAAAAGTTGTGTGACCAAGAACTTGCCTTAGTTCTCTGGCATACTACATGCTCTGGGCTAGCCAAGGGCTTTGTGGCCAACTGGGAAACCAGCTCAGGAAACCAGCTCCTTTCAGAAAAGTTTGCCAGACTCACCTAGAAGGCCATTAAACCAGTAAAAATTAATTCACCAGGTGTCACTAAGGCTAATAAGTCATCAAAAGGCCCACAAGGAGATGGGTGAGGGACCTACCTATCTTCTGGAATAGCACACCAACTTACCAACTGGATGGCTATCATTAACACAGTCTTCAAAGTAAACGTTCGGTCACAGAGGTCAAACAGGTCCTCCAAGCTAGGGCCAAGGAGCTCCAGCACCATGGCATTGTACTTCCCACATGGCCCAAAGTAATACACCTGTGGGAGGCCTTCACCTGAAAGCAGAGGGGAAATGGAGTACAGAGTAGGAGACACAAAAACCAAAACAGAGGCAATTGCATTAGCAATGACTACGATATAAAATGCAGTCTGTGAGATTTCAATTTCCTTTCACAGTCCCTCCTGGAAAAGTTAAACTGTGCACAACAGCTTCAATGGGAACTATTTATGGATGGAAAAGGCTGTCATTGCACAATATGTTCAAATAAGCAGTTATTTAATACCAGAGTGCCGAAGGCATTTCCACTACTATATAAAAGAAAATGGTCCCTGATCCATTATTGGATGGGAGTGTATCTTCTGAAAAGATGCCTTAAAGTGCAATCTCATAAAAGGTTCAAAGGAAGCCTCACTGAGCTCAAAAGCCAGGCTAACAGACCTCCTTACATTAGCTGGTTTCATTAGCACTCCCTATGCTCACTGCCAAAGGCACAAGGAGCTATTTGTAACTGCTGCCCCCTGGAGAATTCACTGAAGGGGTGAGGTCTAAGAGATACAGCCTGGCCCTAGGCCAGCACAACTGTCTCTCTTCTCATAGGGAGTCTCTGAAGAGCTTTGTTTTCTATCAGCTAGAAGTCAACAGACACTTAGCATTTGGTTGCCGATAAGTAATCATGAAAGAAAAGGAGAAACTAAGCTTCCCAAACATGAAGCTGAAAACCTGGGCTTTCTCACCTAAATGGCAATTTGTGACAGAATTCACCCTTAAAGTGAATTATAAATGAGGTACTCAGTAAATGTTTATTAAGTGACACCATGAGAACCATGGATTCTTAAGAAGCTACAGAACATTTAAAAATTATCTCATCTTAGGAGGCAGAGGCAGGCGGATCTCTATGAGTTCAAGGCCAGACTGGTCTACATAAGTTCCAGGACAGCTGGGGCTACAGGGAGACCCTGTCTCAAAAAGACAAAAAAAAAAAAATCTCATCTCATCTAGCAGAAACATTTCCATCCCACATATTTAAGTATATCATGGTCTACAGTTAACTACTTTGTCAACTACTATTACCTTTCCTTCCAAGTTTAAGACAATAAAACCTCTTTCTTCCGTCTTTCCATTTATTTTTATTTTTAAAATTATTTTTATTTTTATTTGTGTGTATGCATTTGTGTGAATGTATGCCATATGTGCAAGTGTCCTCAGAGGGCAGAAGAAGGCACTGGATTCCCTGGAGCTGCAGTTACAGGAGCTTGTGAGCCACCAGACATGGTAGTGGAGCTGAACTTAGGTCCTCTGAAAGAACAGAAATTGTTCTTAATTGCAGAGCCATCTCTTCGACCCCCATTCTACATTTTTTATTTGGATAAAACATAGGCAGAGACAATATACAACTAATACTGCTTCTGCCTAACTGTGTATTTGGAGTTACTGTGAGTCATTACTATGAGTTATGCATATTTAATTATTTCATGTACAGCATTAATCTATCTTGTTCCTTTAGATACTAAACAACTTGAGTATTTCAATATGTTCATTCCTAGAATATATTATCTGCTAGATATCTGCCAGAATGTACTTTGTTCCCACTAATTCTGGAGTTATTTTTATTCTGTCTCCAAACAGAAACAAAATTTAATCTGGTGAAGTTTTTTTTTTCTCCTGTTGTTTTGAAGTCATCTTTCAGCTTATTTAAAACATACAAAGCATAACAGTTGTTTCCAATGAGTCCTACTGAAAAATCCAACATAGAATATTTACCAAAAGGATAATTACTTTTACTTATCAAACACATGATACATGGAATATCTTTAATTTTTCAATTTTTAAAAATTTTAATTGTGTATGAGTATGTATGTATGAGCATGTGTACAAATGAGTGAAGATGCCTATGGAGGCCAGAGGCGGCAGATACCCCAGGAACTTGGGTTACAGGCAGTTGTGAGCCACCTGACATGGTTGATGGGAACTGAACTCAGGTCCTCTAGAAGAGCAACAAGTACTCTTAACCACTGAGCCATCTCTCCAACTCAAGTCTGGGAATCTTAAATTTACATTCAGTATTTTTTTTTTCAAATTGTACTTATTTTATTTCACGTGTAGGAGTGTTTTGCCTGCGGGTATGTAAGTGCACCCATTTCATGCAATGCTCTCAGAGGCCAGAAGAGGGTATCATATCCCCTGGAACTGGAGTTAAAGACAGTTGTTAGCTGCCATGTGGGTGCTGGGAACTGAACTTGGGTCTTTTGCAAGAGCAACCAATGCTCTTAAGTGCTGAGCCATCTCTCTAGTCCACATTATTTCTCAATGTTGGTGATGCCTCTAAAATTTTATTTTCCTAATATAAATATTACAATCTTGTTTTCTTTTTTTCTTTTTTTCTTTTTTTGGTCTTTTTGAGACAAGGTCTCCCTGTAGTCCAAGCTGGCCTGGATTCCCTATGGAGACCAAGCTGGCCTCGAACTCACAGAGATCCGCCTACCTCTGCCTCTCAAGTGCTAGGATTAAAGGCATGTGCCACCATGCTCAGCTATAAATATTGCATTCTTAAAAGCTAGTTGTGGCAGAGGCTGTTAGCTGTCTGGCCAATATTCATTGTCCTTTTCTCCTTATTTACTAACAGAACTTGTTTGGGTGTATGGGTGTTTATGGGTATACAACACAAAAGTGTGTGCAGGTGCATGTACATTTTTGTGTACATGTGTAGAGCTCTGCAAGAGTCAATTTTCCATGCTGTTTCTCAGGGACTTGGAGCCTTCCAATCAGGCACACTGGCTAGCCAGTGAGCCTCAAGGATGCTCCTGTCTTTGCCTCCCCAATACAAGTGTGCACCACTGTACCTGACATTTTATACAGGTGCTGGGGGGGGGGGCGTCAAACTGAGGTTCTCATACTCATACAGTACAGTAAATACTTTACTAACCAAGTTATTTCATCTCCCCAGTCTCCACAATTTTTTTTTCTACTCTTTTCTTTTTCTAGGTTTTTTGAGACAGGGTCTCTCTGTAGCCCCAGCTGGCCTGAAACTCATTAGGTAGACCAGGCTGGTCTGGATCTCATAGAAATCAGCCTGAGCCCTGGGATTAAAGGCGTGTGCTATCACTCTGGGCCCCTGAATTTCTAATTGTTCCAAAAAGCAATCTGTACAGTTAGTCTGACTATAGGAATTACCAGTGAGTTGGAAGCAGAAATCATGGGGTAGGGTAGTTCTAGGAAAGTTCTTTCAAGGAAGCTGATTCAAGTGATGATAACTTATGGAGCTCCAGAAGCCATCCAGAATCATGAGGGACCTTCAGGATGTACTGGAGCAACAACAATGGATATACAGCAAGCAAGAGAAGAGTCCGAGTCTCTGATGCCAGTGGAAGAAGTACACTGAACCTGGACTTTGCTTCTAAGTTTGTTTTGTTTGTTTTTTGAGGTGTTAGGATTGGATTTTAGACATTATGCATGTTAGGCAAACACATTAGCACTGAGCTAGTGATAGCTCTAGTCCCATTTCTAGATTTTTCTTATACTAACCAAACTACTATTACACATCTCATTTTAAAAAATTTTCAAAGCTAATCATAATTAATAAATATATTATTCCTTTAGCTGACTAAATTCTGAGTCTAGTTAGGTAAAGCTAACAGTCAGATCTACTTAGCTAAAGATAAGACAAATCGGCATGGTGGCTCATGCCTTTAATCCCAGCACTTGGGAGGCAGAGGCAGGTGGATCTCTGTGTGTTCAAGGCCAGCCTGGTCTACACAGTGAGTTCCAGGACAGCTGGGGCTACAGGGAGACCTGGTCTCAAAAAGAACAACAACAACAAAAAAAAGATAAGACAAATCAATTTCTTGGTTTCAACAATCTTCAGTATCAAATCTAGGTATGTCTTGCATAAGTTAGCATATTTACTAAGAACTCACAAAAGCATTGAGTAATTTCTATAATTCCTAACTATAATGTAAGTAATAACCTCTGCCTAGAAACTTCAAATAATGAAGAATTCCTATTTGCTGCCTTATTGCTTTTATTAAGTACTCTGACTTTGCAAAGCCTTAGTAAATTCTGAGATGTTCCAGGCAACCTCTAGACCACTAAGCAGCTTTGAAGCATTTCTGGAGGCGGTATTAGTTCCAAAATACTAGTGTAGAAAGTGTTCAAGTCTGAGTCTTGGATCTACTGTTTACTTCTGCTATCAATTCTGGCAAATTCCTCTGCCTCTCCTTTGTGGGTTGGCTTTTTCATCTATAAAAGGGAAGAGTTTAAACTAGTTCCTCTTTAAATCTAAATTATGATCAGGATTTCCTTCTAGCTAACTTTTAGGTTCCTTTTTATAAGGCCACAAAATGAATCAAATTTACATCCCATTTTATATGGACTATGTATGTGTAATACCAACTAAAATGTAAGCTGGTAGTGGTACTCAACTAGAATTGTGTTTATTTAAAAAAAAAAAAAAAACGAAAATTTGAAACAAAAACAAAGTGACTTTACTTCACTTTCTGAATTCAAATTTCGAGGAGAGGCATGAAAGCAAACACAGCTCTACAGGTATTGGGCAGCCTCAATTAGAAAACTACCATCTAGCAAGCAGAAATAAAAGGCATTCAGCAGTTAATAGAATATACTGTTCTTGCAGAGGACCCAGATTCAGTTCCGAGTACCCATGTCAGGCAGCTCTCAACTGCTTGTAGTGCTAACTCCAGGAGACCTGACACCCTCTTCTGAACTCTGTGGGTACTTACACACACACACACACACACACACACACACACACACACAAACTGAAAAATCTTTAAAAAATAGAGCCAGGCGTGGTGGTGCACACATTTAATCCCAGCACTTTGGAGGCAGAGGCAGGCGGATCTCTCTGAGTTCAAAGACAACCTGGTCTACATAGTGAGTTCTACGACATCTGGGACTACAGTGAGACCCTGTCTCAAAAAGACCAAAAAAGAAAATTCTTAAAAAAATAAAGGCATTGTTTTGTTTCATGACTAATATGTTATGAGGAATCAAAAAACATGGACAAACCAGTCCCTAAAGACAAACTAGGCATTCATGGCATTACCAGTGTGAGTCATCACTCCTAGCCTGTATGCAATACCTTTTTTAAAAGGAGTCATTTTAAAGTTAATTAAAAGACTCGGGGGGAGGGGGGCACAGCACTTTCTAGTTGAGGTTTCTTAGGTTATTACAGAAAATGGACTACCAAGTAGGAAAGTCTCTGCAGGAAACGTAGCTAAAATTTATTAGACATGTCTGTACAAAAAGATGCCTGAGTAAGAGCTATTCCATGCCTGCTTTATTTTTATTTTATTTCTTTATTTTTTATGTTTTTGGTCTTTTTGAAACAGGGTCTTCCTGTAGCCCCAGCTGTCCTGGAACTCACTATGTAGACCAAGCTGGCCTTGAACTCATAGAGATCCGCCTACCTCTGCCTTCCAAGTGCTGGGACTACAGGCATGAGCCACCACGCTTGGCTATTTTTATTTTTCAAAAAGACTATCCACAATCTCTAGCAATAGGCCTCTAGTATTCTTTGGTTTGATAATAATAATTTACCCCTAGACTGAATGCATGAAAATCCTGTATCTTGGGGCTGGAGTGGGTGGCTCAGGGGTTAAGAGCACTTGCTGTTTTTCCAGGGGACCTGGATTTGATTCTCAGAACCCACATGGAGGTTCTGTCACCCCCACCAGGCCTTTGCAGGCACTACACACATACAGTAAACATCCTGGCAATCAAAACATGTAAACAAATCATTCTAGTACTCAGGAGGCAGAGATAGTCAGATCTCTGTGAGTTCAAGGCCACCCTGGTTTACATAGTGAGTTCCAGGCCACCTGTGGTTACAGGAAGACCCTGTCTCAACAAAAGACATCACCCACAAAAAAGAAAATTTAAATTAACATTATGTTGTGGAAATTTTTATTAAGACTTGGGGAAAGGAAAAAGTGTAAATGAAACTCAAGCTATTTACATGGTAAGCAAGGTACTTCCTGTAAATAATTATAAGAGGAATGGGATGGACAAGCTGAGCAAGATAAGTATGTACTACATTATTTGATTTATGGCATATCAAAAATTAGAGTGGGAGGAAGTTGGAGAGATAGCTCATCAGTTAAGAGCACTGGCTGCTTTCAGAGAGGACCCGGGTTTGGTTTCCAACACCCACATGGCAGCTAGCAACTGTTTGTAACTCCAGTTCTAGGGGATCCGATGCCCTCTTCTGTCCTCTGTGGCCACTGAACGACACAGATGCACTTTCATACATGCAGGCAATATTCATACACATAAAATAAAAATAATAAATGAGCCAGGCGTGGTAGCACACACCTTTAATCCCAGCACTTGGGAGGCAGAGGCAGGTGGATCTCTGTGAGTTCAAGGCCAGCCTGATCTACATAGTGAGTTCCAGGACAGCTGGGGCTACAGGGAGACCAAAAATAAATAAATAAATAAGTAAGCAAATAAATAAATAAACAAATAAATAATAAATGAAATAAATAAAATAAAATGGGGTGGTGTAAGACTTTAATTGCAGTATTGGGAAGGCAGAAGCAGACAGATCTCTGTGAGATAGAGGTCAGCCTGGCCTACATGGCAAGTTCCAGGCCAGCTGGTGCTATAGGGAGACCTGTCTCAAAAAAAACAAAAAGGAAAAGGGAAGGAAGGAAGGGAGGGAGGGAGGCAGCCAGGCAGGCCAAGGTAGTATTTTTGTGTTTGTTTGAGACAGGGTCTCCCTGTTGTCACAGCTGGCCTGGAACTCACCATATAAACCAGGCTGCCCTCAATCTCACAGAGATCTACCTGCATCTGCCTCCTGAGTGCTGGGATTAAGGCATGGGGCACCGAACCTGGCTGAAACTAAGGTAGCTTCTCTTTCTCTCTTCTGTCTCTCTCCTCTCCTCCTCTCGTCCTCTCCTCCCCTCCTCCCTCCTCCCTTGTCTGTCTGTCTCCCTCCCTCCCTCCCTCCCTCCCTCCCTCTCTGGGAGCATGGGCTAAAGAAGAACTCACTCTGGCTGGCCTCAAGTTCATGATAATCCTATTTCAAACTCTCAAGTACTGGAATTACAGGCTCAAATCACCATGCTGGGCTAGCTATAATCTCTTATGGGAAAAATGCATTAGTGAGTGAGGTTTCCCACTTAAATGGTCAGCTGCACAGGAACATTTAACATTAGATTAAGTTTACTTGGTAAGGTGCACACCTTTAATTCCAGTACTTGGGAGGCAGAGGCAGGCAGATCACTGTGAGATCAAGGCCAGCCTGATCTACATAGTGAGTTCCAGGCCAGCTGAGGCTATAGGGAGACCTTGCCTCAAAAAGACAACCCCCCCAAAAAATCCACAAAAAACTAATAGGTTAAATCCTTAAACCCAAAGTACAAGGTTATATATACACATTATACACATTATCCTGAGTGTTTCCCCAGAAACAGCCTTTTCATCTATCAATAACACATTCTTATAAACCTTGCAGGCCAGATGGCTCACACACATATTAAACTACACAGAACAGGAGGTGAGGTGTACAACACTACAGCTAATTTTCAGTGTGTCATAAATTAAATTTGGGTTAAACTTGCCATTTCAAGGTTAATGGCTTGTCATGGAAGCTGCTACCTAAAAAGATTCCATAATGCACTATGAACAATATCTACTCTAAGCAGAGATATTTTTAAATGTCTATCAGGCTAAGAACTGAAATAGAAGCACCTTAAAGCTTTTGGTAATTTGCTCACGTTATTAGCTGATAATTAGCCTTTCATTCTTTAAAAGAAAACTCAATTATCTACCTGTGAAGCAAATTCTATCTACACTGGAGTCCAGACATAAAAAATAATACTTACATTAATATTTCAAGCTGGGTATGGAGGCTCACACTTGTAATCTCACCTACTGAGAGGCTAAGGCTAGAGTATTCTGAATTTGAGGCAAGCTTGGGCTATGGCGTAAGACCCTGTCTCCAAAAACAAAACAATGGCGCTAGAGAGCTGGCTCAGTGGTTAAGAGCACTGGCTGCTCTTTCAAAGGACCCAGGTTCAGTTCTCAGCACCCATATGGCAGCTAACAACCATCCATAACTCTAGTTCCAGGGAAACCCTCTTCTGATCTCTGCAGACACTGCATGCCTGTGATGCACCTATACATGTAGGTAAAACACTCACATACATAAAAGAAATTAAAAAATTAAAATTAATAATGCAATTTTTTAAAAAAGCAAACAAAGATCTGGGGAGATGGCTCAGCAGGTAAGAAGAGTGCTTGCCATGCAAGCATGAAGACAGGATGTCTGTAACCTCAGTTGTGTAGAGGGTAGAGACAGGAGGATTGCTGGGTTTGCTGTCACCTAGCTCCAGGTTCAGTGAAAGGCTGTGTCAAGAGAGTAAGGTGGAGGGTAATACAGTAGGCCACCTCTAGCCTCAGTGTGTGCATAATATTCGCATACATACACACACTACTGCTGCTGCTGCTGCTGCTACTACTACTACTACTACTACTACTACTATTATTACAACAAAACCAATATTAATAGCAAGTATATGTTGGTAATGATTAGCCTCCAAAGTAAAGCTGGAGAACTCTTTGAAGGACATAATGACTTTGGCAAGCTTATTTTACTTTGTTTAAATAATAATAATAATTATTATTTTAGGAAGGGTCTCACTATGTGGCCCCAGCTGGCCTGGAATTTGCTACATAAAGCAGCCTGGCCATGATCTCATAGACATCTGTCTACCTCGGCCTCCTGAGTCCTGGGATTAAAGGCGTTAAACTTATTTTATTTTGTGTAGGGGGGTGAGTGTGTGTGAAGGTCAGAGGACCTTGTGAAGTCAGTTCTCTCCTTCCATCTTTACATAGGTTGGTTAGGGGATAAAGCTCAGGCCATCGGGCTTTCTCAGCAAGTACCATCTTACTGCCCCAAGAGTTTAAAGCTACAGGGAGACCCTCCCTATCTCTCAAAACAATCTAAAAGTTAAAAAGAAAGAAAGGGGAGGAAAAGGGGGGGGAGAGAGAGGGAGGAGGAGGAGAGGAGGGAGGGAGGGGAGGAATTTTGCACTCCAAAATTAAATCCTCTACCTTCTCGTACTTATTGGTAGTAGTGGCTTTTAGTATAACTACATGTATTTTATAATATGAGTGCTCAAGGAATCACTAAAACACAGGAACTAGGGCATGGTGGTACATGGCTTTAATCCCAGCACTCAGGAGGCAGAGGCAGGCGGATCTTTGTGAGTTCGAGGCCACCCTAGTCTACACAGCAAGTTCCAGGCCAGCTGGGACTACAGGGAGACCCCATCTCAAAAAGACAAACAAACAAACTAAAAACACAGGAACTGTTATCAGGGACAATAATGTTAAACATGTATATTAAACAAAGCAGAAAGAATAGATAAACCAGATGATACTCCACAGGAAGGAAAGAAAAAAAAAAGATAGTATAACATTTAAAACTAACATAACTCAGGGCTGGAGAGATGGCGCAGCAGTTAAGAACACTAGCTGTTCTTGCAGAAGACCCGTGTTGAAATCCCAGCATCCACATGTCAGCTAACAACTGTCTGTAACTCAAGTTCCGGAGGAGCCGACAGCCTCTTCTGTCCTGCTCAGGCACTGCACAACACAGGTACACTTACCTACATGCAGGCAATACACACATACACATTAAAAAAAAAAAAAAAACCCTAAAATGACCCTATAAAAACAATGTATTACAAAAATACAGTGCCCCCCCCCCTTCACCTTTCCTTTCTTTTTTGAGACAGTGTCTCACTATGAAGCCCTGGCTGGCCAGGAACTTGCTATGCACACCACCACACTGGCATGCCTCTGCATCAGAGTGCTGGGATTACAGGCTTGTGCCACCACACCTTGCCAATGTTTTCTTTTTTAAAAGAACAGAATTCCTCTGGCTGAGAGAAATCTCTACCATATAAAGATGTTTAATATATAAATTTACTAAATATGCTGGTTTAACAACAACAACAACAACGACAACAAAAAACAGCTCGACAGAGAACTAAGGAATCGATTGTCTTATAATGAAAAGTATTTCACAATCATTTTGTTCAGAGGCCTCTTGGAAGGTATTGCTAGAAAAAAAAAAGTATTGCTAGACATAGGCTAACACCTGCTCAAATTTGTTTATGTAGGATGAGACAGTAGGGCAAGGCGAGAGCTGAAGAGTAGTTCTCACATTTCTAAACCATAGAAATTGAGCTTTTGTAGCTTTTCTATTACATAAACACAGTCATCAAGCCCACGAGCCTTAAAGTAGGTTCAAAGAATATCCATGTAAGACGGATTTCTTCTGCAGTGGATAGCTAAGACAAAGAAAAAGGTTAATGAGATTAAAAGAACTGGTCACTGTGATTCAGTTATAAAGATACAATAGCTACTTGAACTTCAAATGGTAATCCCAAAGCAAAGAGAGGCCAGTTCTTCTAAATGAATTCCTTTTTTTTTTTTAACTTCAAAATTTTTTTTTTTTTTTATGTGTATGCGTGTATTGCCTGCATGTAGGTAAGTGCACCTGTGTTGTGCAACGCCCATGGAGGTCAGAAGAGGCTGTCAGATCCCCTGGGACGGGAGTTACGGACAGTTGTTAGTGGCCATGTGGGTGCTAGGATTCAAACCCGGGTTTTCTGCAAGAACAACCAGTGTTCTTAACTGCTGAGCCACCTCTCAAGCCCCCTAAATGAATTCTTGAACCGTAACAATTAAAATGTCAAGACAAACCAGGAGTGGTGGCACGTCATTAATCCCAGCGCTCAGAAGGCAGAGGCAGGCAGATCTCTCTGAGTTTGAGAATGGCCTGGTTTACATAGCAAGTTCCAGGCCAGCTAGTAAGCACCCAGAAAGAATGAAATAAAGGAAAATGAGGTTACCCAAAGAACAGCAAGCAGGTATTCCTGACAGTCACATCTAACTTCCATTATACAGTCTTTGCCCATATATCTATTTTCCCTATGAATATGTTATCTGAAGGCAGTAACTTACTTTCCTATTTTATTTATTTTTTGTTTTTTCAGACAGGGTTTCCCTGTAGCCCCAGTTGGTGTTGAACTCACTATATAGACTGGGCTGGCCTCGATCTCAGAGATTCACCTGCCTGTCTGGGTCACCTGGGTCTCCTGAGTGTTGGGATTAATTAAAGGTGGGTGCTACCATCCCCAGCATTTAAAAAAATCATTTATATATTTCTTTATTTTATATGTACGAGTATTTTGCCTACATGTATGTAAGTACACAAGGTGTGTACAATGCCCACAGAGGCCAGAAGAAAGCATTGGATCCCCTGAAATTAAAGTTAGTTCCCACAGAGAGGGAAAAGGTGAGTATTCTAATATCACTTCAAATGTGCTGTCTCATGAGGTTCTGCCTCCTCCCCAGATGGCACCATAGGCCGGCAACCAAGTCCCTAAAACAGCAGCCTTGGTAGGACACTTCAGATCCAGATTTTAACAGTATATAATGACAAACTGCCAAAGTTCTAAATCTGCTTTAGTTCCTACTGTCTCCAGTCCTGGGACTATATTCAACAGTTAGTACTATGATCCCTTTATTTGAGCATCAAAGGCCAAGGGGTACTTACTGTTTCCAACCCCAAACACTAAAAGTTATCACCTCTTTGATACTTAATCAAAGAGCATCTGAAGGTGTCTCTTAGCTTTTTATCTGAATTATCATTGATGATTCAAAAACAAGAAAATCCTTCTTCCTGCAGTAGTATTTGTTCAATGCCACAATTAGAAAATTTTACTCAAAGTATTATAAAAAGTTTACTGGTGGTAAAATGCTTTATAGTTTATAAAACATTTTTAAATTTTTTATATAGGTGCTTATTTAATCCTATCAATTATGTAAAAGGATTCTTATCGCCCCCTCCGCCCTTTTTTGGTCTTTTTGAGACAGGGTCTCCCTGTAGTCCTACCTGGCCTGGAACTCGCCATGTAGACCAGGCTGGCCTCGAACTCACAGAGATTCGCCTGCCTCTACCTCCCACATGCTGGGATTAAAGGCGTGTGCCACCACAACTGGCATTCCCCTCCCCTTTTTAAATATTTTATTTATTATTTTTATTTTATGAGTATGTGTATATTGCCTGTGTGTAGGTAAGTGCACCCGTGTCATGCAATACCTGCAGAGGACAGAACAGGCTGTCAGATCCCCTGGAACTGGTTACAGACAGTTGTTAGCTGCCACATGGGTGCTGGGATCAAACCTGGGTCTTCTGCAAGTATTCTTATAACTGCTGAGCCATCTCTCCAGCCCACTTATTCCTGTATTTACAGGTAAGTGATTCGAAGTCATTTGTTCATGTGACTATAAGAGCCAAGTAACAAAAATCACAACTTCTGCCTCCAAGTCTTGGGCTTTTTTGCTATACTACATCTACTTATCTGTGTCCTAAATTCACAGACATTCAGAGTGGTGGCACGCAACTCGGTCACGTTATCTTAATATGAATTGAAAACTATTTCTTTATAATCACTTGATAAGTATATGAGCCCCATGACAATCACAAAATAGTGATGATAATGCTGACAGATTATTAACTCAAATGATGAAGAAAGAAAACATTTTTCTTACATGATTATAGGTAAGATTATACTGGAAATGCTCCACTGGTGTTTTTAAAATGAACTACTAGGCTAGCCATGACAGTATATACCTTTAATCCCAACATGTGGGAGGCAGAAGCAAGCATATCTCTGTGAGTTCCAGGTTAGTCTGCTCTACACAGGGAGTTTCAGGCCAGACAGAGCTATATAGTGGGACATTGTCTCAAATAAGTAAGTAAATAAATAAATACCCATTCAATTAATTATTCAGAGTGTCTCAAATAAATAAATAAATAAATAAATAAATAAATAAATGCCCGTTTAATGAATTATTCCAAGAAGTAGTCCAATGTAAAACCAAACCCATATGATCTGCATGAGGCATGTGACCACCAAAGCTCATAGTAAAATTTGGTTGCCAATGGAGCACTCCTGAGAGTTGGACTTCTAGGGGAGATTGGTTTAATCTCTTAAGAACATAAATGAACTAGTTCCCTCAAGAGCTGTTTATTATAAAGTGTCTGGGCTGAAGAAGTAGCTCAGCGCTAAGAGTGCTTACCCAGCATGGGCCAACCCCTGGGTTTGATCCGCCACACAGACACACACACACACACACACACACACACACACACACACAGCCACAAATGTGCCTGTCCTCCCTGTCCTCTCCTCTCTGCCAAGTACCTGTTTGCCTTCATACCTTGCGCCATTAGCATGCCTTCACCAAAAGCTGAGAAAAGCTTGCACTCCAGAAACAGGAGCTAAATAAATCTTTTCTTATAAAGTACTCAGTTTTCAAGTATCTGTTACAGCAACAGAAAAGTATTATTGTAATACCCTTAAGAGTACAAAATAGCCCTGGAAACATAAAATACTAAGTGCCACTCTCATTTCCTGAATGAAAAGTAGAAATGATTTGCCAGAGAACAATTAGCCAGTGAACAGATGCTGCAGGCTGTCATGCTTTTTCATTTTAGCCCTCACTCAAGTATCCCTCTATCAGAACACAAGTGACCCAACAGAACATTCAAATCATCTCATAATTCTGATCACTTTAGGAGGCACAAAGATGTTTAAAAAAGCAAAGTGAGCTGGGCAGGTGGCTCTCTGGGAGTTCGAGGCCAGCCTGGTCTCCACAGCAAATCCAGGCCAGCTAGGGTTAGAGGGAGACCCTGTCTCAAAAAGACGCCCCCCCGCCAAAAAAAGCAAAGTGAATTAATTCATCCTTCCATTTTTAATATGAGGAAGGATAAAGTTTATATTAACTAAAATAATAAATATACTCTTATAAAAACGCAATTAGTATTAAAACAGGAGGACTGTAGTAGAGTTCCAAAGTAACACTAACAAAGTCAATCTTCAAATTAATCCTAACAGATAAATACTTATATAGGAATTTAGAAAACAACTTGGCACACAAGCATTAGAGTGTCCCTACTGCTAATTTAGAATTCAATTAAAGTCAACATGTCTAATGGTCACTCTGCCCATTCATCAAACATCATCAGGGAGAAATCATCTTTGGAAGCTATCTAAGAAGGAGCTGGGGAAAGTCTCACAAGTAGAAGTCACTAACTCCTGAAAGGTGAGTGAGAGAGCTGGCCAGGCTGGAGTGAGAAATGCACCAGCTTGGAGGATGAGACAGTGAGCAGCAAACCCCTGAAAGCACCACAGCAAAAACAAGGTGATAAACAGCTCTTGGAAACTAGAAAAATTCAGGTCATTTTGTTCTCTGAGTTTTCTTTAATCTTAAAGAACCATTAAATAATACCTTTAAAAATTATAGTAGGTCATGGTAAGAAACTGGTAAGAAACATCTGAGTAAATAGACAAGAAGAAAAGTAAAGCTTTTAACTGAGTAACACACCTATATTGTCTTATATCATCTTTAATAATATTTAAACAGGAAATAGTTTTCGTGCATCAAGAATATACTCAAATGCTAGGGCTGGGCTGCAGCTTGCCTAACTATTAAGATTCGTAACTTTAAAGATTTTGGGGGGGGGACCTTTTTGAGACAGGGTCTCCCTGTAGCCCCAGCTGTCCTGGAACTCACTATGTAGACCAGGCTGGCCTTGAACTCACAGAGATCTGCTTGCCTCTGCTTCCCAAGTGCTTGGATTAAAGGCATGTGCCACCACGACCGGCAACTTTTAAGTTTTTAAAATAGTTTCTGAGGCAGGATCTCACGCAGATCAGACTCCTCTTGAACTCACAATGCAGCTGAGGATAAGCATGAACCTCCGATCCTCCTACCTCTACCTCCCAAGTGGCATGATTATAGATGTGCACCACCACACCGAGATGAGCGCCATGAACCTTGTTTTAGATTTTCTAGGAGCCAAATTTAAAAAGTAAAAATAGGTGAAATTAAATTTAACAATATATTTAACTCATATCCAAAATATCATCATTTACATGTGCAATAAACATTAAAACTACATTTAAACTATTGAGAAACAAAATTCTTGAAATTCAGTATATAGTTTATACTTAAAACATACTTAGATGTAAAAGTAAAAGACTTCAACTCTAAATGGAGTTATGAAAGTGTACTGGTTAGTTTTTGTCAATTTGACACAAAACTAGAGTCACCTGGTAAGAGGGAGCCTCAAGTGAGGAATTTCCTCCATCAAATTACCTATGGTCATGTCTATGAGGCATTTTCTTGATTGTTAATTGACTGTTAATTGTAGAAGAGTCCAGCTACTGTGGGTGGCACCATCTCTGGACAGGTGAGTCTGGGCTATATAAGAAAGGTAGCCTAGTAAGTCAGTAGGCAGCATTCCTCCATAGTCTCTGCTTCAGTTTCTATCTCCAGCTTCCTGCCTTGGCTTCCCTCAATGATGGTATGTAATTTGGTGAAATAAACCCTTCCCCCTTTTGAAGGAGAGTGCCCCTCAGACTGCCTCCCTATCCTCTGAGAAAAAGCTGCCCTCCACCTGACTCTGGAAATCCCCTCCGTTGTTCAAACCCTTTCCTGGTATCTGTTTATGATTTCTATAGAAATGGTCTGGGGCAGAAGAGATAGAATGTTCTGCCCCAGGTAAGCTAGCCAATGGTGGTATACCTGATACATCTGTGTATGGTCTCTATGGGAATAATCTGGGGCAGAAGAGAAAACGTTCTGCCCCAGGTAAGACAGCCAATGGCTGTATAGGTAAAGTCTCTGGAAATTAGCCCTAGATTGTTCCAATCCTTTCTTGGTTATTCTGTGTAAAGTTTCTCTGGACATTCCCTGCTTTGTGGTTTTGGTGGTTTTTCTGCTTAAAAGCCCTGCATTTTCACTGCTCAGGGTCACAGTACAGCTCCCGAGACTGTCTGTGTCCCCAACCGGCTGGCTGCAATAGAGCGCTCCTTTTTACTGAGACTCTGTCCCAGTGGTCCATTTAGGGAATTTTACAGACCCCAAACATTTTGGGGGGCTCGTCTGGGATCCCCAAAAGACCCTGGGTCTGTTTTCCTGGCTTTTTCTGTCCTCCATCTGGCACCAGGAGACTTCAGTTCTGATTCCTCCCACAGTGAGTCTGTTTTGGTTTCTGTTCTGAGTGTCCGGACTTCTGGGGGCTCAAAGGAGAGAAACTGGATGCACTATTGCTCTCTGAGCCGGAGGACGGGGGATGCCCCAACCCTCCATCTGGTTGGTTGACTGTCTGTGCCCTCCGGGCATTTGGCATCGACCCTAGTCGCTCCGCAGTGATCTTCTGATGCGCGGCGATTCCCCAATGCTCAGTGCTTTTGTTCTGTGTTGTCCTAGTCTCAAGTCTTTGTTTCCCGTTTGTCTAGTTCTCATTGGTCTTTGTTTTGGATTAATCTTCTTCTTTTCCATCATGGCCCAGATTCCATCATCTGAAGATACTCCCCTTGACTTAATTCTTTCTCATTTTAAAGATTTTCAAAAAGCAGCTGCAATCTCTGGAGACACTGTTTATTCGAGGAAATTCTGGGCCCTCTGTTCTCTTGAATGGCCATCCTTTGATGAAGGATGACCCTCTACTGGTTCTTGAGATTAACCCTGATCAGGTTCCTTATGTCATGGCTTTTGGACAAACCTCCCAAATGGTTGAGCTCACCAGCCCACCTGGGATTATGTCCAAAAACTCCTTCTCACCTTCTTCACCACTGAGGAACGCACCCGGATCCTCTCTAAGGCCGGAAACGGGTACCAGCCAAAAGTAGCCTGTTTACTGAGGATCCTGAGGTGATTGAGGAATTTTCCCTCACCGCTGCCCAGATTGGGATCCCAATACCCCTGCAGGTAGGGAGTCACTCAGACTCTATTGCCAGATTCTTATTGGGGGGGGGGGGCAGTCTCCAGGCCACTACAAAAAGGCCTACAAATTTATCAAAAGTCAGCCAGGTTTTGCAGGACGAAAGACTTGTTGAAGGAACTTCAACGTCTGTCGTATTAGTCACTGTCACTGCCCTGCCCTGCCCCCACCAGCATCTCCCACCCACCCGCCACCTTGGTGCCACTGGGAGAAAGGGAGAGGGAGGCCGCCTATGGGTTTGTCGCTGCTGCTGGTCCACCCTGCCTGAGAACAATTGGAAGAAGGTATGCACAGGCTCTCCTCTGCAAGGAGAAAGGCTGTCCTGGACATCCTCATTCCCCGAAATCAGAGGGAAGTCAGAGAATTCCTGGGGTCAGCTGGATATTGTTGCCTATGAATACCTGGTTCTGCAGAACTGGCCAGGCCTCTATACAAAGTAACAAGGCGGGGGGGGGGGGGGGGTCCCCCAAGCATTTTCCTGGGGAGAAGAACAACAGCAGGCTTTTGATAACCTAAAACTGGCCCTCACTTCTGCACCAGCCCTAGCCCTGCCACACATCTTGAGGCCCTTCTACCTTTATGTAGAGAACGGCTAGGTGTAGCAAAGGGAGTACTTGCTCAGACTTTGGGCCCCTGGAAGAGACCTGTGGCCTACCTCGCAAAGAAATTAGACTCAATGGCAGCTGGATGGCCAGCCTGTCTGAAGATTATAGCGGCCACTGAAGTCCTGGTTAAAGATGCTGATAAGTACACCTTGGGGCAACAACTGATTGTGACTACCTCCCACACTATTGAAGGGGTATTGAAGGCCCCACCTGATCTCTGGCTCACAAATGCAAGACTAACTCATTACCAGTCTCTCCTACTAGACGTGCCCTGCCTGACATATGTGGTGACCAGTGCCTTAAACCCTGCATCCCTGCTCCCTGAGACTGAGTCTGAGACAACTGTGCATCACGACTGTTCTGAATTGCTGCAGCATGTCCAGGGAAGCCAACCTGATCTCACCGCCATACCATGGAAGAACCCTGACTTAGAGATGTACACAGACAGGAGTAGTTACATAAAAGATGGAGTCAGGTATGTAGGGGAGGCAGTAGTCACTCGGAAGAATGTTCTATGGGTGGAAGCCCTGCCAAAAGGAACCTCTGCTCAAAAGGCTGAACTGACAGCCTTGATTCAGGCACTAAGACTGGGAGAAGGTAAGACTGTCAACATTTACACTGACAGTAGATATGCTTTTGCCACTGTTCATGTACATGGAGCCATTTATTGAGAAAAAGGCCTCCCGACATCAGAAGGAAAGACTATCAAAAACAAACAAAAGATCACTGATTTGTTAAAAGTCATAAGGGCACTTGGGAGGCAGAGGCTGGTGGATCTCTGTGAGTTCAAGGCCAGCCTGGTCTACATAGTGAGTTCCAGGACAGCTGGGGCTACAGGGAAACCCTGTCTCAAAAAGACCAAAAAAAAAAAGTCATATAGATGTCAAAAATGGTAACAGTCATTCATTGCCCAGGACACCAAAAAAACAACACACCTGAGTCCTGAGGAAACCAAAAGGCGATCAAGTTGCCAAGAAAATAGCAGACTACCCATCTGAACCTGCTCTCCTAGCCCTGCCAGATCCTACATTACCTGAAAAGCCTTCATACGTAGAAGACGATGACAAATATTTCCAGACAATTCCAAATTGGTATGTCTCCTCAGGATGGAGACACGCTGTAGATGACAAGGTCATCCTCCCCCACCGCCTGGGGGAAATGCTAGTTCGCCAACTCCATGAAGGAACCCACATGGGAAAAGAAAAGATCAGGTTATTACTAACCAGATGCTTCCAGTTTCCTTCCTCAACAGCTACAATACAGGACATCACCTCCAGATGTATGGCATGCAGATAACTAATGCCTACCTGAAAAATGATAAATCAGGATGGGTAGAAGCCTTTCCCACCAAGAAGGAGACAGCGACCACAGTTGCCAAGAAGTTATTGGATGAACTCATTCCCAGGTTTGGTGTGCCCTTAATATTGGATCTGACAATGGACCAGTGTTCATCTCTCAGGTAATGCAGGCCTTAACAAAGGCCCTGGGGACAAATTGGAAACTACATTGTCCATACCATCCCCAGAGTTCAGGACAGGTAGAAAGGATGAATAGGACCATGAAGGAGACCTTGACTAAATTAACCCTAGAATCTGGTGCAGACTGGGTGACTCTCTTCCCTTTTGCCCTTCTGAGGGTTAGAAACTCTCCCTATATCTAAGGAGTTACTCCTTTTGAAATTCTTTTTGGGAGACCTCCTCCCCTGGTCCTAAAGTCAGAACTGTTGGATGAAATATCTAATCATGTAATCCTCCAGTCTATTAGGGCATTACAGGCTGTGCAGGAGCACCTCCATCCCCTGATCCAACACGTGCATGAACTGCCTCCAGCTACTCGACATCCTCACCGACCTGGAGACATTAACTGGATAAAACCACATCAGAAGGAGACATTGGCCCCTCGATGGAAAGGACTATTCACCGTGATCCTAACGACTCCCATGGCAATGAAGAGGGATGGACTGCGCACCTGGATTCATCACTGCTCTGGCTGGTCCCCTCTTAATCCTTATAGCACTGTTAACCTTTGGACTCTGTATCTTTAATGCTCTAGTCAAATTTGTTAAACAAAGAGTCTCTGCTGAGCCCAGTACTATCCCCTAGATGACACATATGAATCAATGAGGGTCCATTATAACCCCCTAGACAACACATATGAATCAGTGGTTTGATTCAAAAAGATTTCCAAAAACAAAAGGGGGGAATGAAGGAGAGTGCCCCTCAGACCCCCTCCCTGTCCTCTGAGAAAAAGCTGCCCTCCACCTGACTCTGGAAACCCCCTCCATTGTTCAAACCCTTTCCTGGTATCTGTTTACGATTTCTATGGAAATGGTCTGGGGCAGAAGAGATAGAACGTTCTGCCTCAGGTGGGCTAGCCAATGACAGTATACTTGATAAGTATACCCGATACATCTGTGTATGGTTTCTATGGGAATAATCTGGGGCAGAAGAGAAAGAACGTTCTGCCCCAGGTAAGACAGCCAATGGCTGTATAGGTAAGGTCTCTGGAAATCAGCCCTAGATGGTTCCAATCCTTTCTTGGTTATTCTGTGTATAGTTTCTATGGACATCCCCTGCTTTGTGGTTTTGGTGGTTTTTCTGCTTAAAAGGCCTTTTCACTGCTCAGGGTCACTGTACAGCTCCCGAGACTGTGTCCCCAACCGGTTGGCTCCAATAAAGTGCTCCTTTTTACTGAGACTCAGTGTCCAAGTGGTCAATTTAGGGAACTTTACGCACCCTAAACACCTTTTACCTCCCCCCCTCCCTCAAATTGATTTTGGTTATGGTTTTTATCACAGCAACAGAAAGAAAACTAGACAGAAAGACAGAAGTGAAACTTGCTTATGAGCAAAAGTAGAGTAGGAAGGAGGTTCTACACTAAGCATTCTGCAGGACCCAACCACCTATAATTCCTTTCAACTCTCCAAACCTACATCTAATTATCTAGAGTCAGTCATAGGTTGTCTTCCTTTTAAAAGTTAGGGGTTTCCAGGCATGGTGGCGCACACCTTTAATCCCAGCACTTGGGAGGCAGAGGCAGGCAGATCTTTGTGAGTTCAAGGCCAGCCTGATCTACATAGTAAGTTCAGGACAGCTGGGGCTACAGGGAGACCCTGTCTCAAAAAGACACCCCCCCAATATATAAGTGGTCACAAATGTAAAGCTTTTTCTTTTTAATTAAAAAAATTTTATGTATGTAAATTGTTTGTATGATGTATGTTCACATATGTCAGTGCCCAAGGAGGTCAGAAGAGGGTACTGAATCCCCTGGACTGGAGTTATGGAAGGCTACTGGCTCCCATGTGATGTTAGGAACTAAATCCAGTTCCTCTGCAAGAGCAGCCAGTGCTTTTTAACCACTGAGCCAGCTCTTCAGCCCGTTTTGTGTTTTTTCGCCTTAAGCATGCATATAATTTGTATTCTACAAATATTGGAGGGCATTAGCTATAAAGTGTTATTTACGTCTTTATGTAGTCTTTTACTGAAACCTAAAGAAAATATTCTCTTACCAAGAACACTGAAAGACACTGGAAAGAAATAATCCACTTTGATGACTCATGTCTTTTGTTCCACAGTACTTGACAGTTTTTAGCCTGTTGAAAATTATCTTCTTTCTAAATCATTAACCTTGATATAAAATGATGAGGATTGTGACTGAGGACTGCGAAAACTCTAAAATGATCACTGAGCTTACTCTAGGCTTTAGTTTGGAATGAGGTTTTCCTTAGTCTCACCCTCCTAGAAAAACACCACACACGTAGGCAAACAGAGAAACAAAAGTAATACAAAATAACAAAAAGTACAACTTAGAATTAAAGGAGAGAAAGTAGCACTAGAACCTTAAGGATCTGTGTCTCTGTGAACTCCACTGTGTCTCTGTGAACTCCACTGGCAGGCTCTGGTGATCCACCTCTTCCAAATTTTGTCCCGTGTAAGCACTGAAATAGTTTTCTGGAACCATACAAGCCTCCAGTCCTGTCAACTTATACGTAAGTTATTTGGACCCATTTCCAGAATCTTACCTTTGGTTTTTGTGTTAAAAGAAAAAAAAAAATCCAAGTAACAAATTTTGCCTTCACACTGAGCCAATACCTCTAGCAGTTCTGCACTTTGCAAAAACAATGCACTGAAAAACTGTTAGCACTTTGTGTCACTGTGAGGAATATGCAGGTCAACAATTTCTATAATAAACTCAGAAAACTATACTTGTAATTAAAGAAATTGAAGATTCAAAATGTATAAAATATAAACAAAATTTCTTTTGTAGGAGACAGATTTTCCAAAATTTAATGTAAGTGCGGGATATAATTTTCTGATTTATTTATTTGGTCTTTTTGAGATAGAGTCTCCCTGTATCCCCAGCTGGCCTGGAACTCCCTATTTAGACCAGACTGGCCTTGAACTCACAGAGATCCACCTGCCTCTGCCTCCTGAGTGCTGGGATGGCTGAATGCACCATCATGCCCAGTTTGAGTTATTTATTTTTTTATTTTTTATTTTTTGGTCTTTTTGAGACAGGGTCTCCCTGTAGCCCCAGCTGTCCTGGAACTCACTATGTAGACCAGGCTGGCCTTGAACTCAGAGATCCGCCTGCCTCTGCCTTCCAAGTGCTGGGACTACAGGCATGCGTCACCACACCCGGCTTGAGTTATTTATTTTTATTTTATGTGTATGAGTCTTTTACCTGCATGTATGTAAGTGCACCACATGCTTGCAATGCCCATGGAGGCCAGAAGAGGGCATCAGATTTCCCTGGAACTAGAGTTTTGTATGTTGTTAGCTGTAATGTGAGTACTGGGAACTGAACCCAGGTGCTCTGCAAAAACCACCAGAGCTCTTAACTGTGGAACCATCTCTCTACCCTCCCTCCACTTGAGATAGGGTTTTGGTATATGTAGCCTTACTTGTGATCCTCCTGGCTCAGTATCCTGAGTCCTGGGATTACAGGCATGTGCTACCAAGCCTGACTCTAAGGCTACCAACCTGAAGAAAAGGGCCACCTAGGTTTTGCTCTAGAAGGTAAGCAAGTTTCCTACAGCATTATAAATGAATGGTTTCACATTTTTTTCCACTACACAATAGAGTCTATAAAACATGATGAGTAAAATATTGTGACATGATATAGTAGTCACTTACAAAGCTCAAACTAGAGAATTACTTGAGTTATAAAAAGACCCAGTTCCCAGTACCCACATGGAGGCTAACAATAGTCTCTAACTCCAGTTCCAGAGGATCTGAAGCCCTCTTCTGACTTCCACAGGCACTGCACAACATGGGTACATTTACATACATGCAGACTATACACTCATACACATAAAATAAAAATACATAAAATGTGGGCAGGCGTGGTAGCACACGCCTTTAATCCCAGCACTTGTCAGGCAGAGGCAGGAGGATCTTTGTGAGTTTGAGGCCAGCCTGGTCTACATAGTGAGTTCCAGGACAGCTGGGGCTACAGGGAGACCCTGTCTCAAAAAGACAAAAAAGGAAAAAAAAAAAACAACAACAGTATAAAATATAAAAGAAAAAGGAACACTCATAATATTGTAAGCATGTTTATGATTCTGTATCTGCCCACATTCATAGCTATCCTAGGCCACAGGTAGACACACTTGCATGTGTGTCCTCAAGCTTTCCATACAACTTTATTTTTGTTTTTTATTAGTACAAATTTATTATACACAATGAGTTTATGACTTTTTCATATATGTATATAATGTATTTGAATGACAGTTATCTCATTAACCCCATCACCACCACCACCATCATTCTTGCTGATCTCTTTCCTCTTCTTGACTAGTCCTCTTCTACTTTCACATCATTTTAGGTTTTTTAATAACCCAATGACCTTCATTAGGGTTGCTTATAGGAGAACGGGGAGGGGTGTTTACTGGAGCATGGGCACCTTACCAGGGGCTATACCACTAAAGTACATCTTCCTCCCTCCCCTAAGAGAGCATTAACTGCAAAAATCCTCAGGGAGAGGTGGGGTCACGTAGGCATAACAGGATGCTAATGGGTTCAATCTTGTGTAGATCTTGTGCAGGTGATCACAGCTGCTATGAGTTCAAGAATGCAATGGCCACATTATGATTGGAAGTCAGCATTCCACACCACTCTCTTCATCTCCTTCCCTTGGCTCTTACATTCTTCTTAAAAGTTTTTATTATTTTACTTATTACTGAGCACAGATGGGCACATGTGTGTCATATTGTATGTGTGAAGGTCAGAAGGAACAATTTGGGGGGTTTCTCTCTTGCACAGTGGGTTTGGAGATTGAATTTGGGTCATCAGGCTTGTGGGGCTGGAGAGATGGCTCAGTGGTTAAAAGCACGAGCTGCTCTTACAGAGGACCTGGGTTCGATTCCTAGCACCCACACAGCAGCTAACAACCCTCTGTAACTCCAGTTCCAGGGGAATCCTAGGCTCTCTTCTGACCTCCCCAGGCATTGCATGACACAAGTACATGTAGGCAATACATTCATATACATAAAATAAAAATAAAATTTTTAAAAAATATCCTGTCTCAAAAAGGATGATACCAAATTTACATTAGTTAAAATTCAAAATAGTAATCAAAACATTGTTTCATATTATCAAATCACACCCCTCCCTTCTTTAAGTGTCACAAGACCCAAACATGGTTTAAATTAAGTCTAAGTTCGTTAAGACCCAGTCTAGGCCTCTAATCAAGTCCAGCCCCATAAAATATTTTTTAAAAGCAAAAACGAAAAATGAAAGATGAACAAACTTTTAAAAAACCCTTTTTGGACAATATAGGTAGATTTAAAATCTCTCCTTTACCCTCTCCCTGCCAGCTCTTGCCTCTCTCTCAGGAAAACACAACCATTCATTTTCTTATCTGAACCTTGGTCCATATTATTATAATCCAGAGCTGCTTTTCACATAGCAAGCTCAGGTTTTTGCTCCTGACTCACCAGCTCATGAATGCTTATATTTAGGTTCTGTTCCCTAAGGGAAGCAGCTGTGACATTGGTGCTATTGCTTTTTCTGCAAAAGACACTCAAAAGCTCACATATTTAAATCCAATTTAACCTAGAATTGTAACTGTTTTGTTTTCGTATGAGGTTTGCTTAGGAGGAAAGTTTGGCAAAGTCAAAGTTAGGAATAAACTTCAACTCATTTTAGACCCCTCTCAGAGAAGCCTAAATGAATTTTTCTTGATTTATTTTTATTTTGTGTGTATGTGTGTTTTACCTTCATATAGGTAAGTGTGCCAAATTGTGCAATATTCCCATTGGCCAGAAGAGGGCACTGGATGCCTTGGAGCTGGAGTTAAGAATGGTTGTGAGCCTCCATGTTAGTGATGGGAACTGAATCTGCAAAAGCAGCCAAAGCTCTTAACCAGTGAGCCATCTCTCCAGCTCCTGGGGTTCTTTCTTTTCCAACAAGAGTGAGGTGAGCACAGCTTATCTTGAAAGGGGCAAGTTCTCTTTCTGGAAGTACTCACTGCCCTAGGGCAAGATAACACACAGTGGTGTCTCTCCCAGTCCCTGACACCTCTTCTTTCACGTGTGCATGAGCTGATGATAGAAACAAGGGCCACATGCTAGGCAAGTGTGCTACCATTTAGCTATACCCCATCACGAGGTAGATGTTTAAAATGTGTTAGCTGAAAATGGTGGTACACCCTTTAACTCTAGCACTTGAAAGGCAGAGACAGGCAGATATCTGAGATCTCAAGGTCAGCCTAGTCTACATAGCAATTTTCAGGCTTCTGGGGCTACATAGAGAGACCCTGTCTCAAAAACAAAACAAAACAAGTCTTGTGAGGGATGGCATGAGATAGCTCAACAGGTAAAGAAAAGTACCAGCTGCCAAGCCTACAAACCCAAGTTTGATCCCTGGGACCCACATGGTAGAAGAAGACAACTGATTCTCCAAGTTGTCCTCTGATCTCTACATGTGTGGTATGGCAAGTGCACATTGAACACACACACACACACACACACACACACACACACAAATGAAATTTAAAAATTGTAAATGTTGGGGCTGGAGAAATGGCACAGCAGTTTAGCTTATGGACTGGTCCCCAACACCCATGTTAGACAGTTCATAACCCTGTAACTCCAGCTCTAGGGGGATCCAGTAACTCTTAGTCTCTACCAGTGCCTACATTCATGTGCACATAACCACATACATACTAATAATTAAAAATAAATCTAGTTGGGCATGGAGGCACACATGACTTTAATCTCAGCTTGTGAGACAGAGGCCAGCCTAGTCTATATAGCAAGTTCTAGGCCAACAGGGACTACACAGTGAGACCCTAGCTCAAAAAAAAAAAAAAAAGCCTATTGTTTGCAAACAAATGACTTAAAGCATAGAAGAAGAAAAAAAACAAATCTATAAAATTTCTAAATATTTTAAGGCAAAATGTCTTACTTTTGTTGAGTTGTTACATAAGAGAAATCTGTAGAGTCAGTCTGTAAGCCCATCATGTCCTGGTCATACCATCAATAGTTTTGTTTTTTTTTTTTTTTTTCAAGTTCTGAAGTTCCATTTTAAAAGTATTTTATTTATTGTTCATTATTTTATGTATATGAGTGTATTGCCTGCGTGTATTTAAGTGCACCCATGTCATGCAATGCCCGCAGAGGTCAGAAGAGGGCACTGAATTCCTATGAAACTGGAGTTAATGGATGGTTGTTAGCTGCCATGCGGGGCCTGGGAACTGAACCCGGGTCCTCTGCAACAGCCAGTGCTCTTAACCACTGAGTCTTCTCTCCAGCCTCTGAAAGTCTATTTTTAGAAAATCTGTTCTATGTTGAGTAGTGAAGACTACATGATTTCATACCCCTTCAATAAGCTACTAGAGAAGGACTGGAAAACTAATCCAAACTGGATCAGCCAGTCAGGTGAAGCTGGAACATAGAGACTCCAGCCAACCCCTGGTGGTACTTAAATTTAGCTGAAGCTCTGGTTGAGAAAAGACATAGTCTCTGCCAGTAAGAAACTTTCTGAGGAAAATAATATAGTCAGACCCTGCCTTAAAACAAGCCAGACATGCTGGCATACTCCTTTAATCCCAGCACTCAGAGGCAGAGGCAGGGGGATTTCTGTGAGTTTCGGGCCAGCTGGGCTTATGGGGGACCCTGTCTCAAAACAAGAAGGGGAAAAAAAAACTGCCTCAAATAAAAGAAAGAAATTAGAAGAGTATGATATTAAAAGGCAAAAGAACAAATTTATTATGATTCCTTGGAAAGAAAAAAACTTAGACAGAGGTTTGTAACCCAGCACCCACATGACAACTAACAACTGTCCATAACTCCAGTCCCAGGGGATCTGACAGCCTCTTCTGTTCTCCTTGGGCATTGCACAACACAGGTGCACTTACCTACACACAGGGAATACACACATACACATAAAAATAATAAATAAGCTGGGCATGGTGACACATGCCTTTAATCCCAGCACTTGGGAGGCAGAGGCAGGCAGATCTCTGTGAGTTAAAGGCCAGCCTGGTCTACATAATGAGTTCCAGGACAGCTGGGGCTACAGGGAGACCCTGTCTCAAAAAGACCAAAAAACCCAAAAACAAAGATAATAAATAAAACAAAATACTACTATAAGTTTTTTTGTACATGTGGCCCCCATTATCTGAACTTTGCACTACTGCCCAAAGGTACAGTGCCTTTAACTGCACGTTGATATATTAACATATTTTTTTAAATATTATTTTTATTTTATGTGTATAAGTGTATTGCCTGCATGTATATGAGTGCACCCGTGTCGTGCAATGCCTCGGAGGACAGAAGAGGGCTTCGGATTCCCCTGGAACTGGAGTTAAGGACCGTTCGTAGCCGCCATGTGGGTGCTGGGAATTGAACCCACGTCCTCTGCAAAAGCAGTCAGTGCCCTTAACCACTGAGCCATCTCTCCAGCCCCAGATATATTACAAATTTTCATTGTTCATACTTAATGAGCATGATCAAATACACAAACCCAGATAGACTACATTCTAAGGAAAATTTAAGGTTAATTTTGATCAGTTGTGCTTTTACCTTCTATGCTAACTTTAGACTCTAATCCCACATGACTCCAGTTTCTCAAAAGGTTTCTTTATAAAGAACTGTCACCCTTGAAACCTAGAGCTATAAAAAAGACACCTATACTGATAGATGTGATCTATGAAAATTGTTGGTCCAGTTATTTCACTGATTATGATTGTATCCCAACAGCTAACTGACCTTCAATATATTACTATGAGAATACCAGAAGGGTTTTTGTTTATGTTGACTTTTCTGTTATTGTTGTTGTCTTGTTGAGACAGGGTAGGGTCTCCCTGTAGCCCCAGCTGGCCTGAATTCCCTATGCACACCAGGCTGGCACAGAGATCCACCTGCCTCTGCCTTCTGAGTGCTGGGATTAAAGCCATGCGCTCCCACACCTGGGGAGAATTCCATAGGTTTTGAAAAAAGCCTCAGAACTCAAAGTAGTGACCAATCAACTCACTGCCACCAAAGCCCCATAGTGGCAGACCCTTAGTATAGGGAATTTGACAAAATCAGATTCAGATGGAAAACTAATTCTCTAACATTATCATTCTTGATTTGCTTTCAGTTTTTCCAGTAATTCAATTGTTTTAAATTACATTTAACTTATCAAATTCTTTTTACCTCTTTTGCATTTGATTCTTAAATTCATACTGGATAATACAAATGAAAGACTATCAATTGTTTGAAATTTAAATTTTTCATTTGATATACAGATCCTCATCTTTAAATTGGAAAACACTGTAATGAAAATACATGCACAAAAAAGACTAAGATGACAAGGACAGTAGTATGTGCCTGTGGTCTTAGCAACTCAGGAGGCCAAGGCAGGAGGATCTCTGCTTGAGCCCAGGAGTTAGTAGGAGACATTAAAATTTTCTTTTAGATGGGGCTGGAGAGATGGATCAGTGGTTAAGAACATTGGCTGTTCTTGCAGAAGACCCGAGTTTGAATCCCAGTACCCACATGGCAGCTAACAACTGTCCGTAACTCCAGTTCCAGGGGATCCAACTGCCTCTTCTATCCTCTGCAGGAACTGCATGACACGGGTGCACTTACCTACATGCAGGCAATACACACATACACATAAAATTAAAAAAGATAAAAGAAATAAATAAAATATAAAAAAATAAAATTTTCTTTTAGATATTTTTCTGAAGTTTTAATACTGTTAGTTTTTCCAGAATTTCTGAATAAGCTTTTAAGAAGTATTATCTTTATTTTATGTATATGAGTGTAGATGCACTCATGTAGTACAATGCCTGGGGAGGTCAGAAGAGGGTACCTGATCCCCTGGAACTGGAGTTACAGTTAACCACCATGTGGGTGCTGGGAATCAAACCCAGTTCCTCTGCAAAAGCAGTCAGTGCTCTTAACCACTGAGCCATCTCTCCAAGCCCCAGAACCTTTAATTTTAAAATTTTATTGATGTTTTTCTTTTCAGCTTTTTGAGATGGATTTCATATAGCACAGGCTAACCTTGCAACCGCATCCTCTCTGGTTCCCTCTCCTAAGTGCTGAAATCACAGGCCTGGCTCAAAACAATTTCCATCTTTTTGTAAACAGCACAGAGACAATTGCAAATAACTTCTCCAAAGTTACTGTTTAGGTGGCAGAGTAGTAGGTCTAGAGAGCTGTGTATTATCAGTTCTAATTGTTGAGTGGAGCCCAGCACAGCTGGCGAGATACTGTTAGTCCACTGCTTCAGTGTTAAAAGCACCCAAATTAATTCTCTGGCAACTTATAGGCCACTTATGTCTCAAGATCTGTAATTGAGAGCCACTATATTGCAATTATTTTGATAAGAACTGCATAAAATTCCTACCTACAATGAGCTTAAATTCCAAACCTTTTCCATGGAGGTTCTGGCTGCTTTGAACTCATAATGGATAAGGAAAACATGTGTCTCTTATTGTTTACTTATCTATGACATAATTAGGATACATCAAACATCCTGAATTAGTCATTTTGTATTTTGCTTCCTGAAGACAATCATGAATTGCCAGCACGAGCAACAGGAGGGTGAGAGCAGAGTGGAGAGTGAACATAGATAGGAAAGCAATGGCTTGGCTATGTCCCTGCCAGGGAAGTGTGGCTCCAAGAGCTCCATGCCTAGACCACATCACTTTGACCAACTCTGGTTGAGCTCTCCTTTAGAAGAAGTGACACACAAGAGGATGATGAATAAAAGATGTTTCTTGTCCTCAAAAAGCTGGCAATCCAGAAGCATATCACACTTAAAAGATAGTGGTCCAGATTTTTAACTAAGGGCTCTAACCAAGTGCCTCAAGGGTAGCATCTACTTCAAGGTATTGTTAGTTATATTCTGTAAACTGGGTGAAGAGATTTAAAAAAAAAAAGAAGAAGAAGAATGCAGAGTTTTGATCACTACTATGCTAGACCATGGGTGGGAAAGCTATGGCTCACAGATGAAGTCTAATGTGCTACTTTGATGAAGCCTGGCAAAGGAGGAGACTCTTCTTTGAGAAGCCCACATCCATATTTCTGGGTATGTCTTACTTTCTTCTTAATGCTTGTTTTTCTCTTAACCCCTTTGCTTAGGCCTATATTAAAATATCTTTATTTATTAAATCCTCCCAACCTCACCAAAAAAAAAAAAAAAGACTAGAAAACTGAAAATGGTGTCCATATTTTTCTGTTGCTTTTGTATTTGGGAAGAGGATATGACATTCTTGGTATGTAACCTGGCTGGCCAGGAACTCACTATGTAGACCAGGCTGGCCATAAGCCTGCAACACTTACTGCTTTCATTTCCCAAATGCTGGGATTACAAAGTGCACTATCGTGGGCTGGGCATAATGGCGCATGCCTTTAATCCCAGCATTTGGGAGGCAGAGGCAGATGGATTTCTGTGAGCTCAAGGCCAGCCTGGTCTCCAAAGTGAGTTTCAGGCCAACTGTCTCAAAAAAAAAAAAAAAAAAAAGACCCCCCCCCCCAAAAAAAAACCAAGGTGCACTATCATGCCCAGGTCCCTTTTGAGGCTACTTAACCAAGTATTTTAAGATTCCCGAGGCCAAATGTTACCTTCCAAACCGGCAATAAAAGGCTGTGAGGTTGTGGAAGTAAAAGTGTTCAATCTCACAAAGGAGACTTGAGTGAGTATAATTATATCTAGAGGCACACATGCAGGTCCTCTGAAAGAAACACAGCCCTCCCTCTAGACAACCGAAGTAGTAAAATCACCCTAGCTGGAATTCTGATCTACTGAGTCAGAGAAAAGGGCTGACAAATACAGAATTAGTACTAACTTAGAGTCATTTTTTTTGTTTTGTTTTGTTTTGTCTTTTTGAGACAGGGTCTCCCTGTAGACCCAGCTGTCCTGGAACTCACTATGTAGACCAGGCTGGCCTTGAACTCACACAGATCCACCTGCCTCTGCCTCCCAAGTGCTGGGACTACAGGCATGCGCCACCATACCTGGCCTAACTTACTGTCCTTCAAAAATTCTTTAAAAGCTGGGCATGACCTGTGATCCCAGGACTTCGGAAACAGACAAGAGGATCAAAAGCTCAAAGTCTGCCTGGGCTACAAATTCTAGCAAGATTATGTCTCAAAATAAAAGCTTTGAGGGGCTGACAAGACAGGTCAGTGGGTAAGGGTGCTTGCTGCCAAGGTTGATGACCTGAGTTCCATTCCCAGGACCCACATGATGGAAAGAGAAAACCAATTCATAAAAACAGTCCTCTGACTACCACATGTGTGCCTGTATGCACATGGGTGTACACACACACACACACACACACGCATGCACGCACATAAAAGTAAATGCAATAAACATTTTAAAATGAAAGTTTTGAAAAAAGAAATATTTATATTTTTATTGGGAAATTAGATCTTCCATTTAGATATGTATAAAACAATACTGCTTCATACTTACAAAGCACTTAAAAATATTTTAATTTTTAGTTATGTGTATATGCAGTGGGGTGTTGTACACATAAGTGCAGGTACCTGAGCAGGTCACAAGAGAGTGTCAGATACCCTGGAGGTGGAGTTACAGGTGGTTGTGAGCTCTTTGATGTGGGTGCTGGGAATCAAACTTGAGTCCTCTGCAAGAACAGTAGGTGCTCTCAACCACCGAGCCATCTCTCCAGCCTTTAAAAAGCACTTTTTGAAAGCTTTTACAGATACTACTTCAGTAAAAACTCAGTTTTAAGCCAGGCATGGTGGCGCACACCTGTAGTCCCAGCACTTGGGAGGCAGAGGCAGGCGGATCTGTGTGAGTTCAAGGCCAGCCTGGTCTACATAGAGAGTTCCAGGACAGCTGGGGCTACAGGGAGACCCTGCTTCAAAAAAAAAAAAAAAAAAAAAAAAAACAAAAAAACACCTCAGTTTTAAAAAAAAAAGAATTTTTCCTGATATATGAATAAGGAATTTAGATATAACAGGACCACACAGTTAACCTTGAATCACACAGAAAACAATGGTAAAAACTTGGGCTAAATATTCTTCCTTACTCTAATTCTTAGCCATCTCTTACACTGAATATAATTAGAGTTGGAAGTATTTAAATGGTCAGTGTCCTCAAAACGAGAATTTGAAAACTGCTCAAGTATCTAAATTAAGATAACTTTCCTGCTAGGCGTGGTGGTGCATGCCTGTAATCCCAGTACTAGGCAGGGAGATCTCTGTGAGTTACAGCCCAGTCTAGTCTACATAGGAAGTTCCAGGCTACACAGGGCTACAGAGTGAGACCCTGTCTCAAACAACAAATAAAATTTAAAAAGGTAACTTTCTCTTGAACCCAGTGGTGTGCGTTTTCCCTTTATAACACCTTTGGAAAATTTACAAATGACAGAAAAGAACCCAGATTATACTTTTTTTTTTGGTCTTTCAGCTAGTCTGGAACTCACAGAGATCTGCCTGCATCTATCTGCCTTCCAAGTGCTGGGATTAAAGGCATGCAGAACCACACCCGGCTTACACTTTCTTTTACCAAATTCTTATTCTATCCTTTCCTTTCTTTTATTGATGGGAAAATTTCCTATACAAAAAACATTCTTCTAAATGTTTTTTTTTTTTTAATTTTATGTGTATGAGTGTTTTGTGTCCAAGTATGTAAGTGAACCTGTGTCATGTAATGCTCACAAAGGCCAGAAGAGGGCACTAGATCCCCTGGAACTGAAGTTAAGGACATATGTTAGCTGCCATGTTGGTGCAGGGAACTGACCTGGGTTCTTTGGAAGAGCTGCCTGTGCTCTTAACCTCTGACCGATCTCTCCAGCCCCTCTTCTAAACTTCTTAAGCATACATGAGGAACAACTAAGTTGAGGAATCCCTTGTTAAAGGATCAACTTCTTCTAAGAAAGGTCATAACATTATAGTTAAGTTTTATCAATCTCACACATTCTTAAACTCATCAGAATTATGCTTTATTCATTCCTCTGTTGGTGCAGAATGATGTTCCTATTAACTAAACAGTTGTCTATATTCAAAGCTTTTTTTTCTGGTAGAAAGTAGCACTTCCTGTCTCTTTTTAAGACATATAAAATCATTCCTCCTCAGCAACTTCAATACTGAAAGGGCTGATCAGCTTTATGAGCAATTTCTTTATTCACATCATAAATGTTTCAATGGGTAAAGAAAATTTCTTGCATATGGTAGCTGAGGTTTTCAATTATATCCATGGTACAGACCATTTAACATAAATCATTAATTTGCAAAAATGTTTTAAAATCTAAAAACCCACTAAAGGTTCTAGATGTAACAAAGATAGCATTCAAAACCATGAAATTTGGAGGCTGGAGAGATGGCTCAGCAGTTAAGAGCACTGACTGCTCTTTCAGAAGACCCAGGTTCGAGTCCCAGCACCCACATGGCAGCTAACAGCCATCAGTAACTCTTGTTCCAGGGGAATCCGAAGCTTTCTTGGGACCTCCTCCGGCACTGCACAACACAGGTGCACTTACACAAATTCAGGCAGTACACTCATACACACAAAATAAAAATAAGTATTTTTTAAAAAAACATGAAATTTATGCCGGGCGTGGTGCCGCACGCCTGTAATCTCATCACTTGGGAGGCAAATGCAGGTGGATCTCGTGAGTTCAAGGCCAGCTTGGTCTACATAGTAAATTCCAGGACAGCTGGGGCTACAGGAAGACCCTGTCTCAAAAAAGACTTAAAAAAAAAAAAAAAAAACATGAAATTTGAGGGGCATGATATAAAACAAGATATCTTACACTGGGGGAAAAAAAGAAAGGTTCAAAGCATTGGGCCTGATTAAAAGCACTTTATTTACTTTTTTGAGACAGAGTCTCCCTGTAGCACCAGCTGCCTGGAACTTACTTTGTAGACCAGGCTGGCTGGCCTCAAACTCACAGAGGATCCGCCTGCCTCTGCCTCCCAAGTGCTGGGATTAAAGGCGTGTGCCACCACATCCGGCAAAAGCCTAATCATTTTTTAAAAATTATGTGTATGAGTGTTTTGCCTGAATGTATGTAAATGCACCACATGCATACAGTACTCTTGGAAGACAGAAGACGGTGCGAATCTCCTTGGAGTTACAGATAGTTATAAGTTGTTATATGGGTGCTGGGAACCAAATTCAGATCTTCTGCAAGAATGGAAAAGTGCTCTGAACTGCTGAGTCATCTCTCTAGCCCCTCATTAAAAGTTTTTACAATAATCTCCAATATTTGATAATTAAGTAAAGAACAATGGGATGGCCCCAGACACAAACATGCAAAAAATACATTCCCAGTTCAGGTTTGCCCACTGTGTGACCTTTGCTGAGTTGCCAAAATTCTGTGTTCAAAAATGGGGGCGGAAAGCCAAGCATATTAGTTTGTGCCTATAATCCCAAAACTCGGGTGGCAAAGGTAGTCAAGGCCAGCCTTAGCTACATTATGAGTTTAAAGCCAACCTGGACTAGGAGACCCTATCTCAAAAAAACTAAAGAAAAAGTCAGGTGTGGTGGTGTACACCTTTAATCTCAGCATTTGGGAGGCCAGCCTGAGATACATAGTGAGACCCAGTCTCAAAAAGAAAGGGAAAATAAAAGATAAAGACATTATCATTAAAAATGCCTGTTTGGGGGCTGGAGAGATGGCTTAGCAGTTAAGAACACTGGTTGTTCTTGCAGAAGACCTGGGTTCGAATCCCAGCACCCACATAGTAGCTACAAACTGTCGTTCCAGGGGAATCCAAAGCCCTCTTCTGACCTCTGCAGCAATGCACAACACGGGTGCACTTACCTACATGTAGGCAATACACTCATACACATAAAATAAAAATAATAAATAAAATATGCCTGTGGAGGACAGAAGAGGCCATCAGAGCCCCTGGAACTGGAGTTAAGGACAGTTCATAGCTGCCACGTGGGTCCTGGGAATCAAACCCAGGTCCTCGGCAAGAGTAATCAGTGCTCTTAACCACTGAGCTACCTCTCCAGCCCCAATAAATAAAATATTTTTTAAAATGTCTATTGGTATTTAATAAATTGTTTTATTAGCATAGTGAGATTTCTACATAGGCTTTCTTGCTTTTACTAAATTTCAATAAGGATCTGCCACTTGCTGATGTGAAGATTAGCATTTTCTTTACAGGAGATCAGCGGCATAGCCATTAATAGATTAGAAAGTAGGATATGACAGCTCAGACTTAAAGAAGCAAAGCTATGACACCTATTTCTAAAGCCCTTAGGAGTTTTCCCCAGGCAGGCTGCTGTACAAATGAAATTAAGTATTGTAGTCAGTACATTTAAGAAGGCTCCAGAAGCAAAGAGATCACTGTAGTTTCTGCTTCTCTTAACGTTAGTTCTCTCCAGGGGGCTGGTGAGATGGCTTGGCAGTTAAGAACACTGACTGTTCTTACAGAAGACCCAGGTTTGAATCCCAGCACCCACATGGCAGCTAATAACTGTCTGTAACTCCAGTTCCAGAGGATCCGACAGCCTCTTCTGTCCTCCACACGCATTACACAACTCGGGTGCACTTACCTACATGCAGGCAATACACACATACACATAAAATAATAAAAAAATAAAATAAAAAAGTTAGTTCTCTCTAAATGTCTGGTAGAGGGAATTTACTCTAGCACTTTTACTAAAACCAGAGCTATTGCTTAAAACCATTACTTATGGGAACTAGCAAGATGGCACAGTGGGTAAACTGCTTGCCCAGAAAGCATGATGACCATTTGATCCCCGGAATCCATGTAAAGATGGGAGGAGAGAACCAACTCCACCAAGTTGTCCTCTGACCTCCACACATGCATTGCAGCACACTCATGCCCCTTCCCCATTATAAACACACACATACAATAATAAAACATTTAAAACAACACTTCTCCCCCATCATTTCTAAGAGACAGCTTCACTCTGAGAGCAGTAATGAAGGGAATTGTATGGGTTCAAGCTAAATCAGAGGCCTTCAACACACTTTGTTTGCATTCTCATTTCTGAACCTCCTCCTGTTTTCTTATCATGTGCCCTCTCTCCCAATCCTTAACCCTTTCTGATTTGTTCTTGCCTGTGGTGACGCATCATCCCTCCCTCTGCCCCCTTCCTCTTCCTATTTCAGCTGCATGTTTAGTTCCGGTTTATTCATGTTATTCAATTGGTAAACATGCATAAGATGTCCATCTGTGGCTTGCCAATATCTAACCATACGGATATTCATCCTTATAGGGTCATTCTCCTAACGTACATCTATTTAGGTTATAAGTTCTTGGCCATCTTTACCCCAAACTGTCATCTACCAAGTTTTATTCCTGTGTGCTAGAATATAAACAAAAATGAGAGAGATCCTGGGAAAATTTTAAACTACCAATTTATGTATCTTCTTAAGTAAAAGACCCTGAGAGCACAGTGAAACCTAAAAACATTCCCTTAAAAGGAAAATAAATTTGGAACTTGCCCCTAATGACAATACAATTAATGTAAAACTGATGACAGAAGAAAATGATAAAGTAAAATGGTTAAACTCACAGGATGCTTTCATCTGTAGACTATAAGGCATACAGCCTTTAACTGTTATGACTGAACAGTGCTATTCTTTCTTGTGAAAAACTGGGCCTACAGTACCAAATACTGAAAGCTACCAAAAAGGCAAATACCATGAATTTAGAATTAATGGTTAAACTCTGACTCCTAATGTTGCACACAGAGAACAATCCATAGAAACAAGATAGAATAGCTGGATTCAATGCTGAAGCATTCTGTGCCTTCAAAAATCAATTAAGTGATAAAACAGATGTAGGTGCACACCTGTAATCCCAGCATTTGGGAGATGGAGGCAAGAAACTCACAATAAAAAAAAAAAATCATCTTTGACTACAAAATGAATTTGAAGCCAGCCTTGGCTACATGAGACCTTGTCTCAAAAACCAACCTACCAGCCAACCAATCCTCCCACCCACAGTGATGTAAGAGGAAATGAAGGGGCTGGAGAACTGTCTCAGTGGTTAAGAACCCGAACTGCTATTGCAGAGGACCAAAACTTGGCTCCGAGCACCCACCTGTAATTCCAGCTCCAGGTGGTCCAACTCCTCGTTCTAGCCTTCACCAGCACCTGTAGTTATGAACACATATCCCACCCACACACATTCCAAAATAAAATAAATTAAAAAAAAAAGAATGAAACAAAACTAAAACCAAAGGACTTGTTTAACATAGGAGAAAAATCTAATTTTGGCTTTTCACTAGACAGGAAAAGAAAATAATTTGTCATAATCAATACATACAGTTTTGTTTTTTGCTTTTTTTCCCCCTTTTTGAGACAAGTCTCAGTATGTACCCCTGAATTGGCCTGGAACTTGCTAGACCAGGCTGGCCTCAAACTCACAGAGATCCATTTGGTTTTGCTTCCCAAATGCCAAGATTAAAGGCATATGCCATCATGCCCCGCCTTATAAAGATTTTCGTATGTAACAATCTTTGTTCTTCCTTACCCTAAATTTAGAAATTCTCCACAAACCACAGGCTCAATGATCCATACAACTTGTAAATAAAAATTTAGTCTTGAGCCTTGCCACTTCAAAATAGACACCATTGGGGCTGGCAAGATGGCCTCAGCGGTTAAGAGCACTGGCTGCTCTTGCAGAGGACCTGGGTTCGATTCCCAGCACCCACATTGCAGCTACAAACTGTCCTTAATGCCAGTTCCAGGGGAATCAGAAGCCCTCTTCTGATCTCTGTAGCACTGCACGACACAGGTGCACTCACATACATGCAGGCAATACACTCATACACATACAACATGCAACTGTTAATAAAATAAAGATAATAAATATAATATTAAAAAAGGACACCACCCTCATTCTGACTCAGTAATTGTTGGATGTTCTTTTTTTTTTTTATCAGGGTTGTATTTGTAATGTAATTAACTTTTAAGAAATCAGTTTAGGGTAAAGATGTAATACAGAAGCAGAACACTTGCCTAGTATGCACAAAGTTCAATCCACAGAAATGCACAAAAAGTTTTTGTCTTCAGAAATGGAGGAAGGTGCTAAATCTAAATCTAAATATTCAGGAGAAATAAGCCAGTGATGTTTCTGCAAGCTACCATGTGTTCATTAAAGATTTCTTCAAAAGCTCTGGGTTCAAATCAGTCTTTAAAAAGTCAAGTATTCTGAGACTGGAGAGATGGCACTGGCTGCTCTTGCAGAGGACCCTGGTTAGAGTTCCAGCACTCCCATGGCAGCTAACAACCATTTGTAACTCAAGTTTCAGAGGATCCAACACTTTTTCTGCTCTCCATGGGCATTGTATGATATGGGTACACCTACCTACATGCAAGTAATATACTCATATGCATAAAAAATAATTTTTTAAAAAATTGGAAAAAAGTCAAGTATTCTAACCTCTACTGAGCATACAAATCTTTTAACATTCCAAATTTACAACTGTTTAATGACCTCTTCCTCAGAAACAGGAATCGTACTGCTTAAGGCAGTTCATTCCACCGTTTGTTATTTTTACTTTCTGCAAGGTGTTTAGAAAGACAAGAAACATGTTGCACCACTTTATTATCGTATGTTGAACTTACACCTGAAACTGTTAATTCATGGCCCAGGATATGTGTGAGAAGTAAGTATTTTGGGCTTTTTTATTTTTTACAATTAGGTTATGGAAGACACAGGAGACAATAAATCCACTGCCTGTCTTTAAAAAAAATGAGTTGGCTCAGTGGTTAAGAGCACTGACTGCTCTTAAGGAGGACCTAGGTTCAATTCCCAGCACTCACACAGCAGCTAATAACAGTCCTAACTCTGGTTCCAGGGGATCCCACACCCTTTTCTGACCTCTGCAGGCACTGCACGACACAGGTGCACTCACACGCATAAATTTTTTAAGTCAGTATTATTAAAATTAATCGTGGGCTGGGGAGATGGCTCAGTCAAAGTGCTAAGTGCCTGTCATGTTTCATGCTCTGAGTTCAATCCTGGGGCGGGGGGTTTGCTGGAAATGGCGATGCAGCCCTATAGTACTAGGGCTGGGGAGGGTAAGGCATGAGATTTAAAGTTCAAGATTAGTTTAGGCTACAAAGTCAGTTCAAAGTCAACTTGGGCTATATAGTGAAAGCCTATCTCAAAATTCAAAAGATGTTTTCCTAGCATGTACAAAGCCCTAGCTCTGATTCCCAGAACCACAAAAAGCTGTACGTGGTCTCAAGGCCCTCAAGGCTCCCCTTACTTTCTTCAATATCTAAGAGATACCAATTTTCAGAGTAAAAGTTCAGGTCTTGAAATGTTTAGTGATGATACTACAATCAGTAAGAATGTAAACCATCTGCTAGAGAACATAGTGGATACAAGGGAAAAAGTAGAATCCCAACAAGAAAGGGAAAGGACAATGAGCAAGAACTCCAACCTGAACTATGTCCACAATACTCAGTTCTGTAACTTTTGATTTATAACCACATGATTAGAAAACGTGTGTGAATTTCCAGATGACATAGTCAAGGTAAAATGAGGGTCCAAAAAACAAAAGTAGTGATTAAGAACAGAAGGAAAAAAATGGTCATACTGTCAAGCAAACACAAAAGCTTCTAGTTTAGCAAATTTAAAGCCTCAGATTTTAATCACAAAAGCCAATAGATATTCTTTAAAATCACAACCCCCTTTTTTTTTTTTTTTTTGGTCTTTTTGAGACAGGGTCTCCCTGTAGCCCCAGTTGGCCTTGAACTCACAGAGATCCACATGCCTGGGATCAAAGGCATAGGCCACCATGCTCAGCTACAATGAGCTGATTTTAATGTTTAAATCTCCCTTATTGCTAGGCATTGTGACACACACCTGTGATTCTGGCACTTAAAAGGATTGGGAGTTCAAGGTCAGCCTGTACTACATGAAAGGGGTGTGTGTGTATGAGAGCGAGGGCACAAAGCATTGCCATGGAAGTGTAAGGACTAGAGTTAGAACCTCTAGCACCTACAGAAATGCCAGGTAGGTATGGTAGCTTTCTGTAATCCCAATGACCTACAAGTAGAGACAGGGGTTCCCTGGAGCATGGTGGCTTGCTAGACTACCTAGATGTTATCCTTTGGCTCCACACATATGCAAAAGAACCCTCCAAAAATAAAAGATAAATTTTAAAAAATCACTTCTCAAGATACCCAAATAGTATTTATTTATCCACTTATTGACTGATTTATTTAATGTGTATGAATATTTTGCCTGCATGGATTTAAGTGCACCACATGCATGCAATACCCACAGAGGCCAAAAGAGGGCATCATATTGCCAGGAAGTGGAGTTATAGACAGTTGTTAGCTGCCATGCAGATGCAGAGAACCAAACCCAGGCCCTCTGTGATAGTCATCAGTGCTCCTAACCACTGAGCCATCTCTCCAGCCCCAGATACCCAAATATTTTACACATCACTGGTCTGTGATGAATAACGACAAAGCACTAGTGAGTACAATACTGATCACATTATTTTGATCCTTATATGCCTCTGGTAAGAAAAGGTTGTCTATTTATAATGCTGCAACAATACTGTGATCTGAAGACAGTGGCATATGTGTTTTGGCTGCTCACATTGAGGAGTGACTACTGAGGAGTCTCAACTGCAGCTTGGAAATGACTCTGAAAAAAGATGGACAAATATTTATGCTTATAAGATGGGAACAAGTCCTAGTGTTCACACTTATATTTACAATGAGACATGCTAAAATCTTGTCTTCTTATTGTCAAATGATCTATTTTAAAATAATTTTCCATCTTTTGACCATCTTCAAGGAATATTTTTGTTAGTAATATGGCAAAAAAAAGTAAACTTATTGAATCTTCCTAACTTCCTCAAATACTGACTGCCTAACATGTGACTGAATTATGTTAAGCCTTAAAATATACTTAAGATACAAAAGTCAAGAACAGGCAAACCTCACTCACAAGACGCTTATCATTTATTCAGGAGGAGGAGCAACTATACAACCACAACATACACACAACAACAACAAAAGAAACAAACAGAAATAGTCTATACATAATCACCAATGGAATTAACAAAATCAAGACTAAAAATAAAGCCCGGTGTGGTATTGAGTCTTCAGTCCCAAATCTCAAGAGGCAGAGGCAGAGGCAGGTGGATCTCTGTGAGATCGAGGTCAGCCTAGTCTACACAGTTACAGGCCAGCTGGGACCAAAGGGAGAGCCTGTCAAAAAAAAAAAAAAAAAAGATTTAAAAAAAAAGATTAAAAACATTTCAGTAGTGATGATGAGATAGGATGATATTTAACAGGCTTAGGTAGTTAAAAGTCAATATGAAATGTAAGCCAGGCATGGTAGCACATGCCTTTAATCCTAGCACTCAGGAGGCAGAGGCAGGCAGATCGCTGTGAGTTCAAGGCCACTCCAGTGTACATAGTGAGTTCCAGGACAGCTGTCAGCTGGGGCTACAGGGAGACCCTGTCTCAAAAAGACAAAAGAAAAAAAAATCAATTGTAAAATGCAGCTTGTATTAAAAAGGTTTATAGACGGCTGGAGAGATGGCTCAGCAATTAAGAGCACTGGTTGCTCTTGCAGAGGACCTGGGTTCAATTCCCAAGACCAACATGACGGCAAACTCTCCTTAACGCCAGTTCCAGGGGCTCCAATGCCTCTTCTGACCTTCATGTGCACTGCACACACAGGTACATTTACATACATGCAGGCAATACACTCACTCAAACATAAAATAAAAAGTTTAAAATAAAAAGATTAACAGGTTTCAGCTGAGTATAACAGTATAAAAGCATTCAGTCAAGTATGTGTCAGGCATGGTGGTATATACCTTTAATCCCAGCACTTGGGAGGCAGAGGCAGGCAGATCTCTGTGAGTTTGAGGACAGCTTGGTCTACACAGTGAGCTCCAGGACAGCTAGGGTTATAGGGAGACCCTGTCAAAAAAATAAAAGCTAAGGAAGAGGTTGGAGTCATAGCTTGTTTAGTGTATATAAAGACCAGGATTTGATCCTCAGTCCACAAAATAAACGAAAACATTTCTGTTTAAAGCTATCCACCTACCTGCGTGTCTATATATGTCCTATACATGTGTGCCCATGCTTGCTAGTGTACCACCAAAAATGAAGTATCCAGAAACCATATTGTGCAACAAGACTGACCAAAGTGAGGAAATCTGGCTTAAAAGCAGACTGGGAGGTGGATGGTAAACAGTACAGCACACAACAGCTGTGACAAAGGCCTGTGAGCTAGTACAGAAGGCCTAACTGGGTTCCAGGAAAATTACAAAAAGGAAAAAGGAAGATTTTTGGATCAATATGAGTGATTCCAAATATCTTTCACTTCCCAACTGTAGTGTTTTATATTTAGAAAGAGCATAAACCCAGTAGCACAGATTTTATTCCCATATACTATTGAGATGAGATTATTTTTCTCTGAAGCTGAACCCACTTGCACAAGTCAGGCAAGTACTCTACCACTGAGCTATATTCTAGCCCTATTTTCCATTTTCAGATGCTGTGGTACTCAACTGCTGGGCTCAAGTCATCCTCCTATTTCAGCCTTCCAAATTGCTGGGATTACAGATATACACCACTGTGCATGACTTAACATTAAAAATCAAAGATCGAACTGGGCATGGTGGCGCATGCCTTTAATCCTAGCACTTGGGAGGCAGAGGCAGGTGGATCTTTGTGAGTTTGAGGCCAGCCTGGTCTTCATAGTGAGTTCTAGGACAGCTGGGTCTACAGGGAGACACTGTCTCAAAAAAAAAAAAAATTCAAAGATTGGCTTTATCTGGTGGTTTTATCTGGGAGGGCTTACAAAAGAAATACTGGAAACCGGCCTGGTCATCTTCCCCAGGCCCACTCAAACATCTATGTAGGGTTGGATTAGGAATATTTTTACCTGTGTCTCAGATTTGTGAGACATGTATAAATGTACTTATCATAATTGGGAGAAGATAGTTATCACCCTGAAATTCATGAAACTTAGAAAAACATTATGAACTAGGTATTATGGTTCATACCTATAATTGATACTTAAGAGGTTGAGGTAGAAGGACTACCATGAATTAGAGGCCAGGTTGGGCTACACAATGAATTCTAAGCTAGCCGGAGCGCTACAGAGTAAGACTCTGTCTCAAATAACCAAAGCAAACCAAAGCAACATTACAAAACTAGAACAGAAAGAGGGAAAAAATTAGAATTTAGCTCTGGGAGCTGAGTGTGGTGGTGCACATCTATAATTCCAGCAGCTGGGAGGTGGAAACTAGAAGATTAGGAATTTGTGACTAGCCTGAGGTATACGATATCTGTCTCAAAACCAAGAGCCCAACCAACATGGTCTTAGAATTCTTTGAGAATCTATAATTGTTTTCAATTAATAATCCATTTTTTAAACTACGTGTATCAAATTCTATAAATTTTTAAATTATGTAACTATGGTGCCTGCAGCTGTGGTAATGCCATTAAAAGAGAACTATCAGGATATAGAAATGTCAAAGAACGAAGGAGAAATAGAAATAGTGGGAAGTTAAGGAGATTGGTTACAGATGGGCATGCTGGGCAAGTAAGCCCTCACATGGAAGAACCAACTTATACCAAGACAAAAAGACCAACTAGAGATGACCTATAGGCTCTTAGTATCCTTGTGAACTCACTGTTTGTCAATGTATACAGTAGCTATAAATAGAAATAAATTTATTTATAAACAAACATGCCAACCCATCAATTTCATTCTGAGGCCAGGAAAGTAAGCCTCAAGTTATATATACATCCTGTGAATTCAATTTCTAGTCTTAAATCTTATGCCAGAAGCATTCCATTCTAAAAGATACAGTCAGTCAACAAATATATGCCCAGAGGCTACTGTGAGCAAAAACTATTTTAAGTTCAATGAAAGAGAAAAACCTATCATGGCTTCAGTAGGTTATAGATATAACCCTTTTGAGAGAGGTAACCTATAGGCGAGCCTATTTAGTAGTAGCATTTGCTTAGTCAAAGCATGTTTCTGAAAGTCCATTAAGATATTTTAGAAATTAGAGCTTTCAGGTAAACAAATTAAGCATTTTTTAAAAACTATATATTAGGGGCAGGGGCATTACTAGGGACTGAACACAAACCTTGCACATGGGCAAGCAGATACTCTACCACTGAGCTATATATATCTCTAGCTCAAGACTTACATTTTTACAAATTCACAATGGTTCTATATTATTACAATCTTACGGCTCTTGTAAACAAATGAAAACAATGAGTGAAATCTCAGTGTTGCTATATTTTAGACTGTATCTCAATGCTGTAAAGCATAGCATGAAAATTACCAATCGTTTTCTCCTTTCTTTTGGAATACAGACACACACACACACACAAAAAAAATCCAGAATCTTCATAGCATGTATATTTTCAGCAGGTGAAAACGTCTAAGAATTGATTGTGAGCCAGGTCATGGCATTAAGGCTCTCCATTCAACTGCACCTCCAGAACCAGAGAGCAAACCGCTTCTGGTTGGCTATGTGTAACTCTTATCCTATAAGCATATATGATCTAGTAAAAGGGGTAAACCAGACCAAAAATTTGCATTTTTTAGGGTTTCCAACTAAGCTAAATAAATAAAGAAAAAGAAAACTTGACTTACCAGTACTGCCAAGCTGTTTATAAAACCTGTACTCTAAATGAAGCTGTGGCGCACGTGATTTTATTGGTTCCTGAAATCCAAAAAGAAAAACCAATCAAATTTAAACAAATGGGTCTTTTTTAATTTTTAGATTTTTCAGAGTAAACAAAGATCACTTATTGTTTCAGCGATGATATCCACATACGACAGTCCTTTCTTACCACACTTTATCTTTGATGTACAGTTAAAAAAAGATGAAGTGGACTAAAATTACATGCAACCCCTCTCATGGCTAGTCAAAGATACTCTCCATGAGCCATCAATCAAAGGTAGCTCCCACAGTATGAAATACTCTTCTGAAATGTGTTCTCCTCTCTTCCTTCTTGTTCCTCCTTTCCCTTCCTTTCCGGTAAATCACTATGTAGCATAGGATGACTTCAAACTCTTAATCTTCTGAATATACTTCCTAAGTGTTAGGATTACCATGCCTGGTTCAGATGTGAAATCTGAAGCATAGTGCATATTTCTTGCTTGTGTAATTATGAATTCTGGGTAGTAAACAGTTTACTTTTAGAAAAATAATGCATGATAAAACTTTCAAATACACAAAAACTAACTAAAAATAATCTGAAGTTTTATCATTTTAGACAGCCACTATTAATGCTTTGTAACTTTTTCTAAGTTTTTTGTTTGTTTTTGAGACCATGTGCCTTGAACTCTCTATATAGTCCAGGCTGGCCTCAAACTTGCAACCTTCTGTCTTAGTATCCTGAGTGCTAAAATTAGATGTACCACCATGCCAGGCTCCAAGTGTTTATCTGTATCAATATATATTAGAAACTCTTGTAAATAAGTTTAAAAAGAGGACAGCCTACTATATTTTTTGTTGAGTGATTTGTATAAGGTATGTAACATTTCTACTGGTTGAAGGACTCCTATGCACATATAAACACTGTTTTCCGCTTTCAATATTATAAACAGTGTTGTTAGGAACATTACTATGCATTTATCTATTTACATTTATGAGAATTAAAGTTATAAATACAACTTAACTAACTTTAATTAAAGTGGTGTTCAAATTTTCAATAATAGTAATTTTCTTTCTTTTGTATTTAGGGGCAGAGTTTTTTCTTTTTATTGGTATATATCAATTGTACAAAATAATGAGTTTCATTATGTCACTTTCATACACACAGATAATGTACTCACCCCCTTCCATCACCCTCTCTTATCCTCTCTCCACCATCTCACTGATTTCCTTCTTCCCAAATAGGCCTTCTATTTTCACATTTTTGTCTTATTTTATTTTTTATTTTTTTGTCTTTTTTGAGACAGGGTCTCCTTGTAGCCCAAGCTGTCCTGGAACTCACTATGTAGATCAGGCTGGCCTCGAACTCACAAAGATCCACCTGCCTCTGCCTCCCAAGTGCTGGGATTAAAGGCGTGCGCCACCATGCCCAGCTTGCTTTATTTTTTTAAACTAGATTCCAAAAAAATGGGACTTTTCTGCCAGGCCTGCAATACCAACAGATAGGAGCATGAGGCCAGCCTGAGTTAGGTAGTAAGTTTCAGGCCACCTTGGGCTATAGAATGAGATTCAGCCTCAAAGCAACACCAACCACAATGAACCCAAACCAAATAACAAGAAGGAGGGGAATTTTCTAAATACATTAGAGGTAAAGTTGACAAACAACCACACTTTGCTCTAAGCCAAAACTAAGAACTGACTGGTTAATTGTTCTGAACTGACCTACAGTGTTGATAAATAGCTGACAGGGCAACCAAAGATTATCCTATAAGATAAAGTTTCTTATTGCTTTTGTATATAAATAAGTAAAAATTACCACATGCCTTTAATCCTAGCACTTGAGAGGCAGAGTCAGGCAGATCTCTGTGAGATTAAGGCCAGCCTGGTCTACACAAGGAGTTTCAGGCCAGCTGGGGTTACAGGAGGATTCAGTTTTTAAAAAATCTCTATAGCCTTAGCATTTAAGAGGTTGAGGCAGGAGGATGTTGGTTTGAGACTATGGTAGACTATAAGGAGGGAAGCCTAGACTACACAGTGAAACACACACACACACACACACACACACACACACACACACACACAGAGCTAAGCACTGTGGTTTACATCTGTAATCCCAACACTAGGGAGACTGAGGTGGGAAGACTGCTCTGAGGCCAGCTTAGGTTACAGAGTGTGACCCTTACTAAAAAAAAAAAAAAACACTAGAATTTGAGGATATCCTTGGCTACATGGCAAAGTTTAAAGTAAGCTTAAACTACATGAGAGCCAGACTCAAAGAACAAACATAAATAAATAAAATGTTGCAATTGAAAATGATGTGGTGGGTTCAATTCTACTTCTGCACGTACATACTCCTGCCTCTACCTCTTGAATGCTGAATTACAAGCATGTGCCTCCACACTCAAGTTTGACATGGTGCTGGGGACTGAAGTCAGGGCTTCATGCATAGTAGGTGTGCTGAATAGCTATAGTGTCAACTTGACAGACCTGGGTTGAGGAGCTGCACCTGGAGAATTTCCTCCCTTGGATTAACCTATGGCCAAGTCTGTGGGGTATTTTTTTGATTTTTGAGTGATGTGGGAGGGCCCAGCCCACTGTGGGTGGTACCACCCCTGGGCAGGTTGTTCTGTATTGTATAAGAATACAGGCTGAGCAGAGGCCAGGGGAGCAAGTCAGTTAAGCAGCATTCCTCCATGGCCTGTGCTCCAGTTCCTGCCTCCAGGTTCCTACCCTGAGTCCCAACCTTGGGCTCCCTGATGAACTGTGACCCAGGAGATGAAAGCGAAATAAACCCTTTCCTCCCCAAGTTGGTATTGGTCAGAGTGTTTTGTCACAGCAATTGAAAAGAAGCTAGAATACTAGGGAAGCAATCCACCAAAATACATAATACATTTCTGCTACCTAAAAGGTAATCTACATTTTTCTTAGGACATATAGTCTATAAATCACAGAACTCAGAAGTTTACTTAAAATTACATAGTTTATCAGGTGCTTTTAGGAAAGTTTAAGCTAAATCAATTTAGAGAGATGAATTTCATATCTGTGAAGAACTCTATTAAAGAATTCACAGCACCGAAGAGTCCGACTTCAAGTTTCCCAAGGTTATCTCAGTCCAGAGAAAGTACTTAAGATTAATAATAATATGGTAATGATTTTATCTCTTCAGATAAAGGGATAACTCTTTGTCTGGTTGCAGATAACTACCTGATCAACAAAGCAGCCAGTTACAAAATGTGTCTAAGAGAAAAATCACCAGTAATAAATTTGTAAGAAACCAAACAGGAACATGACAAAACAAGATGGGACTAGAGTAGGAAAACACTAGGAGAAAAGATTGCTCTGGGGAAATAATTTTTAGATAATGGCAAACCACAAAGGAAATGGATTTTAAAAGCACGGGATCTTTTCCTTGAATTTCATGCTAGATACTTTAACAGGAAATATTCAATATGACCTTTGATAACTTGGTTAATGAAAACCGAAATGCTTTACAGAGTCCCAGGGCTGAAAGTGAGCATACGCCCCACATATATTCAAATACAAGGGCTTTTTATCACAGGTTCAAGAACTTAGACCTTTCAATCTCTTCAGCACATGGTTGCAGTCCTCAAGCAAACATGGCTTGAGGATCTGTTCTGAACACACTAAGCATAGAAAGCTTTCCAAACATAGTAGCTTAGAGAAAAGCACCAAGATAATCAGCACACAGAGAATTTTATTTTACTTTTAACCATAGAAATTTGGTTAAATAGTTACAAGAGAAATTCAGTACACCATTCTGTTTATTTTCTGTGTATGGCTAAGTATATACGTATACATTTTGAGGTTTTCAAATTTTTTTATTTTTATTATTATTTTTTTTAGACAGGATCTCATGGTAACAGGTAAGACTTGAACTTGCTAGGTTACTAGATAGCAGGAGATGACCTTCAACTGCTGATTTTCTTCAACCTTATGAGTACTGGGATTACAGGTATGAATCACCATATGTACATGTATACATATATATACACACACATGCATATTGTTTTTCTGGGGCAGGATCTTTCATTCCATACCCAGGTTGGCCTGGAATTTCTTATGCAGCCTAGGCTGGCCTAGAACTTACAGTGATCATCCCGGTTCTAGCCTCCCAAGTGCTGAGATGACAAATATGAGCCACCATGCAGGCTACTTTGTGTGTGTGCATATTGTTTGTCCTTTTTAAAAAATTTTTATTTATTATTTTTATTTTATGTGTATGCAGGTATCACCTGCATGTAAGTGAGTGCACCCACGTTGTACAATGCCCGCGGAGGACAGAAGAGGCTGTCAGATCCTCTGGAACTGGAGTTACAGACAGTTGTTAGCTGCCATGTGGGTGCTGGGATTCAACCAAGAACAGTCAGTGTTCTTAACCGCTGAGCCATCTCTCCAGCCCCGTTGTTTGTTTTTTAAAGACTTCATTTATTATTTTAGTTATAGTTCATGTGTATGAGTGTATTACCTGCATGTGTGTAAGTACACCCATGTCGTGCAATGCTTGCAGAGGTCAGAAGAGGGCATTAGGTTGCCAGGAACTGGATTTATGGGTGTTTGTTAGGCTGCCAGCTGGGTGCTGGAAATCAGACCCAGTTCTCTGCAAGAGCAGACAGTACTTAACCCTTAACCACTGAGCCATCTCTCCAGTCCTTAGAATTCGGGGTGTTATACATGTAAGACAAGCACATCTTTCTTATAATCTGAAAGTAAGCTTTTACAGTGTTGAAAACATTTTTGTTGTTGTTGTTGTCTTTTGGAGACAGGGTCTCCCTGTAGCCCCAGGAGGCCTGGAACTCACTCTGTAAACCAGGCTAGACTCAAACTCACAGAGATCCTCCCACCTCTGCCTCCCAAATGCCTGTTTTAAAGTAATGCACCACCAGGCCTGGTTTAAACATTTATTTTTAAAAGATTTAATTTTATTTATGTGCTGTGTATGTGCACGTGGGAACACACATATCTGTGGTTGCTGGTGGAGATTAATAGAAGATGTCAGAACCTTTGGAGCTGTTCCAAGTCTATTTTGGGGGGTATTTTTTGAGACAGGGTCTCCCTGTAGCCCCAGCTGGCTTGGAACTCACAGAGATGCCCCTGCGTCTGCCTCTTGAGTGCTGGGATTAAAGGCATGCGCCACGACACCCAGCTAAACACAGCTTTTTTTCTTTTTTAATTAATCACTTAATTTTTATTTTATGTGTATGAATGTTTTGCCTGCATGTATGTAAGTACACCTGTGTTGTGTAGCGGATGCCCTGGAACTAGAGTTATGGAGTTTGCCACCATGTGGGTGCTAGGAATCGAACCTTGGTCTTCTCGAAAAACAGTCAGTGCTCTTAACTGTTAAGCCATCTCTCCAGGCATTTATGAGCTGCCTGATGTAGGTGCTGGGAAGCAGCACATACTCTTAACCACTGAGCCATCTTTTTTAAAAACATATTTTATTATTTTTATTTTATGTGTATCAGCGTATTACCTTCATGTAGGTAAGTTTGCCCGTGTCATGCAATGCCTGCAAAGACAGAAGAGGCCATCGGATCCCCTGGAAGTGGAGTTACGGACAGTTGTCAGCTGCCAGGCGGGTGCTGGGATTCGAACCCAGGTCTTCTGTAAGAACAACCAGTGTTCTTAACCGCTGAGCCATTTCTCCAGCCCCTATTTTCTATATTTTTAAACAGTTTTTTATTGAGAGAGAGAGAGAGAGAGGCTGTGCCACAGTGAGTGTGTGAAGGTCAGAAGACTCTAGTTGGTTCTCCTTCCACTTTTATGTGGATTCCAGAGACTGAACTCAGATTGTCAGGCTTGTGTAGCAAGCACCTTTACCCACTGAGCCATCTCCATGATCCTACTTTATATATTTTTTAAAGTTCTTAAAAACTAAAGAAACAAGAGCCACAATGAAAATCCAAACAAAGTAGGGCTGAAACACTAGTAGCAGCGATTCTTGTGTTTCTGCAGCAGATGTTGACTGCCTCATTTGAGTAGACAGCTGGTCTTCTGCCAGAATCAAAGCTATTCTGGAGCACAGAAGTCCACCTGAAATCCTAAACCAATGGCAGATGGCTATCTTATAGGACTGTGATGCTTGACACAAATTTTGCTTACAATTAAAGGAGCTCAATTACTATAGCTCTATGTCTTCTGAATAAGCTCAACAGCAAGAGTTGAGACCCAAAGACAGAAATGCTACACACTCCCTAAATTCAACATTTATTTAAGAGAAACAGTTACTGAGACAACCATAGTGGTGACATGAATTGTAACTTTAGTCCTTCTTTTCCCCCCTTTCACCCTCCCCCTTTTGAACCCAGGACTGAGCAATAACCAGCCCTTAATTCTACTTTTACTTATTGCCTACACAAAGAATAATAAAGTTTAATAAAACAAAAGTGAGGGCTGGAGAGACGGCTCAGTGGTTAAGAGCACTGACTGCTCTTGCAGAGGACCTGAGTTTGATTCACTATACCCACATGGCAGCTAACAACTGTCTGTAACTCCAGTTCCAGGGGATTTGAAGCCCTCTTCTGACCTCCATGGGCATTACATGACACAGGTATACCTACCTACATGCAAGCAAGCAATACACTCATACACATAAAAATAATAATTTTTTTTTGGTCTTTTTGAGATAGGGTCTCCCTGTAGCCCTAGCTGTCCTGGAACTCACTATGTAGACCAGGCTGGCCTTGAACTCACAGAGATCCACCTGCCTCTGACTCCCAAGTCACACCCAGCATAATTTTTTTTTTTTTAAAGGAACTGAAATGGCCAGGCCTGGTGGTGCATGCCTTTAATCCCAGCACTTGGGAGGCAGAGGCAGGTGGATCTCTGTGAGTTTGAGGTCAGCCTGGTCTACATAAGGAATTCTAGGCCAGCTAGGGCTACAGGGGGACCCTGCCTCAAAAAGAGCCCCCTCCCAAAAAAAGAAATGATGTCAATAATGATATAGAAATTTATATATATAAACAAGTAGAATTAACTTGATAGAAGAAATCTAGACAGTCTCAAAAGAAATCTTGAAAAAATAATTGAACAACATCAAGTACATAGTAATAACACAAAATTTTAAAGGTATAGCTTTTGGTACTGTTTGAGGGTGTTTTTTGCTATTGTTATTTTCATTTTGGTTTTACTTTTTTTTGAGACAGGGTCTCCCTTTAGCCCCAGCTGGCCTGAAACTTGCTGTGTAGACCAGGCTGTCCTCGATCCCCCTGCCTCTGCCTCCCAAGTGCTGGAACTAAAGGCATATGTCACTAAAACCAGCTGGTTTTACTTTTTTGAAACAGTCTCACTATACTTATTATATAGCCCAGTCTGGACTGGAACTTGGAATACTCCCATGTCCGTCTCCCTAGTGCTAGGATTAGAGATGGGCACTAAGACACTTGGCTGTAAGTGTTTTAAGGACTGCTTCTTCTTGTTAAGTAGCCACAAATAATCCAAGATTATTATCTCAAGATCTTCAGCAAAACAGAAAAAGGGCATAAATTCAAGGTCAACCTGAGTTGCACATGGAGAACCAACCAGGCCAGACCCTGTCTCGAAAAGGAAACAAACAAAAAAGAAGGGGGTGGTGGTGGAAGGGGGAGGACATAAGTTGGTAATAGAGTGCTTGCCTGGGATATATGAAGTCCTAGATTCAAGCTCTATTACAAAAAGAGGGAAAGGAGGGGAGGAAAAGAGAGAGGAGGGGAAAAGAGGAAAAGAGAAGAGAGGGAGAAGCATGGTAGAATAAACCTATAATCCTGGCACTTGAAAGGTAGATCAGGAGTTCAATGTCATCCATAGTCAGGTACATACTGAGTTTAAGGTCAACTGGGTTATATGAAACACTGTCTCAAAAAGGGGAAAGGGGACTCTCTATAAATTACCTGCTCTGGGGCTGGAGAGATGCTCAGTGGTTAAGAGCACTGACTGCTCTTGCAGAGGACCTGGGTTCTATTCCTAGCACCCACATAGCAGCTACAAACCATCTGTAACTCCAGTTCCAGGGGAATCTGAAGCCCTCTTCTGACCTCTGCAGCACTGCATGACATGGGTGTACTCACATACATGGAGGCAATACACTCATACACATAAATAAAATAAAATAATAAATAAATTACCTGCTCTAAGTCCTGTTCCCTGCACTCTCCTCTGTAAAGAAAACAATCTGGCAACTGTTCTTTCTTCATAAAACAATCCTAACTACCCCACAAAGTGACAAGCTGAATGAAAGAAAGGGCCAAGCAGAGCAGGAGAGAATGCTTTAATGCTATCCTTTTTCTGTTTGTTAAGAAAGGGTCTTGTTGGACTGGAGAGATGGTTCAGTGGTTAAGAACACTGGCTGTCTTGCAGAAGACCCGGGTTCAAATCCCAGCACCCACATGGCAGCTAACAACTGTCTGTAACTCCAGTTCCAGGGGATCTGACCGCCTCTTCTGTCCTCTGTGGGCATTGCATGACACAGGTGCACTTACCTACATGCAGGCAATACACTCATATGGAAATGTACCCAACTCCAAGGAGCTGATTCACTGGCTTTCCAAGGAAATGCAAACCAATAAGACAGAAAGTAAAACACATAACCCTTTGATTGCTGTTATTGTAACAGTTAAAATTTAAGCAACCTTGCTGGGCATGGTGGTGCATGCTTTAGTCCCAGCACTCAGGAAGCAGAGGCAGAGGCAGGCGGATCTCTGTGAGTTCAAGGCCAGCTGGTGCTACAGGGAGACCCTGTCTAAAAAAAAAAAAACTGAAAAATAAATAAATAAATAAATAAATAAATAAATAAATAAATAAATAAAGAAAAACTTATGAAACAATCTCTTAAGAAATAGATGAACAACAAATAAAGGTTAAAAAAATGTTTGAGGAGGAGGCTGGAGAGATGGCTCAGTGGTTGAGAGCCCTGGTCCCCACAGAGCATGCCTATGTGACTTCCTATCAATAACTCTACAGGCATAGTAATAGGGTTTCTATCCATCATAGTTTACATAGGATCATCAAAATTAGGCCCATCGTTCTTGCATAATTGTGTCCTATTTTATTCTCCAAATGCTTGGATTGGAAAATAAACTATAAGGTTAAAGTATCGAGCATCTCTAGTGTTTTATATATTCTATACCTTCAGTCACACATCCATTCACATATTGTGAAACCATAGCATACTCAGGGGAGGGAGGGAGGGAGGGAGGGAGAGGGGGAGGGAGAGAGAGAGAGAGAGGAGAGAGAGAGAGAAAGGGTCTCAAGGCACAGGTGTGCCTCAAACTATCTATGTAACTGAGGATGATACTGAACTCTTGATCCTACCTCCTCCACCTCACAATCACTGGGATTACAGGGATACATACTGTACTCAGTAAGAAAGCTTTTCAAGGTCAGGATTAGATGGTCAAATTCGGTTTTCTTCTGTTAAGTATATTAATAAATATCTTACAATTAAAATGGACGTCAAGGGGCTAGAGAGATGGCTCAGTGGTTAAGAGCACTGGTTGCTCTTGCAGAGGCCCCGGGTTCAATTCCCAGGACCCACATGACAGCTAACCACCGTCTGTAAATCCAGTTCCAGGGGATCCGACACCCTCTTCTGACCTCCTTGGGCACTGCACAACATGGGTACATTTACACACATGCAGGTAATAATAATTTTTGATTCATGATTGCTAACAATACAGTTTGTATTATCTGTAATGTATAGTTATACAGTGATTCATCACTGTAACATCATGATGGGGAAAAATGACTATCTGGAATCATATGCACAGTAAAAATAGCAACAGTATTATTGTGAAAGCCTATGATAATGATTTCCTGTACAAAGGCCTTAGTAGAGACAGCACCAAAACACAATTACCACAAACAGATTCTACTCACCAGTTTGATTGCTACATATTCATTGGTGTAGAGATTTTTACCTAAGGGAAAAGAGAATGTATGTATTAGTGACAATTCTTCTGGGAAATACAAAGCAACATCTTGGGTTACAGGGTAATGAGAAAGGTCACAGTTCTAGCTGTTCACATACATGAAGTAAAAAGCTAGACAGAATAATGGGAACCAGCAGAACTAACAAAAAACAGCTTGAGAATCTGAAATTTAACCTACACAGGGCAATTTGGTTTTTGTTTTGTTTAAAAAGAGAAAAGCAACTAACCACTGGCCCTCTTCTCCTTTCTAGCCCCACATACATGTAATGTTAGTGTTTCCTAATTATTATGCCATGAAGCAAACTAGGAAGAAATTCCAGACCTTCAAAGACAGAAATTTAAGCTTAGGGAAGGTGGAGGCAGGAGAACCATGAATTCAAGTCATCTACAGTGAGTCTAAGGATAGCCTGGACTACACAAGACCCTGCCTCAAATCTCTTGCCACCTCCAAAAGAAATTTAAACTCAGACTGAGGATGTGGCTCAGTTGTGGAATGCCTGTCTAGCACGTAACAGATTTAACATTTAAGGTGAACTGAGACTATAGCGCTTGTACAGCAGAGCAATCAATCCAGACACTGCTGTGAGCAAGGAGACAAGGCGATTACTACAGAGGGTAGAACAAGGGAATTGAGAGGGGAATTCTGCCCTTTTTTATCCCTTACCCACAAAGTCTCAAAGAACAAGCAGGATTTTCACAACTGAAGAATGGGTAAAGTCATTACAATGGAGAAGAAACTGTATTCGCAAACAAATAAAAACAAGGGAGGATGGCATAGGCTGCAAGTGAGGAACAGTTTGCAGTGATGGACCCAAGTTGCTTCATATCAGCAAAGGGTGAAGCCTGACAAGGAGCAGGAGTAGTTAAATCAACAAAAGACTGACATTAGGGTGAGGCCACATTAGGAAATTCAATGCCATCCTAAAGTTTAAAATGAAACATTTGGAGGTAGTCACATAATCAGATCTATACTTTTGATGAATTACATATGAGGCAATATAAAAATTAACAAAGTAACAAATTAACCAGGCCCTCAAATGGTATTTTAAAAATACAAATCTGGGAAGGCGCAGTGGCACATGCCTTTAATCCCAGCACTCAAGAGGCAGAGGCAGGCAAATCTCTGTGAGTTCAAGGCCAGCCTGGTTGGTCTACATAGTGAGTTCCAGGACAGCTGGGGCTACAGGGAGACCCTGTCTCTAAAAGGCCAAAAAAATTAAATAAATAATTGGTCCAGGCATGGTGACGCAGGCCTTTAATCCCAACACTTGGGAGGGCAAAGGCAGGTGGATCTCTGTGAGTTTGAGGGCAGCCTAGTCTACATAGTGAGTTCCAGGCCAACCTGGGCTACAGGGAGACCCTGTCTCAAAAAAGACAAACAACAATAACAACAACAAAAGCACCAACCAAATCTAGACCTAGGTGAGCTAGAGAGATGGGTCAGAAGTCAAGAGCACTTGCTTCTCTTGTAGAGGGCCTGGGGTCCATTTCCAACACCCAACAAGGTACCTCACAACAGCCTGTAACTCCAATTCCAGGGGCACCTCCAAGGGGAGCAGGCATGCATGGTATGCACATGCATACATGCAGGTAAAAACACTCAATACATATAAAATTAGTATATTAATCCTTAAAAAAAAATAGAGGGCAGCTGGGCGTGGTGGCGCACGCCTTTAATCCCAGCACTTGGGAGGCAGAGGCAGGCAGATCTCTGTGAGTTCAAGGCCAGCCTGGTCTACACAGTGAGTTCCAGGACAGCTGGGGCTACAGGGAGACCCTGTCTCAAAAAGATCAAAAAAATAAAAAAATACAAATAAAAAAGAGGGGATTGGAGAGATGGTTCAGTTGTTAAGAGCACTTGATATTCTCCCAGAGGACGGGGATTCAACTCCCAGTTCCAATAAGGCAGCTAACAACGAGTTCCTGGGAATCTGACACCCTCTTCTAGCCTCTGAGGGCACTGCACAGGTGTGATGCAGGCAAAACACTCATAGACATAAAATAAAAACAATAAATAATGGGGTTGAAGAGATGGCTCTGCAGTTAAGAGCACTGGCTGCTCTTGCAGAGGACCAGGGTTCAATTCCCAGCACCCCATGGTGGCTAACAACCATCCGTAACTCCAACTCCAGTAGATCTAACACCCTCTTCTGGCCTCAGAGGGCACTGCATGGTATGGGTGCACTTACACATATGCAAGCAATACACTCATACATGTAAAATTTTAAAAAGTATTTTTTAAAATATAAAATATGTTTAAATAGAAGTGAATAACTAGAAAGAAAACTAACAGGAAAACTTCATGGAAGAACATTTAAATAATAACCATTATCTCACAGAGTGGTTATAAGCATTACATGGAATAGAATTTGTGAAAGTAATTTTATAAACTGCAAAGTGCTAGGTAAAATCTAGTTCTCAATATTTTCATTATTAGTTCAGGTATAAGGTAATAATTCCCCAAAGAAGAACTAAAACAAATAGGGTTTATATATCAGACATTTTGAAGGAAAAACTGCCTTTGGATTACATTTTTGAAAATTTGATGGGTATGTGTTGTTCTTTTTTTTATGATTTTTTTTCAAATTTATTATTTTTATTTTATGTGTATGCGTGTATTGCCTGCATGTGTGTAAGTGCACCCAGGTTGTGCAATGCCTAAAGAGATTAGAAGACGGTGTCAGATCTCCTGGAACTTACGTTACAGATGGTTGTTAGTCTCCATGTGTTGGCTGAGAATCGAACCCCAGTCCTCTACAAGAGCAGTCAGTGTTCTTAACTGATGATCCATCTCTCCAGCCCCATGTATGGGTGCTTTGCCTGTATGTATGTAAGTGCACCTGTGTTATGCAATGCCTGAGAAGGCAAGAAGAGGTCATCAGATTCCCTGGATCTGTAGTTATAGACAGCTGTTAGCTGTCATGAAATGCTGGGAACTGAACCCAGGTCCTCTGGAAAAGCAGTCAGTGCTCTTAACCACTGAGCCATCTCTCCAGCCCTTGGACTATATTTAATCCGCGAGCGAGATGAAAACTACAGAAGTTAAAAATTATGTCCTAGGGCTGGAGAGCTCAGTGGTTAAGAACACTAACTGTTCTTGCAGAAGACCCAAGTTTGAATCCCAGGACCCACATGGCTGGTAACAATTGTCCATAACTCCAGTTCCAGGGGATCCAACAACCTCTTCTGTCCTCTGTGGGCATTGCACGGCATGGGTGCACTTACCTACATGCAGGCAATACACACATACACTACACATAAAATAAAAATTTTTTAAAAAAATAAAATAAAAATTCTGTCTTTATGCCAAGTATGGTGGCCCAACAACTGTAATCTAGCACATGAAAGGAAGAGATTAGAAGACCAAAAGTTTAAGGCTAGCTTCAGCTACATAGCTAGTTTGAGGTCAGCCTGTGTTACATGAGACCATGTTTTAAAACAAAATAAAATGATACTCTTTAATGAGTGGAGAACAGAAAAGGCCAGGAGAAGAAGGTGATCATTCTGCCTATCAGTATGCCTTCCTCTAAGTTTTCTCTAAACCAAAAAGTGATAGACAATTATGAAGTGCTTTTCAACTGCAATTTTCTATATGAAAGAATATATACTAAGTGGTGTAATGAAGCTATTTTCTCCAGAGTGACGTGACCATCTACCATCATGAACAGGAATGAGAGTGGAGGCCCATAGAAAAGTTGGTCCCTAGCCACAGCAGGAAAAAAATAAGCAAGCAATACAGTGATGGGGAGGTATGTGGTAATGAAAATGGGGCTGCTAACATTCCCTGGAAGAAGAGGAAGGAGGGTCCTTTCCTGAGGTTCCAGTCACCACTCAGTGCCCTCATGCCCTTTAGCTTCATGTGGTTGTGGGGGGTGGTGACATAGTAAACAAAAAGTAGAAGGTTGACTGGGGTTAGGACTCAGCGATGCAGTTCTTGAGTCCTTCCCACGCTGGACTGGGACCTTCTGGGGATGCAGCCTATTGCTAGTTACTCTGTTCCTGGTAAACAACCTCAATAAATCCACCAAGCAGGACTTTGAGAGAATCATTTCTTGTGCCTCTCAGTGTCCTATCTGAGGAGGACAGATGGTTCTTTGCATCTTCCCAGGAAATGTAACAAAGCATACAGAAGCCAAGAAGTGAAAATGCCTATGGAACACCAGGCATGGTGGGTGATAAATTGCAAAGTGCTGGCTGGCTTTTTCTTGCTTACTTTCTATAAGAACACTGAAAGTACTGAATATATGTAATTCTCTTATTCTAACTGCTAAGGGAGACTGGAGGTGAAAGCATAATTCTCCTGGGTGCAAATAAATTCCTTTGCCAGAGGGCAAATGTATCATTAAAACTGAACTAGGCCCAATGAGATGGATAACTGAGTTTACTTGCCACCAAGCCTGATGATCTGAGTTCAAGCCCTGAAACCAGCATGGTAGAAGGAGAGAACTGAAACCCAAAAGTTGCTCTCTGACTTTCATATGCACACCACAGCAAATGTTTCCTACCCTGAAGGCAAAACAAATATAATAATTTTTTTCAAAAACTAACACATCAACATGAAACAGTCATTTAGAAGTTCAATCACAGGGCTGGAGAGATCATAGGGCTCAGCAGTTAAGAACACTGACTGTTCTTGCAGAAGACCTGGGTTCGAATCCCAGCACGCACATGGCAGCTAACAACTATCCATAACTCCAGTTTCAGGGGATCTGACAGCCTCTTCTGTCCTCCATAGGCACTGCATGACATGGGTGCACTTACCTACAAGCAGGCAATACACACATACACATAAAATAAAAATAAATAAAAAAATTTTAAAAAGTCCAATTGCTCAGTCACTATCTTCAGTGAATATACAATACTCAGAAATCTTGCACTGGAAGAATTTAATTACAAAGACTGAAGGCTAAAATCCTACCCATTTAAAATGAATAACTACTTCAGCTAAAAATATACAGAAAAATATATCAATAGGTGTAAGGAAAAGCAAGCAGTTTAATGGATTGAAAATTCTATCGATGAGCTGGCAATGATCCCAAGCACTCAAAGCTTTTAGTATCTGTTGCATAAACTCCACAAGTGGAATTCCTGCTCTGGGTTCTATTGTTAGTGGCAGAGAAACTGCATTACACAGTAGTTTGAGAGCTTTTAAATCTAAACTCAGCCCTTTTGAAGGAGCAGCCTGGACATGATGCTGCCATAAAAACATCTGAAGAAAGACTTCCTGTTTCAGTAAGTCACCTATAAGCAACATTTACCATAAGCTTCACTCAGACACAACATTATTTCAAAGAACCAAAAGATCTCAGTTCTTAAGACTCACAGTTAAAGAAACATAGAGTGTGAAGTTCCCAGTTTAACTAGCTCTCCAGCTGTGATATTTTCTTGCCCTAAAGTGAAAGTAGTACACTAGTACTACTAGTATCTAGTAGTACACTAGTATCTAAAAACCTTTTTTTTTTTTCATCTGAGACAGGGTCTCCCTGTAGTCCAAGTCAGCCTGGAACTCACTAAGTAACCAGGCTGGCCTGGAACTCATAGAGATCCGCCTGCCTCTGCCTCCGGAGTGCTGGGATTAAAGGTGTGTACCACCATGCCATGCCCAGCCCCTAAAACCTTTTTTTTTTTTTTTTTAATCCAGTAAAAAGAAATTGAGGCAGGAGACAGAAGATGGATCAGCAATTAAGAATGCTTGCTGCTCTTCCAAAGGATCAAGGTTCCCTTTTGTCAGGCAACTCAAAACGGCCTGGAACTCCAGCTCCAGGGACTTCCAACACATTCTTTCTAGTCTCTTGAGGCCATCTGCACACCCATGACATACACATACACATACACATAAATTAAAATAAAAATATATAAAAGAGGGAGGGAGGGAAGGAAATTGAGGCAACTGGCATTTGAAACTAACACTACTATGTACTTCAGAATAGTTACCATGTCTATTTAAAGAAAAGAAGACAGGTAGGCCTATTCCTTCCTCCAGCCAGAGAACATCTCTTTATGTGTGCAGTATTATTAGGGGGAAGAAGATAATTAACTGATATTATAATATTTTTTAAAGCCAGAAGACACTTTTTAAATTTTTTAATGATTTATTTATTTATTTATTTTTATTTGTACAAGTGTTTTGATTGCTGGTATTTTACTGGTATGTGTATACTATGTGCAGTGCTGCCATTGGGTGTTGGGAATTGAACCTGGGTTCTCTGGAAGAAGAGCAAGTGCTCTTAACCTCTGAGTCATTTCTCCAGCCCTGACATTTTATTTTATTTTATTTTATTTATTTATTTTGGTCTTTTTGAGACAGGGTCTCCCTATAGCTCCAGCTGTCCTGGAACTCACCATGTAGACCAGGCTGGCCTTGAACTCACAGAGCTCCGCCTGCCTCTGCCTCCAGAGTGCTGGGATTAAAGGCACCACCATGCCTGGCTGACTTTTTATTTTTATGAAATATAAACTATTAATATTACTATCACATGCAGAAACACTTCTCAAATGTTTAGCAATTAATGGCAAGGATAATTTATTTCTATGGCAAATTTTTTCACGGGATTCCAACACTAGTAGTGTTTTTAAAGTCTTTTTGGTTCTTTGGGTTTTTGGCAGTACTGGATATTGAACCTAGAACCTCACGCATGCTAGACTAGTACTATACCACTGAGCTATAGCCACAGTCTTGGGTTTTTTGTTTGTTTTGGAGACAGTCTCATATATCAAAGCCTGGCCATGAACTAAGTTATCAAAGGTAGACAGCCATGAACTCCTGATCCTCTTGCCTCTACCACCCAAGTACTGAGATTATAGGCTTGTGTCACCACACCCAGTTTATGATGCTGGGGATCAAACCCAGAGCTTCATATACGGTAGGCAAGCATTCTAAAAACTGAGCTTCAGCCTAATATATAGTATATCATAAAAAATTTATTGTGGCTGAAGTACAGCCACTCACGGTGTTGCACAGCATGTTTATTATTAACAAGACAGACAGAATGTTGAGATATTTTCTAAACTGTACTTTTATGGTACATTAGTGGGGTATGAAGTAAATACATTCAAATATTTATTTTATTTCTCAATATTTTACCTATATGTTTAGAGACAAGTTCTCATTAAGAAGGCCAGGGTCAGACTCACTGTGGTGGTACATGCCTTTAACCCCAGCACTAGGAAGAGGAAGGCCAATCACTCTGAGTTTAAAGCCAGCCTGGTTCTAGGCAAGTGATAACAGCAAGTTCTAGGCCAGCTGGGGCTACAGGAAGACCCTTGTCTCAAAACAAAGAAACAAACAAAAGCTATCTTAAAAAACTGATTGAAAACCACTTCCAATTGCTTCATTTTGAGATGAAAAGCTTGGAATAGAGATTGATCTAGTTTCTATGACTTTCTTATAGTGTCACACTCAGGGTCCTCTGCAAGGGCAGCAACATGCTCTTAACACTGAGCAATTTCTCTAGGCCCATCTGCTTGCTCATTTTAAAACGGGTGTCTTTTCATTTATTAAGTTTAACAAGAGTTCTTTATGTTTTTTGAAAACTAGTCACTTAAATAGATGCATGATTTTCCGTTATTTTGTCCCATTAAGTGAGATTTTTTAACTTTCTTTTTTATTTTTTTTTAACTTTCTTTTAAAATATTTTACCATTATTATTACTATTGGAGAGATACTACAGTCAGTGAGTGAGTGAGTGAGTGAGTGAGTGAGTGAGTGAGTGAGTCAGAGAACAACTTTCAGGAAATGGTTCTCCCTTTCCACAATGGGTTGGGTAGCAAGTGCTTTTATCCACTGAACCATCCTGCTGGCCCCATTTTATTTTCTTTTAAAATATATTTTATTCAGGCTGGGCGTAGTGACACACATCTTTAATCCCAGGACTCAGGAAGCAGAGGCAGGAGGATTTCTGTGAGTTCCAGGCCAGCCTGGTCTACATAGCAAGCTCCAGGACAGTTGGGGCTACAGGGAGACCCTGTCTCAAAAAGAAAAATAAATTTTAAAAAAAAAGGAATGATTTATTTTAGCTCATAGCTCTAGGTTACAGTCCATTATGGTGGGGAAATTCCAGTGGAAGGAGCTTGGCCACACTGTATCTGTAGACAAGGAGAAATAGATAAGCAAGCAAGATGGCTCAGTAGGTAAATGGGCTGACCATCAGATCCCTAGAACAAACATGCTAGAAAAAAACAAAACAAAACAAAAACTGGGTCAGGCATGGTGTCACATGCTTTTAATGCCAGGACTCAGAAGGCAGAGGTAGAGGAAGGCAGGTCTCTGTGCATCTGAGGACAGCCTGATCTATAGTGAGCTCCAGGTCAGCCAGGACTCCTTAGTGAGACTCTCTATCAAAAAGCAAAAAAACAAAAGCAAAACAAAATACAGGGGCTAGAGAGATGGTATAGTGGGTAAGAGCACTGATTGCTTTGGAGAGAACTTAAGTTTGGTTCCCAGCACCCACAATGTAACTAACAACCATTCATAATTCCAGTTCTAGGGGATATGATGACATCTTCTGGCCTCTGCAGACACTGCATGACACTAGTACACTAGTGCAGGCAAAACAAATTATACACATATAATTTTAAAAATAAATACATTTTAGGGGCTTGAGAGCTGGCTCAGCAGTTAAGAGCACTGTCTGCTCTTGCAGAAGACTGGGGTCCGAATTCCAGCACCTACATGGCAGCTAACAACTGTCTGTAACTCTGGCCTCTTCTGTCCTCCAAGGGCATTGCATGTCATGGGTGCACTTCCATACATGTAGACGTAACACTCATACACATAAAAAAAAATCAAAATAATACATTTTAAAGAGAAACTACACACACAGGTTATCCTCTAATCTATACACATACAAATGTAAAAAAAAATTTTAAGAAACATAAATAAATAAATGAAATGCATGCATGCTAGTAATCACCTTGCTTTCTTCGCTCTTAAAAAAGTCCAGGATGCTCTGTTCTGCCTAGGGAATGGTGCCATCCACATACAGATTTTTACCAGCACAATTAAGACAATCAAGAGAGTCCCCAAACAGATTTGCTCAGAGGCCCATTTCTAGGTGATTCTAACTTCAGCAAGATGACACTTTAACCATCACAACTGATACTTTCTCTGTTAAATCTTCAAAATTACTTTAGAAGTATGAGAGCTGCTAGTCGGCAGAGATGAAGCTTCTAGGTTGGTACCAGTTTGATTTCTCCATGACTTATGGCTCAAGGACATGGTGTCTTCAACAACAGTCTCTTATCAAGTTCTGGAGAGTAGCCAAGAGCAATAGCAACAGCTTGTAATATTTAGGGGCTAGGGATCTATGGAACCCCACTGACTAACAACTGAAAAAGAGGTAACCCATATAGGGCACTTGGCTTTTTATTTGATAGCCTATGGGAGAGGCACTGCTCTACCCCCTTAGGGTAATACCATTTACTTTTATATATGTATATTATACTTTAGGAAGCTTCTACAGTAGGTCTCCTTTTTTTTTTTTTTTCGAGAAAGGGTCTCCCTGTAGTCCCTTCTGGCCTGGAACTTACTACGTAGACCAGGTTGGCCTCAAACTCACAGAGATCTGTCTCTGCCTCCCAAGTGCTGGGATTAAAGGCATGCACTACCACGCCCAGCTTCCCATATGGATTTAAAAGTCTTTTCAAGGCGGGCATGGTGGCGCACACCTTTGATCCCAGCACTCGGGAGGCAGACACAGGCAGATCTCTGTGAGTTCAAGGCCAGCCTGGTCTACATAGTGAGTTCCAGGACAGCTGGGGCTATAGGGAGACCCTTTCTCAAAAAGACCAAAAAAAATTATTTTACATTAGTTATCCCTCCCCACACTCTATTTTCTACCTTCCCTGCCTATCTATACACACTGTTGGGGGAGAAAAGTAATTTTGAGTCTTAACTGGCCATGAATCCTGAGAGCCATAATAATGACTGGCCTGGCAAGGTATGCCCACTGATGCAATAGTGACATGAATGTTTTGAGAGTAACCAACTACTCCCTGATTGGATTTAGAGACCTCTCTACAAGGTGGAATCATACCTGGTACTGTTGACTGGGCCAAAAACCTATGGCTGGCTAGGTCATAGGCCCTAGGGGAAAACTTAATACTAAAAGTGTTTTAAAGCAATTTTTTGGGTTTTGTCTACTGCTTTTTCTAATATCAAAGTATATGTGCTCACTTGAAAAGGTGACAAATTTTATACATTCCTTTATTCTAAGTAAATAAAAGTGTTGCTCAGAAATAGGGATGTAGAATAGAAGTAAAAGATCAAAGGCAGCAATTATCCTTCTGTTCATCTTGCTATTCTTTCTTCTTCCAGCATCCCTCCCTCTCCCAGCCAGACCAGCGCTACAAGTCATCATCTGATTACTCTGATCGTGTGTTAACACCCGCATGGTGATTTCTGTTTTTAATTTTTGTGTGTGTATTTGTGTGTAGAGGTCAAAAGTTGACACTGAGCCGGAGGGGGGGGGGAATTCTTCTTCAATCGTTCGCCACTTTATTTGCTAAGGAAGGGTCTCCTGCCAACTTTCCCCTGGAATCCTATGTCTCTGTCTCCTGAGTGCTGAGATTAGGGGTGGTACCACACCAGCCCAACTTTTTACATTAGTTCTGGGGATCTGCACTACAGTCCTAATCAGGCAAGACATGGTGGTATAACTCTTAATACTAGTACTCTGGAGACTGAGGCAGGATAGAGATTTTGAGGCCACCCAGAGCTACACAGTGAGACACTGTCCCAAAAAATGCAAGAGCAAAAACAGGAAGTAAAAGGAAAAAATGTACTAAAATTGACATTATTTTTATTGTTTTGGGTCTATGTACCTAAACATTAAGGCCTTTACTTACTGCTCTCTCCAACTAAGCATACACTCTATTTCATAAATAACAACAAAAACCAGAAAATTTCTGAACTCCAAGGGAATTATGTTCAAGCAAAGGGAGGTACACAACTGAAATCCCAGCATTAGGGAGGGTAGAGGCAGTAAAATGAAATGTTCAAGGCCAGCATTACTACACAGGGAATTTGAGATCAGCCTGGGCTACATGAGACAATGTATAAGAAAAATAGAAAACAAAAATCAGGTATAAGCAAAAAAGAAAATAAAAATCATGCACTCTGATCAATGTAGTTAATTTTAAAAAAGAAGTTGAGCCCAACAAAATGGCTCAGCATGCAAAACACTTGCAAGTCAAAGTTGGACCTCCCAGACCCCAAGCTGCTGTGCAGCAACTTCCTCTGAGATAAAAAAAACACTCTATCTTGAGGTTGAAGAGATGGCTAAACTGTTAAGAGCACTGACTGTTCTTAGAGAGGAACTGGGTTTGAATCCCAGAACCTACATGGCAGCTAACAACTGTCTGTAACTCCAGTTCCAGGGAATCCAATGACCTCTTCTGTCCTCCTCGGGCCCTACATGACATGGGTACACTTACATACATGCATACATATAAAATAAAAATAATAAAATATTTTTTTTTTAAAAGATCTCATTGCTGGGCATGGTTGAGCACACCTTTAATCCCAGCACTCGGGAGGAAGAGGCAAGCGGATCTCTGTGAGTTCAAGGCCAGCCCGGTCTACATAGTGAGTTCCAGGACAGCTGGAGCTACAGGGAGGCCCTGTCTCAAAAAGACCCCCCCCCAAAAATTTTTTTACTACTATTATGTGTACATATGATGTCCACATGTATCATGTACTTGATCAGTGTGGGTATGTGTGCCACAGTGCATGTGTGGATGTGTGGAGGTCAGAGTACAATGCTTGGGAGTCAGTTTGCTCCTTCCTCGATGGGCTCCAGGGATCAAACTGAAGTTGCTGTTTGTGTGGCACACACATTTACTTGCTGAGGCATGTCAACATTCTGTTCCTTGTCTTTCTGAGACAGGGTCTCCCTGTAGCCCCAGCTGCCCTGGAATTTGCTATGTAGACCAGTTAAATTCCATCTTGGAGGGAAGTGCTTTAAGATACAGGATATTTTAAGGTAAGTGAAACATTCCATACCCCAGGGAAACTTCTTAAGCTCAGGAAATAAGCAACTCAAATGTTTCAGAAAGTCCCTGTAACTGACCAGATTCATTAAGGCTCTCCCTCTGTAAGCATAAGCTGTAAGGACTGCTGAGAGACATTCAGACAAGATGAGTCACCTAGAAAAGACAGAGACCAACCAAGCTGGAGATTCAGACCAACTGAGCTGCCTGGAAAAGACACCTGTAGGCTCTCTACCGTTGTATAGTAGGCCCCAGGTTTCCATCTTTTGTGAGCTGTATTGCCCATGCCAGGGTAGCCTTTTGGTTGATACAACTGTCTTGTGAATCATTTCGGCTCCTGTAAGCAACATTCCTCAGCCATACTCCTATAAATAACCCCAATAAAATTCACTGGTTCACCTTGGAGGTACCCTTACTTTGGTCTGTCATTAATTCCCCATCTCTGAGGAGATGCCATTTGTTCACAAAGCCCCAGGAATGATGTTTCAATACACACATAAAGGTAGAAAAAGAGAACTGATTCCATGAAGTTGTCCTCTGATCTACACATGCACACTGTAGCATATTACACACACCCAACACAAATTTTTATTTTATGTGTATGAGTGTTTTGCATGTTGATATGTAAGTGTGCCCATATCATGCAATGCCCACAGAGGTCAGAAGAGGGCATCAGATCCCCCTGGATCTAGAGTTACAGACAGCTGTTACTCACCATGCGGGTGCTAGAACTGAACCTGGGACCTCTGCAAGAGCAGCCAGTACTATTAACCACTGAGCCATCCCTCCAGTACCTCAATGCTGGGAACTGAACTGGGGTCCCATGCAACAGCAGTACACACTCAACCACTGAACCATCTCTCCAGCTTACAAATTTATCTTTTTTTTAAAATACTGTATTTATTATTTTTATTTTATGTGTATGAGTGTATTGTTGGCATGTAAGTGCACTTGTGTCATGCAATGCCCACAGAAGTCAGAAGAGGGCACTGGATCTCCTGGACCTGAAGTTACATTATGAATGGTTGTTAGCCATCATGTGGGTGTTGGGAATTGAACCTGCAAGAGCAGCCAGTGCTCTTAACCACTGATCCATCCAGCTTTCAAGCCCCCAAATTTTATCTTTTTAAGCGAATAGATTCTTTTCCATTTTCCTATAACCTCCCAATATAAATCTTAGACTTCAGAAAATAAATTTCCAGTTTGACTAGGAACGGTTTTTTTCTTTGGTCATTTTGAGACAGGGTCTCCCTGTAGCCCAGCTGTCCTGGAACTCACTATGTAGACCAGGCTGGCCTTGAACTCAGAGATCTGCCTGTCTCTGCCTCCCAAGTGCTGGACTAAAGCCATGTGCCACCACATCCAGCCTTCTTTTTTTGAGAGGATATTCTTTTTAAGGGAATTTAACATGTCTCAAACAAGTAAATAAATACAAAAAGAAATTTGATGGGGAAGAACATGCTGTAAGAGAAATACGATAGTTGAAATCAGAGTGGAGAAAAAGTCACAAGTTTATCTGACAAAGTGACTTAGAAGCTAAAGCCTCAAAGACAGGAAAGAGCATGGTGTGGTGGCACACATCTTTCATCCCAGAACTTGGGGAGGCAGAGGCAGGAGGATTTCTGTGAGTTTGAGGCTAGCCTGATCTGCACAGTTTTTCAGGTCAACCAGAGCTGTAGCTCCAGAGTTAGATCCTGTCTGCAAAAAAGGTAAATAAACAAAAATTTAAAAAACTAGATCTACAAAATTTTAGGGATGGATTCTTCAGGCACAAAGAACTGAAGCAGAAATGCACTTGGCTGCTTGAATTTAACCCTTCCTACTTCACATTTTGTTAACTGTGTATCTTCAACTTACACTAAGGTAAGAGGAGAGAGATGGGGTACATAACCTACTTTATGGTTAACACAAGAATAAAGTCAATTGTGAAGCTCTTTCTACTAACTACAAGGCTAATTAAAACAAGAAACAGCAGCCTATAAGCCCAGCACTCTAGAGGCTGAAGCAGACACAATGAGAGTATAAGTGAGGACTAGGTTGCAGGTGGGGGGTGGGGAGGGAGGGTAGGCAGCACACAGGTAGAGAGACAGACAGAGATACAGAGAGAGAAATGAAAATTATTCTAGATTTACAAGAGAAAACAAAAATGTTACTACTCTAAAATATAAGGACCACACGTTTATCTTCTTTTAAGATTTATTTTTAGTTATGTGTCTGTGTGTGGGTGCCAGAGGAGGCCAAAGGCATTGATTTGATCCCCTGGAGCTGGAGTTACAGGCAGTTGTGAGCCCCGTGACATGGGTGCTAGGAACTGAACCAGATTCCTCTGCAGAAACAGTACACCCTCAACCACTGAACCATCTCTTCAGCTCACAAATTTATCTTTTTAAGTGAATGGATTTTTTTCCCATTTTCCTGTAAACTCACAAAATAGATCTTAGACTTCAGAAAATAAATTTCCAGTTTTGTTGGGGGCTGGTTGGGGGAAGGTTGAGACATGTCTCACTACATAGACCAAGATGACCTTGAACTCACAGAGATCTGCCTGCCTTAGCCTCCTGAGTGCGGAAATTAAAAGGAGTACTTGGATTAAAAGTGTTCACCACACCAGATTGTCAATGTTTTTCATTCTCTTCCCCAAATTAAGTAACTTTTTGACTCTATGAGAATGCAGAAGTTTATATGCATTAAACTGCCTCTCAGCAATAACGTGAATGTATATTCCATAATATATTTAATGCAAAGTAGTACAATGATGGTAAAACAAAGCTAATCCATTGCATAAATGAATACTTGCAAAACTAGTTACTAAAGTAACTGAGTGGTTGCTAGGAAGTCACGCAATGTGAAACGACACATCGTACTTCTATTCTCATAGCATCTGCTGGCTTTGCTATCCTGAATATGAACACATTTCTAAATATAAAGGCCTTTTCATTACCCTGGCCAGGTCCAACTCCAGGTTGCTAGCCTTCTGTGATTAAATCAATTCATTCTCAGAATCTTTAAATTCAATGGCTTATGATTTTTCTCCAAAGAATGAAAAGGGTAAAACATAGGTAAGATTTGTTTTCCTTTTTTTTTTTTTTTTTTTTTTAAACAGAATCATTAGAAGTAGCAGAGGTACCAAATAACAACCATATCATGTTGCTACTCTCCCATTCCTCCAAGAGTTTTTAAAAGTTCCTTACAGAGAATTTTCATAATGATACATAACCTCAACCATTATTAAGAAAAAGAAGAAACTGGAGACATCAATCAACACTTACTAGCGCTTGTTGCTCTTGCAGAGGACCCGAGTTCAGTTCCTAGTACCCACATCAGGTGGCTCACAACCACCTCTAACTCCAGCTGCAGAAGCTCTAATGCCCAATTCTAGTCTCTGCAGGAACCCACATATACAAGATATATACTCACACAGATACGTAAGTAAAAATAAATACTTCTTAAGAAAAAGATGCAAGCCAGGCGTGGTAGCACATACCTTTAATCCCAGCACTTGGGAGGCAGAGGCAGGCAGATCTCTGTGAGTTCAAGGCCAGCTTGGTCTACATAGTGAGTTCCAGGACAGCTGGGGCTACAGGGAGACCCTGTCTCAAAAAGACCAAAAAAAAAAAAGGATGTAGTCAAGATCTTTTTAATGTTCTCCAAGCTGATCTACATTTATAAGGTATGTAGTTTTCTGCCAGGAGTGATGGCACATGCCTGTGTTCCCAGCACTCAGGAGGCAGAGACAGGAAGATCTCCATGAGCTCAAGATCAGCCTGGTCTACATACTGAGTTTCAGGCTAGCTAGTGTTGCATGGTGATAACCTTTCTCAAAAGCAAATTAACTGGGCTGGAGAGATAGCTGAGTAGTTAAGAGCACTGGCTGCTCTTGCAGAGGACCTGGGTTCACTTCCCAGCACCCACATGGCAGCTAACAACCATCCCAAACTTTAGTCCCAGAGGATCTGACACCCTCTTCTGGTCTCAGACATTGCATACACAGGTACACTTACATACATGCAGGCAAAACACTCATATACATAAAATAAAAATGAATAAAATCTTTGAAAAATAATTTTTTTAATCTTTGAAAATTTTAAAAACATAAAACCTATGAATTGGTGGAAAATTTAACAACATATCACACATAAAGCGAGATAAGCCTTGGATAATAACATCATGACTGATAATAGCTATAGCCCCCTTTATACACATGCAGGCAATACACTCACACACCTAAAATAAAAATAACAGACCTTTAATCCCAGCACTCAGGAGGCAGAAGGCCAACCTAGTCTACAAAGTGAGTTCCAGTCCAGCTGGGGCTACAGGGAGACCTGGTCTCAAAAAGACCAAAAACAAAAAGAAATTTCCCGCTAAAGCATAAACTGCCGAACCTGAAACATACCAAAGATGACCGCAATTGTTAGCGATGTTTGTGGAAGTCACTGACATAACCAACCTCTTACCTAATCTGAGCTCTCCGAAGTTCCCACACCCTATCTTCTTGCCAACCCTGAAGTTGGGTCCCACCATGAGAACCCCAGAGGATGTTGAGGTGCCAGATGGTCGGGAGCAGTGTGTACTCCTCTGTGCCATAGTTTTAGTTGTCCGTTGTCTTTCATCCTTTTCCCTACTAGAATGGTCCATGATCTACACCCGTCTATGAACAATGAACAGCCTCAGTGTGTAAACTTCTCTTCAACACAGAAGTATGTCCAAATCAACAGCAATCAGAGAATGAAAAGGAGTTTTGGCACCATATTTATGCTTCTCATGCAACTCCAAGAGATGAAAAACCATTAATTAGTTCTGAAGAGCATGTAGTCTGTAGGTCTCAGGCACAGGAGAACATTTTATAACCTGGGTAAAAAATCAAGAAAACATACAGTTAAAAAACAAATCTTAAAGGAAATTGAGAAACTCACTACTAATTTAAATGGATTCTATCCAACGATGAGCAGCAGATCGTCTGAGTTTCCTGCAATAGGCTTTACTTTTGTAACTTTTAAGTTAGGCCTCGTGGATTAATTATTCATGGCTTAGAAGACTGAAAACCATGGAAACTAAGGGAAAATGCAAGCATTTAATATGAAACATTTTCATATAGTAATGTCCATGTAATCAAAAAGAAAAATATTTTTTAATTATTCACTGTGTAACAGAAGTATGTAAAACAGAAAGGGTTAAAGTCAACATAAATAAATTGCCCACAGCTTAACTTAAAAAGGTCTTTTTAAGTTTGTCCGGAACTTAGAGAAATAAGGCTATTCACGGTCTCTCCTCCCTGTCCCCACCACTTACTGCACACTGGCAACAATCATGGAATCCAAAGTGACAAGTGCCTCCAAGAAGCCTACACTCACGCTCTCAGCCATGTCCTTCTCTCCAAATGCCTCTTTCTCAATTAATCCTAATGCTTAAACATATTAAAGTGTATTTACTAAAATCCCAAGTCTGCATTTTTAAAAAAAATGAATGAAAAGGTAAAGACTGGCATGATACTTTTGTAAGGGATTTTTTTTTAAAACCCTACTTGGTACTGAAAGCTTAACTTTTGCCCTAGCTTTTGCTATGGACTTAGCATGCAAGGGTAGGGTAACTGACAGAAATCCTTTGTAGAAACCCAAACTGAAAATAAAGCCAGAGAACTAAAAATCCTAACCCTCATCCCAATAAAAAGTCTGCAGTATCCCATGTAAAAACTGAGCCCCACACAAAAGTTTACAAGATCATTTTATTGCTATATTTGATAATTCATGTATCAGCGATATTATGGTAAGTTTTGGATTTTGCCCATGGTGCCTTGGCCCATTACTCCCATGGCCAACATTCCTTCCTAAATGATTTAGAATAATGGAGCTCATTAAGCCTCAGAAAGCAGGGCCTCTATCTGACTTTTAATCTCTTTCACCTGATCCTTTTCTCCTCATGGCAGATCAAAGGAACTAGAATTTTTTTTCCAAAAAGGTGAGCCATGCGAACCAAAATGTCTGTCTTATATTTCCCATTTTTGGAGCTGCTGACCATAAAGAAATTCTCAGCCCCACCTTGTTTGACAGTAGACCATAGAGACACCCCTGCCCCTCATTTCATGAAAATCCTTATTTCTTATGCCAGTAAATCCTACTTTAAAAAAAATTCCCACTAAAGCATAAGCTGCTCAACCTGAAACAACAGAAATGATAGCCCCAACACCCCAGAAGAGAGAATGCTGCAGAGGTCAAGATGTTTCTAGACAGGCCTCACTAGGTTTCCCACTATCAGTATTAGATCACATCCTGTTCTTTAATTCATGACAATGCAAATAAAATCTCCATAAATATCCAAAGGGGCAGATACGTGTAAACACTGAGGTTCCTAGAGGCAGCATGCTCAGAGAGGGCATGAAAGCCTTACACCCCTTCCCAAATATCTCACCATCTCTTCACCCTGCACCTTTTGTAATATTCTCCATAACAAATCAGAAAATGATGTTTCCATGAGTTTTAGTTTTGTGAACTGCTCAAAACAAATGAATTCAGAAAAGGGAGAGGGAAGCTAGTTATAGCCAGTTGTGTCAAAAACCACTTGCGAAACAACCACAAACTTCCAATTGTAGTAAGGGCAGTTTTAAGGACTATGTGTGCTCAACTTATAGGACCTGATGATGTCTCAAGATTTGAGTTGAGTTAGGACACCAAGATAGTGTCTGATTTCTACTGAATTCATTGCTTAACTGTTGGTGGGTAGAAATCTCCACACCTCTGGGGTCATGTAAGTCTTCTCTGTTTATTATGGTGTGGTGTATGAACAAAATATTCTTTTGGAGGGGTCTTTTTGAGACAGGTTCTCCCTGTAGCCCCAGCTGGCCTGGAACTCACAAAGATCCGCCGACCTCTGCCTCTGGCATTAAAAGTGTGCGCCACTGTGCCTGACAAAAGAAAACATTCTCAAAACATTCTTTTTTTTTTTGCATGTGTGTGGTGTGCATGCATGTATGGGGATGCATGTTTGTACCTGTTATGTGTGAGTGTAGAAGCTAAAGATTGACACCGGGTGGCTTCCACAATCAAACTCCACTTTCTTTACTGAGGCAGTGTCTCCTGCTGAACAGGGAGCTCACCAATTCACCCGTTTAGCCAGCCAGCTTGCCCCAGGATCCGGCCTCTGCCTCCAGGCACTGGGATTACAGGCTGGCCACCTTGATCTCCTGGATTTTTTATGTGTGTTCTGAGAATCCAAACTTGAGTCCTCACAATTGTGTGGTAAGCACTGTATTCACTGAGTCTTCTCCCCAGTCTCAAAAAAAAAAAAAAAAAAAATCTATGATTAATCACCATTCACATTTTAAACATACTTACAGTTCTATTTTCCTGAAATCTTTAAGACTTTTAAAGATTTCGACAGAGCAGAGTGAGGAGGCTGTGTCTGGCTGCCGTTCTCATAGCTACTGCAGTACATTGAGCTCTATACAGACAGTGCCAGGTCAAGTGAGAGCCAGACAGGCACTGGGCGACTCTGTGCCTCGCTGAGGAAAAACAACTAAGAAGCCAAGACGCAAAATGTCATTATATGCATTCTTTGTGCAAAGTTGCTGGGAGGAGCACAAGAAGAAACACCCAGACGCTTCTGTCAATTTCTCAGAGTTTTCCAAGAAGTGCTCAGAGAAGTAGAAGACCATGCCTGCTAAAGAAAAAGTAAAGTTTGAAGACATGGCAAAGACTGACAAGGCTCATTATGAAAGAGAAATGAAAACCTATATGCCTCCTAAAGGGGAAACAAAAAAGAAGTTCAAAGATTCCAATGTACCCAAGAGGCCTACATCCCCTCTCTTCTTGTTCTGCTCTGAGTATCTCCCCAAAATCAAAGAGGAGCTGGGCTTATCTATTGGTGATGTTGCAAAGAAACAGGAAGAGATGTGGAACAACACTGCTTCAGATAACAAGCAGCCTATGAGAAAAGGCCACTAAGCCTGAAGGAGAGTGCCCCTCAGACCCCCTCCCTGTCCTCTGAAAAAGAGCTGCCCTCCACCTGACTCTGGAAATCCCCTCCACTGTTCAAACCCTTTCCTGGTACATCTGTTTATGGTTTCTATGGAAATGGTCCAGGGGCAGAAGAGGAAGAACGTTCTGCCCCAAGTAAGCTAGCCAATGGCTGCATAGGTTAAGGCTCTGGAAATCAGCCCTAGATTGTTCAAATCCTTTCCTGGTTCTTTTGTTTATGGATTCTATAGAAATCCCCTGCTCTGTGGTTTTTGTGCTTAAAAGGCCTGTGTTTCCACAGCTTTGGGTCGCAGTGTAGCTCCTGAGCTTGCCTACGTCCCCGGCCAGTCAGTTTCAATAAAGCAGTTAAGTTCTCCTGAGTCTCAAGTGTCCAAGTGGTCAATTCAGGGAATTTTTCGGACCCTGAACAAGCCGAAGGAGACATACAAATAGGATACTGCTGCCTACAGAGCTAAAGGAAAACCTGATGCTGCAAAAAAGGCAGTTGCCAAGACTGAAAAGAGCAAGAAAAAGGAAGATGAAGAAGCTGATGATTAAGTTTGTTCTAGTACAGTTTTTTTTCCTTGTCTATAAAGCATTTAACCCTCCTGTACACAACTCACTCGTTTTAAAGAAAAAAACTGAGGCCATGCATGGTGGCGTACACCTTTAGTTCCAGCACTCAGGAGGCAGAGGCAGGTGGATCTCTGTGAGTTCAAGGCCAGCCTGGTCTACATAGTGAGCTCCAGGACAGCTGGGGCTACAGGGAGACCCTGTCTCAAAAAGACAAAAAAAAGTTGAAATGTAAGGCTGTAAGACTTGTTTTTAAACTGTACAGTGTCTTTTTTTTCCTTTTTTTTTTTGTATAGTTAACATACTACGAAATGTGTCTTTAGATAGCCCTGTTCTGTCCTGGTGGTATTTTCAACAGCCACTAGCCTTGCCTGGTACAGTATGGGGGCTATAAACTGGTGTGAGAATTTAAAGCAGGCTCTTGGTGCACAGCACAGATCAGTTATCTATGGGGATGTAGTTTTTTCATCTTTAGTTGTCACTGATGCAGCTTATACAAAAATAACTGTTCTGTTAACTGAATACCACTCTGTAATTGCAAAAAAAAAAAAAATTGCAGCTGTTTTGTTGACAATCTGAATGCTTCTAATACAATCTTTTTTTTAGTAAAAAAAAAAAAAAAAAAAAAAAGATTTCTAATTTCCTAATAGTACAATCACATGTATTAAGTTGTGAGCGAGCTTACTATACAATGGGCACATACATACTTGCAGTACAACAGTAGTTAAAATAAGCTTATTCTGCATTTTTATGTTATTTTGCTTTCCTATATTAACACTGTAATGTGAGGGGCTCAGTGGTTAACAGCATTTCCTGTTTTTTCAGGGAATCCATTTTTGGTTTCCAGTACCCACAAGACATGGATTACAACTGCCTGTAACTCCTGCTTCAGGGGACTTGACACCCTCTTCTGGCTTCTGTGGGGACCTTCATGTACACACACATATCCCTAACACAGACACATGTAATTAAAATTAAATTTAAAAAATTTTACTCTGTGAGTCTGTGAGTTTAAGGCCAGCCTGGTCTACATAGTGAGTTCCAGGACAGCTAGCTGAGGCTATAGGGAGACCCTGTCTCAAAAAGACCAAAAAAAATAATAATAATAATTTTTTTTTTTTTAAATCACAGTGCATGGTGGCCCATGCCTTTAATCCTAGCATTTGGGAGGCAGAGGCAGGCAGATCTCTGTGAGACTGAGGCCAGTCTGGTCTACATAGTAAGTTCTAGTTAAGAGCACTGGCTGCTCTTGCAGAGGATATGGGTTCTGGTCCCAGCACCCACATAGTGGCTAACAACCATCTGTAACTCCAGTTCCAGGGGAATCTATCGCCTTCTTGTGACCTCTGCAGGCACTGCATGACACACGTGTGTGCAAATATATATACAAAATATGGACTTAGGGCATGTCTGTGGAGCATTCCCTTGACTGCTAATTGATATAGAGGGGCCAAGCCCACTGTGGGTGGTGCCATTCACAGGCAGATGAGCCAGCCAATAACTAGCATTCCTCCATGGTCTCTGCTTTAGTTTCTGTCTCAGGCTGCTGCACTAAGTTCCTGCCTTGACTTCCTTCAATGATAAACTATAACCTTTAAGATAAACACTTGCCTCCCCCTTAAAAAAAAAAAAAAGACAAAAAGACAACTTGAGTGACAACACAAAGTGAACAATTATTGGATTTCTATTTCCTATTTCTCCTTATTTCTAACCGTATCCAATTTCCTCTGATTAACTTTGTCTTTTATCCACATCTCTCAAGCAGTAATAAGAAAAGGCAAATAAAATATTAAGAGGAGAATAAAACATAAATTTATTTTTTGTTTTGTTTTTGTCTTTTTGAGACGGTCTCCCTGTAGCCCCAGCTGGCCTGGAACTCACTATGTAGACCGGGCTGGCCTTGAACTCACAGAGATCCACCTGCCTCTGCCTCCTGAGTGCTGGGACTAAAGGTGTGCACCACAATACCCAGCAAAAATCAATCCATCTTAATTGCAGAAGACATGTCTGGCAGCTATATTTTCTTCCTTCATATTACAAATTGTTTCAGGACACAAATAGAATGTGCCTTAGCCCACACAAGCATTCAAACAATGCTTCTACCTTCATAAATTATCAATAGTCTGCCGGGTGTGGTGGCACACACGTTTAATTAATCCCAGTCCTCTAAGACAGGCCCAGCCTGGTCTCAAAGAGACCAAAAAATCATCATCATCATCATCATCATCAATAGTCTGATGGCCTCATTTACAAGATTTGGAAACCACTATTTTACTTCTCTTCATATTTTTCCATTTCTGTTTACTCTTTTTCCTTTTGAATAAATGGAGGTTATTTTTGTAATGCTTTTCATTAACTTTTCTATTGTACTTACATTCAAGTAACTATTAGTGGCAACTCTCATTATCCAAATAGCCTTGACTGTATGAGAAGACTATACATACTAGTCTAGAGACCTCTGAAAAGTAAAAAAATTCAATTAGCTGGGAAAAGGATGCTGATAATACCTACTTGTAAAACAAAACAAAACAAAACAAAACAACTTACTTCCCATAAACATGTTAAAAAACTTGCATTTAAAATGTCAATTATCTATGGCTGAAGAGATGGCTCAGCAGTTAAGAATACTTGCTGTTCTTCCAGAAGACAAGGGTTCAAGTCCCAGCACCCACATGGCACCTAACAACCATCTGTAACCATCCAGTTCTAGGGGATCCAATGCCCTCTACTGTCCTCCTCTTGCATGACACAGGTGCACTTACATACATACAGGCATAAACTCATACACATAAAATAAATCTTTTAAAAAAATAAAGTGTCAGCTGGGCGTGGTGGCATCACCTTTAATCCCAGCACTAGGGATCCCCCTGCCTCTGACTGGGCTTAAAGGCATGTGCCATGACACCAGGCCTGATACCTATTATCTCAGCACTCAGGGAAGACAAGGGGGATGAGTAAGTAGTTCAAAGTCACCCTCACCTACTTAGAAAGTTCAAGGTTCAAGGCTACCCTGGGATACAAGAAGCCCTGTCTCCCTGGTGGCACATGCCTTTAGTCCCAGCACTTGGGAGGCAGAGGCAGGTGAATCTATGTGAATTCAAGGCCAGCCTGGTCTACATACAGAATTTCAGGCCAGCCATAGCTAAAGGGAGAACAAATAAAATCCTACTTCTCTATCCAGTACTCTAATTTTTTTGTTGTTGTTGTTCCATAATTTGTCACTTGAAGCCCTTCAACAGCATCTCTTTATTTAAATTTGTGCCTGAAAAAGTTAGTACATAAACACAAACTTAACACTTAGGACAGTATCTTACCTCTTTTGCTTGTCTTTAAGATACAACATACTCTGTCCTTGGTGAAACCTTTTATAACTGATTCATCATTAACATTTGAAATATCACTGTCCATATCATTGTTTAACACCTATTATATACGTAATACATACTCCAGTATTGAATGTGATTATCAGTCTTTAAAGTTAGGAAATTTGTCACATCTTAAGTTTCTTACATATAATTAATGCTTTAAATTTTTAAATAGTTGGGGCTGGAGAGGTGGCTCAGCAGTTAAAAGAGTACTGACTGCTCTTGCAGAGGACCCGGGTTGGATTCCCAGCACCCACATGAGGGTTAACCATCTGTAGCTCCAGTTCCAGGGGACCTGATGTCTTCTTCTGACCTCCAAGGGTATGGCACAACATGGGTGCACTTACATGCATGCAGGCAATATACTCATACGCATAAAATATTAAGTAGTTATTATAATGGTCTTGTTTGATGGCACTTTCCATAAAAGTGTAAGGACCTGAATTTGAATTCCTAGAACCAACATAAGGCCAGACCTGATAGTGTATACACATCTGTAATCCTAGCTTGTCTACAATGGGATGGGAAGCACAGACAAGAGAATCCCAGAAGCTTTCAAACCAGCTAGCCCGGCACAGACAATGCTGACAAATACACCCTGTCTCAGTCAAGTAAGAATTCTAGGACCAACACCCGAAGGTGTCCTCTGACATCACTCTGGGGTACACCCATGCCTGCATGACACACCCCCATACACACAATTTAAAAGAATTTTTCTTTTAAGACAATTTCCCCATAGCCACAGCTGGCCTGGAACTTGCTATGGAAACCAGGCTGGCCTTGATCTCACAGTGATTTGCTGGCCTCTGCCTCCCAAGTACTGGGATTAAAGGCATATACCACCGAGTACTGGAAGGCAGGGTGGGTCATATCTATAATTCTAACACTTGAGAAGAAGTTAGAGGATCTTGAGGTAGAGGCTAGCCTAGGCTACAAAAGGAAACCCTGTCTCAAAACAAAATGAAGTATCTAGCATTAATTTATTTAAGTTTATTAGTCTGAATACAGGTCAAGATTTCCATTTCACAGGGATTTTAAATTATTTGTTTATAGTTATTTGTTGATAATGAGAAAAAGTCAACTTAACAACCAAATCAAATAGAACATACAAAGCAAACATTAAGTTATAGTTTAACCTTTAAAAAAATGGCTTCCAGACTAAGGAATACAGACCAATCATAGAAGACTTGCCTAGCCTGGGAAAGGTTCAGGGTTGAATTGAAAGGATCTTAAAAAAAAAAAAAAAAAAAGCTTCCACTGGTGATAGTTCATGCTTTTGGATTGCATTGAGGCCACTCAGGTCTACATTACCAAGTCCCAGGCTAGCCAGGGCTATATAGTGAGAACCTGTCTCAAAAAAAAAAAGAAAAAAAAATTGGGGGGCGGTTTCCAAGGACAACAGAAGACAAGAAGCAAACCTCATGCTTCTACTTTCTTAAATTACTTCCGCTCTTTCATTTCCATTAGAAAAGGGGGAGAGAAGGGAAAAATTATATAAATGCAGTAAGTAGGTGTTTATTTTCTAGTAAATAAGCTATTTTCATTTTTAAAAAAATACTTTAATATTTTTATTTTCTGTGTATGAGTGTACTACCTGCATGTATATAAGTGCACCCATGTTGTGCAATGCCCTCAGAAGTCAGAAAAGGGCGTCAGATCCCCTGGAACTGGAGCTTACAGACAGTTGTTAGCCATCATGTGGGTGCTGGTAACCAAACACCAGTCCTCTGCAAGAACAGCTCTTAACAACTGAGACATCTCCCCAGCTCTTGTCAGTTACTTATAATATATGTAATACAGTATGTGAACACACATATTTGAACTTTTATAGACATTATCAGCAAGTATCTTAAAAAACTTCACTTCTAAAGTCAACCACAGTGGGACACACATATAATCTCAATACTTGGGAGGTGGAGGCAGAAAGATTAGTAGTTCAAGGTCAGCATCTATAAAAGGGAGAAAGTTTGAAGTTGGTGTGGGCTACAGAAGATGCTCTCTCAAACACAAAACACTAAAAACAATATTCCCCAAATACTATATATAGGACAATTCAACTACAAATGAAAGGCTAAATCGGTTTAGCTAGAACAAAACAAAACAAAACAAAAACAAACAGCAGGGCTCAGTAGTCTATACCAATCTAACCATTTTTATTTCTTACATTTTTTTTCACATTTCACATTTAAAAATTCACGCTCAGGGGACTAAAGAGATGGCTCAGACGTTAGGAGTGCTTGCTGTGCAGTCATGACCGGAGTTCAGATCCCAACACCCCATAAAAAGCCAGGAATCCTGCCAACACCTGTAACTTAGTTCTGAGGCAACCGATTCCCTCTTCTGGCCTCCGAATTTGCAGACATACACCTACACTTACACTTACACAGAGAAGCATGAACAAATGAACCTTTTGTAAAACTAAAGAAAAAAACTCATGCTCTCAGTTCCTAGACCTCAGAATGTAGCTCAGTGGTAGAATGGTTGGCTAACAGGCCCTGAACTCAAACACAGTTGGAGATTTCAAGATGTTATAATAAAATTCTAATAATCATGACACTGGTCAAAGAATAAGCAAATCTTTGAAATAGAAAAGAAAGCCCAGAAGTAGAAGTAGATCCACACAATTACAGTCACACTGATCTTTCACAAAAGAGCAAAAGAAATTCAATGGAGAACAGAGCATTTTCAAGAAACAGTGTTAGAAAAATTAGACATTATCTGTGTGTATACTTGCACACGCAGACACATTCACACACATAGACACATAAGGACATAGACACATATTATATCCTTCCCAAAAATTAACTAAAAAGTGGATCACAGATATATACACAAAACACAAATGTACACAAGCCCTATAAGACATAGAAGAAATTTAAATGGCCTTGGGTTTGGTAATAACTTCTTACACATACCACCAAATGAATGATCCATGAAACTGAACTTAATAAAACCAAGAATTTAATTAAAATTTGGAAGTTAAAAACCTTAACTTTAGTCCCAGTACTCGGGAGGCAGAGGCAGGCAGATCTTTGTGAGCTTAAGGCCAGCCTTGTCTACATAGTGAGTTCTAGGCCAGCTGGGGCTACAGGGGACTAAGGAGCATCTCTCAAAATGTCCTATGACTGTGGTGAGTCACCTGTCCTCTTGATCAAGGAGGCTGAGGAGACCCCACCAGATGGACTCGAACCAGTGTCCAGTCTACAAAGAGGAGGGTCAACACAGAGGAAACATTTCCTCCATGTTTCCAAGTGAAGCCAGCCACAGTAGAGCAGGACCTTTGACTTACTTGCACATAGATGGAACTGATAAAAGAAAGGAGCCAAAGGCTCCTCCCAGATCCATGTGACCCCTGAGGAACAGATCCTTGGACAACCTTAAGAGTAAAAATAAATTGGTTTATCTGGGCCAACCGTATGGTCTTAAACACCCAAAAGGAAAGTATAACCAAAGATTAGAGGGATCAATATAATTCTCTAAGAGCCCATGTGTATAGCTAAAGGCAACATAACAAGAAACAATGTCAGATAGGAGATACCTTCCTTTGAGCTGTTGGACAGGGTGGCCCAAGAGACTCCCAGACAGTAACCCAGCATAGAACTGGAAAAATGAATAGCAGACCCCAATCTTATCTATAGGAATATTGGCAACTGATTGCTGCTAGATGAAGAAGAGATAATCTTCCTAAACAAGGAACTCTAGATAGGCTGACTAGATTCAGCAGATGGACAAGCACTGGGGAACAGGTGGGAGCACTGAGAATACAGTGGACAGTAACAGGGATGACAGAGTATATAGGCTGCAGGAGGGGAGGGGAGGGGAGGCTATGGGAGGGTGTCATTTGGGATGTGGGTATATAGATGTATAAGACTGGGATGTTCTATATGAAATACACACACACACACCCACACACACACACACACACACACACACACACACAGACACACAAATCAGAAAATTAGCCGGGCGTGGTGGCGCACACCTTTAATCCCAGCACTTGGGAGGCAGAGGCAGGCAGATCTCTGTGAGTTCAAGGCCAGCCTGGTCTACATAGTGAGTTTCAGGACAGCTGGGGCTACAGGGAGACCCTGTCTCAAAAAGACCAAAAAAAAAAAAAAGTAAATTAAAAAATTGGTTATATTTGAGGAAGAAGCATAAAAATTTGCTTCATGTTAATTAGTAGATATGAAAAACATTACCATTGAAATCTATCTGATGACTTTATAGCCATACTCAGGTGCCAAGGATCTCAGAAAGTAACGGACTGTTGCTAGTAATAATCAGATATATAGAGATTAGAGACACATGTGTACACATCTAAGCGTTAGTTGCATTAAAAATGAGTTGTTCTAGGGCTGGAGGGATGGCTCAGCGGTTAAGAGCACTGACTGCTCTTCCAGAGGACCCGGGTTCAATTCCCATTGCATTAAAAATGAGTTGTTCTAGGGCTGGAGGGATGGCTCAGCGGTTAAAAGCACTGACTGCTCTTCCAGAGGACCCGGGTTCAATTCCCAGCACCCACATGGCGGCTACGAACTGTCCTTAACTCCAGTTCCAGGGGAATCTGAAGCCCTCTTCTGACCTCTGCGGCATTGCACAACACAGGTGCACTCACGTAAATGCCAGCAATACACTCATACGCTAAAAATAATAAAAAATTTGAAAAAATAAATAAAAATGAGTTTTTCTATATCAAACAGTATATTTTAAAATGAAATGGAGATCTGTTTTAAAGGTTAAAACCTCATTCAATTTTATGTCTTATAGGGTTTATACTGAATATAATGTATTGTATTAATGCTCTATTCCTTAAACTGTGAACCTAAAAATTTATAGCCATTTTGAAAGAAATGCATCTAAGCTCTGGAAATTCTTATTGAATATGTCAATACTATTGTAATGAAATGCTCCTTCTAATTTTGTGGTTATTAAATAAATAATTAAAAATATTCATAATAATCATTGCTGTAATAATTATAAGTAATTATTACAAAATATTACTGATTCATTCCCAAATGAAGAATGTTTTCTGCTTCATTTTACAGAGCTGAGTACCTTGACTATGCTGAGGAACTACAAACTATTTTCCACAGCAGTTGAACCAGTTTACATTCCAACAAGTACTGTGCCAGGGTCTCCCCACCCTCTCGCCTGCACTGCTCTGTCTTTAGGCAATCATCCTAGAGTGAATGAAGTGGCCCTCACAACAAAGGATATTGACCATCTTTCCATGTGCTTATTGGCTGTTCATATGTGTTTTGGGAGAAATGTCTATTCAGATCCTTTGTGTATCTTAAAAATTGGGTTATTACTGGGCATAGTGGCGCACGCCTTTAATCCCAGCACCTGGGAGGTAGAGGCAGGCAGATCCTTGTGAGTTCAAGGCCAGCCTGGTCTACATAGTGAGTTCCAGGACAGCTGGGGCTACAGGGAGACCCTGTCTCAAAAAGACCAAAAAAAAAAAAATTGAGTTATTTGTGTTTTTATTATACAGCTGCAGTTGTTCTTTATGTATTCTATATCCAAGTCCCCTATAAGATGCATGATTTACAAAAAAAAAAAAAAAATTCTATCTTGGGGTAGAGAGATTGCTCAGCAGTTAAGAGCATTTGCTGTTCTACCAGAAGACCCCAGTTCAGTTCCCAGCACCCACACTGGGCAGCAGCTCATAATCACATATAACTCCACTCTAGGGGATTCAACATGCTCTTTTGGACACCACAGGCACGAACATGAACACACACACTTAAATTTTTTTTAATGTTGTCAGTTAACCAAAACCAAACTCCAAGGTGAGGGACTGAGGAGATAGTTCAGTGTTTGATAAAGCACTTGCCCTCCAGGCATGAGGACAGGCATTCTGATCCCCAACACCCAAGTATATACCAGGTGGGTCTCATAGCCCACCTAGAACGATCTGGAACTCCGAGGCTCAGAAGGACCTGAGACAGGGTATCCCAAGATCAAACTCAATACTAGACAACCCAAAAGGATGGCTCTGGAGTCAACTGAGAATGCCTCAATGAATAAGGACACCAGCCTCAGGCCTCCACATGCACACTCAGACACACACTTACATGTACATCCCTCCCCTCACACAACACACAGACAAAATTTTTTTAAACTGTATGATGAAAATTCCCCACTTTTATACCACCAACTAGCAAAACAAGTCTACAAAACTGCTTACCTTCTCATCTCAAAGGGGCGCCTAAGGCAAATTACTTAATAAGGTTCACTGAATTCCCTCTTTCATCTGCAACTTCACTCTCTTCCTCTCCTCAGACTTCTACAATCAAATTTGAGCATGTTTAAAACCTTTTCATTTAAAAAGACATGCCATGACAGTTACCCCCTGGTCATCACTTCCTATCCATTTACAATTCTCTCCTACAAAGTCCTTCATAAGTCCGTGAACTGTCCTCACTCGCTGTTTCTGTTTCCACAGTCTGAACACTTAACAACTGGGTTTTTAATTTTTCTATCTCCTCAAACCAACTAAATCTTTCTCCTTTCCTGGTAAATCATTTATTTGAGGCTAAACCAAAGAACACTTTGCAGCCCTTATCTTTTTTGGAATGCTGAGAATCAAACCTTAGGCCTCAAGAACAGGCCTTATCATCTTCATCTCCAGGCCTAGTCCCTTCATCTTTTCTGTAATAAATTCTGTCTCCCTTGAGCTTTGAGTTGTCACTTTTTCTGGGTTTTCTTCCTACCTTGGTAACTGCTCCTCATGCTCTTTGGAAACTCCTTGACTTGTTTTGTCTTGTTTTGGAAGGTTATTTTGAGGCAAGAATCTTACTAAGTAGTGCTACCAGAATAGCCTCAGACTTGCAATCCTGCCTCAGCTCCCACCACATCTGCCATGCTTCACTCTGCCTTAGGTTCATTTCTTCACAATACCAGCTCAAGCTTGTCTCTCGTCACTTAAAGCCACTCTCATGGTTTCTAGACATGCATTCATTCAGCAGATATGCACTAAGCATTTACTATGCAAAAGGCAGTTTTCCAAGTTCTTTGCATTGTTCTAAGCACTCACCATAGGTCATAACATTATGATGACTCTAATTCATATCTAAGCCTGAGATCTACATATTTACAGCAGATTCAATTCCTCCAAACACAGAAAGTGCAAACACCTCAAATTCAATAGTATCAATTCAATGTATTTTCTACCTCGCCACTACAAGAAAGCTCAAACCTTTCTTTTCCTAGTATTCTTATATCAATGAATAATACAACTATCTATCCAATGGCTCAAATGTGAAACAGTCAAAATCAACTCTTAAAAAAACATTCAGTCTGGGGCTGGAGAGATGGTTCAGTGGTTAAGAGTAATGACTGCTCTTGCAGAGGAGCCAGGTTTGATTCCCAGCAATGATACGATCTTCTGGCTTCTGCAGGCACTGCACACATGTAGTGCACATACATAAATGTGGACAAAACACTCATACACATAGAATTAAAAATGCTGCTTAAAAAGTTCATACTCAGGGCTGGAGAGCTGGCTCAGTGGTTAAGAACACGTGCTATTCTTGCAGAAGACCCAGGTTCGAATCCCAGCATCCACATGGCAGCTAACAATTGTCCATAACTCCAGTTCCAGGGAATCCGGCACCCTCTTCTGTACTCCTTGGGCACTGCATGACACGGGTGCACTTACCTACATGCAGGCAAAACACACATATAATCAAATAAAAATAGTAAAATTCACCTATTTTAGATGGCATGGAATAAGAGACCATTGGAGTCTGAAAACTAGCAGGTCATGGTGGGAAGCAAAAGCAGAAGCAGATGAGGCAGCATGATTTCAAGTGTGAGGTCAGTCTGGGCTTATACTTTTGGATGAGCATGGTGATTCTTGCTTGTAATCCTAGCACTTAGGAGGTGGAAGAAGGACAATCAGTGGTTCTAAGAAGTTGGAGGCCAGCCTGGGCTACTATGAGACCTTGTCTCAAAAAAACAAAATGAAGGGGGAGGGAAGAGACAAGGAGGTTAAGAGAAGAGAGAAAGAAAAGGAGAACTAAAGTTCAGGAAAATAGTTTTATTTTATATTGAATCTTAAGTCTTATCTGGGAGATTCTGTGACATCAATATTTTAGTTCCTGTGTATTTTTCCAGGCCACAAAGAAACAGCCTAAAGACCAAAGACAGAAATGAGCCTTTTTTTTTTTTTTTTTTTTTTTTTTTTTTTTTGGTCTTTTTGAGACAGGGTTTCCCTGAGCCCCAGCTGTCCTGGAACTCACTATGTAGACCAGGTTGGCCTTGAACTCACAGAGATCGCCTGCTTCTGCCTCCCAAGTGCTGGGATTAAAGGCATGCGCCACCACGCCCGGATTATCCAATAAATTTTAAGCTAACTTTTTTTCCTTTATAAACTTTCATGTTTGATTGTGTCAATTTATACCTGTCTTTCAACTAACAAAATGTTACCTATACTAAATGGATAGAACTCTAAGAACATTAAAAGTAAATAAATCTTTTTTTTTTCCCCAAAAACTAGTTGAGTGACACTGTTAAGAGTCAATGGCCTTTTCCTGACTGTGCCTATACACACCTGTAACCCCAGAAATCAGAATGCTGAGGCAGGAGTTCCATGAGGCTGAGGCTAGCCTAGATTAAAAAATGAAAAAGCGGGGGGGGGGGGGGGGGGGGACCCACCTGGCAGCTGGGATGCTTGAACTCCAGGTAATGCTGAAATGCAGTGATTTATGATCTGCACCATGCTAAGGTGCAGGTTTTTTTGGTTTTTGAGACAGGGTCTCTCTGTAGCCCCAAATGACCTGGAAGTCACTATGTGAACTTTCCAGCACAGCTGTAAATGGGAGGGCACCCACCCTTCTATAAATAAACTCCGACCCTATGCTCTGTTAGCAAGCCCAATAAACTCATTAGTATTTTCCAAAAAAGAACAGAGCTAATGGAAACCTTCGTTAGTCCATCATTCCTTTGATCTTTGATTTCTCATTCTTATTTCCTCCCTTTAAACTTCATTGTATATATATTTTTTATGCAACCTGCTTCAAGCAATTTCTGAAAAAGTGTTAAAAATTGCCTCATACATAGGTCCTTATATACCAGAATGCTCAAGTGTTTTAAATACACGCATTAAATCCTTCCACAAGCCTACTATAGTATCATCATCATGTCACAGTAAAGGAAACCAAGGTACATAAGATCACAAAATCGAACAGCAATGGAAAAGGACATCTGGCAGTCTGTTACAACAGTGTCTGATTTATACTACTATGCATTTATAAATGCTTTCCTGATTATCAAAACCTATAAGAAGTGTATCATTGCCCTAAGACTACACACTTTTTTTTTTTTTGGTCTTACTGAGACAGGGTCTCCCTGTAGCCCCAGCTGGCCTGGAACTTGCTATGTAGACCAGGCTGGCCTCGAACTCACAGAGATCCGACTTCTTCTGTCTCTGGAGTTCAATCAATCCTTAAGATTCATTGCTGACTATGCAACAAATACAGATTATCCCAAGAAAATTCTTTTAGGAAATAGGTGTATATTTTCATGTGTAAGTACATTCAGATTATTGTCAACACAATGCTGTTGAATTATCATGAAAATTGTTAGGGGCAATAGAGATGGCTCAGTGAACGTTAAGAGCACTGGATGCTCTTGCAGAGGACCCAAATTCGAATCCCAGCACTCATATGGTGGAGCCTAACAACTGTCCTCCAAGGGCATTGCATGACACGGGTACACTTACATACATGCAGACATAACACTCATACACATAAATAAATCTAAAAGAAAATAGTTATCATGCAGTCCAATGCTTTGTAGCATGTGTGGAGCAGGTGTCTTTTGAACACATAAAAGCATCTGAACTTATGAGAATTTAATGCAGGAGTTACTGAAAGACTCCCTGGGTCCTTTCAATTTTTGTGATATTAGGAACACTATTTTTGGTGCAACCATCCTTTAGCTGAGTATTTATTTTAAAAAAAATGAAAGTTCCTCTTAATGACAATAGAACATATGAAGTCAAGTGGTCTTCAATCACATTTTATCTTTCTTGAAGAAAGTCACAACACATTATCTGGATGAAGAAAATGTGGTACATATACACAACAGAATTTTATTTGGCTGTAAAGAGTCAAATTATGACATTCACAAAAAAAAAAAAAATGGAGGGAACTGGAGATTCTCAAGGCAAATAAAATAAGCCAGAATCAAAAAGACATAAATGGCTTATTTTCTCTTGTATGTAGAATATAGACTTAAGTACATACAGGACATGAAAGTAGAAAGGGGACTATGAGGGAAAGAGGTCTACAGGTAGGGAGGGGAGAGGAAGTAAGAGAGGATAACGCAATATATACAATGAAAAGAGAAGAAGAACTTGGCAGGAGTGATCAGTAAGAGGAAGAGAGGAATTCCTGAACAGGGGACAGCAGTAGAGGAGCCAGTAAGAACAAAATACAATGACATCTACATATAAAAATTCATTTCTGCCAGGCGTGGTGGCTCACGCCTGTAATCCCAGCACTTGGGAGGCAGAGGCAGGTGGATCTCTGTCAGTTCAAAGCCAGCCTGGTCTACACAGTGAGTTCCAGGACAGCTGGGGCTACAGGGAGACCCTGTCTCAAAAAGAACAAAAAAAAAATTCATTTCTTTATATTCTAACCAAATAATTTAAAAACAGTTTGAATGTCTTCACACACTCACCAATATTTATTACCTTCTTTTCTGTGAATATTTTTACATTTATTTATTTATTTATTTATTTATTTATTTATTTATTTATTTGTCTTTTTTATTTTTTGAGACAGGTCTCTCTGTAGCCCCAGCTGGCCCTGGAACTCACTATGTAGACCAGGATGGCCTTGAACTCACAGAGATCTGCCTGCCTCTACCTCCCAAGTGCTGGAATTAAAGCGATGTGCCAAGTCCGGCCTCTGTGTATGTGGTTTGTTTTGTTTTTTTGAGACAGGGTCTCCCTGTAGCCCAGCTGTCCTGGAACTCACTATGTAGACCAGGATGGCCTTGAACTCACAGAGATCCACCTGCCTCTGCCTCCCAAGTGTGGGGATTAAAGGCATGTACCACCACGCCTGGCCCCCTCTGTATTTAGTTGCCATCCTAAAGGGGTGCGAAGTGATACCTAGTATAATTAGAGCAAAAAGTATTTGGGAACAAAACAAGCCCACATAAGGTATATCTAACAATGCGGTGGTTAAAAATAGTTTAAGAAGAAAGATGGGGAAAAAAAAAAGTTAAATAAGAAAGGAGGCTGGACCTATAATTCTAACACTTGGGAGGCAGAGGCAGGAGAATCATCCATGAGTTTGAGAACAATATGTGGTCTATATAATGAGTTCCAGGTCTGCCAGGGCTAAATTGTAAGACCTAATCTCAAAAACTAAAACAATATGGTTAAAATGGGCTGGAGATGTAGCTCAGTTGGAAAAGTGCTTGCCTAGCATTCAAAGGCTTGGTTCAATCCCCAGTACCACATAAACCAAGCATGGTGGTACATGCCTATAATCACAGTACTTGGGAGGCAGAGGCTGGGGAATCAGAACTTCAAGGTCATACTTGACTAAACAGCAAGTGTAAGGTCAGCTTGGGATATGTAAGACCCTGTCTCAGAAAACAAACAAGGGGTTGGAGAGATGGCTCAGCAGCAGGTTAAGAGTACTGACTACTCTAAGAGTACTGACTACTCTTGCAAATGACTCAGGTTCAATTCCCAGCACCCACATAATGGCTAACACAACCATCTAGTTCCAGGGAATCCAATGCCCTCTTCTGACCACCACAGGCACTGCACTACACGGTGTACTTACACACATGCATGCAATACACTCATACTCATAAAATAAAAATAATAAAATATTTAAAACACACACACACACAAGCAAACACATGCAAGAACATCCAAAAATAGAGACTACGTTTGGCAGCCCACATTTGAAATCACAAGATTTGGAGACTGAGGCAGAAGGTTTGGGAGTTCCAGAACAACCTGGACTACACAGTAAGAATTTATCACAAAAAAAAAAGACAACCCAACAAGGCCTGCAGGCAAAGTAATTGGCAGTTACAAAGAGAAGCAGTGACTGGGTGAGGCTTGGCTAGCTATATTATAACAAACAGTCCAAGTAATTCTGAGGCATATTAAAAGTTTAGAGTTGCCGGGCGTGGTGGCGCATGCCTTTAATCCCAGCACTCAGGAGGCAGAGGCAGGCAGATCTTTGTGAGTTCAAGGCCAGCCTAGTCTACCTAGTGAGTTCCAGGACAGCTGGGGCTACAAGGAGACCCTGTCTCAAAAAGACAAAAAAAAAAAAAAGTTTAGTCAGTGGTCTAGTCTGATCAGAGAACTATAATTATTTCTAATTAAAGGAAGTAGTAGTACATGCTGACAACCATCGGAAGTCAAACTGCATAGGGCCCCCTATGCTAATAGTGAATTAGGAGAAGGAACAGAGAGTATTCAACTTTGAAGGACTTATTCCTCTCTTAATTACCACTGATTTCAACAATTAAAGAAAACATTCTTTAAAGTGCTCCAAAGAATATTTATGAAATGTTACTACGTGCTATGCCCAAGAACCACTGACCTGTATCTACCTTTTGTTGTTCGCCTGCTTGCTTTCTGGTGATGGCAACAAAAGCCAGGGCCTTCCACACACTAATTACATTCTCTACCATCATAAATTTTGATGTTACATTGTCATTATCATTCAGTTTATGCATTACTAAACTTTCATCAGGATTTCCACAACCCCAAGAGTGATTTAGAAGTTTATTTTTAAATTTATAAACATTTTAATAGTCATTTTTTAAAATTTGGGTCCTAATTTGAGTTTCACCATCACTCAGAGAAGATGGTCCATATGCTACATATTATTTGAAATTTGTTGAAATTTTGTAGAAGCACTTTAAAAATTTTGTGTTTGTGTGTGTGCATGCTCACATATGTTGGGGACAAAGGCTAACATCAGGTGTCTTCCTCTGTCTTCTATCACTTTCTGCCTTAGTCTCTAACTGAACCTGAGGCTAGCAACTTCACAATAGAATTTATCTCAAAAAATTTATCTCAAAAAACTAAAACCAACAAAGTCTGCAGGCAAAGTAACTGGCAGTTACAAAGAGAAGCAGTCACAAGAACATGGCTGCTGGTACAGTGCATCTCAAACTATGGTCCCTTGGTCAACAGTGGAAGCATCTTCGCTAATTTGCTTTTAAAAAACGAACATTTTGGGGTTCCACCTCAGATGAGCTGAAGCAGAAAGTCTTGAGGGTGAGACTTGGCTAGCTATGTTTTAACAAACCTTCCAAGCAATTCTGATGCATATTAAAAGTTTAGAGTCACTGGTCCAGTCTGATCAGGAAGCACTTTACCCACTGAGCCATACCCCACTACTTTGGGAGTACTTTTTAAGACTGGGTAATTATTAACTCTTATATTTTGGATTCTCCAAGGCACTCTGTACACATATGATAAATCTATGTGATACTGATTCTTCAAAATTGAGTAAAGTGTTCTACATACATCCAGTAGTTCAAGCTTACTGTATTAATATTAAAACTAATACATTGGTGAATTTATAAAACTCAAGGTTATGTTGAATTCAAGTTACCTAGCACAAATAACTTCAGAATTCAAGTTATCTTCCTAATAAATAGAACCTTCTATAATTCTGTGCTGTGGTAGAGACTGCTGGTGGCCTCCCGAGTATTTCATCTCTCTTTGTTCCTCAGTAAGGAAAAACCAACTATGCTGTGGGCAGCAATGTGCTTTTTTTTTTTTAAGTCTTTTTGAGACAGGGTCTCCCTGTAGCCCAAGCTGTCCTGGAACTCACTATGTAGACCAGGCTGGCCTTGAACTCACAGAGATCCACCTGCCTCTGCCTCCCAAGTGCTGGGACTGCAGGCATTCGCCACCACGCCCGGCTGCAATGTGCTATCTTAAAATACATTTCCTAAGCTCCACATGTAAGGGCCAGTTAAGGTTGCTGGGTGTGCTAGATAGCTTTATTGTCAACTTGACACACCTGGGTTGAGGGAACCTCAATTGGGAATTGCCTTCATTGGACTGGCCTGTGGCCATATCCATGGGGCACCTTCTTGATTGTTGAGTGATGTGGGAGGGCCCAGCCCACTGTGGGTGGTGCCATCCCTGGGCAGATGGGCCTGTGTTGCATAAGAAAGCAGGCTGAGGGGCTGGAGAGATGGCTCAGCAGTTAAAAACACTGGTTGTTCTTGCAAAAGTCCTGGGTTCGAATTCTAGCACCTACATGGTAGCTAACGACTGTCTGTAACTCCAGTCCCAGGGGATCCGACAGCTTCTTCTGACCTCCATGAGCATTGCACAACACGGGTGCACTTACCTACATGCAGACAATACACACATACACACAAAATAAAAATAATAAATAAAATTTGAAAGAAAAAGAAAGGAAAGAAAGAAAGAAAGGAAAGAAAGAAAGAAAGAAAGAAAGAAAGGCTGAGCAGGGGCCAGGGGAGCAAGTCAGTAAGCAGCATTCCTCCATGGCCAGTGCTCCAGCTCCTGCTTCCAGGTTCCTGTCCTGAGATCCTACCTTGGGCTCCCTGATGAACTGGGAGATGTAAGCTAAATAAACCCTTTCCTCCCCAAGTTGGTATTGGTCAGAGTATTTTGTCACAGCAATGAAGAAACAAACTAAGACACTGGGTGAAGTTTTCAACAAACTGCTTCACAAGACAACATGACAGTTTTCCAAACCACCTCCATCTTCTCTGACAAGCAATCTGTGGGAGATGCTGTTCAAAACATCTTGGATCATGAACTTAGCCACATAAAAATGGTAGTGCAAAGGGAAGCACACTAGAATCTTGACAAAATGAAGCCTACATAATCAGATAGAATGCCAAGTTCTGCTCATGCTAGTGGAAGAAAAATTATTTCCTTTAAGCCACTGAAACCTCTACTTCTACCCAGCAGGAAAAACCAATTCCCATCTCAAACACTGATACCACTGTCATTTGTAAGAATGTGCCTTACCCTGAAGCTTATGAGAGGTTGAACATCTTTAATATGAAAATCGAGAATACTTCAAAATCCCTATCTCTGAGGTACCACTACTCCACATCAAACTTTACATGACAGGCTGTAGTAGAAACATAGACACAATAACCACTATGTAACAGTTCCTTTAGCTTCTGTGAAGTAGGTATATATGAAATCCAAGTTTAGTGTTTCAAAGGAGTCCCTTCCCAAAGATACCTTGAGAAATACATAATTACTCTAAAACCTGAAATACGATTCTGATCTTAAGTATTCAGAGAAGGGATACTCTAGCTATAAATTATTTTGGTTTTTATTTTGCATGTTATATCATTTCACACACCCTCCTTTTTTTTTTTTGCCTTTTGAGACAGAGTCTCCCTGTAGTCCCAGCTGGCCTCCATGGAACTCACTATGTAGACCAGGTTGGCCTGGCCTTGAATTCACAGAGATCCACTCGCCTCTGCCTCCCAAGTGCCAGGACTTAAGGCATGAGCCACCACCACACCTGGCTCCTTTCACCCTTTTTTGTACTGCCCCACTATTTTTCAAATTATTTTTATTATTACTATGTATATTAGTGTTTTGCCTGCATGTATATAGTAAGTGATTGTGTGCATGCAATGCCCTGCAGAGGCCAGAAGAGGGTGTCAGATCCCCTGCAACTGGATAACATTATGGATGGTTGTTAGCAGCTGTGTGGGTACAGGAAACTGAACCAGAGTCCTCTGGAAGAACAGTCAGTGCTCTTAACCACTGAGGGATCACTCCAGCCCCATCCCACTATCTTAATATAGTAATAAAAAGGCAGAGGCAGGCAGATCTCTGTGAATTCGAGGCCAGTCTGATCTACATAGTGAGTTCCAGGACAGCTACAGGGAGACCCTGTCTCAAAAAGACAAAAAAAAAAAAAGTATTTTTAGTAAAGGTCTTACAATATATAATTCAGGCTAACCTCAAACTTGCTATGTAGCTGAGGATAACTATAAACAGTTATGATTCTCCTGCCTCCATCTCCCCAGTGCTGGGATTATAAACATATGTCACTATGCCTAGCTTATGCAATATTGGGAATCAAACTTGTGGCTTTGTGCATGCTAGGCAAGCTCTCGACCAACTGAGCTGCATCCCAAGCCCCCAAAATCACTGTCTTTAGAGAAATTAGTCCACTTACATTCATTATGATCATTTGTAATTTGGCCTTACTTCAACACTATTTTTGTCCTGTCCTTTTATTTCTCCAGCTTTCCTGTTTTAAGGTCTTCTTCCATTTAATTTGCTTTCTATTACAACCTTTTTTGTTCAGTGCTGAGGATCAAATGCAGGACCTTATACAAGCTAGGCAAGTGCTCTCTATAACTGCATTAAGCCCCAGTCCTTTATTCTAACTTTCATTCTTCTAGGAACTACTCTGGTTCTCAAAACACTAATCATATCTTCAAAGACCCTTTGTAGTCAAGATTTGCTTATTTAGGGCGTTTTATTGTGTTTTGTGGGTTTTTTTTTTTTTTTTTTTTTTTTTTTTTTTTTTTTTTTTTCTTCCTGTAGCCCCATAGTCCTGGCTGGCTTTAAGCCTTCACTTCTACTCTGGTCTTCCAGGTGATGAGACTACAGGTGTTTGATAATGCCACATTATGGGGGGTAGTTATTTGAGGTGGTGTATGAGTGTCTTACTATACAGCTCAAGTTGGACTCACGTAAAAATTTTTTTTTAAAGAATAATTTTTGAATTTTTATTTATTATTATTTTTTTATGTGTACGAGTATATTGCCTGCATGTAGGTAAGAGCACCCATGTCATGCAATGCCCGAGGAAGACAGAAGAGGCTGTCGGATCCCCTGGATCTGTTACGGACACTTGTCGGCTGCCACGTGGGTGCTGGGACTCGAACCCAGGTCTTCTACAAGAACAACCAGTGTTCTTAACCACTGAGCCATCTCTCCAGGCCCCAATAGAATATTTTTTTAAAAACAGAGGAGGGTGTTGAATTCCTCTGGAACTCGAGTTTCAGATAGTTCTTGGCCACCATGTGGGTGCTGGGAATCAAACCTGAGTCCTCTGCAAGAGCAGCCAGTGCTCTTAACTGCCAAGCCATCTCTCCATCCTGGATCTCTGGTTTTTCACCCTACATTATGTGGGTTCTTTTTTGGTTGACTCCTCAGTTTAATGAGTACTTTTTTTTTGAAACAGGGTCTGGCGAGTCAGCTTAGGAAGACTTTACGCTTACTATGTAGTCTACGCTGTCTTTGAACTCCTAATTCTATTTGCTCAGCCTCTCTACTGATAGAATTCTAGGCATTCACGCATTCATGTCCACTTACATGTCTTAAAAACTAAAAGTAAGAGCCGGGCGTGATGGTGCATGCCTGTAGTTCCAGAACTCAGGAGGCAGAGGCAGGTGGATCTCTGAGAGTTCAAGGCCAGCCTGGGCTACATGGAGACCCTGTCTCAAAAAGATAATACATGAAAAGTATGAGTTATGTGGAACCAGGAAATGTCCTAGGGCAGCTGGCACTTGGTACTTGGGCAGTCATTTGAGGGGTCTCTTTCTTTTTTGCTTCTTCAGCTGAGACAGCAAAAGGGATGATTTATTTTGTACACGGTTACACTTGGCCACAAGTGAGAACAGAACTAGTCCAGAATGCCACAGGTCCAGGGCAGAGGGCCACAGGGACTGCTTGCTTGGGTTGTAGGCGTGGTCTTGGCAATTGATGAAGCTGCAGATGCATTGAGACAAATTCTCGCAAGCAGCCCAATCCAACAGTCCACACCAGCGTCCCAGCCTCTCTGCCTTATCTTTCTTCTCTAGCCCTTCAGCCTACACATTCATTTCTTCCTCCACTTCGCTCTCATGGTGCAGGAGTTTCAAAGAAGATGGCACTAAGCCCGGGTGAAGGGTCTCTTCTTTTAATTTGATTTTTGGCCACAATTTTCAAGTTTGTTAGGAGCCTGGAGATATACCTTGCGGGTAGAGTGCTTGCCTAGTTTGCACTAAGAACTGGGTTTGCTCTCCAGCACTGCATATCCTGGGCATGGTGGTACACACCTATAATCCTAGCACTTGGGAGCTGGAGGCAAGAAGTTCAGAAGGCAAGAAGTTCAGGAGTTCAAACTCATTCTCGGCTATGTAGTGCGTTCGAGGCCAGCTGAGAATACACAAGAGTCTGTCTCAAAATAAAATAAAAGTTTTGTTTTTTCATCAAATAAACTAGGTAAATTTTTCTTGAGACAAGGTACCATTATATAGCACAAGCTGGCTTCAAAACTTCAAACTCTCAATCATCCTGCCTGAGCCTCCAGAGTACTCAGGTTACAGAAGTAGACCAACACAAAGAAGACTATCATTTTCAGGAGTTTCCCACATTGCTGGAAATAAATGGTACCTTTTTTTTTTTTTTGGTCTTTTTGAGACAGGGTCTCCCTGTAATCCCAGCTGGCCTTGGACTCACAGAGATCTACCTGCCTCTGCCTCTGCCTCCCAAGTGCTGGGATTAAAGGCGTGCACCACTACGCCCAGCCTATCTACTCTTAATAAATGTTAAGATTACATTATGCCTGAAGTTTGGAAATTATTTTATCTTACCTGTATTTTCTTTTTTTTTTTATTATTCTTTCCTTTTTCCATCCCTTTCAAAATTCCTTTGGTGGCGCACGCCTTTAATCCCAGCACTTGGGAGGCAGAGGCAGGTGGATCTCTGTGAGTTCAAGGCCAGCCTGGTCTGCATAGTGAATTCCAGGCCAGCTGGAGACCCTGTCACAAAAAGACAGAAAAACAAAACAAAACAAAAAACATAGTCTCAATATTGCAATGTGCTAATGAAAGGAACTTGGTTGAAATCACTAACAAGTAACCAACTATTTCAACATTGTCTCCTCTATAGAGAAATAAAAATGCTTTCAAAAGATCAAAATATTGACCCACAGAAAAACTGAAAGAGTAAAAGCAATGGGTAGAAATATCCAGAGAAACAGTAACGTCAGACCATGAATGCCTCAATTTCTTTGCTGGTAAAATAAGAATGACTGCTACAGAATAACCAATGCGATCAGAAATATGGGCCTACCAAAAATTCTTTACCATTATCCCTGTTCTTCCAAAAACAGCTTCAAGGGCAGTAAGTATGTGATCACATGGAAGGCAGTAGGGAAGTAAAACTAGTTAAGACAAAAAATACCCATAACCTTAAAAAAAGGCCTCTCTTCAGATCCACATACAAGGCTGGAAGAGTTTCTCCTTGTGCTTTCACTTCAACCTTCAAAAGAACTTCAATTTGTTTTACTATGGCTTTTAGGTCAGTTTATATTGAAATTTCTCCCCCCACCCCCTTTTCTGAGACATTACACTGAATTCCTAAGAGTCTCCTAAGACTTCTGAGTCTAAGCACAGCACTAGTCAAAGTCATATGGGGCTAGGGCTGTTGCTCAGTTGGTAGAATGTTTGTGTTGGTAGAATCCATGAAGCCCTGGGTTTGAGCTCCAGTATCGCAACATAGTAAGTTTTAGGCCAGCCTGGGCTACATGAGACTCTATGTCCAAAAATCAAAAAAAAACTATGAGGGCTGCAGAAATGGCCCATCAGTTATGAGCACTGGCTGTTCTTACAGAGAACCTGGGTTCAGTTCACAGTACCCAAACTGTCCATAACTACAGTTCCAGGGAATCCAATGCCTTCTTCTAACCTCCATAGGCATTGCACACACATGGTAAACTTATATACACTCAGGCAAAACACACATACACATAAAACAAAAATAAATAAATCAAAAAAAAATTTAAGTAAAATGGCAAGCAGTCCAAAGGAATAAAAATAAGTGGCTTGCCTTTAGCTGCCAATCCAGGATCACCAAAATCATTAGATAAAAAGTGCCTGATTAGGAAATAACCCCTTAACTAAAATGCTTGAGAGTCTCATTGCCTCAAAGGAAAAAAAAAAAATTGCCAGTAATTCTTGTATTCAACATCATTACAAGAGAATCAGGGGTAACTGGGAAGAGCAGTGGCATATGCAGACATCAGCCTTGGGTTCGGACCCCAGCCCCAAAAGGGGGTAGGGGGAGGACACAAACAGATAAATATAACAGTTTCATTTTGAAATCTTAAAAAAGCACTGAGTAAATAAGCAAAAGTAAGGGCCAGGGTTATGCCTCAACAGATAAAGGCACTTGCCCCACAAACCTGAGTTCAACACCTAAAACCCATGAAAGGATGAAAGGAGAGAACTGACTATACAAAGTTGTCTTCTGATTCACACACACACACACACACACACAAACACACACAATTAAAATAAAAGACTGAGTAAATGGGTGTTTCTTCTTCAAGTGTAGAAAGTTACAAGGAAAAAGGTTGATCTCCACAAGCAAGCAAAGAATTAAAACCCCAAGCCCATATTTTAGTACTGTGAAGGTTAATTAAAACCAACCCTACCCTATTAAGATTGCTCAGAAGTTAAATTACTGAGAGGAAATACTGAACACACCCATGAGATTCCCATGAGCCTCTGCCAAATTCTCTGATAACAGCATTGAAGTATGATGGAGGCTGTGGTGACAGCTTAGTAAGTAAACTGCTTAAGGCAAAGGCATGAGGACCTGAGCTCAATCCCCAGAACCCATGTAAAAAGCTAGGCATGGTAGCCCTTGCTTGTAATCCCAGGCCTGGGGAAACAGGTAGATGAATCATTTGGGCTTGCTGAGTAGCAAGTCTAGCCTATTTGATAAGCACCAGGTCCAGGGAGAGACAAGTCTCAAAAAACAAGAAAGGTAGGGCCAGCCATGGCAGCGCATGCCTTTAATCCTAGCACTCAGGAGGCAGAGGCAGGCAGACCTTTGTGAATTCAGTGCGGGCCTAGTCTACATAGCAAGTTTCAGGCCAGTCAGAACATTACAGTAAGACCTTGCCTGAAAAATCAAAAAATAAGGGGGAGCAAAGCACTGAAGAGATGCTCAGCAGTTAAGAGTACCCACAGGTACCTGACAACTGCCTGAAACTCCAGTTCCAAGGGATCCAGTGCCTCTGGCCTCAGATGTACCTACGCTTACATTCACAAATCAAAACACAGATAATTAAAAACAAAATAATTTAAAAAATACCTTTGGGGCTCAAGAGATAGCTCAGCAGTTAAGAGCACATACTGCTAAAAGAAAAAGAGAGGGGGGATAAAATAAATCCTCAAAAAAGAAACAAGGTAAACAGCTGCTGAGGAGGACACCTGAGGTTCACCTCTGGCCTCCACTACATGGTAGAGGTAAGAGGATCAGAAATTCAAGAGTCATCTTCAGCACATAGTGAGTTCAAAGACAGCCTGGATACACTAGACTGTCTCAAAAACAATCGTAACAGCAAAGTCTCAGACACAAAAGATATGCAAAATATTAACATAATACCATGTTAAAATTTATCAATAGGAGTATGATTACAAGCACTTAGACTTTGTTAGTCTAACAAAACATTAGACTTTAAGATTAATTAAAACATTAGAACTTTTGAATATGCTTTAGCTTTATAGCAGTTTATGATAGCTGTCTTACTAATGCTTAAATTCAAAATGATATTTCCAAGGAAAGAGCCTGAGTTCAATGAAAACTTTCATCATAAAAAACAAGTAGTGGGGGTCTGGAGAGATTGTTCAGCAGGTAAATAGTACTGACTGTTCTTACATAAGACCCGGATTGAATCCAAGCACCCACATGTCAGCTAACAACTGTCCGTAACGCCAGTTCCATGGGCACTGCATGACACGGGTGCACTTACACATATGCAGACATAACACTCATAGACATAAAATAAAAATAAAATTTTTTAAAAGTAGTGGGGTCAGCTGGTGCATGCCTTTAATCTTAGCACTTAGGAGGCAGAGACAGGTGGATCTCTGTGAGTTCAAGGCCAGCCTGGTCTACACAGTAAGTTCCAGGACAGCTGGGGCTACAGGGAGACCGTGTCTTAAAAAGAGCAAAAAAAAAAAAAAAAAAAAAAAAAAAAAAAAAGTAGTGGATCCAGGGAGATAGCTCAGTAAGCAAGCAACTGCTATATAAACATGAGGACCTGAATTCAAATCCCAAGCATCCACCTACAAAGACCAGGCATGGCTGTGCTTGCTTGTAACCCCAGTACTGGGTACAGAGGCAGGCAGATTCCCAGAACTCAATGGTGGGGCAGCCTAGCCAAAACTGACCTTCCAGTTTATTGAGAGACCCCGTCTCAGTAGGGAGAAAAGTGATAGAGGAAGATACCTGACATTTTTTTCTGGCTTCCACATGCATGTACATAGGTGTGTACACACATGTACACACACACAAACACAGTTACTGCTTTTAAGTATACCTTATAAAATAAGAAGAAATGAAGTACACATCATGTCAAAGGTAACATACTGCACCTCTTATACCTCCTCATGACATTAAAATTAAGTTACACTAAATTAAGAATGTTATAAAGCAACTATTTATGTTTATATGCTATGATTCTTGAAAAGTTTAGCTCCGTGGTACTGATTCTAGGTCTGGTTCCTTATCATCAAGACTAAATTATTTGTTTATACCATGTCACATTTTATTAAGCATAACAAAGACTAATCTAAAAATCAATCAGAGATTCAAACTGTCCTCTGGTGTACTTTAATTTTACTTAAAGTACTATTAAATTCTCCCACCTCTTGTAATAGGTAAACTTAGACAAGGAATTTTATAGTAATGCAAGGAATCAATATACTTTCAGTATTAAGGATTAAGTAAAGTCAATGTTTGGTTCTCTCCAAATAAAAAAATATGTGATGATTTTGCCCAGAGTGATGGCACACACCTACAATCCCAGCACTGGGGAAGCAGAAGCAGGCAGATCTCTGTGAGATTGAGACCAACCTGGTTTATGTAGTGAGTTCCAGGCCAGCTGGGGCTACAGTGAGACCCTATCTCAAACAACAACAGCAACAAAAGATAGGATTCGGAATGATCTAGTCAGTACTCTAACACACTGTAGTAAGGACTCCAAACTGAAGAGAAAAGAATGTCCCGTGTAGCCGGATGGAACATTGAACTCAAGGCTGAAAGCTCTCAATTCTAAACACAGGTAAGCCTTGACTCAAGTCAGCATTTCTCAATTACAAATTGGTATGAATATTCAAAAACTACAGAAAAAGAATTCATTATCCTAACCTGGTCCACACACAGATAATCCCAATGGCCCTGAAATCAGTACTGGTGAGTTGTGGCAATTTAGGCTGCAAGTGTGCTCAGTGCCTGGGAGGCAGTGTTTCAGCAGTGTAAGCTCAGCTGAACCATAGCTGAGTGCATAAAGACTTATGCTGTCAGTGCTGCCCTGACCAGTGAAAGTTCAAGAAAGACAAAGCAATAACCTTGCCTATGAGATGACTAAAAGTTCAAGACCAAAAACCAAATGTTTATTAAGATACAGTAAAAAGTAAGTATTCTTTATTAAATGCTATTTGTATTTAATGAATCTCATATTTTTAGAGTAGATACACAGCTCTGGCCTTAAGCAACAAAGCTAAGCAGAGTCATTAATAGCCCGGCTGAGTGCTACAGGACTGCCTCCATCTCAAAAGAGTCAAATTTGAAAGAGTATTTTTTTTCCTTTGTGCCTTTTCCATTTCTTCTTTTCTATATTTAAGGAAATTTTACCAATACACTATCCACTTACTAAGCTAATGGAACCGGCTTCAACAGTCATATACAATAAATGTTTTACAAAATACAGTTAAGGAGCACACTATAAATTACATAAAGGAAAGGTGAAAGTGTAAAAAAGCAAAGTTTTTGTATACTACAGAAATATTACAGAAACTGGGGCTGGAGAGATGGCTCGGCAGTTAAGAGCACTGACTGCTCTTACAGAGGACCCGGGTTCAATTCCCAGCACCCACATGGCGGCTTACAAAACGTCCTGAACTCCAGTTCCAGGGGAATCCAAAGCCCTCTTTTTTTTTTTTGGTCTTTTTAAGACAGGGTCTCCCTTTAGCCCCAGCTGTCCTGGAACTCACTATGCAGACCAGGCTGGCCTTGCACCCACAGAGATCCGCCTGCCTCTGCCTCCCAAGAGCTGGGATCAAAGGCATGCACTACCACACTGGCCGAAGCCCTCTTTTGACCTCTGCAGCACTGGCACGACATGGATGCACTCACATGCATGCAGGCAATATACTCATACACATAAAATAAAAACAATAAATAAAATATATATAAAAAAAATTACAGAAACTAAGCTGATATTGGTTCAATCATAAAGCTGAGATAGGTGCTTCATTTCCCAGAGCAACCATAAGAGAACTAAAAATTATATACCAAGAAGGAATACATAACAGTGATGTTTAAAAAATATATATCTATCGAGAAAAAGACAAAAACCAAAATGATGTAAGACACAGAAAACAAAAGCTACAAAAGTCCTTCCTTATAAAACATTAATTTTATCTTTTTAATTACATTTATGTATTTATCTGTATGTATGTATGTGGGTGCACACATGCCACAGCATGCAGGGGAAAATCTGAAGATACCTTGTGGGAGTCAGTTCTCTCTTCCACCATGTGGAACCCAGGGACTGAATTAAGGTCATCAGCCTTGGCAGTAAGCACCTTTATCTGCTGAGCCATCTTCACTGTCCCCTGAATACATTGTTTGTTTGTTTGTTTGTTTTTGAGAAAGGGTCTCCCTGTAGCCACAGGTGGCCTAGAACTCACCATGTAGACCAGACTGGCCTCAAACTCAGAGATCCGCCTGCCTCTGCCGCCCAAGTGCTGGGATTAAAGGCATGCACCACCATGCCCAGCTCCCTGAATACATTAGAGACAGGGTCTCCTTGTAGCCCCAGCTGTCCTGGAACTCACTATGTAGACCAGGCTGGCCTTGAACTCACAAAGATCCGCCAGCCTCTGAATACATTTTTTAAAATTGTTTTTGCTAGCCAGGCATCGTGGCACATACCTTTAATCCCAGCATTCAGGAGACAGAGATAGGCAGATCTTTTGAGTTCAAGGCCGGCCTGGTCTACACAGCAAGTCGCAGGCCAGCTGGGGCTACAGGGAGGCTGTCTGAAAAAGATAAAAAAAAATTATTTTTGATTTTTATTTTATGAGTGTTTTGCCTCCATGTATATAAGTACACCATATGTATACAATGCCTATGGAAGCCAGAAGAAAGCATCAGATCCCCTGGAACTGGAGTTATGAATGATCATTAGCCACTCTGTATGCCTGTGGCTAATGAGACTGGAGAGATGGCTTAGTGGTTAAGTGTATTGCTGCTCCTACAGAGGACCCAGGTTCAGCTCCCAGCACCCACATCAGATGGCTCACAACTGCCTATAACTCCAGTGATGAACAAATATACCTATACTTAGGTACACACACATACACATAAAAGAATGAACCAATAGGGGCTTGAGAGATAGTTCAGCAGTTAAGAGAACTGGGTGCTCTTCCAGAGGACCCGGGTTCAGTTCCCAGCACCCACATGGTGGCTAACAATCATCTGTAACTCTGGTTCCAGGAAATCCAAATGCCCTCTCCTAGCCTCTCTGGGCACCACATGCCTGTAGTGCCCTTATGAACATACAAACACCAGTATACATAAAATAAAAATAAATATAAAAAAAAGAATGAATAAATCTTTTTTTAAATGGGTATGGAGCCAGGCGTGGTGGCACACGCCTTTAGTCCCAGCACTCAGAAGGCAGAGGCAGGCCGATCTCTGAGTTCAAAGCCAGCCTGGTCTACACAGTGAGTTCCAGGCCAGCTAAGGCTACAGAGAGACCCTGTCTCAAAAAGACAAAAAAAGAAAAAGAAAAAATGGGTATGGACTAGAGCTTATAGTCCCAGCTACTACGAAGGCTGGGACAGGAGAGTTCAGTCCAGCTGAAGATAAAACCGGGTATTCAGAGATTTTTATCAAGTTTGCACTTAGTTATCATTATACCATTCAAGTCTTCTCCAACTTGATCATTACCAAGTTACACCATACCTTTGATTTTTGTATCACTACAGCGCTAGTGTAACAATGAACACACAGTAGCAATTCTAAGATTAGTTCTTAATTGGGTATGATTCAACTTAGAATTCAGAACCTTAAAGTATTTCCAGTGTATCCAATTCAGGAAACTATAGTCTCCTTTTAAATATAGTTCTGCAACAAATTCATTTTGTTATCATGACTCAGTTAACTCCTTCCTTCCCCAATAAATGAACTGAAAAAAATTTATGCAGCAAAATGCTGTAAATAACAAAATAATTAATAGCTAGGAAAATGGCTTCACAAGTTGCTTCCTTAGAGCAAATGGCCTTTTCTAAATCCATTAAAGACTGTTTTGAAACAATTTAAGAAACAATGCACACACATTTAAAAATGCTAAAGCTCTGAATAGTTGTATGATTTTTCTCAACAGATGTGCATCCTTCAAGGCCTGAATTCACCAGATGCATATTAATCTGTACTTTTGGGTTTTACATAACATTCCACTCTAGTCGTATAAATATACTACCACACAAAAGCAGAAATCCGTTACTGCTTTATGACATTAAATATTCATAGGTTATCCCCCATTATACAAAAAAAAAAAGGAATCCATTAAGATTCATTTTAATGCAGCCAAATGTGTGTTAAGTACAGGCTATGATAACTTCATTATTTTTGCATTCACTGACTTCTATCTAGAGTATGAAACATAACAAATTTTCTAGAAACTAAAGCTGGTAGCACAGGCCTGTAATTCCAGCACTTGGGAAAGAGAGAGATAAGAGGACCTCAAGTTAAGGGCCAGCCTGGACTATAAAGTGAGATCCTGGAGAGGGAGGGAGGCAGTTACTCAGCATTTCCAATTCTCTGAATTCTGATCCATAAAGATTTGAAGAGTCCCAGCCACAAGCTCTGGCAGCCATGACCTCTGCCATATCTCCCTAACCATAATAATTGTAAAACCCACACTAGAAACCCCAGGGGAAAGGTTCAAGTCCAAGCCTTGATTAAATTCCCCCAAGTCATCAAAGTCTGTATCAGCCAACCACAGCTTTGTAACTGCCTGAATGCTCATAATGTAGGCAATGCAGAACCAAGGAAAAGCCAGAGCATCCATGACCAATGACAACCTCAAACAGAATAATTACCTTAAATGGCAAACTGTGTCAGGGACCCAAGTGAATGAATACCCAAGAAAATTTTCTTTATTCCCAGATTCAGGCTGCATTGCTCAGGGCAGCTCCCTGTAAGTATAAGTGTGTCTGGAAGAAGACAAAGCATGCACTTCTCTTCCTCCTGGGCACTGTTGACAAAAATAGGCTGTTTATATACTGCACATTATTCATGGTGATCTCGCAAGGGGGATGTGTTTGATCAAAGGACCAAGTTTAAAGGTGACAGCTACAGTAACAGGAGCTGGATGGTGACTTTGTCCCTTTTGGAAGGTGCTGTGCCCCAATAGGCATGATTGTGGTAAAACGTTAATGCCAAGAGAGCTGCTCAGCTGAGAGGATCCAAAGGGATGTGTCATGTCCTTTATAAGGCTTTCCACAGCTGAAATGTAGCAATTTCCCAACCTCTCCTTTATAAAGGTGAATTAAAGCCCAGAATAGGTAGACAGTTTATGAAGCATTCGCTGTGTACTAGAAATTCAAGATGCTTCAAAATCAGGGACAAACTTCCATTAGACCTTATGCCTAGAAATAAATATTACTCCACTAAAACAAAAATAAGAATAAAACTTCTAGTAACTAAAAATTTAGTTTAGTGACACCTGGTACCTAAAAGAAATACATAGTAACTCACTCAATACTTCATATATTAAGTAGGACATCAAATATTTAAATTCTAAGAAATACTACTCTAGGGGCAGTAACACACACCTTTAATTCCAGCACTCTCAAGGTAGAGGCAGGTAGATCTTTGAGTTGAGGCCAGCCTGGTCTATATATCAAGTCCCAGGCCAGCCGGGGCTACAGGGAGACCCTGTCTCAAAAAGACCAAAGAAAACAAAAAAAGAAAGAAACATAATAGTTTAATTACCTTCTTAAATTTCCTGGAAAAGCTTACTTCCTATGAAATTACAGTATCTTCATTATAATTTTTTTTTTTTTGGTCTTTTTAGACAGAGTCTCCCTGTAGCCCCAGCTGTCCTGGAACTCACTATGTAGACCAGACTGGCCTTGAACTCACAGAGATCTGCCTGCCTCTGCCCCTCAAGTGCTAGGATTAAAGGGGTGTGCCACCACCCCCAGCTAA
>NW_008341028.1:4709342-4717165 GCF_000622305.1 Nannospalax galili
TTTTTTTGGTCTTTTTGAAACAGGGTCTCCCTGTAGCTCCAGCTGGCCTAGTACTCACTATGTAGGCCAGGCTGGCCTTGAACTCACAGAGACCTGCCTGCCTCTGCCTCCCAAGTGCTGGGATTAAAGGTGTGAGCCACAAAACAGAGATGTATTTATTATGTGTGTTTATATATGTTGAATGTGGTGGTGCAGATGCGTCACTGTGCATGTATCTAGGTAAGAGGACAACTTTGTGTAGTGAGTTCTCTCCTTTCACCGTTAACCTCTAGTCAACAGGCTTGCTTGGCACCATCTCACTAACCCCTAATTTCATAATCTTTGATATTTAAGAAGCACAAGCATGAACCAGATGGAGCCCACTAAACACAAAGTGAGCTTACACACTGGTTGATCTGGAGAGCATGTATCTCTGGAGAACCTGAGGGCTTTCACACAGATAGTTCTTTCAGTGAAAAGCCAAGGGCTAGGGATGTAGCTGAGCTGGCAGAGCACTTGCCTAGGATACATGAAGCCTTGGCTGGGGTCAATTGCCGAAACTGCAAAATCTGGGTGTGGAAGAACAGGCTATAATCCTAGCACTTGGAAAGTAGAGACAGTATGAACACAAGTTCAAGGTCATCCTCCCCTAACAAGTAAAGTAGGGTTGGAGAGATGGCTCAGCAGTTAAGAGTAGTGATTGCTCTTCCAAAGGACTGGGGTTCGATTCCAAGTACCCACATAGTGGCTAACAACCATCCTTAACACCAGTTCCAGGGAATCTGATATCTTCTTTTGGCCTCCCTGGGCTCTGTCACCATGCAGGCCCTGCACTTACATACATGCAGACAAAACACTCATAAACATAAAATTAAAATTTAAAAAAAAATTTTTTTAAAGGCAAACAAAACCTACCAAGTAGCTGGGCATGGTGACACACGCCTTTAATCTCAGCACCTGGGAGGCGGAGGCAGAGGCAGGCAGATCTCTGTGGATTAGTCAGCAAGTTCCAGGCCAGCTGAGGATACAGGGAGACCCTGTCTCAAAGAGAAAAAAAGAAAAAAAGAAAAAAAAGCAAATAACAATGCCAACAAACTATTCTTGCATTGTATCCTAAATGACCAGAGTATTTAGATATTATTATAATACCAATTAAGATTAAGATGATGCCGGGCATGGTGGCTCACACCTTTAATCCCAGCACTTGGGAGGCAAAGGCAAGCAGATCTCTGTGAGTTCCAGGCCAGCCGGGGCTACAGGGAAACCCTGTCTCAAAGAGAACCCCACCCCCAAAAAAGATTAAGATGTTTTGGAAAATAGAAGGTGTTGTAGGACGAGAAGTTAAGCCAGCTGCAGGAAGATCCTAGTTAACAATCGGTACTCGGGCTATGTGAGAAATAATGTCTCAGGTCATCATTCTCTTACTTTTGGAATCCCCAGCCTGAGTAAGAACTGGAAATAGCAGAGTACTATGGCATTATGCTGCTATCTTCCCACTGAGTCTTTGCCACCTGCTCTAGTTTGTTTCTTCATTGCTATACCAAAACATTCTAACCAATACCAACTTGGGGAGGAAAGAGTTTATTTGGTTTACATCTCCCAGGTCACATATCATCACTCAGGGAGCCCAAGGTAGGTACTCAGGACAGGAACCTGGAGGCAGAAGCTGAAGCACAGGCCATGAAGGAACGCTGCTTACTGGCTTGCTTCCCTGGCCCATACTCAATCTGCTTTCTTTTTTTTCTTTTTCTTTTTTTTTTTCCTGGTCGAGACAGGGTCTCCCTGTAGCCCCAGCTGACCTGGAACTCACTATGTAGAGCAGGCTAACTCACAGAGATCCGCCTGCCTCTGCCTCCCAAGTGCTGGGACTAAAGGCATGCACCACCACACCTGGCCTCAATCTGCTTTCTTGTGCAACACAGGGCCATCTGTCCTGGTGATTTTAATAAAACAATTGAGCCAAGGCTAGTGACTTGAATCAGTGAAAGAACAAGGCCCAGTTTTCAATGCACAGCAGTAAAAATAAAGACCAAAGCAAAGATTAATACATAAGCCAAAATAAAAATATGACATAGTTCTTATACTTTCACAAAACTTAACTCAAAATGGATCATAGACCCAAATATAAACCGCAAAATCATGTCAAAGATAATTACAGGAGTCAGGTATGGTGGAACATGCCTTAAACCCCAGTACTCAGAAGGCAAAGGCAGGCAGTTCTCTCTAAGATTAAAGTCAGCTTGGTTTACATAATAAGTTCCAGGCCAACTGGGGCTACAGGGAAACCCTGTCTCAAAAAACAGTAACAACAATAAACAAAAAAGATAATACAGGAGAAAATCCTGAGTTCAGCAATAAATTTGTAGCTACAAAACCATCAGTACTACACCAGTAGGCTATGCTAAAGAAAACTGGTCAACATGGTGGCTCAGAGGGTAAAGGCATTTGCCAAACAAGCCTGATGACTTGAGTTCTATTCCCTGAACACACACAGGTAAAAAGAGAGACTACACAAAGGTATCCTCTCACTCACCCCCCCATACATCATACATGCACAAACACTCTAAATAAAACAAAGTTTAAAATTAAAATCACTGGGCTAGCAAGATGGCTCAGCAGGTTAAGAGCACTTGTCGAGCCTGACAACCTCAGTTCAATTCCGAGAATCTATATGGTAGAAGAGAACTGACTCCCACAAGTTGTTCCACATTAGCACCGTGGCATATGAGCATGCATGTGCATGCATACACACACATTTTCTAAATCAATCCATAAATCATATGAAATCTTTCAACTTTTTTTAAAGGTTTATTTTAATTTTTTATGTGTACAAGTGTATTGCCTACATGTGTGTTAGTGCATCCGTGTCAAGAGGTCAGAAGGAACTGGAGTTACAGATGGTTGTTAGTCAACATGTGGGTGCTGGGAATCAAACCCAGATCGTCTTCAAGAGCAGTCAGTCCTCCACCACTGAGTCATCTCTCCACTCCTCAAACAATATGAAATCTTTTAAAAAGAGAAATAGGAGGCTGGAGAAAGGGCTCATGGGACAAGAGTACTGTTTGTTCTTGCAGAGAACCTGGGTTCAGTTCTCAGCACTCATATGGCAGTTTAACAATCATCAGTTAACTCCAGTTCCAGGGGCTCCAAAGCCCTCTCTTGCCTCTGCAGACATCACATGCATGGATGCAGTTACATCCATGCAGGCAAAACTCTCATACAGAAAGATAGGCCAGATAGGAATAAAAATGTGCAAAAACTGTGATAAAGGATTTGTATCAAAATATATATGAACCAGGCATGGTGGCACAAGCCATTAATACCAGTATTTGGAAGGTAGAAGCAGGCAGATCTCTGTGAGATCAAAGTCAGCTTGGTATACATAGTGAGTTCCAGGCCAGTTGGGGCTATAAGAAGCCCCTGTCTCAAAGCAAATACAAAACATATAAAATATATAATATGGTATAAAATATATATGGTATATTAAAATATATAAATAAATATATAATATGGTATAAAATATATAATAAAATATATAATATGGTATAAAACATGAGGAAAGGAGCTAAGAGATGGTTCTATTGGTAAAAGTGCAAGCATGAAGACCTGAGCACTCATGTATAAAAAGAAAGCCAGGTACAGTAAAACGTATCTGTGACTTCAGCATCAGAGGGAGAAACAAGAAGAACCCCTGAATATTGATAGCCAGCCAGTCTACATCAATAGGTCAGCCCTGGATTCAGTGAGAAACCCTGTCTCAAAAAATGAAGTGAAGAGCAACTGATGCAGACACCCAACATTGATTTCTGGCCTCCACATGCACACAATGTGCATGTGTATATATACACAGACACACAAACAGGCAGGCAGACACACACACACACACACACACACACACACACACACACAAACAAACACACACACACCCTCAGTATTTGGGACGCAGAGGCAGGCACATCTCTGACATCAGAGTCAGGCTGGTCTACATAGCCTTCCAGGCCAGCCAGGGCTATATAGTGAGGCCCCACTTAAAGCCAACTTTTTTTGTTTGAGACACATAGTTTGTCATATAGATCTGGTTAGCCTATAACTTGCTATATAGACCAGGTTAGCTTTGAACTTGATGCAATTCTCCTGCCTCCCAAGGGCTAGGATTATAAGCATGTACCACTACACGTATCCTCAACTTTTACAATTAAACAGCTATACAGACACTTTCCCAAAGACCGCTTGTAGATGGCAAATATAAGCAAGAGATCTAACATAATATGTCATTAGGCATTAAAACAATGAGATGACACCATGTATCTACTACATAATGGCTAACCCATTATTCTGTTTGACAACACCAAATACAGGTGTGAATATGTAACAAAACAAACTCAATCATTGCTCATGGGAATATAAAACAGTAGAGCCACTTTCAAAGACAGTTTAGCAGTTTCTTACAAAATTAAACAGTTTTACCACATCATACAGCAATCACACTCCTAGATAATTAACCTAGACAAGTTGAAAACTCAATGTCCACACTAAAACCTGCATGTCCATGTTTATAGCAGTTCTTTTCATAATTACTAAAAACTGAAAGCAAAAAGTGATACTGGTATACTCATACAATGGAAAACTAGCAATAAAAAGAAATGAAAGATACAGTCACAAAAAGAAAGGAAGGGAGCAAGGAGGGAGAAAAGAGAACCAAGCACAGTAGTGCATGCCTGAGATCCCAGCACCAGGAAAAAAGAGGCAGGATGATTACTACACATTTGAGACCAGCAATGTCTACCCAAAGAGTGCCTGGTCAGTCAGGGCTACACAGTCTCAAAACAAAAACCAGTGACGTGTGGTGGTACATATTTGTATTCTATTACTTGGGAGATGGGTCAATCAGCAGTTCAAAGCAAGTCCAAGTCACAAGAGACCCTTTCTCAAAAAATAAAAACATCAGTGGTTGTTTTCATGATTCAGGGAGAAGAGAAATAGATAAGTAAAGCACATGACATTTTTAGAGTAATAAAACTACTCTGTAAGAAATGTAAAGGTGAGGGATGTCCATTATGCAAGTTTCCAAACCCACAAAACTAGACATAACAACAACAAAAATGCATCTGAAAGTTTATCATGGACTATGGTTAATAATGTACTAATAAAACTGGCTCACTAGGGGCTGGAGAGATGGCTCAGCAGTTAAGAATACTGGTTGTTCTTGCAGAAGACCCGGGTTCGAATCCCAGCACCCACATGGCAACTGACAACTGTCTGTAATTCCAGTTCCAGGGGATCCGACAGCCTCTTCTGTCCTCCACAGGAATTGTACAACACGGGTGCACTTACTTACATGCAGGCAATAAATGCAAAGACAAAATAAAATAAAATAAAATAAAATAAAATAAATAAATAAATAAACTGGTTTATTAGCTATATCAACTGTATAGTACCTATGTAAAATCTAATAGGTAAACTGTTGGGAAAGGGAGCATATGGAACTCTATTGTACTATCTGCTCAATTATTCTGTAAGTCTAAAACTATTCCAACAAGAATAAAATCTTACTTTAAAAAAAAAGGAACTGGCAGGGCATGGTGGCACATGCCTTTAATCCCACCACTTGGGAGACAGAGGCAGGGGGATCTCTATGAGTTCCAGGCCAGCCTGGTCTACACAGTGAGTTCCAGGCCATCTGGGGAGACCCTATCTCAAAAAGACCAGAAAAAAAAAAAAAGAAAGAAAGAAAGAAACTGGGAAAGTAGATCAGTGATAGCTTGTACAAGGCCTTAGGTTTAATCTCCAGCTCATCTGCGTGCACACACAGTAAAAAAAAACAAAAAAGAATAACACAGCAAGGTATACACAGCCACATCAGAGAGATACTACCACTTTAGACTACCAAAATTCTAGGAAGGTTTAAAAAAAAGCCCCCATTAGCATTTTCCTCCCATTGGTCACTCCTCTGTTCACTGGCATCTACATGAGAGTAACCTCTAGGAGATGGATAAGAAATTCAGCTGGGAAGCTGCTCCCCTACAGTTTGGCCAGTGATTTGTGTTTAAGAACCTGAAATGAAGCCAGGCATGGTGGCCCAAGCCTTTAATCCAGGCAATCAGGAGGCAGAGGGAGGTAGATCTCTGTGAGTTAAAGGCCAGCCAGGTCTATACAGTGAGTTCCAGGCCAGCTGAGGCTACAGGGAGACCCTGTCTCAAAAAAAAAAAAAAAAAAAAAAAAAGAACAACCTGAAGCCAGGTGTGGTAGAGCACGTCTTTAATCCCAGTGCTTGGGAGTCAGAAGGAGGCAAATCTCTAAAATGAGCCCTTTAATGGCAGCAATTGGGAGGCAGAGGTAGGTGGATCTTTGTGAGATCGAGGCCAGCCTGATCTACATATCAAGTTCACTTACGTACACCATTCCTTACTTGCAACCAAGTGTATTTTAAAACTTAGTAAGAGATACAAGTCTATGATACTTTCATTCAGAGGCCTAAACGTCCTTTTACTAGGATACGGAGTTAGCAAGCATGACAGAAATGAACCTAGATCTAATGGTACTGTTTCCTAGAAAATGTATGTGGCATTTTGATGGAGACATCAAACAATAGCTCACTGCCTTGCCTAAGCACATAGAGAGGTGTGGCACCAAATCGTCTTTGGTGATAAGGCAATGGCTATTTGTCCATACAGTTTCTTTGTCCATGCTGTAAAAGCCAAGAGAAACCCTTTCCAGAATGTCTACTACCTCCACAGTGACAGGCAAATAAAGAACAATCCCTGTCCCTAGCACCCCAGCCCCCATATAACTACACTGCCTGCTTGAAGGTTCTGAGTGAGGGACAGACAACAGTGGTATGGGGACAGTCCATCTGTCTTCCTACCTCACCAGAACATTCTTGGGGTAGACAAAGTGTGAATCCCTTCTATCCAGATGGCTCTCTCTTCAAGCCATTTCTGGGATACCACATGAGTTCTACTTTATAACCTATCCAAGATTCCTGGGTCTTTCTAGTCCATGCTGTGTCAATTACGATAACTTTTTAACTGTCAATTACTGTGCTTTTTCCCAGTTCAGTAAATCCAATAGTCCCCCCGCCCCATGATTTATTAAGATCCAAAAGTGCCTAGCCACCAGCCCCTCAAAATCATCCAAACTAGCCAGGCATGTTGGCACACTCCTTTAGTCCCAGCACTTGGAAGGCAGGCGGAGCTCTGTGAGTTCCAGGATAGCCTGGTTTACATAGTGAGTTCCAGGTCAGCTGGGACTACAGGGACACCTCACCTGCACATGCCTGTAATTTTAGCACCTGCAAGGTAGAGGTAGGAGATCAGAAGATACAGTCCAGTCTTGGCTATACAGAAAATCTGAGGCCAGCCTGAGCTACACGAAAACTTGTGTCTAAAATCCAAAACAAACAAAAAAAAGTATCAAGAGGATGATAACAATTAATGATGTAAGATGCTAATGATCAGAGAATTTTAAATAATTCAACAATTACCTTTCATCAATGCCTTCTATCATTCTCTATAACTCAATGTAAAAATTCAAGTTCTTCTTGTAATGCTAACTACTCTTGCCTTTACTTCTCCTTCACATCCCCTATTCACCAGTCAAGGACTTTCTTTTCTCCCTACAGATAAGAGTTATGCAATTTGGGAGTCTTTTAGACAGACCCACTGAAGGGGTACCCCAATTGCCTCACCCAGTGTCCCTGTTCAGCACAGAAGAAGCCAGAGCCATCTGTGTCCCAATTCCCTATCAGCAATTTGGGTACTCTTCAGAGGATGGTTTGGTAAGAGCAGGAAGTAGAGCCAGGTGTGGTGGCACACGCCTTTAATCCCAGCACTCAGGAGGCAGAG
>NW_008341028.1:4717483-4719189 GCF_000622305.1 Nannospalax galili
TGTCCTGGAACTCACTATGTAGACCAGGCTGGCCTTGAACTCTCAGAGATCCGCCTGCCTCTGCCTCCCAAGTGCTGTGACGAAAGGCATGCACCACCACGCTCGGCTAATCCCTAAAAGATTTTAGGGTTACCTCTTCAGAGGGGTAATGTTAGAACAGCAAAAAGCCCCATTTTTTAAAAAACAAGAGAGCACAGGAAGTTGCCAGAAAAAAGTGATGGGAAAATAATGGGAGATGTTGAAGGGGAGAGAGTGGGCATGGATTTGATCCAAACACCTTATATGCATGTATGAAATTCTCAATAAAGTTTTTTTTAAGTTAAAAAAATTTTTTTTAATTAAAGTTCTTGCAATTATACATTCACTGACAGAACTGATATTATATAATCTAAATCTACTAAGGGTTTGTATTTTGAAAAATAATCTGATGAATTCAAAGCACAAAACATGGAAGGGGTGGGGAAAGAAGGAATCTGAAACAGATGGCATCTAATTTTCTCTGAGTCCATCTTGAACACAATCCCAATAATGTCAAAATCCAATTTAGCTCTCTAAATAAGTAATCTATAAAACTTAAAATGGTAATTTTGAAGTAAATTCACTCTTTTTTTCCCTCACAGCCTCTCAAAGAGTCTATATTAGTCACAAATGAGTAGAGACAAGTCAAATACTAAAAGAAAAAAACTATCATTCTACAAAATCAAAAGTTCTTCCAGGAAAATCTATGATTTACATAAAGCCAATGAAGAAGTTTCTATCAAAATTGGCAACATCAAAATCTAGTTTTATGATTCTTTTTTATTAATATAAGGATTATTAACCCTATTAAATTATTAGTAATAATTATTTTACTCCATAAAAGAAATACGCTTTAAAACAGAAACAAGCTCAGGAAGAATACTAGAGTAAAGGGAAAGTACTGCCTGGACAGTTCTACAACTCTCACTCATTCCTAATTTGGCAGCACCAAAACAAAATTAACAATTCTGTTCATTATACTGTCTGGGGGGTGTGTGTGTGTGTGTGTGTGTGTGTGTGTGTGTGTGTAGAATGTATCCATTTATGGACCTTTTCTATCATACCTAAAACTTTTTGAGACCAAAGAGATGCTTAAGGAAGACATATTTAGATTTCCTGACTAGCAAATTCCACAAGAGGCAACTGCAAAGATCTTTGGAATGGTCATATACTTTGAGTGGAAGAGATGATCAAGAAAAGTATCTCCAATAATCTGTACTCATCATGTAATTTAGACAGGATTTTTTTCCACTAATATCTACAACTGCATTTCTTACATAAAAATAAATGAATTAGTAAGACTTCAAGACTTCATCTTTCTCAAATTATTGCTATATTCTGGTGATTGATGATCTAAAGCAATAATTTATTCTATTTCCATTTACTTTACAGCTTATATATAAGAATTCTTGAAGAGCTAAAAGAAGTAGCACACATTTGTAATCCCAGCATTCAAGAGGCATAGGCAGAAGTATCTCAAGATCAAGACCTGCCTGGGTTACACAGAGACCTAGTCTCAAAAAACAAAACAAAATATAATTGTTTCGCTATTACTGTAGTCTAAATCCAATTAAGATGACTCATGCAAGTGATGTTGCCCTTAATCTTAAAATTACAACTTTGTATTTTATGCCCCAATTTCAATTGCCTTTAGAGACATGTGATGTTGACTGAGATTTAAATAAGTT
>NW_008341028.1:4719232-4737004 GCF_000622305.1 Nannospalax galili
AGATATATCTGAGAAAAACCTATGAAACGTACCTTGGTCATCTCGAGAAACAAACATCATATTTACTATTACAAGCTTTAAGAAACTATTGACACTTGAATTTTATGCTACTTATGTTCAATTTCTAGGGGCTAAAGTTGTAGCTCAACAGCTGAAAAGCATATCATGTGTGAGACCATTCTGGGTTGGATCCCCTGCACCACAAAAGAAACAATGAAAAGATAAAATTTGTACAATCCACTAGAAGTCCTATTGTATACTGTGTGGAATATGACTATCCTGTTCCCTTACAATCTCAAAACTGCCTTCCATTATATTAGGTTACTCTCTGTATGATTAATGGCAATAATTCATCTTGAAATTCGAAGATGCTTCTGTTTAAAATGGAGATACTTAAAAAACGACTTCTCTTCTGACACTGGTTAGAATTTAACTCCTCCTACTTAGGAAGAGATTGAAGCTCTAGCATATTCCATGACTTGACCAAAGTCAACAACTAGCAAGAGGCAGGGTTTGAGTGCAATCCCAGATTTATCTATCTCAAAGCCAACACTTCCACTTGAGCACAATTATCTCCTTAAAAGATTAAGAGACAGTTCAACAGCGGAGAGGAGTCTGGTCTCTCCAAACATTCCACAAACTTTCCTGAAACATCTATCACACTACTTAAAATTCAGCAACATAAACATAACTGAAGAGAATCTTTCCGCTTCATTTAAACTGTAGCAGGTTTACCTGCAGGTGAGAAAGAGGTTGGAAAAGACTTGCCTCAACATGTCTCTCCTAGACCTCTATTTATACGGATTTCCCAGTAGTTTTTTTTTTTTTTTTTCAAGTACGTACATTTAGAAGACTATCATTCGACGATAGTCAGGTGCTTTTCAGTATTGCACTTTTCTAAGAAAATTTATACCAAATACATAGCCGGCTGAGAGACTGTTGAATATGCCCTTCCTGCACTTTGCAAATATCTGAAATATTCAGGGGCAATAAATGCAACATAGTTCCACGCTATCTTAGGCTGCGATGCCCTGCTCTCCTGAAGGACACCTCTCCGGTAAGACGCCTGCCGGGGCGACGGAGCAGTAAAGGAAGAAGCGGGGGAAGCGCACGGAAGTTGGGTGGAGGGAGGTCTCACTCCCCACTCTTCTGCCCCAGCTCTGCCAAGGGCGGCTCCGCGATGCCCAGGCGACCCGAAACCCCCACCAACCCTCGAAGCCCGGCTCAATCCGAGCCCAGAGGATCGAGGAAGCGGGCCGAGGGAAGCCCGGGATGACCAGAGCTACCCCGCGAAGTCCGTACCCCGCTTTCCGTCCTGGATGATGCTCCCCCTTTCAGATCGGGCGCCCCAGGTGGGAACTCCCGGTCAGCACCAGCCCAAGTCCCTAGCCTCAAAGGGGCGCCTCCTACGCCCGCGTAGGACCCGCCGCCCGCGACTCTCCGCCCGCTGGCTCTCCGTCCCGCCCCCGCCACCCTCCGAGCCGGCCTGCGCCCCACCCGGAATCCCCGGGTCCCCCGCCCCACCCCAGCGGAGGGCCCCCCGCCCAGCCCTCACAGAGTCTCCTCAGACCCCAGCCTCCCAGCCCTAGGCGAAGCCAGCTCGTCTACCTGAATCGGCCGCGCTCCGGGACTCCAATGGGGCGGGAGCGGTTCCCTCCCCGCGACGCCAAGCGCTCCTTCAGCCACCCTGTAAAGCGGTGGCTTTGCTTTCTCGGGAGCGGGAGGGAGACGAGGAGCCCCCCGCCCAGCCCTCACAGAGTCTCCTCAGACCCCAGCCTCCCAGCCCTAGGCGAAGCCAGCTCGTCTACCTGAATCGGCCGCGCTCCGGGACTCCAATGGGGCGGGAGCGGTTCCCTCCCCGCGACGCCAAGCGCTCCTTCAGCCACCCTGTAAAGCGGTGGCTTTGCTTTCTCGGGAGCGGGAGGGAGACGAGGAGGCGGAGGGGAGGGGGAAGGCGAGGAGCGGAGGGGCGGCCCGAGCAGAACCGGAAGCAGTACTGCTGGCCCCGCCCACCACCTGAGCCCAGGCGCATCCTGGGGCCCCTGATAGGACAAACCCTGAGAAATTCAGACCAGCACTTCCGGGTCTTCCCTGCGACGGCCCCCTCCTTAGCAACAGCGTGGGGTTACTAAGCGGAAGTGCCTTCAAAGATACCCACCCCCATTTCTTAGGGGACTACAGGGAGGCAGACTGGAAGCGTCGGGTTCGCCTTCGGAAACGCCCTCCTTCACAGCCAGTTTGTGCTCTAAGCTGTAACAGCTGTTCCGCGCGCGTGTGGCTTTTTCCTCCAGGTGGCTCCCTGCCACCTGCCAAACTACTCACCTGCTCCCTCCCTCGCCGAATCCCAGGCCACCCGGGCGGCTCCACCCTAAGCGCTTCTTCTAGGTCCCGTTCTGGAGTTTCCTTCCTAGCGGATAAGCAAGCGTCTCCCTCTGCTGGATTTCCTAGAGTTTTCAACCATTTTTTTTTCTTTTTTTTTTTTTTTTTTTTTTTTTTTTTTTTTTTTTTAAGATCCCCTGTAGCCCAGCTGTCCTGGAACTCACAGAGATCCTCCTGCCTCTGCCTCCCAAGTGCTGGGACTACAGGCGTGCGCCACCACGCCCTGCTGTTCTAAAATTTCGTCAGTGTTGTGAAAGCTTTTGCATGCACTTCGGTCTCTAACAGACCCCAAAGTCGAATGGTAGGTGAGAAAAGTTTTGTCTTAGCGTGTCTTTTTCTAAGGACTTAATGTGCTTGTGTGTGATCTGGAAATAACCTTGTTATATCGAAGAGGCAAAAAAAGATTCCATGTGGGCTGGGTAGATGGCTCGGCGGTTAAGACCACTGACTGCTCTTGCAGAAGACCCACGTTCAAATCCCAGCATCCACACAGCGGCGGCTAACAACTTTCCATTAACTCCAGGGGATCCAAAGCCTTCTTCTGACTGCGTGGAATTTGCACGACGTGGGTGCACTTACGTACATGCAGGCAATACACTCATACACATAAAATAAAAATAAAGATTCCATGTAAATCAACTAGAGTGATTTTTATTCTTTAAAGCAAACAAAGGCCAAAGCATCCAGGCTTGTGGCACACTCGAGTTCCAGGCCAGCCTGGGCTACATAGTGAGACCCTGTCATAAAACAAGGGCCAAAGGAAGATCATACTCAAGCTTGAAAGGACAATTTTAATCCTTCATTCAGAAGGCTACCTACACTGAACAAGATGAGTGCCCAAAAGAAACCTCATTTAAACTGGTGTGGTGGGCAGGCCTGTAATCCCTGGACCCCAGACGCAGAAGGAAGAGGACAAGCTTCAAAAACAAAAACAAAACACTCACCTGGTACATATCAGATACTAGGTTCAATCCTGTCTTTGAAAAAACTGAAAAACTTGGTTGGGGCAAAAGCAAACAAAATAATCCTCTGCTTACAAAATGACCTAGATCATGATAGAATAATTACATATTCAGAGAAAACCGAACAAAAAACTCAAAATCATTAATGAATTTGCTTGTTTTCTCTATTTTTTATTTATTTTTTTTTTTGTGTGGCTTTTGAGACCAGGGTCTCCATATAGCCCCAGCTGTCTTGGAACTCACTACGTAGACCAGGCTGGCCTTGAACTCACAGAGATCCTCCTGCCTCTGACTCCCAAGTGCTGGGACTAAAGGTGTGCACCACCACACTGGGCTCTCTCTCCCTTTTTTTGAAAGACAGGGTCTCACTATATAGCTCTGTCTAGCCTGGAACTCGCTACACAGACCAGGCTGGCTTCAAACTCACAGAGATCATCTACCTCTCAAATGCTGAAATTAAAGGCATGCACCAAGGCCTGGCTGCCTTTTCTATCTTAGCTTTAGCTTTGAATTTTTCTTCTCTAATATAACAATGAAAACTTGGAACTGCAGGCCTGATTTTATTGGTCACAATATTAGTGGACTGTTGTCCACCTCAGCTAAGATAGGAAATTAACTTTGGTACATAAAAAGAACACTAAGTCTACTAGTCTCCTGGATCTGTGGGATGGCATTGATACCCTAGGCAGTCAATTCAGCAAAGCTTTTAAAAAATCACTTTAGGCACAAATGTACCAGTAAGTAGGCTCTTTAATAAGTCTAAAACTTTTCCACTTCTTCCATCAATATGTGTACATGTGGGAATACACACACACACACACACACACACACACAATATACAATTCAAATGGAATATGAGCACATCAGTAAATTAATTGTTCTTTAAGAATCTGGCAAAAAGTGATGAGTGATAAAATTACCACAGTTTGGTATTTCAACTATCAACAGGTCTAAATATCAACCTTTAAATTTGAAAATAAAATTACGAGCCCAATGAGAAAGTATGAAACTGATGTATCAAAAATTTAAAACATTGCATGACACGGGTGCACTCACATACATGCAGGCAATACACTCATACACATAAAAATAAAAAGACAAAACATAATTATGGTAAATAGATTTGACTGACAGAAATTAATGCCTTAGGGGCTGGGGAGATGATGGCTCAGAGGTTAAGAGAAGCCACTGCCATTGCAGAGGACCCAGATTCAGTTCCCTGCATCCATGTGGTAGCTAACAAGAGTCCTTAATTCCAGTTCCAGGGGCTCCAATGTCCTGTTCTGGCCTCCATAGGCATTGCAGGACACAGATGCACTTACATACATGTAGGCTAGACATTCACACACATCAAAATAAATTTTAAAAAAGAAATTAATGCCTTATTAAATGAAATTAAGTTACAATTAAACCTGAGTTTAAGCTGATGTGGAAATATACATTCCTGTACATAACTCTACTGTCTAAGGGGGATGATAAGTAGTATTTAATTGCACGCCTGTCTTACTGCTTTTTTAAAATTTGCTTTTCTGTCAGGGTGTGAAAAACTAAACTGACTCCTAAGTGATCACAGGAGTTTAACTTTTCTTTTCTGCACTCAGTGCTTGGAGACCTCAAAGATGACATGTAAAATCCTAGCCTTAACTATATATGTGAGTTTACACTTTTAGGATGTTGTGACTAGGGAAGAATCTATATTCTTTTTAAGTATTATATCCATTTATTTGTGTGTGTGTGTGTGTGTGTGTGTGTGTGTGTGTGTATGGGGGAAGTACCTGCAGTGCATATGTGGTGACAGATAACTTGCAGGAGTCTGTTCTCTCCTTCTACCATGTGGATCCTAGGGATCGAATTAAGCTGAGCACAATGCTTGTGATTCCAGCACTTGGGAGTCTGAGGCAGAAGGATCAACAGTTTAAGGTCATCCTCAGCTACATAAAGAGGTCAAGTCCAACGTGCCCTACATGAGACCATCTAGAAAACAAAAAAACAACAAAAAAGAACACAAAGAGTTAGCTAACAGCCCTTGGGAAGCTGAGGCAAGAGGACTGACATGAATTCTAACAGAGCCTGAACTAAAGAGTAAGACCCTGTCTGGGCTGGAGAGATGGCTCAAACGGTTAAGAACACTAACTGTTCCTGCAGAAGACCCAAGTTCAAATCCCAGCACCCACATGGCAGCTAACAATTGTCTGTAACTCCAGTTCCAGGGGATCCAAAAGCCTCTTCTGTCTTCCGTGGGCATTGCATGAAACGGGTGCACTTACCTACATACAGGCATAACACTCATACACATAAAATAAAAATAATAAAAATTAAATAAAAATTTAAAAAAGAGTGAGACCCTGTCCCCCCAAAAAATAAACAGCATATTTATTATTTCTTTTGGAGAAACTCAATATTCTAGAATACTTAGTGTTGAAATATTGTTAGAGCACTATATGTGGTAGCATACACATGTAATCCCAGCATTCAGGAGAATGAGGCAAAACTAAATTCAAGGCCAATCTGAGTTACAAACAAAACAAAAAAAGCAATACTGTTAAGAGTTCCTCTGGTTTCTCCAAACACAAAAGACACTACAACTAGAAATGAACAGCAAACTGATGAATACTCAGGGCCAGTAAGAAATTTAGCTAGGTTTTTTTTTTTTTTTTTTTTGGTCTTTTTGAGACAGGGTCTCTCTGTAGCCCCAGCTGTCCTGGAACTCACTATGTAGACCAGGCTGGCCTTGAACTCTCAGAGATCCGCCTGCCTCTGCCTCCCCAGTGCTGAGATTAAAGGCATGCACAACCACGCCCAGCCAGGCTTGCTATTTATGTGCCTAAGCAATAAACAATTCAGAAGAAATAGCCCTTTATATAAGTAATTCATAGAGGGACTGGAGAAATGGCTCAGTGGTTAAGAGCACTGGCTGCTCTAGCAGAAAATCCCAGCACCCACATAGCAGCTAAAAACTGTCCATAGCTCCAGTTCCAGGAGATCCAATGCCCTCTTCTGACCTGTATAAGCATTGCATGACCTACATCCAAGCAATACCCATACGCACGCCTTTAGTGCCAGCACACGCCTTTAACCCCAGCACTCAGGAGGCAGAGGCAGGCGGATCTCTGTGAGTTCAAGGCCAGCCTGGTCTACATAGTGAGTTCCAGGATAGCTGGAGTAACAGGGAGACCCTGTCTCAAAAAGACCAAAAAAAAACGAAAACCAAAAAAAAAAGTAATCTCTAAAGCTAATGTCAAAAGTAAGAGAAAAAGGAAACCCAAAGGGAAAAACCTGAAGCAACTCTGGACAGCAATGAGCTTCACAAGGAAGGCCTAACCCAAGGCAGAGAGTCAGAAGGTGATGCTTCAGCTGCTCCGTGTTAGACATAAAAAAAATTATTTATCATTTTTATTTTATGTGTATGAGTGTATTGCCTGTATTGCATGTGAGTGCACCTGTGTCGTGCAATGCAGCAGAAGTCAGAAGAGGGCTTCGGATTCCCCTGGAACTGGAGTTAAGGATGGTTCATAGCTGTAGCCCCAGCTGTCCTGGAACTCACTAAGTAGACCAGGCTGGCCTTGAACTCAGAGATCTGCCTGCCTCTGCCTCCTGAGTGCTGGGATTAAAGGTGTGGGCCACCACACCCGGCCTTATAACAAATATCTTTAAATATAATTGAAGGTTGACTTATAGAAAGAATAACTTGTTCTTTCAAGAATAGAGCAGGGCTGGAGAGATGGCTCTGCAGTTAAGAGAACTGGCTGCTCTTGCAGAGTACTGGAGTTCAGTTCCTAGCACTCACAAGGCAGCTAACAACCATCCTTAACCCCAATTCCTGGAGATCTGACATCCTCTTCTGGCCTCCATGAGCAATACATGACATAGGTACACTTACATGCAGGCAAAACACTCATACACAGAAAATAATAAATTTTTTAAAAGAATAAAAATAGAGTTAAAACAATTCAAACTTGTAACATTTTTCACAATTACAATAGTTGAAAAAAGACAGCCCACCTAGCGAACATTTGCTAGTTGGCTTGGGTTGAACATGATGGCTTCAAACATCCCTCCAAATTTGATCCAATGAAGACCTCTTTCATTTCCATATGTCATTCTCAAAGGTTAAAAAGGAGCCATAGGGCAGGGCATGGTGGCGCACGCCTTTAATCCCAGCACTTGGGAGGCAGAGGCAGGTGGATCTCTGTGCGTTCGAGGCCAGCCTGGTATACATAGCAAGTTCCAGGACAGCTGGGGCTACAGGGAGACCCTGTCTCAAAGAGACCAAAGAAAAAAAAAAAGCCATAACAACAATGTCAAAAGTCAAAAGTTTCCATTTTTTTAATAAGGGGTTAATCTGGAAGATTCTAAGTACAGTAGAATTTATCAACCATACAGGTATGTGTGTGTATATATATATGAAAGTTTGGTTAATTTAGACTGTATTTTTTGCTTTAAGAAACAATAAGGGGGGGCTGGAGAGATGGCTCAGAGATTAAGAGCACTGGCTGCTCTTGCAGAGAACCTGGGTTCAATTTCCAGCACCCACATGGTGGCTAACACTGGTCCATAACTCCAGGTCCAGGGGAATGCAACATCCTCTTTTGACCTCCACAGGCACTGTATGACACAGGTACACTTATACATTCAGGCAGTACACTTATACACACAAAAATAATAAAATATATTTTTAAAAAAACAATAAGGGGGACGGAGAGAAAGTTCCATGGTCAAGAGAACTAACTGCTCTTCCAGAAAATATGGGTTCAGGTCCCAACCATTTGTAACTCCAATTCTAGAGGACCCAATACCCTCTCCTGGCCTCTATGGACATTGCAAGATGTAGTGCACTTACTGTACATGCAGGCAAAACATTTGTACACATAAAATGGCTTTTTTTTCTTTTTGGTTTTCTTTGAGACACATAAAATCTTAAGTGAAATAATTTTTTTTACTTTTATTTTATGTGTATAAGTATATTGCTTGCCTGTGTGTAAGTACACCCATGTCATACAATGCATAAGTCAGAAGAAGGCATCTGATTCCCCTAGAACTGGAGTTAGTCACCATGTCGGTGCTAGGAATCAAACCTGGGTCCTCTGCAAGAACAGCCAGTGCTCTTAACTGCTGAGCCATCTCTCCAGCCCTGAAATAAGTAATTTTTTTAAAAATCCAATAAGCTGGGGCTGAGAGATGGCTCAGTGAATAAGAGCACTGAATGCTCTTCAAGAGGACCCAGGCTTGATTCCCAGCACCCACATGGCAGCTACGAATTGTCCTTAACTCCAGTTCCAGGGGAATCCGAAGCCCTCTTCTGACCTCTGTAGCATTGTACAACACGGGTGGACTCACATACATGCAGGCAATACACTCATACACATAAAAATAATAAAATATTTTTTTAAAAAAAACGAATAAGCCAGTCTTCCTGCCTGTAATCTCAGCACTTAAAAGAGCCTGAGCTGTGGGAATCATGAGCTCCAGGTCAGCCTGGGTTTCATAGGGAAACCCTATCTCAAAAGCGGGATAGGGGGCAAGAATGAGCCAGCAAGATGGCTCAGTGAGTGAAGATGCTTCCCTCCAAGCCTGGTAACCTGAGTTCAATTGTTGTAGAGAAAAGTAACTCTCACAAGATGTCATCTGACCACACATGTGCCTTAGCATGCATACACCCACATACATACAATAAATAAATGCAATAATTTTTTAACATTTTAGAAACAATTATAAATCAAAACTAGAATCAATTGTATATCAAAATTAGAACTCATTGGGCTCACCGTCATTAACATTGCTCTACTGAGGAAAATAGCAAATCAAGTCCAGATCCACTAAAACCCAACATTAATAGACTTGATTTAAGTTATTCCTTAAAAAGAAGCCTAGTCCATTCTGTTGGCAAACACCTGTGATACCAGTACTTGGGAGGGAGGCTGAAGCAGGGTCCAAGGCCAGTCTTAATAAGTTCTAGTCCCAACCTGAGCTTTTATGAGACCCTTTCTTAAAGAGCAAAAATCAGGGCTGAAGAGATGGCTAAGCTGTTAAGAACACTGGCTGTTCTTGCAGAAAACCTGAGTTCGAATCCCAGCACCTACATGGCAGCTAACAACCATCCATTATTCCAATTCCAGGAGATCCGACAGGCTTTTCTGTTCTCCACTGGCATTGCACAACACAGGTACATTTACCTACATGCAGGCAATATATCCATACACATAAAATAAAAATAGTAAATAAAAATGTTTTTTTAAAAAAAGCAAAAACCTAGGCTGGGCATGGTGGCACACACCTTCAATCCCAGCACTTGGAGGTAGAGGGAGGCAGATCTCTGAGATCAAGGGCAGCCTGGTCTACATAGCAAGTTCCAGGCCAGCCAGGGCTACTTAGTAAGATGCTGTCTTGAAAAAAACAAAACAAAAATTAAGGGGAAATTGAAAGGACTTCAAATATAAAACTGGGTTTACAGTATGATTCACCTATCATGTTTTATTTCCAACTTTAAAAATATAGGCATTAAGGGCAATATTTTATTATGCTGAATGTATATCCAAGGGAAAATCCTTTTAGGTAATCTACAAAATCTTCTTTCCTGATTCTAAGGTAGTATTTTATCTCTTTGTTGTTTATCACCCATTTAAACTCTCAAGACCAAAAGGTCTTTAACTTTTTCATTAAAAGATATCCATCTGGAGCTAGAGATGGTTCAGCAGTTAAGAGCACTGGCTGCTCTTGCAGAAGACCCAGGTTCAAAATTGCCAGCACCAACATAGCAGTGTACAACTGCCTATAACTCAGCTCCAGGGGATCCAACACCCTCTTCTTGGCCTCTGTGGGCAGTGCACACATGTGGTGCACATATATGCATGCAGGCGAAACACTCATACACAGAAAGTAAAAATAAATCTTAAATATATATAAAAGTTGAGACTAGAGAGGTGACTCAGCATTTAAGAACATTTGCTGCTCTTTCAGAAGATCAGGGTTTGATTCCCAGCACCCACATGGTGGCTCACAACTGACTGTAACTCTAGTTCCAAGGGACCTGGTGCCCAATTCTGTCCTCTATAGGCACCAGGCATGCATATGGTACATATGCACACATATATTCAGGCATTCACACATACACATACAAAAAATATTTTTTAAAAGGTACCCATCTAACTTTTTTCAACATTGTATCTTTGACCCACATTCTAAAAATGACAAGAGATTAAATTTAATTAATACTGAATTTTTTACTGCAAAAAAGAGTGCTTTTTAAAGCAAATGAGAAATAACAATATCACATCATTCCAATAAATCCAATGCCCATAAAAATGGCATCAGTACAAAGATCAAAATAAATCTCAGAGTAGGTTAGTAATCAGAACATCATGCAATGATATTAAAGAAGCAACATATAGCATTGTATTGAATATTAAAGTATATAACTATAATCTTACAAATTCTGCATTTTTATACCCAATTGCATTTGAATGACTAAATTTTAGTCTCATTTTTTTCAACTAAGTGCCTAGTCAACAAGCTAATTGAACAAAGACATCTACTGAAATTTACATCCTCGAATACCAGAGTAAACTGAAGGCATTATTCAGATGAGTACACATCTCTGAAAGCTCTATTCATTTTCATCATCTGTGTGATCAGGTTGCAAAGGACATGCTCTGTAAAAAGAATAAAGAACTTCAAGTCACTTACATATCAACTGTTTAAAAAAAATCAGGGACATTAATTAATAGTGCAGTAGGTCTGGTCAAGTAACTAGAAATAAGAGAAAATTAAACCCCATTAATTAGAAAACATCTACAAATTTCAAGTACTAGTGCTGGCCTGGAACTTGCTATGTAGATCGGGCTGGGCTCATTTCATAGAGATCCACCTGCCTCTGCTTCCAGAGTGCTGGGATAAAGGCGTGCACCACCATGTTTGGCTTGCAACAACTTTTTAAAAATTATTTTCCTGGGGCTGAAGAGATGGCTCAGCGGTTAAGAGCACTGACTGTAGAGGACCTGGGTTCACCCATATGACAGCTACGAACCGTCCTTAATTCCAGTTCCAGGGGAATCCGAAGCCCTCTTCTGATCTCCGCAGCACTGCACAACACGGGTACACTCACATACATGCAGGCAATACACTCATGCACATAAAAATAATAAAATATTTTTTAAAAATTATTTTCCCTTTTAATTTGTAGAATCAGCTTTTCTCATTTAGGACATGTTGTGGTTTTTATTAAAAAAGAGTATTTCAGCCAGGCATGGTAGTGTATACCAGTAATCCCAGCACTTGGGTAAGCTGTGGTGGTAGGAGGGCTGCAAATTTGAGGCTACTCTGGTCTCATATCAAGAACCAGGCCAGCCAGAGCTACATAGTTAAGACTGTCTCAATAAGACAAGAAAAAGGCTGCAGAGATGGTTCTACAGTTAAAAGCACTTGCTGCTATTGCAGAGGACAGCAGTTTGGTTCCCAGTACCCACATCAGACAGCTCACAACTGCTCATAACTCAAACTCTAGAGCATTTGATACCATCTTCAGTCCTCCCCAGGGACCTACAAAGACAAGTATGTCCACATCCAGACATTGTTTTTGTCTTTTTAAAACAGGGTCTCCCTGTGGCCCCAGCTGTCCTGGAACTCACTATGTAGACCAGGCTGGCCTTGAACTCACAGAGATATGCCTGCCTCTGCCTCTGCCTCCCAGTACTTTTCAAAAGAACTATTTGCTTAAATATTTTTTCCTATTCTTTTTTTTCTAGTTTTTGACTTTAAATTACAGTGACTTGTATTTACTTTTTCAGTTTTTAAAAATTTATTATTATTTTTGTTTTGTGTTGTTTTTGAGACAGGGTTTCTCTCTGTAGCACTGGCTGGCCTAGAACTCATTATGTAGACCAGGACAGCCTCCAATTCACAGAGATCTGCCTGCCTCTGCCTCCCAACTGCTAGGATTAAAGGTATGTGCTACCATGCCTGGCCCATTTATTTATTTTATGTGTATGAGTTGTTTTGCCTACATGTATGGAGGCCAGAAGAGGGCATCAGATTCCCTAGAATTGGAGTTATGGACAGTTGTTGGCCCCTATGTAGGTGCTGGGAACTGAACCTGGGTCCTTTGCAAGAACAACTATTGTTCTTGACTGCTGAGCCATCTCTCCAACTCCTGTTCTTTACTTTTTCCTTATTTTTTAAAGTTAGCATACAAAGTAATGGGTTTCATTGTGCAATTTCTTTTTTTGTTTATTTTGTTTTATTTTTTGGTCTTTTTGAGACAGGGTCTCCCTGTAGCCCCAGCTGTCCTGGAACTCACTGTAGACCAGGCTGGCCTTGAACTCACAGAGATCCACCTGCCTCTGCTTCCCAAGTGCTGGAATTAAAGGCACGTATCACCACGCCCGGCATGAGATTTATTTATTTATTATCAGTGTATGTGAGTGTGGGCATGCTTGCCTGACAATGTATATGTAGAGATCAGAGGACAACTTACAGAGGTTGGTTCTTTCCTTCCATTGTGGGCTCTGGAGATGGAGCTCAGGTTGTCAGGCTTGTGTGCCAACTGCCTTTACCCACTGAGCCATCATGCCAGTCTACATTTTCATTTTTATACATATATTATACTTTATTCTTTTTTTTTTTTTTTTTGGTCTTTTTGAGACAGGGTCTCCCTGTGGCCCCAGCTGTCCTGGAACTCACTTTGTAGACCAGGCTGGCCTTGAACTCACAGAGATCCGCCTGCCCCTGCCTCCCAAGTGCTGGGATTAAAGGCGTGCACCACCACCAGTTATTCTTAAATCTAGCTATTCTGCACACAAAGGGAGTTTACCCTGCCTTTGGGAGAAAAAAAAGACTGTAAAGAGCAGCGATTGTGAAACATGAATTCAGGAGTTCATGCTCCTTCTGACATATTCATTTACTATTTCAATAAAGGGATCATCACAATTCTCCTGACCAAAGACAAATCAAAGACAGTGGCCAAAATATAGTGCAAACCCTTATAACCTAGATTGTGGCTGTTGTTTTTGTTTTGTTTTGTTTTGTTTTATGGTGGTGGTCTTGGTTTTTTGGTTGCTTTGATTTTTTTTCTTCCGAGGGAATTGAAGCCAGGGCCTCTAACATTCTAGGCAAGTATTCCACCACTAAGCTACATCCCCAACTCTGATTTTAGTTTTTTCTGACAGTCTCACTATGTACCGCAGGCTAGCATTGAACTGATGATCTTCCTGCTTCAGCCTCTGAAGTACTGTGCTGACAGGCATGTTTGACTATTACTTACTTGTACGTCACTGATTTACTTATACCATGGATTAAAATTGTTGATGGGGCTGGATAGATGTCTCAGGTGTTAAGAGCACTGGCTGCTCTTGCAGAGGACCTGGTTTCAATTCCCAACACCCAGATGGCAGCTAACAACTGTCTATAATTCCAGTTTGAGAAATCTGACACCCTCTTCTGGCCTCCATGGGCATTTTACAACATGGGTGTACTTACATACCTGCAAAGCACTCATACACATAAAATAAATATAAACTTAGAAAAATGTTCTTTGTGAGATTATATAGTTTCCATGTGATGGAAAGTCTTTTTGCTGCTTCTTTTTTTTTTTTTTTTTTTTTTTTTTGAGACAGGGTCTCATATAGTCCAGGCTGACCTGTGTTACTAAGGATAACTCTTGATTCTCTTGCTTCCCATGTACTGACATTACAAGTATATGCCATCATGACCACCTCAATAGGTCTTATTCTTGTGATGATTAATGTTATAGCCACATTTGGCTATATTGCCAAATATTTTATTTTGCTAATGTTAAGTCATAAACTATCCAAGAAGGCTGAAATATATTCTAGGCTCATCTTGTTCATAATGTTCACACTAGAACAAAAACAGCTTAGGATGGTACTAATGAGTGGAAGCTACAAAAATATAAAATCATGAAAAATTCCTGTTAAAATCTTTCCCCTCGGCTGGAGGGATAGCACGGCCGTTAAAGGCTAAGGCTAACAACCAAAAATCTTTCTCCTGCTGGGCATGATGGAACATACCTTTAATCTCAGCATCCACTTGGAAGAGGCAGGCGGATCTCTATGAGCTCAAGGCCAACCTAGTCTACATTACAGAGCTCCAGGCCAGCCAGAGCTACATAGTGAGATCCTACCTCCAAAAAAAATCGTGAGCCAGGCATGGTGGTGCACACCTTTAATCCCAGCACTCAGGAGGCAGAGGCAGGTGGATCTCTGTGTGTTCAAGGCCAGCCTGATCTACAGAGTGAGTTCCAGGACAGCTGGGGCTACAGGGAGACCCTGTCTCAAAAAGACCAAAAAAAAAAAAAAAACTTTCTCCGGAAATGACTTCCAGTGGTCATGAGTATAACTAATGTAAGATTTAGCCATTGCTAAATGTAATAAAGGTAGTAGGTGTGACCATATAGATAGTATTGATTCCTTTGTTAAATATTTTGCTTCAGTAATTCTTTCATCCATTCATTTTTAGTTTGTGATCAGATCAATTCCAAATATACAATCCAAAAGAAAGGTAATATGCAAATATGAATCAAGAAGGAATACAGGTTTCTGAAAATGGCATACTAGCTTAAAACTTACTAAAATTATTGTAGGACATTAGATGATAAAACCTCAAACATCAATAGGCGTGGCTGTATGAGTCAACAATTTCATGCAGTGGCCTGTCCATTTCTTTCATTTTTATTATACTTTTCTTTTTGAGACAGAGTCTCCTTTAACCTAAGCTAGCCTTGAACTTCTGATCCTCCTGATCCTAATACTCTACCTCCCAAATGCTTTGATTATAGGTCCAGGCCTGTCAGTCACCATGCCAGGCTCATTCACTTTCCTTTAAATTTTTTATTTTTGCCAGGCGTGGTGGCATACGCCTTTAATCCCAGCACTTGGGAGGCAGAGGCAGGCAGATCTTTATGAGTTCAAGGCAAGCCTGGTCTACATAGTGAGTTCCAGGACAACTGGGGCTGCAGGGAGACCCTGTCTCAAAAAGACATAACTAAATAAATAAATAATAAATAATTTTTTATTTTTTATTTTATTGAGACAGGGCTTTACTATATGGCTCCAACTGGCCTGGAACGTACTTTGTAGACCAGGCTGGCTTGAGCTCACAGAACTCCACCCACCTCTGCCTCCTTAGTATAAGATTAAAAGCATGTACCACTATGCTCAGCTTCCTTTTTTAAAAAATAGGATCTTGCTATGTCTAGGCTGGCCCCAAACTCACAATACTCCTTTCTCAGCTTCCCAAATGCTGGGATTATAGGCATGCAGCATAATACCCGGCTGAGGACTCGATTTTAGCTGTGTAAAAATACTGAATGATAGAAAATGATATCTAAAAATATCTACCCAGATATGTATAAGAGTTTTTAAAATCTAGAGGGCTGGGATGTTGCTGGAACACTTGTTTACAATGCATGAATCCCTGATCAGTGTGCGCACACACATACACACGCAAACAAGAAAGGAACACATACAATGTCAAGGGGCTGGTAATATAGCTCAGAGATGGAGCATCTACTTAATATGTACAAGGCCCATAGTTCAATCCCCAACACCAAAGAGAGAGTGAAAGAGAGAGGGAGAGATATGCATGAGAGAGAGAGAGAGACAGAGACAGAGACAGAGACAGAGAGACAGAGAAAACAATATTCACAGTAATACCTGGTACTTACTTCCAATGTATACATAAAATCATGAAATCTTTTTGTATCTATTTTACAGGCCTTTAGTGAACCAAAACAAATACTGAATTTCCATTTCACACTGCAGCCTTTCTCTCTAGATCAAAGTAAAATTATTTTCAAGGTAGAGTTTTAGTAGTCCATATTTCCTAACTACATTTAATGAAATTAACCAATTATCAATGCTGTTTTTCTCTTCTGCCTTGTATGTGAAACTTCATATTAGCATTCATCATCTAATTAAATCCTTGAGATGTTCTTGAAGCCAGTCCAGTTTGGGCTTCTCAAGATTTTCTGAGTTACTAAAATGAACGGAATTAGTAGATTTCATGGAGGCCCAGTTTTGTTTTCTTCACCACACTGGACTTGTAGGTGGCAACTGGATTTACTATTAGATGGGGAGCTGGTCTCAGTCTCTTAAATGGCTAAGATACAGAAGGGTAAGCAAGGCCAAAAGGAGACTGGCTGTGGCCTTTAAGGAGTGGCTGCTGGCTTCCGGGATGGTTTCATAATAGGTAGGCCCTGGTGTGCTGGTTAAAGGAACAAATGAGTCAGTCTGCATAGGAAGGATCAATGCAAGGAGCAACAGTCCCAAACTCAGTCTGGCCACCATCCTTACCCCTGAGGGTCAGTGTGCCAAGGGTCCAGCTTGCAGCTTGTTGGGATGGAAGTTCTCTAAGCTCCTGGCTGGTGTAGAGGTAGCAAGCCAGGTCTTATGTTCATGGGAACATCACAATGACAGTGTCATAATGCCACACCCTCTTCACACACCCAAATATTTCATTTTTTGTTTTGTTTTTGAAGCAGTCTCATATAGTTCAGGCTAGCCTCAAACTCACAAATACTTTTAGAATTAAAACTTTTAAAATTAATTTTATTAGTATTTTATTTATTTTTATTTTATAAGTATTTTATTTGCATTTATATGTAGGTAAGTGCACTTGTACATGGAACACCTACAAAAGAGAGCTTTAGATCCCTTGGAACTGGAGTTATGAACAGTTGTTAATCACCATATCTGTGCTGGGAACCAAACCAAGGTCTTCTGCAAGAGCAGCCAGTGCTCTTAACTGCTGAGTCATCTCTCCAGCCCCTTGAGATGGTTCTTACTGGCTGAACCCAGAACTATCTGAGCATCAGAATGATGATAGCAGTAGATTGTACAACCCATTAAGAGGGAAGCATTGAATCTATACTAGTGTACCAGACTAGATGAACAAATAAAGGGAGAGAGGAGATAACTTTTTCATATAGTAGAATGCCAGTGAACAAATGGAGAAGAGATGCTGGAGTTACAAAATTACCCTCTGAGCTGGGAGTGGTGGTGCATGCCTTTAATCCCAGCACTCAGGAGGCAAAGACAGGTGGAACTCTGTGAGTTAAAGGCCAGCCTGGCCTACATAGGGAGTTCCAGGCTAGCTGGGGCTACAGGGAAACCCTGTCTCAAAAAGACAACAACAAAACTACAAAACCAAAAACCAACAAACAAACAAACAAATAAAAAAAAAACCACAACACAAAATTACCGTATAAAAACTACCTATCAGGGCTGAAGAGATGGCTCATGGCTCAGTGGTTAAGAGCACTGACGGCTCTTGCAGGCTCGATTCCCAGCACCCACATAGTAGCTATGAACTGTCCTTAACTCCACAGCATTGCATGACATGGATGCACTCACATACATGCAAGCAATACACTCATACACATTAAAAAAAAACCTATCTATCATGGGGCTGGAGATGGTTC
>NW_008341028.1:4740436-4765691 GCF_000622305.1 Nannospalax galili
AGTATTTTATTTATTTTTATTTTATAAGTATTTTATTTGCATTTATGCAAGTTCACAGTGCCTGCAGAGGCCAGAAGAGGGTGTCACATCACCTAGACCTGGAGTGCACAACTGGTGGTTGTGTAACTGTCATATAGGTGCTGGGAACTGAACCCAGGCCCTCTGCAAGAGCAGGAAGTGCTCTTAACTGCTGAGGCATCTCTCTCACCCCAAAAATTTAAACTTTTTTTTGTGTGTTTGTGAGACAGCTGTAGCCATAGCTGGCCTGGAACTCACAGAGATCCACCTGCCCCTGCCTCCCAAGTGCTGGGATTAAAGGCATGCGCCACCACGCCCGACTAGAATTAAAATATTTCTTAAAAAGCAAGGGTGAGATGGCTAAAAGGAAAATGTGCTTGCCATGGAAGCACTGAAGACCTGAGTTAGATCCCTGGAACCCATGTAAAGGTAGAAGGAAAAAACTATCTCCTGAAAGTTGTCTTCTGACCTCCACTCAGATCCGTGGCATATGCACTCCTCCCAACCAACACACACAAAAAGAGAGATCCCTGATCCCATTACTTACAGGTTACAAGTATTTTTTTCTAATACTTTTTTTTTTCAAGACAATGAACCTAGGACCTTGAACATTTGAAGCAAGTGTTCTTCCACTGAGCTACACTACACCCTCATAACTTCAGCCCTTTTTATGTGCTTTTTCTTTCTTTCTTTTTTTTTTTTTTTTTGAAGCAGGGTCTTCCTGTGGAACTCACTATGTAGACCAGGCTAGCCTCGAACTCATAGACATCCACCTGTCTCTGCCTCCCAAGTGCTGGGATTAAGGGTATGAGCCACCTTGCCTGGCTTACTTACATTCTTAAGAAGTTTGCACACTGCCCAGCACTCAGGAAGCAGAAGTAGGTGAATCTCTGTGAATTCAAGGCCAGTCTGGTTTATATAGCAAGTTTCAGGCCAGAGCTACATAATGAAACCCTATAAAGAAATTTTTTTTGCACACTGAAGTTTCGTATATAAATAGTTTTACACCCAGTTTGGAGAATTCTTAAGGCTCTATTAAGAAGATATAAAGATTTTTCTGCATTGGTTATATATTTCTTGTGGAAGTTGAACACTAGTATTCTTACTTGTTTTGGTACCAGAAACTAAACTCAGGACCTCATAATTGCTAAGTATTGGTTCTATACCCCAATCCCTAACTAGTCTTTTTTTTTTTTTTTTTTTTTTGTCTTTTTTGAGACCTTGTCTCCCTGTAGCCCCAGCTGTAGACCAAGCTGGCCTTGAATTCACAGAGATCCACCTGCCTCTGCCTCCCGAGTGCTGGGATTAAAGGCGTGGGCCACCACACCTGGCCATTTTTTAATTTTTTATTTATTTTTATTTAATGTGTATGGGTGTATTGCTTGCATGTAGATGGTGCACCCATGTCATGCAATGCCCAAAGAGGTCAGAAGAGAGCATCTGGAATTACAGTTGTTAACCCCAATGTGAGTGCTGGGAATTGAACCTGGGTCCTCTGTAAGAGCAGTCAGTGCTCTTAACCCCTGAGCCATCTCTCCAGCCCCAAACTAGTCATTTTTTGAGGGTCAAGGGGCCTAATGGAATTCAAGCTAGCAAGAAAAATTCAAGAATTTTTTACAAAAATTTCTTTTTGTAAACAGTAAAAGCTAGCAAGAGGGGAGTAGGGAAGAAGAGAGAGAAGACAGAAAGGAAGAAGGAAAGGAGGGAGGGAAGGAATGAGGGAAGGAGACAACAAAGTGTGGTAGCTCATGCTTGTCATCTCAACACTGGACAGGCTGAGGCTGAGGCAGGAGCAGAAAGTTCAAGTCTACCCTGGGCTTTATAAGATTCTGTCTCAAACACCAAAAAAAGACAGTAAAAATTAAATAAAAGTGAGTGGGTGTAGTGGTGTACACCTTTAGCCCCAGCACTTAGGAGGCAGGGGCAAGCAGATCTCTGTGAATATGAGGCAGGCCAGTGTTACACAGTGAGACCCTGTCTCAAAACAAACAAAAAGTAAAGGCATAATAAATGAATAGGAACTGAATTCCGTTGTAGAGTAAAATAGATAACTTTTGCAGATATTTGAAATTTGGAATGACATAAGAAATTAGTAGAGATTAAAAGGAAAAAAAAAAAAAAACATGACCAGGCATGGTGGTCCACACCTTTAATCCCACTATTCCAGAGACAGAGTTCCAGGCGAGCCAGGGCTATAGTCTCAAAAAAAAAAAAGAAAAGAAAAGAAAAGAAACAAAACAAAGCAAAAAACCACATGGTTGATATTTTCTTATTGGCTTGAATTTTTTTTGTTGGGGGGGTTCTTTTTGAGACAGGGTCTCCCTATAGCCCCAGCTGGCCTGGAACTCACTATGTAGACCAGGCTGGCCTTGTACGTACAGAGAACCACCTGCCTCTGCCTCCCGGGTGCTGGGATTAAAAGCCTGTGCCACCACGCCTGGTGAAGGGAAATTTTTAAATTTCTCTTTCCATTTATCCTTTATAGGAAAGGATATTTTCTGTCTTCCAGAATATACAAACTTACTTTCTCTTTGCTTTTCCCAGGCCACTGCTTCCTGCTTCTTCAGGAATCTGATTCTCTTTTTCAGAATCTTTAGAGGACAGCCTGAAGAATTCTCCAATTCCTTTTTGCCACTTCGGAGTTGGGCGCACACAAACTGGATTCCCTCCTGTATACTTATTTTCAGCTGTAAAATAGAAACAGAACTAAGTAAGAACAAAGAATATAACTGCCATTCCTTAAAGAACCTAATTCTTTTTTATTTTCATTTTATGTGTATGAGTGTATTGCCTGCATGTATGTACATGACTGCACCCGTGTCACGCAATGCCTCGGAGGTCAGAAGAGGGTGTCGAAATCCCCTGGAACTGGAGTTAAGGACGGTTCGTAGCTGCCATGTGGTTGCTGGGTTCGAACCTGGCTCCTCTGCAAGAGCAGTCATTGCTCTTAACCACTGAGCCATCTCTCCAGCCCCCTAATTCTCTTTTTAATAACAGGCTCCCAAAAGTATTAAATGATATTTTATTCATATTAAATTAGAAAGTGTGGACTGCAGAGATGGCTTAGTGGTTAAGAACGTTTGCTAGTCTTTCAAAGAACCAGAGTCAGTTCCCAGCACTCATACACTCATATCAGGAGTGCCTGAAACTCCAGCTCCAGGGGATCCAACACCATACACAGGTGTACACACACACACACATACACACACACACACAAATAATAATAAAAAAAAAATTGTTTTTGATACGGGGTCTCACCATGTGCCCCTGGCTGGCCTAGAATTCACTATGTAGACCAAGCTGGCCTGGAACTCAGAGATCCACTTACGTTCTGAGTGCTGGGGTTAAAGCTGTGTACCACCACACCCTGCATTAATAAAAATTTTTTCAAAAGCAAGCTGGCAAGATGACTCATGGGGTAAAATACTTGCCACACAAACCTGATGACCTGAGTTCAATCCCCAATGCTACATAAAGTGTAAGAAAAGAACCAACTCCCGAAAGTTGTCCTCTGACCTCCACATTCATGCTGAACCACGCCCCCCACAATAATAATTATAATTTTTTTTTAATTAAGGAAAGTCAGGCATGGTGGTGCACACCTTTAATCCCAGCTTTTGGGAGGCAGAGGCAGGCAGATCATGAGTTCCAGGCCAGCTGGGGCTACAGTAAGACCCTGTCTCAAAAAAGACCAAAACCAGAAAAAAATTAAGGAAAAAGAGGGCAGAAGAGGTAGCTCAGTGATTAAGAGCACACATACTGCACTTCCATAGGACCAGAGTTCAATTACCAGCACTCACATCAGGAAATTCATAACCACCCGTAACTCCACCTTCAGAGGGAGTTAAAGCTCCTAGCTTCTGACCTTGACAAGCACCTGAACACACGTGCACACACCCCCTCACACATATACATAATTTAAAATAAAGAAAAAAAATGTGACATGACACTATATTCAGTCAATTCAGTTTGATAATTTATCCAAGAAAAACAGTAGAACAGAATTTTTTTTTTTCCTTTTGGGATTAAAGGCCTGCGCCACCACACCCGGCTGAACAGAATTTTTTTAACTCAAAAATGTTTTCTGGGGCCAGGCTGGTGGCGCACGCCTTTAATCCCAGCACTTAGGAGGCAGAGGCAGGCAGATCTCTGTGAGTTCCAGGTCAGCTGGAGCTACAGGGAGACCCCGTCTCAAAAAGACCAAAAGAAAAAAAAATGTTTTTCATATTTTGTCCACAAGAACACCTATTCAAATAGTCTTATGTACTGTCATACTAAAATTAGATATACTCGTTTGGGTTTTTTTTTGTTATTGTTGTTGTTGTATTTTTCTGCTTTGGTAACAATCTCATGTAGCCCAGGCTGGCCTTAACTTACTATAGCTGAAGATACCCTCCTGCCTCTACCTCCCAAATGCTGGGATTACAGGGATGAGCCACTATGCCTAGATTTTACTGGGGGTGGGAGAAGAGGTTGAGACAGGATCTCACTATGTGGCTGAGGCTGGCCTAGAACTCATTGTCTAGTTCGGTTGGCCTTGAACTATCAATCTTCCTGCCTCAACCTCCTAATATTGGGATTACACACTTAATACTTTTTTTCCTAATGTAAGTATCATGTAGGATAAACTGTCCAAATTTTATTTACTAAGGTCATTTATTTATTTATAGGGTTGTATGTGGGTGTGTGGATGTTGTATTGGAAATTGAACCTAGGGCTTCACATGCACTAGACAAATGTTCAACTACTGAGCTACATTCCTAACCCAATAAGGTCATTTAATTAAAGATGCAAAGTAAGCCAGGCCTGGTGGAGGCTAAAGCAAGAGGATTCATCATTCAAAGCATTCCTGAACTATAGAGTGAGCTTAGAGTTAGCCTAGGCAAATTAGTATTTTTTACATTATTACCTTTTTTTTTTAATTTTTATTTTTTTGAGACACGGTTTCCCTGTAGCCCCAGCTGGCCTGAAATTTACTATGTAGTCAACGCTGGCCTCCATCTCACAGAGATCAGCCTGCCTCTGCCTCTCAATACTGGGATTAAAGGCTGTGCCATCACACCCAGCTTACATTTTTATTACATTCTATTTATTGTGTGCAATAAATATGGTGCAGGTCAGAAGAGAACTTGGGAATTATCTCCTTCTACCATGTATGTCTTGGGGATGGAACTCACATAGTCAGGAATGGCAGCAAGCAAGCATCTTTACCCACTGAGCCATTTTGCCTACACCTTCTCCCCTCCCCCCCACGGCTCCAGGCAAACTACTGAAACCCTATCCAACTGCTCCCCCACCAAAAAAGAGTAAAACTAGAGCTAAGGATACAGTTCAGTGATGGAATGCATGCCTAGCATGCCCAAGGCCCTAGATTCAGTCCTTAATACTTGGAGGTAGGGGGAGGCAGTGTGAATCATATGAAAGTAGATTCCACTTTTGAAAGCACTTGATCCCTTTTCAGTTCATAAAGATAATCTAATTCCTGGCTAACTTTTAACAGTAATATAAAAGAAAAATTAGGAGCTGGAGAGATGGCTCAGCAGTTAAGAGCACTGACTGCTGTTGCAGAGGACCTGGGTTCAATTCCCAGCACCCACATGGCGGCTATGAACCATCCTTAACTCGAGTTCCAGGGAAATCCAAAGCCCTCTTCTGACCTCCGCGGCATCACACAACACAGGTGCACTCACATACATTCAGGCAATACACTCATATACATAAAATATTTTTAATAAAAGAAAAATTAAGGAAAAAAATTTTCCCTTTATAAAGTAATTATAGGAGAGCCAGGAGTGGTAATTCACATCTATAATCCTAGCTCTGGGGAAGTATAGACAGGAGAATCAGGAGTTTGAAGTCAGCCACATAATGAGTTTGAGGCTAACTTAGGCTATATGAGACCCTGTCACAAAAAATAAAAATAGAGCTGGGCATGATGGTGAATGCCTTTAGTCGAAGCACTTAGGAGGCAGAGGTAGGAGAATCTCTGTGAGACTGAGGCCACCCTGGTCTACATAGGAAGTTCCAGGTCAGCTGGGGCTAAAGGGAGACCCTGTCTCAAAACAAGACAAAAAACCCAAAAACCTTTACAAACTTAAAAATACTGATCAGTAAACCAAGAAAACTGAAATATGTATTTTTTGTTTTGACCAAAAATGTTTGTCACAAACTGTAGCTGTTAATGAAAGCTTATAACAATTGTTTTCATATAGATGGTCTGAAGTTATATGATTTATACTGTTTTTTAAGATTTTTTTATTTTTGAGGCAGCGTCTCCCTGTAGTCCCAGCTAGCCTGAACTTGCTAGGTAGTCCAGGCTGGCCTCGAACTCACAGAGATCTGCCTGCCTCCACCTCTTGAGTGCTGGGATTAAAGCCATGTGCCACCACACCCAGCTAAAGATTTTATTTTTAATTGTGTGTGTGTGTGTTGTGTGTATGTATGTGTGCGTGTGTGTGCATGTGACTCAAGCCTTCTGGAAGAGCAGCCAGTGTTTTGAACCTAACTGCTGAGCCATTTCTCTAGCCAGAGAGAAAGGTAAGAGGGAGGAAGGGAGGGAGGGAAGAAGAGAGAGACTATGGTTGTTGCTCATTTGGAGTTGCTTAGCATGCAATAAACAGCAAATAAACCAGCCATCAGTGGTACATGCCTGTAATTCCTGCACTCTGGGGGTGAAGGCAAAGGATCAGGAGTTCAAAGTTATCCTTTGTACATATAGATTTCAAGGCCAACTTGGGCTATGTGAGACCCTAAAGCAAGATAAGAAGGGAAGGGAAGAATGCAGAAACAAAATCAGAAAAGAACTTATACTAAGACAGTGTAGGCTGAGGATGTAGCTCAGTGGTGGTAGAGTGCCCAACAAGGGCAAGGCCCAGGGTTCAATCCCCAGAGAGTTCATTCCATACACAGACACAGACACACACACACTCCAAAAGAATGTGCTTAGTACATCAACCATCATCGTAAATCTACTGAGGTGGTTAAATCGTCTCTAACAAAATACTGGCTGTTAATACTAAGAAAAAATGTTAAACATTAATTCGACAAAGAAAAGTAGGTTTAAAAATAAACTGTGTCCACCACCCCCAAGACTTGAGAGTCTCTTCCATGAGATCCTTCACTCCCGTCCAAGCCCACGGAAAGACCAGGACCCCCTCAGAGGAATAAATTTAAGCGTGAGGATGTCAAGGGAAATAAGTTCCGGGCAAGGAAAGTGAATAAAAACCAATCCACTGTGGGCCAGGGCCTCGCAGGCCAGGACTGCAGTACCAGGCCTGATCGTCATTCAGAAGTGTTCCCCTCGTTCCGGGAGCTTCCAGAACCCTTCCTACCTTTCCTCGACGAACACGACGGAGAATTAGTGACAAAGCTGGAGGAACCAAGCACCTTCCTGGGGGCTCGAGAAGCCACCACTGCAAAGAGAGGCAAAGGGAGGCTTTGAGAGGTGGACAGGCGGGCCCTGAGGCTCCGCGTCCCAGAGCATGATCTCACCACGGTGTCGGCCCCAGAGGATTGTCGGGGGATGAGGAGCAGCAGAGCGACCTTGCCGGCTCCCTGCTGCTTCCGGGAAGTGAGGCCCGGAGCCTGCTTCCTGGCTACCACAGCATCGGGGACCGCCGAGGCATCTCCATCTCGGTGGGATGCAGATGCGCTGCGAGCCCCACCCCGCCCTCGCCCTCCCTCACCTTTTCTGTAGGTGCCTGGGACATAGTCGGCTTTAGTCCGCACCATGCTCAAACCCGAGGAGACCGCGAAATGACTGACTCCACGCAAAGATGCCTCACTAGACAAGGACCCGAAAACGACTCTCCCGCCACAGTTTATAAGGGTCTCTTTCCCGCGCGCTCCATGCACTCTCGCGAGCCGCGGCTCCCATTGGTTCCGCGCCTTCACCCTGAACCAATCGCCAGGGTCCAGCGGTGACAGCAGCAAGACTTAAGGCTCGGCTGGCCAGTCCATCAGCCTCAGCAGCTGTGATTCGTACCCGCTCCTGGTGGGCGGTGCCAGGACGCTTTCCAGGGGCGCAGCGAGAGCGGGCACAGGAGCTGGGAACTAGCCAGATAGGCCTGCTGAATGAAACCTATCAAAGATGTGGAGTTGCACTATTTCTTCAGAAGATACCACAGGGTTAAATCCGTGATGATTAAACTCTGAAAGTGAAACTTAAAATTAAGTCGACTTTTTGATGCAAATCAAAAATAGGGAAGTTTAAGATCCTAATCACGAACTCTGCAGTATTATACTAAAGCAATTTTCTTGAACAAGGGAAAGGAAATAAATACAACTTATTTTACATGTTTTTAAAGGTTTTTCAGATCATGTGGGTCAAAAAAAAAAAAAAAAAACCTGGGTAAATTGTCCATACATACATAAAAAGAAAATATAATTGTAGAGCTAAAAGTCCGCTAACTGTATGTACAAAGGCCACATCTCTGGCCCACATGAGTGTACAACACTACAATAAAGAGATAAATATTTTCTGTCTTACGTTTCTAGTCTAGTTCCAGTACCCCCTAAGAAATTTTTTTCCACTCAATACTATTCCTAAAACAGAACTATATCTGTTAATTGCTTGTTTGAAAGGCAAACTTGAAAATTTAACTGTAGAACTGATTCTCTCTAGTGAAATATGCCTGAACAACAACAAAATCTAGACTGTACCTTGACCAAATCAACAATACACTGCATTACACAATTAAAAGGTTTTAAAGCCAGGCCTGATGTGCACTATGTAATCCCAGCACTGAGGAGGCAGCAAGTGGAAGATCTTGAGTTCCAGGCCAGTTTGGGCTAGATGACAAGACTATCTAAAAGGACTTTTTTTTTTTTTTTTTTTTTTTTGGTCTTTTTTGAGGCAGGTTCTCCCTGTAGCCCCAGCTAGCCTGAAACTCACTATGTAGACCAGGCTGGCCTTGAACTCACAGAGATCCACCAGCCTCTGCCTCCCAAGTGCTGGGATTAAAGCCGTGCCACAATGCCTGGCTAAAAAGACAATTTTATTTTTTAAAAAAAAAAGAATGAAAGGGTTCAGGGAATGGTTGAATTAACATTATAATAATAGGAGAGACCTTGGCAGTTACCTGTTGTTTTTATCTTAAGCCTGGAGTGTAAGGTTACAACCAAATTCTCACCAGAAAGATCAACAAGCTTCAGGATATTCTTTTGTTGTCAGTAGGCCTCATTTAAATGCAGGTAGGTTCTTAAATGGTTGTTTCCTTTTCAGTTAAAGACCCTCTTGGCCTGGCGGTTTTAATCCCGGGTACTACAAGAAGGCAGAAGCAGGCGGATCTTTGTGAGTTTGAGGCCAGCCTGGTCTACATATCGAATTCCAGGTCCACTGGGGCTACAGGGAGACCCTGTCTAAAAAAAAAAAGAAAAAAAAAAAAGACCCTCCTGCATAGGTCTAAATTGCTTACTGTTGAATTTACATCCTTGACATATGCAGAGATTGGCTAGAGAGACTAACCCACATGTGTAGATGCCACAAAATAAATTAATTAGTAAATCTGCTTTGGTTTTTTATTTTGTTTTTTGAAACAGAGTCTCCCTGTAGCACTTGCTGACCTGGAACTCTCTATGTAGACCAGGCTGGTCTCAGTCTTACAGAGATCCACCTGCCTCTGCCTCTTGTGTGCTGAGATTAAAGGCAGGCACCATCATACCCAACCCTTAAAAAATGTTTTTTTACTATTTTATTGTTTTTAATTTTATGTGTATGAGTGTATTGCCTGCATGTAGGTGAGTGCACCTGTGTCGTGCAATGCCGAGGAGGTCAGAAGAGGGCTTCGGATTCCCCTGGAACTGAAGTTAAGGACAGTTTGTAGCCGCCATGTGGGTGCTGGGAATCGAACCCCGGTCCTCTGCAAGAGCAGTCAATGCTCTTAACCGCTGAGTCATCTCTCCAGAAAAGAAAGCTGTAGTAGAAATTTTTCAAAGAAGAAAAAAAAAAAAAATACTCAGAAAAGTTGTAGTATGTATAAATAGAATTTCAGCCTAAATGTATTCCTGTTGCTGGGGATGTGATCCAAGGTCTTACATATATTATGAGTAGACTCTACCACTAAGCGAGCTACTAAACTATGGAAATGAAAAAGTATACAAAAAGGTATAGGAACGTATACATTACAACTAGTAATGAGTTCGTCAGATTTTTTTTTTTTTTTTGTCTTTTTGAGACAGGGTTTCCCTGTAGCCCCAGCTGTCCAGGAACTCACTATGTAGACCAGGCTGGCCTTGAATTCACAGAGATCCACCTGCCTCTGCCTCCCGAGTGCTGAGATTAAAGGTGTGCCCCACCACACCCGTCAGATTTTTAAAAAAGTATTCTATTTATTACTTTTAGCAGGGCGTGGTGGCACGTGCCTGTAGTCCCAGCACTTGGAGGCAGAGGCAGGTGGATCTCTGTGAGTTCAAAGCCAGCCTGGTCTACATAGTGAGTTCCAGGACAGCTGGGGCTATAGGGAGACCCTGCCTCAAAAAGACCAAAAAAAAATTTTTTTATTTATTACTTTTATTTTATATGTATGAGTGTATTACCTGCATGTACGTGAGTGCACCCTGTGTTGTGCAATGCCGCGGAGGTCAGAAGAGAGTTTCAAATTCCCCTGAAACTGGAGTTAAGGACGGTTTGTAGCCGCCATGTGGGTGCTGGGAATCGAACCCAGGTACTCTGCAAGAGCAGTCAGTGCTCTTAACCACTAAGCCATCTCTCCAGCCCCATGAGTTCATCAGATTTTTATGAAGACACAAAACCTATACTTACCATTAATGAACACTGACTGCATTTTGCTTTTTTTAAAAAGTAGGTGGGCCTGGGCATAGTGGCACACACCTTAGTTCCAGCACTGTGGCAGCAGAAGCAGATGGAGCCCAATGAGCTGTGAGTTAAATGCCAGTCTAGTCTACACAGTGAGCTTCAGGCAAACCAGGGCTACACAGTGAGATCCTGTCTAAAAATTTAAAAAAAAAAAAAAATCTGGTGGGCCAGGGAGAAGACTCAGGGGATAAAGGTGCTTGTTGCGAAGGCTGATGACCTGAGTGATTGCCAGACTCCACATTGCAGAAGGAGAGAGCTGACTACTGCAAGTTATCCTCTGACCTCTACACATGCACCATAGTATACGTGCACACCCACAGATATACACAGGTTTGTATACACACACACACACACACACACACACACATACACACAAGCACAAATAAATAATGTAATACTTAAAAAAATAAAACAATGCCAGAAAACCAGGTTTTCTAAATTAACGACAAAAACAATCTAAATTCAGTGTAAGCCATGTATAATGGGTAAAACTGTAATCTTACTACTTATCAGGTAAAAGCATGAGGATCAGGAGTTTAAGACCAACCTCCAAACCTTCTACATAGTTTCAGGCAAGACGGGTCTACATGAGATCCTTTCTCAAAAAGCAGAAAACAGGGGTATGGAGAGATGGCTCAGTGGTTAAGAGTGCTTAAGGAACGCTCTTGGAGAGAATCCAGGTTCAGTTTCCAGCACTCAAGTCTGGCCATGCACAACTGCCTGTACTCCATTTAGGAATGAGGGGCTGGAGAGATGGTTCAGCAGTTAAGAGCACTGGCTGCTTTTCCAGAGGACCCAGGTTCAATTCCCAACACCTACACGCAGCTAACAGTGGTCTGTAACTCTGGTTCCAAGGCACTCTCTTCTGGCCTCTGCAGGCTTTGCACTAACAGCAGTACACTTACATAAGTAAAGGCAAAACACTCATACACATAAAATAAAAATAAATCCAAAACTAAAAAAAAATATTGGTTTATTTTCTTATGTGTATGAGTGTATTGCCTGCATGTATGTAAGTGCACTGGAGTCATGCAGTACCCATGGAGGTCAGAGGATAGAATCCCTGGAACTGGAGCTGCTGAAAGTTGTTAGTTGCCATGTGGGGACTGGGAACCAAACCCTGATCCTCTGCAAGAACAGCCAGGGCTCTTAACCTCTGAGCCATTTCTCCAGGCCTGCCTGGAGAAAATTTTTAAATTAAAATTAAATAAATAGGAATGAGCCAGATGTGGTGGTGCACACCTTTAGTCTCAACACTTTGGCATCAGAGGCTGGTAGATCTCTGTAAGACTGAGGCCAGACTGGTCTACATAGCGAGTTCCAGATCAGCTGAGGCCACAGAGAGACCCTATTTCCAAAAACTAAAAATAAAAGTAAAAATAATAGAGGGAATGGAGAGATGGCTCTGCAGTTAAGAGCACTGGCTGTTCTTGCAGAAGATTGGGGTTCAGTTCCCAGCACCTACATGGTGGCTAAGAACCATCCATAACCCCAATTCTAGGGGAATCTGATGGCCTCCTCTGACCTCCACGGGATTGTATGCACATTGTGCACTTACATTCATGGAGGCAAAATATTCATACACATAAAAGAACTAATTAAATAAATAAAATTTAAAAATAAAAACAAAGGACAAATTAAACCTGTAAATATAAGGAAAAGGAAACCTTGAATGAAAAGGGAAATTTGACTAATTTTTCCCTAGTCTTGGCATAATGGAGAATTGTAGAAGATCTTTGAGTGTGGTCATCTTGGGTCGAAAATTCATGTGAAAAGTTTTTGAAACCAAATCCTAGCACCTAACTTTTTAAAAAAGCCAATCCCCCAATCTCTTGAGTTTACTGAGATATCTTGGCCCTCCTTGAAAAGACCTGGCTCAAAAATTTAAAGAGGCTGTAGCTGAGTGTGTTAGATTTTTGGAGAATAAAATAAAAGATAGAGGAGTAGGAGATAAGAAAACAGAGCCAGACCTGCAACAGGCAAGGAATATATCTTTCTTTATTCAAAGAAGATACAGTGAGAGGTAGAGACTGACCTCTGGAACCAAGCTTCTACCACTAGACAAAGAAGGGGGGAGGTGTTTATGTGAAAGTTGTGAGATACAGCTGCACTTTGTAGGGAGCTGAATTAGTGCCCAGGTTTGGTGTCCTTGAGAGTCTCTTTTCTCAGACAGGTGGGTGAGTTATCTATAGCACTAAAAGAGACAGGTGAGCTCCACAGTCTCTGTCTCTCAGTCCAGGGAGTGACCAGATGATAAGGCTAGAGCAAGGCCAGGCTGTCAATTTAGGCCCAGTTAGACACTTTAAGGATTTATGGTTTTCCCTAATGACGCTTGTGGCTCTTCTGCAATTCACATATTTTTATTTATTTATTATTATTTTTATGTGTATGTGTGTATTGCCTGCACGTAGGTAAGTGCACCCGTGTGGTGCAATGCCTGCGGAGGACAGAAGAGGCTGTCTGATCCCATGAAACTGGAGTTATGGACAGTTGTTAGCTGCCTTATGGGTGCTGGGATTCCAACCCCGGGCCTTCTGCAAGAACAACCCGTGTTCTTAACCGCTGAGCCATTTCTCCAGACCTGCAATTCACATATTCTATCTAAGTGAATCTAGTACTCAATTATAGAGGGCACTCACCATAAATACTTCCATCACCAGAGGAAAAACTGTGATAGTGCTTACTAATGGTTTTCAAGGGCTGGGAACAACGTTTTGTTCTGTTTGGCCTATGGGACTGGGGCTTGAACTCAGATGTTGTTATATGCTAAGTAGGCACTGTACCACTAAACTATATTCCCAGTCTTTTTCCCATCCCTCTTTTCATTTTTTGAAACAGGATCTTGCTATGGTACAGACTGGCTTTGAATTCTTTGTGTAGGGTCACACAGGCTTTGAATTTGTTAACCTCCGGACAAGAGCTGTTTTAAATGCTCTGCAATCAAAACCAGAATAAACAGTATCCATCTTTGAGGGTACTGTTTTCTTATTCCCAAACCATCTCCTTTATAGGTGCGCCCGTTATCTTCTTAGCAGAGCTGTCAATGGCCTTCCTCGAGTTCCACATCAAAGTGGAAGAACCGCCGATCTAGCTCCTGCACACGTATAAACGGACCCGGAAGCTGGTAGAAGCAGGAGGAGGCGCAGGAGGGCGGGATCTGCCACCTTGGGAGTGCGACAGTAGGGGCTGTGCGAGCTTCGGAACCTTTGTCATCCGGGTTGGAGTTGCGAAGGGAACTAGTCCGGTGCAGGACCGGTGGCTTTCGCAGCCCAGCTGGTTCCGGCTGCGAAAGATGGCGGCAGCTGGGGTGGTGTCCCGGGAGCCGCTGGTTCACTGGTGTACCCAGCAGTTGCGGAAAACGTTTGCCTTGGATGTCAGCGAAGAGATCATACAGTAAGATGGGTTCAGGGTCCGAGGTGGGAAGCAGCTCTGATACGTGCACTGGTAAAGCGGATAGGCAAGTGGGGAGGACTAAAAAGTTGATTAACTAAAGGAAATATAATTAAAGGGCTGCGGTTGGTCTGTAGGGTTCGAATGTTGGCCTCTACTTTTCCAGTTTAGCTTCTGGAAGTGTGGTAGGGGCCTCACACTATCCTAGCAAAGTGGTAAGTCCTTAATAATTTGACCTGTGAGATTTGTGAGATTGTCCCAGGACCAGCGTGCTTACATATTGGAGAGAATGGACCAAATTGTCATTCCAGAAATTCCTTACTCTGAACTTTGTGGTTTGCCAAGTCTGAATTGTATCAAGTAGGACCTAGAATTTAATCGGGAGTGACATGGGACAGTACATGTCCCTTCCTGACAGCTTCTGTTTTCTGTTGTTATTTAATCTGTTTTGGAACCTTTGGCAAATTAATTTCCTTCCCTGTTCCTTTTTCCCCTTATCTGTAAAGGGTAATTACTAGAGCCTGTCTTTAGAATCTTAAAATTCCTAAGAAATAGATAATGAAGATTATTTAATATCTGCTTTCAACTGATTATCTACATTTGTTGCACTCTACTACATGCCAGACTGTGGGTAACAAAGACGTTTAAGACCATTGGATTATTCTGTGTTGAGTTTTGAGATGGCAGAAAGTTGAAGGTGTTTTGTAATAAAGGATCTCCATTATGATTTGAGACATTTAAAATTTACTAGAAAGGATGCCTTTTACCTGAGAACTGAAGGATAGGTAGAAGCTGAAGTTCAAAGTAGAAAGATGAAAAAATGAGACAATTAAAAAAAAACAAAACTGAGTTTTCCTTAATTTGATTCCCTGTTCACTGTTGCTGAAAACAAAATTGCTACTCCACGATACTAAGAAATAAGGCCCAAGATGGGGCTGGAGAGATGGCTCAGCGGTTAAGAGCACTGACTGCTCTTGCAGAGGACCTGGGTTCGATTCCCAGCACCCACATGGTGGCTACGAACTTTCCTTAACTCCAGTTCCAGGGGAATCTGAAGCCCTCTTCTGACCTCCTTGACATTGTACGACATGGGTGCACTCACATACATTCAGGCAATACTCATACACGTGAAATTTAAAAAAAAAAATTGAAAAAAGAAATAAGACCAAGTTAAGACAGTCTGACTGTTTGAATGAAACTTTTTTTTTTTTTTTTTTTTGGAGGAACAGGGTGCCCTTGTAGCCTCAACTGGCCTGGAACTGGATATGTAGACCAGGGTGACCTTGAACTCACAGAGATCCACCTGCCTCTGCCTCCTGGATGCTGGGTTTAAAGTCATGTGGCACCATGCCCAGCTTCAAGATGACACTCAAGTATGGCCAAACACCTGCTTGCATTTTTAAAAAAATCTTAAGTTAAACAAGAAGTGTTTCTGAAGAACATAAACACTAACGCTAACTATAATATAAAACTGTTTGAACTACTTATTAAATATTTATTAGTTGGTGAACAACAGGCTGTTATGCCAAGATGAAAACATTTAATTGTCTGACATTTAATAGCAAATAACAAAAATGTAATATACAAAAATGTAATATTGTACTAACTTGAAAAGTTTTATATAAGTGTCCTAAATATTAAAAACAGCATAGAGCTGGGCGTGGTGGTGCACGCCTTTAATCCCAGCACTCGGGAGGCAGAGGCAGGCGGATCTCTGTGAGTTCAAGGCCAGCCTGGTCTACATAGTGAGTTCCAGGACAGCTAGGGCTACGGGGAGACCCTGTCTCGAAAAGACCAAAAAAAAAGCATAAAATTACTAACCTCCCAATGAGTGATATAAGACTTAAAGATCTGAACCTAAAGTTAGTAAAATAGACTTTATTCCACAATCTGTATGAATTCATGTTTTGGGTGACTTTACTTTGTCTTTTATTATACTGTGTTAAATAGTTAAAATTACATTTACTCATCCCTGAACTGGGGAGACAGAGGCAGGCGAATCTCTGAGTTCAAAGTCAACCTGGTCTACATAGTGAGTTCCAGGATAACTGGAGCTACAGGGAGACCCTCTCTCAAAAAGACCCCCTCCCAAAAACCAAAAAAAAAATGAAATCTACTCATAGAGTCCTTTACTTCCCTTATGGTTTGAAAACTCCAGGATTAAATGATCTTTTAAATTCCTTACAGTTCTGTGAGTCTTTGATGGTAACAATCTATTCATGGGGCTTGTAAGTTTAAAAATCAAAGCAATTAAAATGTGTAAGTCCTGAAAAGTCACTGTGTTTTTAACAAAACATTTATTTTTATTTTATGTGTATAAGTGTATTGCCTGTGTGTATATAGGTGCACCCATATCGTGCAGTGCCCATGGAGGTCAGAAAAGGGCATCGGGTTTCCCTGGAACTGAAGTTACTGATGGTAGTTAGCTGCCATGTGGGTGCTGGGAATCAAACCTGGGGCCTCTGCAAGAGCAACCAGTGCTCTTAACTGCTAAACCATCTCTCCAGCCCCGTTGTGTTTTCTTTTTGTTTTTAGTTAAATCTGGTGATTGGAATGTAGCTCAGTGGTAAAAAGCTCGCCTAATATGTGGAAGGCACCTGGTTCATTGCCCAACAATTAAAATCAGCCAAATATAATGTGACTGTCAAGATGGCTCAGCAGTTAAGAGCACTTGCTACTCTGCCAATGGACCGGAGTTTGGTTCCCAGCACCCACATAGTGGCTGACAGTGGTGTGTAACTCCAGTTCCAGGAAATCTGATGCCATCTTCTGACCTTCATGAATGCTGCCTGCATGTGATGCACTTAAATACATGCAGACAAAACACACACAAAATAAAAATAAATGAATCTTTAAAAAGAACAGCCAAGCTGGGCATGGTAGCATGTATTTTTAACCATAGCCCTCAAACAAAAATCAGCCAAACAAGTTAGCTAATTAAATTTGATGATTAGAAGATGCTCTTAGTGAATTGAAAAGACATAGCTTGTTTGGTGATCATAGTGCCATTTCTGCCATTACACCTGAAGAGTCTAACAGATGGTCAACCTTTTAAACAGCAATTTTTATTACACTGTGTGTGTGCGTGTGTGCGTGTGTGTGTGTGTGTGTGTGTGTGTGTGTGTACGCATATACAGAGATCAGAGGATGACTTGTGGGAATCAGCTCTCTTCCAGCTTTGGTACTGGGGATCAAACTCAGGTCATTAGGCTTGGTGACAAGCTCCTCTACTTACTGAACCATCTTGCCCGCCCTTATTCAACTTTTTAACATTGTGACAAGTGTCACAAACTCTAGAGTCATGTGACTGAGTTATGAAAAAGAGGAGGAAGAAAATCTTAAAATGTTTTAAGTAATTTTAAGACTTCAGGGTGGCCACATTCATATCTGTCCTGAGGTGCATGGAACCCATGGATCACAGTTTAAACATACCTAATTCTGGTACATGTGCTACCAATGATGGGACAATTTCTTAATTAGATTCTAAAAAGTACAGAGAAACAGTAAATGCCTAAGTACATATATGTAGGTTAGATTATTAATTACTTGATATCAGCTCTTTGTCCTTATCAAATTTGTATCCTTAGCATCTAGCATAGTACTTGGCTCAAAGAAAATCATTTACTTATTTTTATTTTTTCATGTTGTATGAGTGTTTTGCCTGCATATATGTGAGTGTAGCATGTATGAACACTACATGCAGAGGCCAGAAGAGGGCATCAGATTCCCCTGGAACTGACATTACTAACTTGTTATGTGGGTTCTGGGACCTGAACCCTTGTCCTTTGTAGGAGTAGTCACTGAGTCATCTCTCCAGCCCCAAAGTAAACATTCTTAATATTTTTTATAGGTTTATTTATTTTTATTTTATATGTGTATTTTGCCTATATGTATGCATGGGCACCATTTGTGTGCCCTGTTCCTGCAGAGACCAGAAGAGGGAACCAGATCCCCTGGAACTACAGTTAAGGTTATGAGCTACATGTGAGTGCTGGGAACCTAACATGGGTCCTCTGCAAAAGCAACAAGTGCTCTTAACCCCTGAGCCATCTCTCCAACTTTCTTTCTAAATCAATGAATGTTTTTTGTTTGTTCATGTATGTGTAGCAGTGCTGACAATCGAACCTAATATTACATATGTGTTAACCAATCTATGACTAAACTCATCCTTAGCCATAATGAATAATTTTAATACCTTAATCTCTTATAATTTCTGAAAAGCAGGGGCTGGAGAGATGGCTCAGTGGTTAAGAATACTGACTGTTCTTGCAGAAAACCCAGGTTCGAATCCCAGCACCCACATGGCAGCTAACAACTGTCCGTAACTCCAGTTCCAGGGGATCTGATGGCCTCTTCTGTCCTCCGTGAGCACTTACCTACATGCAGGCAATACACTCATACACATAAAATAAAAATAATAAAAAAAATATTTAAAAAAATAATAATTTCTGAAAAGCATATGGTAAACTGCTCTTGTTTCAACAATTTATATCTTTATTCCTGAGGTATGTTTTGTCAATTGAGAATGCTGAAGAGATACGAGAATATGTGACAGACCTCCTCCAGGGAAATGAGGGCAAAAAAGGTCAATTCATAGAAGATCTTATAACCAAATGGCAAAAGAATGATCAGGAGTTGATTTCTGATCCTTTGCAGCAATGCAGGAAAAAAGATGGTAAGTTAATGATTAAAATATTATTGGAGGGGCTGGAGAGATGGCTCAGAGGTTAAGAGCACTGACTGCTCTTGCAGATGACCTGGGTTTGATTCCCAGCGCCCACATGGCTGCTACAAAGTGTCCTTAACTCCGGTTCCAGGGGAATCCAAAGCCCTCTTCTGACCTCTGGGGCATTGCACGACATGGATGCACTAACATACATTGGAAATAATATATTGGTGGTGCATGCCTTTAATCCCAGCACTGAGGAGGCAGAGGCAGGTGGATCTCTGTGAGTTCAAGGCCAGCCTGATCCACATACTGAGTTCCAGGCCAGCTGGGGCTACCAGGAGACCTTGTCACAAAAAGACAATCTATAAATATATAAATATAATATAAAAAAATATATTTTATTGGTAAATAAATGGCCAGATTTAAAGACCTTGGTATTTTCTACCACCAAGTATTTCTTCAGTGCTTTCAACCAATGAGCCATCTCTCCAGCTCCAAGAGATATTTTTAATTATGTGCATGCCTGGATGAAAATAAAGTGTTGCGGTATCCATTTATAGTACAAACAATGAACACCAAATAAATAACATGTCATTGTTATTATTACACAGTGTAAAATAGCAGACTAATTTAAGTGATTGATCCCAGCCAGTGTTATTTGAGTTCTTTTTTTTTTTTTTCCTGTCTCTTTGAGACAAGGTCTAGAATAGTTTTTTTGTTTTTTTTTTTTTGTATATTGGGCATGGAACCCAGAGCTTCCTGCATGGTTGGCTAGCACTATTCATCTTCAAACATGTTTGAATTCTTTATCATTGACTAAAGTTATGGAAATGATGGTTTAATTTTGGATTGAGAATAATTCTACCTGATTTCATGTTTTATCTGTAAATGTTATGAGTTACCTACTGTTTTTTAGGTATAGATTAAATAATAAGCTGGGCATGGTGGTGCAGGCCTTTAATCCCAGCTAGGACAGATCTTTAATCAGACATGGCTGGTGCCCCCGTAGAAAGAGGAAGAAACACAAAAGCTCTCAAAATATGCACAATATTAAGTCATGGAAGCACATGGGAAGGTTCTGGCTGTGTGCAGACAAGGAAAAGAGCCTTCTTCAGGGCTTGAATAGGCTGGCACCTTGAACTTGGATGCAGGAAAGTGTCTTTTGCTTAAGTCATCTGATCTTTGGTATTTTGTTGTAGCAGTCCACATAGTCTTGAACCACAGACAGGTGGGGTCCCAGCTTTATTTATCTGACTTAAGATTGCTTTGCAATTCAGGGTTCTTTGAGATTCCAGGTAAATTTTAGTATAATTCTCACACTCTGCCCCCTAAACTTGTCATTGGTGGGTTTTTTTTTTTCCATTTTTTAAAGTATTTTATTTGTTACTTTTATTTTATGTATGAGTGTATTGCCTGCATGTAGGTAAGTGCATCTGTGTCATGCAATGCCCACAGAGGACAGAAGAGGCCATCAGATCCCCTGGAACTGGAGTTATGGACAGTTGTTAGCTGCCATGTGGGTGCTAGGATTCGAACCCAGGTCTTTTGCAAGAACAACCAGTGTTCTTAATTGCTGAGCCACCTCTCCAGCCCACTTCTATTTTTTTTTTAACTTTAAAAAAAGCTTTATTGAGAATTTCATACATGCATATAAGGTGTTTTGATCAAATCCATGCCCACTCCCTCCCCTCCAACACTTTCCATATCCCCCCTGGAGGCAAAGGCAGGCAGCTCTCTGTGGGTTTGAGGCCAATCTGGTCTCCATAGCGAATTCAGGCCAGCTGCAGCTACAGGGAGACCTTGTCTCAAAAAGACCAAAAAATAAATTAAATAATAAAACCTTACTATTCTCTCTCTCTTTCTGTATTTCTGTTTATTTTATTCTTTAAAGAAATTTTAGATGGGAGATCACTAGACCAGCTGAAGCGAAGTAGGAGGAAAGGAAGAAACAAACAGGAAGTTCCTGCATTTCCTGAACCTGACAGGACTGTAGAGGTCAAAACACCTTTAGATTTGGCCAAGGTAAGCACTTACTTTCCCAGGCTATATGGAGAAAAGGAAGTGACTAATACATTTCAGAAAGCAAAGTATGCAAATTAGTTTACAATAGCAGTATTTAAAGAGTGGATGAATTTTAGGAACAGAAAGTGATAGTGCTGATAAACTTTTTTCTATATTGTTTGGTAGATTTTTTTTTTTTCTTTTGAGACAAGGTATCTTGTAACCCAGGCTGGCATCTAACTTGCTATTGTCCTTAAGTTGCTGATCCTACTTTCACCTTCAGGTTCTGATATTCCAAGTGCGTACCACCATTCTCACTAAGACTTTATTTTATGTGGCCCTGAGGATCAAACTTAGGACCTTGAGCTCAAGTGCTAGGCAAGCACTCCACCCTGGCTATGCTCCTGTTGCATGATGAGTAATAGTTAATGAAATGTCCTGGTTTCAACATGTTTTTGTGTGTGGGTTAATAGTGAGTGTATAATTCTAGCTGTTATTAAAAGTGATCTTTCCAGGCAATTGGGAGACTGAGGCAGTAAGATCAAGAGTTCCAGGCTAATCTGGGGTGCTTAGTGAATTCTAGGCCAGCCTATGCTCTATATAAAAAAATAAAAGAAAAATTAAATTAAATTAGTGTTCCTATTTTTGAAACAGTTTACTACCATAATTATCATTATTTGGCTTCCAAAATGATAGGTAAAGTAGGTGATGGATGAATCTGGTTGATTGGGAGAAAGCACCAGAACATAGATAAAATTGCAGTGGAATAGAGTTTATTAGCAAAGGAACACATGGGACAGATTCCCTTCCGGGCAGGGAAAATGTCTGCCCTGGGTCATAAGCTGGGATCTTTTATAGGGGGAGGCTTCTAGGGGGTGCAGAAGGTGGGATGGGAAGATATATATTTTTTAAAGTGGGGAGGGGACTGTTAAAACCTGCCCTCTTTAGAGATCAAAGAGGAAGCCTGCTGAGTGGGCCAAACATTGGAGAAAAGTCTGCTTCCTTGACTTCAAAGACCAGGGTGCTTGCGAGGTCCCTGAAGCCCTGTTGGTGAGGGAGTGAGACTATTTGAACCTTAACACAAAACTTACCTGTGTTCTCTTTGGTTCTCATAGTAGCCCTTTGAGGTAAACAATTCTGGGTGAAAGGAATTCTCTGTAAAGCCCAGGCTGGTTTTGAACTTGAAATCCTCATACCTCAGCCTCCCAAGTGCTAGGATTATAGCCTCTGTACTTGTATAATGGAAATATTTATAGTCAGGGCAACTTGACAAGCTAAATTTCTCAAAAGAAGAGAATTAATTAAACTAAGAACCAAAAAATTCTGAGTATGTACCATACAAAGAATGTGCATGGTGGTAGCCAGGTGTGTTGTGGCATGCCTTTAATGCACTTGGGAGGCAGAGGCAGAAGCAGGCAGAGCTCTGTGAGATCGAGGCCAGCATGGTCTACATACTCTGATCAAAGTTCCAGGCTGTCTGGAGCTACAGGAAGACCCTGTCTCAAACAAAACAAAACAAAAAACATCTGCATGTTCAATCTCTCTCTCTCTCTCTCTCTCTCTCTCTCTCTCTCTCTGTCTCCCTCCATCCATCTGTCTCTTTCTTTCTCTCTAGATAGATAGATAGGTAGATAGATAGATAGATAGATAGATAGATAGATAGATAGATAGACAGATAGATCAATCGATCAATCATTGGACAGCAAATATAGATATATATGTATCATTGGACAGCAAAATAGCTCAGCAGGTGAGGGTGCTTGCAGCCAAGACTGATGACCTGAGTTCAATCCTCTGAACCTACCTGGTAGAAAGAAAGAACTGACCCCTGCAAGCTATCTTATGACCTCCATACATGCACCATGGGATGTGCATGTGCACACTCAAACACACATGCATACATAAATAAATGTAAAATAAATTCCTTTGATTGTACATTTACCTTCCTCTAAGCCTATTAGGGAGTTGAGAGTTACTAAGAGAAAACAAGGTAATTATTATATTTCTAGGTCATAAACTTTTTTTTTTAATTTTTATTTATTTATTTTTTTGTCTTTTTAAAGCAGGGTCTGTAGCCCCAGCTGTCCTGGAACTCACTGTGTAGACCAGGCTGGCCTTGAACTCACAGAGATCTGCCTGCCTCTGCCTCCCAAGTGCTGGGACTACAGACTTGCACCACCATGCCCAGCTTAGATCATAAACTTTTATTAGACCTCTAATTATAAGTAATTTGTATTTTACCCTTTTTCATGGTCTTTGTTACTGAATAGAACTGAGGGTTTTGGAATTTTTTTTTTCCTCCTTGATTCTTTTCCTTGTCGTTACTCAGTGTTCTTATGATGTCTTTGTACAATTAGGCACAAGAAAGCACCAACTCAGTGAAGAAGAAGACGAAATTTGTCAACTTGTATACCAGAGAGGGGCAGGATAAGCTTGCAGTCCTACTTCCTGGGCGCCACCCTTGTGATTGCCTTGGCCAGAAGCACAAGCTCATCAATAACTGTCTGATCTGTGGTCGGATTGTCTGTGAACAAGAGGGTTCTGGTCCCTGCTTATTCTGTGGCTCTTTGGTAAATTCCTTCTTTCTTGTTTTTTTACTAAGCTTTGAGTTAATACAGAGGTCATTCAAATCTCCTGTAATTTCTCAGTACATTTCTTCCTTAAGATGTTCGGTGAAACCCTAAACAGCACAGTGGATGAGGTAGAAAGACGAGTTCAAGGCCAGCTGAGCTTACTTAGTGAGACCAAGTCTCAAAAATTGGAAAAAAAATAGCTGGATGTACTGGCTTGTACGTTTAATCCCAGCACTTGGGAGGCAGAGGTAGGCAGATCTCTATGCATTCAAGGCCAGTCTGGTCTATATAGAGGTTTCCTGGCCAGCCAGGACTACATAATGAGACCCTGTCTCAAAAATAAACAAAAAATTGGGAGAAAAGAAGTTCATTGTACTCAAATAACAGGATTTTGATTAGTCAAAGGCCCAAGGTTATAACCTATTGCTAAAATTTTCATCGATTTTTTTTTTTTTTTTTTTGGCGGGGGGTCAGAATCTGTTTTTAGTTGGTTTAGTTTGGTTTTAATTTTTTAGACAGAATTTCTCTGTATAACCCAGGCTGGCATCAAACTCATGATCTCCCTACCTTTACTTTCCTAGTATTAGGATTATAGATTTGCCATGAGACCTAGCTCTTAAAGTCTTATTATCTTATGGGCTCAATATAACCCCTTCTCTCTCTCTCTCTCTCTCTCTCCTTTTTTTTAAGATTTATTTATTTTTTATTTGTGTGTATGTGTGAACCTGCATGAGAGTATATGTGCACTGTGTGTGCAGGAGAGCATAGAGTCCAGAAGAGGGTGTTAAATCTCCTGAAATTAGAATTACAGGTGATTTTGAGCCAACATGTGGGTGTTGGGGACTGAACCCCCATCCTTTGCAAGAGCAGCAATTGCTCTTAACAGCTGAGCCATCGTTCCAGCCCTCATCTCCCTTTTTTTTTTTTTTTTTTTTTTTTTTTTTTTGTCTTTTTTTGAGGCAGGGTCTCCCTGTAGCCCCAACTGGCCTGGAACCCACTATGCCAGGCTGGCCTTGAACTCACAGAGATCTGCCTGGCTCTGCCTCCCAAGTGTTGGGATTAAAGGTGTGTGCCACCACGCCTGGCCCTCATCTCCCTTCTTATGATTGCAGTAATTTTATTTTTAAAAAAGCTTTTTGTGGGGACGGGCTTAATTAAGTAGTTATTATAAGTAATTAATGTTTGAAAGAAAAGAAACTACATATATATAGTACTAAAAAACGTACAAAAAAAGCTACACTAATTCTCACTGGTGGCTTCTTTTTCCAGATTTGTGTTTCTAGAGGGTTGGGGTTTTTTTGTTTGTTTTTTTGGTATTTTTGAGACAGGGTTTCCCTGTAGTCACAGCTGGCCTGGACTCACTATGTAGACCAAGCTGGCCCTGAACTCACAGAGATCCTCCTGCCTCTGCTTCTCAAGTGCTGGGAGTAAAGGTGTGTGCCACCATGCATAGCTTCTAGAGCTTTTTTCTTAAGACAAGGTCTCACTGAGTAGTCCAGGCTGCTCTCAATTTCCCTGTGTAGTCCAAGCTGGCCTCAGACTTGTGGTAGTCCTCCTGCTTCATTCTCCCAAGTACTGAGATTACATGTGTGTGCCATCATACCTGTCTTCTGGGTCTTTCTTTAAAAACATCTTATGGGGCTGGAGAGATGGCTCAGCAGTTAAGAACACTGGTTGTTCTTGGAGAAGACCTGGGTTCAAATCCTAGCACCCACATGGCAGCTAACAACTGTCGGCTCCAGTTCCAGGGGATCCAACAGTCTCTTCTGACCTCCACGGGCATTGCAC
>NW_008341028.1:4765744-4791876 GCF_000622305.1 Nannospalax galili
AAAAAAATATAAATAAATAAATAAATAAATAAATAAATAAATAAATAAATAAATAAATAAAAACATCTTATAATTTCTATCGTCAGGTTTGGAGTTTATTGTTAAAACCAGCTGCTTTTGAAAAGTATCAAAAATTTTTCAGTATTCTCAACAGAAGCAGTTATTTCTCCTTTGAACATAGATTTTATGTTCTTTTTTTGTTGTTTAAACCAGGTATTTAGGAATATTCACAGGGATATACATTTTTTTTGTGTGTAGCTCATTTAACAGGAAGAAATGAGAAAGTCCTATGGAAAAATTCATTTGAATATATGTACATATTTGAATATATTAGTACTTTTTTCTGGATTAAAAAAAGTATCATTCTGTTATCAAATATATAATTTGAGGTTACTTTTTATGGCACACCAAAAAATATTATTCAACTACTGAATTATGTATCTTTCTTTTACTGTCTAGGTATGTACTCATGAAGAATGGGATATTTTACAGCGTGACTCAAACAAAAGCCAGAAACTTCTAAAGAAGTTGATGTCAGGTAGACCCCAGTTTTCTGATTGAGTCACTGGCACTGAGTACATTCTGTTTGTTTGCGTCTGTGATTGGTCTCCTTTCCTATATCATAGTATGCAAGATGCAGATTTTTTTTTTTTCACCCATTTTGCACATTATTTAACAAGCTTTTTTTTTTTTTTTTTTTGAGACAGGGTCTCCCTGTAACGCTAGCTGGCCTGGAACTCGATTTGTAGACCAGGCTGGACTTGAACTCACAGAGATCTGCCTGCTTCTGCCTTCTGAGTGCTGGAACTAAAGGTGTGTGCAACCATGCCCAGCTATTTTTTAAAATATTTTATTTATTATTTTTATTTTTTGTGAATGAGTATATTGCCTGCTATTGCCTGATGTATATAAGTGCATCCATGTCATGCAATGCCTGCGGAGGTTAGAAGAGGGTGTTGGACCCCTGGAACAGGAGTTACGGATGGTTGTTAACCAGTAGTGTGATTTGAACCCAGGTTTTCTGCAAGAGCAGCCAGTGCTCTTAACCACTGAGCCATCTCTCCAGCCCCTGCTGTTATTTTTGAAACAACTTTTTTTTTTTTTTTTGGTCTTTTTGAGACAGGGTCTCCCTGTAGCCTTAGCTGGCCTGGAACTCACCCACAGAGATCACCTGCCTCTGCCTCCTGAGTGCTGGGATTAAAGGCGTGTGCCACCGTGCCCAGCACAGAATATAAGAGTTTTAACCACTACTGGCAAGATGTTAAATTACTGAGTTAAAATTTGAGAGTAATGGGTTTGCAAGACAAAGCTGAGGAAATGTCAGACTGGAGCAGGCTAAGGTGTTGTCACAACTAAATGTGATGTGGTACTTGAATTGAATCATAGAACAGAAAAATGGTAATAATAGAAAAAAAATTAAAATCTGACGAGTATATAATTTATGTAATAGTACAATTTAGTCGAATTATACTGTTTCTACTTTCTTAGGGTTTTTTTTTTTTTTTTTAATGCTGAGGACTGGTAAGCATTTGCTATAACACTGAGTATTCCCTTAAGCCTTAATTTCCTATTTTTTTGGTCTTTTGGAGACAGGGTCTCCCTATAGCCCCAGCTGGCCTGGAACTCACTATGTAGACCAGGCTGGCCTTGCACTCAACAGAGATCTGTCTGCCTCTGCCTCCTGAGTGCTGGGATGAAAGGCATGTGCCACTATGCCAGGCCAAGCCTCGATTTCTTAATTTTAATCCTTATTCTGTGGTTTTATAAAACAAAATGCTGGGCCTGGATAGATGGCTCAGAGGTTAAGAGCACTGCAGAGGACCTGGGTTTAGTTCCCTCCACCCATATGGCAGCTAACAATCATCTGTAACTCCAGTTCCAGGGGATCTGACGCCCTCTTCTGAGCTCCATGGACATTGCATGGTATGATTACACTTACATACATACAGGCAATGCATTTATACACATAAAATAAAAGTAATAAAATTTATTTTTAAAAGACAAAATGCTGGGGCTGGAGAGATGGCTCAGTGGTTAGGAGCACTGACTGCTCTTGCAGAGGACCCGGGTTCGATTCCCAGCACTCACATGGCAGCTACGAACCGTCCTTAACTCCAGTTTCAGGGGAATTGGAAACCCTCTTCTGACTTCCGCGGCATTGCACGCCATGGGTGCACTCACATACATGCAGGCAATATACTTGTACACATAAAATAAAAATAATAAATAAAATATTTTTTTAAAAAAAGACAAAATGCTGATAACAAGAGAAACAGTGAAGAATATAAAGAAACTCTACTCTTTCTAACACTGGTCAGTCTTTTATACTTGAAAATATCTGACAAAAATACTTAAAAGAGCACGGTTCATAGCCACCATGTAGGTGCTGGGAAAAGAACTTGGGTCCCCTGCAAGAGCAGTCAGTGCTCTTAACCACTGAGCCATCTCTCCAGCCCCAGCACTGGCTGCTGTTGTAGTGGACCCAGGTTCAATTCCCAACACCCACATGGTGGCTAAGAGCCATCTGTAACTCTAGTTCCAGGAAAATCTGACATTCTCTTCTGACCTATGGGCATTGCACAACACGGGTGCACTTACATACATGCAGGCAATACATTCATATATGTAAAATAAAAATAATAAATAAAATATTTTTAAAAAAGTTAAGGACATTTTCTGCTAGGCAAAAATGTACCTATAGTCTGGGAGGCTGAGGATGGAGGATTGAGTGTAGGAGTCTGGGCCATCCTGGATACCATGGCAAGATCTTCTCTTCTAAAAACAAAACCAAAGATAAAAGTTGGACTGGGGAGATGGCTCAGCAAATAAAGGCACCTGAGTTCAATCCAGTGACCCACATGACAGAAGGAAAGAACCAGTTCCCACAGGTTGTCCTCTGCCTTCCACATGCGTGCCATGAGACATGTGTATCTACACACATTCACGCATACATGCACAACCCCCCAAAATAAAATGTTAAAAAAGTTCAGCCAAGCATGGAAGTTCATGCCTATTTGACAGCACTCTGAGGTCTGAAACAGGGGGATGGCATGTTTGAGGTCTGGGCTACATAGTGAGCCAGGTCAGCTTGAGTTGCATAGTGAGATCCCTGAAAAAAGACTTCAAGAGCCCTGGAGGGATGGCTTGGGGGTAAAATGTGTACTGCTTTTGCAGAGTACCTGAATTGAGTTCCCAGCACCCATATCGAGCAACTCACAACTCTCTGTAATTCCAATTCCAGGGATCCAAAACCCTCTTCTGGCCTCTTCAGGGAAAAACACTCGTGCACATACCCACACAGAGACACATATAATGAAAATTAAATATTTTTTTAAAAAGTTTCCCCTGGACCTGGAGTTAAGGACGGTTCATAGCTGCCGTGTGGGTGCTGGGAATTGAACCCAGGTCCTCTGCAAGAGCAGTCAGTGCTCTTGACCACTGAGCCATCTCTCCAACCCCCAAATAAATCTTTCTTAAAAGTTCAAACACCTGGGTTCAACCCAGGTTCGAGGTTTGACTTGCAGTCATCCTGTCTCAGTCTCATGAATAGCTGGGATTACAGATATGTACTACCATGCCCAGATTTATAAATTCTTCCTATTTGTTTTTATTTGGTTAAAAAAAAAAGGTCTGGGGCTGGTGAGATGGCTCAGCGATTAAGAGCGCTAACTGCTCTTGCAGAGGACCCAGGTTCAATTCCCAGCACCCACATGGTGGTTAACAACCATCTTTAGCTCCAGTTCCAGGGAATCTAACACCATTTTCTGACCTCCACAAGCATTGCACAGTGCGGGTACACTTGCACACATGTAGGCCATATACTCATACAAATAAAATAAAAATAAATATTAAAAATTTTTTTAAAAAAAGGTCTATTAGAGCTTGAAAGATCACTAAAAAGTTAATAGCACTTATTACTCAATCAGCTCCTCAATCATCAGGACTGGAGTTTGGATCCCAGCACCCATATAATCTGCAATTACCTGATCCAACACCATTTCCTGGTCTCCAGGCACAACCCATGCATGGGCACATACACACATAAATAAATAGCATGTACATACACACATAAATAAAATTTTTTCTTTCTTAGCTGGGCGTTGTGGAGCATGCCTTTAATCCCAGCACTCAGGAGGCAGAGGCAGGGGGATATTTGTGAGTTTGAGGCCAGCCTGGTCTATATAGCAAGTTCCAGGACAGCTGGGACTACAGGGAGACCCTTTCTCAAAAAGATATATGTATATATATATATATATATATATATATATATATATATGAAGAAAGAAGGGGTCATGAATTTGAGAGGAAGTAGGGAGACATGTTCACGTGTATGAGTGTTTTCCCTGTATGTGTGTAAGTGCACCTGTGCATGCAATGCCCACAGAGGCCAGAAGAGGGCATTGGATCCCCAAGAATTGGAGTTACAGGGTTGTCAGCCACTATGTGGGTGCTGGGAACTGAACCCTGGTTCTCTTTCAAGAGCAGCCAGTGCTTTTAACCACTAAGCCATTTCTCCAACCCCCTAGTAACTATATTTTGTAAATAATTTGTTTTTCCATTTCCCAATTACTGGATATTTTAACTCCAAATTATAAAGAACACTATAAATGGTCACCTTCATCAACATATATTTTGATTTAGTTTTAGTTCTTTTTTTTAACCATGGTGTGTGTGTGTGTGTGTGTGTGTGTGTGTGTGTGTGTGTGTGTAGGGGAGAGGTTTGTTGAAATATAAACATTCACAAATACATATGATAGAAAATAACCACATGTATAGATACTTGGTGTGAGATGATGTCTGAAGTATTTATTCACAGCCTAGTCTACCATATGCTATCATATATTTTTTTTTCTGGTTAGATAGGAAGGGGCAGGGATAGTGCCCTTCTGGCCAACTGTCTGCCACATGGCTTTCAGGACTATGTCTGCAGGGAAAGCTCCCCCAAACCCTTGGGCTAGAGCCTTGATGCTGGGCATCTTCTGGCACCCAGCTCTTGCATTTTCTGGCTAGGAGCCTGCTGTTGGCTTGAGGGTAGTGAGGGGCATTCAGAGGGATAGTAAGTAAGCTATCTGGGGAAAGGGAAAGAATCCAAAGACCAGAAAGGTCAGTGCACTGTCCCTGTCTCCCCTGGGTGGGAAGGTTTGTAACCAAACTCTGAGATTCTGAAACTGCCCTGGTTCCTTTTGCCCCTACCCCAGGTGACAGGGTAGGGCAGGCAGTCTTTCTACCCTCAGAGTCCCCATCTGAGGACACAGGCAGGAGGCTGCCTGAGGCTGAGCTCCAGGGATGAGAAGATTCTAAGAGATCTGTCTGCTCTTGGCATGCAGACAGGCATCTAGCTAGAACAGGTTATTCCCTGTGGTAGAGAATGGGTAATACTTGCATAAGTCTCCCTTCTCAGGCCAGTGTACCCTGCTGTGACATAGAGCCACCGGGGCTCCTCAGGCTGTGGCATGGCCTACTCAGCACTGTCTAGGAAAAGAAAGGGAAACCAAAAACTTGTGCATGAAGATACCTCAGCTTGGTGAGCACAGTGCTGCTGTCACCCGGCTCTTCTCTCTGCCCCAGCAGACATACATAATAACTCATATGTTCACATTCATACTTTTCTATTTTTAAAAACATTATTTTTATTTTATGTGTGTTTTGCTTGCATGTATGTAAGTGCATCATACGTGTGCAATACTCATGGAGGTCAGAAGACCGTGTTGGATCCCCTAGAACTGGCATTACAGATGGTTGTTAGCTGCCATGTTGGTACTGGGAATTGAACCCATGTCCTCTTGAAGAATAGCGAGTGTTCTTAACCATTGAACCATCTCTCCAGCCCCACATTCATACTTTCTTCTAAAAAAAAAATTTGTTTTGTATGTATGAGTGTTTTTCCTGTAGTTATCCAAGTGCACCACGTGTGTGGCTGGCTACCATATGTCCCCAAAGAAGCCAGAACAGGGACTCTGGACCCCTTGGATCTGGAGTTGAATTATGAGCGTCTCTGTGGGTGCTGGGAACCAAACTCTTAGTTCTCTGCAAGTACTCTTAACCGCTGAGTCATCTCTCCAGCCCTTATTGGGACACATTTTCAAGAATGGGGTAAATGAATCAAAGAAGATATCTATGCTTCTATGTATCTATTTATTTATGTACTTTTTTATAGCTCTGGCTTGTGGATCTGGAGTTGAATTATGAGCGTCTCTGTGGGTGCTGGGAACCAAACTCTTAGTTCTCTGCAAGTACTCTTAACCGCTGAGTCATCTCTCCAGCCCTTATTGGGACACATTTTCAAGAATGGGGTAAATGAATCAAAGAAGATATCTATGCTTCTATGTATCTATTTATTTATGTACTTTTTTATAGCTCTGGCTTGGCCTTGTACTCTGTGTAGCCAAGGGTGGCCTTGAACTCTAAGCAATCCTCTTCTTTTTCTTTCTTCTTCTTTTTTTTTTTTTTTTTTTTTTTTTTTTTTGTCTTTTTGAGACAGGGTCTTCCTGTAGCTCCAGCTGTCCTGGAACTCACTATGTAGACCAGGCTGGCCTTAAACTCACAGAGATCTGCCTGCCTCTGCCTCCCGAATGCTGGGATTAAAGGCGTGCGCCATCTTTTTTTTCTTTTTCTTTTTTGAGACAGGGTCTCACTATGTAGCTAGCCTGGAACTCTCTAACTCACTCTGCAGACCAGGCAGGCCTTGACCTCAAACTCATGAGATATGCCTGCTTCTGCCTCCTGAGTGCTGGGATTAAAGGCCTCCATTCATCATACCTGGTTTAACTTTTTTTTGTCTGAGACTATATTGTACAGGTTGATCTTTAATTACTGGGCTGTGGTGATCCCCCTGTGTGAGCTTCCCAAATAGGCAAGTATATCATGCCAGGATCTACCTTCTAAAATCTAAGTGAACTCAATAAATTTTTTTTTTCTTTTCTTTTTGAGACAGGGTCTCCCTGCAGCCCCAGCTAGCCTGGAACTTGCTATGTAGACCAGGTTAGCCTTGAACTCACAGAGATCCGTCTGCCTCTGTCTCCTGAGCACTGAGATTAAAGGTGTGTGCTACCATGCCTGGCATAGTAAATTTATTTTCATCTTTGAACTTTGGTTTCCTTTTCTATAACAATGGTAATGCAATCCATTTTATTGGGATATTGTGATAGTTAAATATTATTCTTATTAAGTGCTTTATCATTTAACTGTTTAATTTTGTATCTTTCCTAAAATTGTTCTATTATTTAGTTTTTGGTTTTGATACGTAAAAGTATATTTACAGGTGATGGCTTTCCTCAGTAAAGTATTTGTTTTGGTCTTTGAAAGAGACTGTGTGAGAATTAAACAATTAAACCTAGAGCCTTACTAGGCAAGCACTCTACCACTGAGATATATCCCCAGTCCTATAAGATATTTTCACATTGTATTATATTGTGCTAAGTGGTTTGGTACCCTTCATGATCCAAATTTCTGTAAAGAAAAAAAAGGAACCATGGGAGTGGTGGTACAGGCCTTTAATCCAAGCATTCAGAAGGCAGAGGCAGACAGATCTCTGTGAGATCAAGGATAGCCTGGTCTACATAATGAATTCTAGGCCATCTAGGGCTATAGAGAGACTCTGTCTCAAAATAAAAAGATACAAACAACCCAAAAAGAGAGAGAGAGAGGGAGGGAGAGAGAGAGAGAGAGAGAGAGAGAGAAAGAGAGGGCTGGAGGGATGGCTCAGTGGTTAAGAACGCTGAATGTTCTTGCAAAGGACCTGGGTTCAAATCCCAGCACCCACATGACAGCTAACAACTGTCCATAACTCCAGTTCCAGGTGATCAAACAGCCTCTTGGGCATTGCCTCTGTGGGCATTGCACAACATGGGTACACTTACCTACATGCAGGCAATACATGCATACACGTAAAAATAATAAGTAAAATATTAAAAAGAATGGAAGAAAAATACCCTATCACATTTTGGAAACCTATTATATGTCAAATACTACTTGGTGCTTTATAGGTTAGGCCTAACCTTTGTCCTTTCTTGTTTTCCATTTGAATATTTAAACAGAGACTTCAGATCATCAAGCCGGAGTCAGATTCTCACATATTTTGTTCATTACTGCACAGTCATGGAGCTAATTTATACTATAGGCTGATACCATTTGATTTCCTTATTGAATTTCAGGGGCGGAGAATTCTGGAAAGGTGGACATCTATACTAAGGACCTTCTTCCTCATCAAGAATCTCGAATTAAGTCTGGTTTGGAGAAGGCTATCAAGCATAAAGACAAACTGTTAGAATTTGACAGAACTAGGTATGGAAGAATTAGAATAATAAGTGCTAAGACATAAACTAATCCACATTCCCACCATGAAAGTGATATTTTGGCACCTGACACCTTCTCAAGGTGGAGTATGAATGGATTTGTACAAAAGAAGAGTCGAATGTTCTGTTTAGGAGGTCCGCATCTTGGTTTGGGATCCATATTTGAATCAGATAATCCCTTACCAGGAAAATCTTACCCTGTAGTTGCTTTATTTGTAGCAAATGCCAGTATACCCTGGACACTTGACTCAGGTTGACATCATTTCTATATGCTTCACTTGCAGCTACTTATTCATCTAGTCCACATACACAGTCATGCGTTGCTTAAAGATGAGGATGCAGTCTAAGAAATGTTGTTTTTCATTGTTTGAACACCATAGAGTGTATTTACACAAATCTAGTGGTATACCCTGCTCCACATTTAGGTATGTGGCGTACATGGCATAAATTATTGTGTCTAGTGCTGTGAGGAACAAAATAGAAGATCAAATCAAGCACAAGAGAACATCAAAAAAGAGTGTAATCTGGGCATAGTGGATCACATCTATAAGCCTACTTGGGAAGCTGAGGTAGATGGATAGCCATGAGTTTGACGCCAGCCTGGGCTACGGAGTAAGACCCTGTCTGAAAGAGACAGACAGAAGAGAGCATTAAACATGTTAAGCAACTGTGAACATAACACAACATAGTAATTACAGTAAACTTTTTGTAAGTAGAAGTGACACATTCTGTAATAATGATAGGGGTTAAGGTATAGCTCAGTGTACAGCATATAGTTAACTTGTGTAAGGTCCCAGGTTCAATACTCAGCACCAAAAAATAAAAATATATCAAATAATGGTTAAAAAATATAGGTTGGGGCTGGAGAGATGTCTTGTTTGGAACATTGACTGCTCTTGTAAAGAACCCAGGTTCAGTTCCCAGTACTCACGTGGCAGCTAACAACTGTCCATAACTCCAGTTCCAGGGATCCAATGTCCTCTTCTGGCTTCCTTGGGCATTGCACACACTGGTGACTTACATACATGCAGGCAGAACACTCATACACATAAAATAAAAATAAATTAAATTAAAAAAAAATAAAAGGCTAGTCATAGCAGCACATGCCTTTAATCCGAGCACTCAGGAGGAAAAGGCAGGTGGATTTCGTGAGATTCAGGCCAGCCTGGCCTACATAGCAGGTTCCAGTCAGCTGGAGTTATAGGGGAGACCCTGTCTAAAAACAAACAGCAACAAAAGAAATAGATTTATGATTTGTTCTATTTTTTATTTCTTTCTCTTTTTTTTTCTGACAAAGTTCTTCATAGAAAACCGATACATGATAAAGAGACACTAGATTTCTTATTTTAACTGACCCTGAAGCCTATCCCTAATCTTTAATGAGACACCTGTCCTACTTCCAAACCATTTACTATGACTACATGAAGTATAATTTATAAAGCTGCTCCTTAGGAAAGCCTAACACACGGTGTATACCTCATACTTACTTTTGGTCAGGCTCATCTTTAACTTGTGATACTCTGGTCTCAACCTATTGAGTACTGGAATTTCTGTCATATACCACCATGACCTGCTCATGTTAACTCAAGTAAAACTTACCATTAAAAGTAGAATAAGAAGCCAGGCATGGTGGCACACACTTTTAATCCCAAGACTCAGGAGGCAGAGGCAGGCAGATCTCTGTGAGTTCAAGGCCAGCTTGGTCTACATAGTGAGTTCCAGGTTAGCTTGAGCTAAAAAAAAAAAAAGTAGAATAAATGTAGGGCTGGAGAGATGCCTCATGGTTAAGAGCACTGGCTGCTCTTGCAGAGGACCTGGATTCAGTTCCCAAACACCCACATGGCAGCTAACAACCATCTATAGCTCCAGTTCAGGGAATCCCATGCCCTCTTCTGATCTCCACAGGCATTGCATGACATGAGTACATTTACATATGTGCAGCCAATTCACTCATAAAATAAAAACCATAAATAAAATATTTTAAAAAATAGAATAAGAGGGACTGGAGAGATGGTTCAGTGGTTAAGAGCATTAGCTACTCTTGGAGAGGACCATGATTCTCTTTCCAGCACCCACATGGCAGCTAACAACCATCTGTAACTCCAGTTCCAACATATGGAATGCCACCTCTGGCCTTTGCAAGCTTTGCATGTAAGTGGTACACTTACATGCAGGCAAAACACTCATATACATAATATAAATAAATAATTTTTTAAAATAGAATAAAAAATCAAATGTATTTTTTTAAATATTATATTTATTTTATGCATGAGTGTATTGCCTTCATGTGTAGAAGTATACCTGTGTTGTGCAGTGCCTGAGGAAGTCAGAAGAGGGTATCAGATCACCTAGAACTGAAGATATGGGTGGTTGTTAGCTGCCATTTGGATGCTTGAAATTGAACCTGGGGCCTCTGAAGAGCAGCCAGTGCTCCTAACCATTGAACCATCTCAGCTCCTCAAGTGTCTGAAGTGTATTTTTTTTTTTTTTGTCTTTTTGAGACAGGGTCTCCCTGTAGTCCCAGCTGACCTGAACTCACCATAGAGACCAGGCTGGCCTTGAAGTCAGAGAGATCCGCCTCCTGCAGCCCCCTGGAACTCACTATGTAGACAGCCTGGCCTTGAACTCACAGAGATCCACCTGCCTCTGCCTCCCAAGTGCTGGGACTAAAGGTGTGCACCAGTGTGCCTGGCTCAAGTGTATTTCTTTATTTTTTAAAAATATTTTATTTATTATTTTTATTTTATGTGTATGTGTGTATTGCCTGTATGTATGTGAGTGCACCTGTGTTGTGCAATGCCATGGAGGTCAGAAGAGGGCTTTGGATTCCCCTGGACCTGGAGTTACAGGCAGTTAGCTGCCATGTGGGTGCTGGGATTTGACCCGGGTGTTCTGCAAGAACAACCAGTGTTCTTAACCACTGCACCATCTCTCCAGCCCTCAAGTGTATTTCTTAATAAATAAAACCTGAAAGGAAGTCTCTCTCTATTGATATTGTCACATTGCTAGTATGTTCAGAAGCACAAATCGGGGGGCTGAAGAGATGGCTCAGTGGTTAAGAGCACTGAGTGCTCTTACAGAGGACTCAGGTTAGATTCCCAGCACACCCTCTTCTGACCTCTGCTGATACTGCAGGACACAGTGGTATGCTTACATACATTCAGGCAATGCACTCATACACATAAAATCAAAACATTTTTTAAAAACACACAAATATCATCAACGCAATGCAAGGTCTCAAGCTTAGCCTGCTGGTATACTACCATTTCCTCCTGAGTTCTTTTAAACTTCCCACTCTGAATCTGTTGTGGTTATTTTTATTGTGTGTGTGTGTGCGTGTGTGTGTGTGCGTGTGTGTGTGTGTGTGGTGTGAGCATTTATGTGCAGGTGTGCAAGCTTATGTGTGCAATATAAGGGCCAGAGAAAGACACTGATTTCCTTCCCTATCACTATGCCTTATTTCTTTGAGGCAGAGTCTCTCATTGAACCTGGAGCTTGCTAGGTTGACAGCCAGCAAACCCCAGCAGTACCCCTGTCTTCACCCGTTAGTGCTCAGGTTACAAAAATATGCTAGACCAAGCCTGGCTTGTTATGTGGGTGCTGGGGTCCAAATTCTGGTTTTCCTGCTTGTATAACAAACAATTTTAGTTACGGAATCATCTTTCGAGCTCTCTAAATCTGTTTTAGACAGATTTAAATTTTTTAAATTAATTTAATGTGTATGAGTGTTGCCCATAGAGGCCAGAAGATGGCGTTGGATCCCCAGGAAGTAGAGTTGCAGATAGTTGTTAGATGCCATGTGGGTGCTGGGAATCAAACCTAGGTATTCTAGAAGACCAGCCAGTGCTTTTAATTGCTGAGCTACCTCTCCAGCCTCTTCTAAATTTGGTTTTTTGTTTTATTTTGGTTTTGGAGGTGTTTGGCCTTGATTTCACAGCTGGTTCTGCCTCCAAAGTGCTGGGCTTAAAGGTGTGTGCCACCACACCAGTTAAATCAGTTTGTATGTTTTTTTTAATGTGTATGAATGTATTGCCTGCATGTATGTGAGTGTACCCATGTTGTGCAGTGCCCACAGAATTCAGAAGAGGGCATTGACTTCCCCTGGAACTGAGTTATAGATGATTATTAGTCACAATGTGGATGCTGAGACTCAAATCCAGGTCCTCTGCAAGAGCAGCCAGTGCTTTTAACGGCTGAGCCATATCTCCAGCTCCTTCAATCCATTTTTAAGACAAAAATTTTTATACTTTCATGTGGGCTCTGAAATAAGGTATCAAAATATGAATGTAATTTAAATATTTTCTTTATGCCTATATATGTCACTAATTTATAATTATGAAGAAGTTGAATCTTAGCTAGGTTTGTGACTTTGGGGTAATCACTTCTGTGATCTTATTCTGCTGAATAAGAGCATTAAATTATCAGATTTCCTTCTAGCCTTCAATTTCCTTGTCATTATGATCTTAGGACTTGGCACAGCATTTTAGTGCAGAACCGGAGATTGGGGAGGAGGGATGTAGAAACTGATAAAGTAGAACAGTAATAGAAGAGCCACAGGACTGAGATTTCAGGACCTACACCAGCCAGCAGATGAGCCTATCAGTAATAAACTGGACTCCATTCAATTGTAAAAGGGCTAGGATATTGAAAGTTACCAGGGCATAAACTCAGATACAGCAAAACCAAACTAAAACCTAATTGGTCATATTGGGTATGACCCTCAGCATTGAGAAGTGAGGGAAGATGGAAGACTGGACTTGTCAGAAGGAAAGAATGACAATGAATTATGGTAGCAAGTCTTTCCCTTCCTAAGGTAGCAATGAGTTCTAGGAGCAGAAGTGGGCCTTGCAGTAGAGATAAGATGTATGCTGTAGCTGCAAGTGAGGCAGAGCTTGATGCGATTTTAGAACATTTTTGGCCTTCTACAGTTGAGACTGTAACCTCCACAACATAAAACATACTTTGAATCATTCCCCAGCAATTAGCCCATATTTCTCAACGTATGACCTAATTGCTATATTGTTTGTTTTTTCCTTAGCATTCGGAGGACCCAAGTCATTGATGATGAGTCAGATTACTTTGCTAGTGATTCTAACCAGTGGCTGTCCAAAGTTGAGCGGGAAACTCTGCAGAAACGAGAAGAGGAACTGAGAGAACTTCGACATGCCTCTCGACTTTCTAAGAAAGTCACCATTGATTTTGCAGGCCGGAAGATCCTGGAAGACCAAAACCCACTGGCAGAGTATCACAGCAGGTCAGTGGAAGCCTCTGGAAGGAGGCTCTGAGGAAAGGAGTAGGCTGACTGAAAGCTTCTCCCTCTCTATTGGATCTCTTGCTTTGATGACTTAAAAACTAATAATGGGACTGGTGATATGGTTCAGTATGTAAAGTGCTTGCTCAGAAGCAAAAAGACCTGAGTTTGTGGTAGCATATGTGTCATGACATTGTTCCTACAGCGATATTGGAGTCAGAGAGAGGAGAATCCCTGGAAGTTCACAGGCCAGCTAACCTGGTGTACACAGTGGCCCACAACAAAGAGACCTTTCTCTATAACATAGAAGGCAAGGATTGACACTGAGGTTGTCCTCTGATCTCTCTCTATATAACTTGGCACATACATGCCTACACTCTCACATACACATTCATGTACATAGGTCATATATACCAAGATATTACTAAGTGTAATGATGGAGGTAGCTCAACATGTAAAGGTGCCTGCTGCCAAGTCTGACAATGTGAGTTTGATCCCTGGGGTTCATGTGGTAGAAGGAGAGAACTGATTCTCACAAGTTGTCATCTGACTTAAACACATATGCACACGCCATTGTACACACATGCCCACGCATACATGTACACAAAATAAAAATCTTAATGATGGAGGGCTGGGAATGCATTTTAGTAGTAGCTAGGGAAGCTAGTGTCCTCTGAGTCCAGACCCACTCTTGAAAAGTTAATTTAGGAGCTGGAAAGATGGCTCAGCGGTTAAGAACACTGACTGTTCTTGCAGAAGACCCAGGTTCAAATCCCAGCACCCACATGGCAGCTAACAACCGTCTGTAACTCGAGTTCCAGGGGAATCTGACAGTCTCTTCTGTTCTCTGTGGGCATTGCACAACATGGGTGCACTTACCTACATGCAGGCAATACACACATACTCATAAAATAAAAATAATAAATAAAATATTTTTAAAAAGTAAAAAAAAAAAAAGAAAACTTTAAGAGTCAATCTGTTTGTTCAGGTGATTATGATATTGGCATAATAATAAATGCTACACCTTGGAGCCTGGTCAACCTACCTGTGACAGTAGTAAAGAAAACTGACTCTCCTTCTAGCAGCTGTCAGTTGCTAGGGCTGTCTTCTTATCCACCTACCTCATCCATGCTGGGTTTTATTCTGGCATGGGTTTGCACAGGTCTTTGCATGCTGTCACCAGTACTATGAGTTCATGTGTGCAGCTACTCTGTGGTGTCCAGGCAGCACTGTTTCCTTGTATTTATCTCTCTCAATCTTACTGCTTCCTTTTCCATGAGTCTGGAGTCTTGGAAGGAGAAGGTATGATATAGGTGTCCCATTTAGGGCTGAGCACTAAGTGCTGGGATCAAAGGCATGTGCCACCACACCCAGCTTCTCATAACATTTGTACCAGTATTGCAGCAGTGGACATATTTTGCCAGACCAGTCATTATTATAGCTTGCAGAGTTCACAGCTGGGTAAGGTTGAGGATTACCTTTCTCTGCCAGTAGCATGCATAGCACCTTCTAGTATTATGAAAGCTAGCCAGTAGAGATGACGTTTCTAAGTTACTACCAGCTCGATTTCTTCTTCTTTGTTCAATGACTCATGTATTTAGTGCCTTCAGCAGTAGAGTCTAGAAGTAAGTACTTTTGTGTTGGACAAGGAGCCTTTTTAAAACTTCTGAGTCTTGCCCAGCATGATGGCACATGCCTTTAATCCCAGGACTTGGGAAGCAGAGGCAGGCAGATCTCTGTGTGTTTGAGGCCAGCCTGGTCTACATAGTGAGTTCCAGGTCAGCTGGGGCTACAGGGAGATCCTGTCTCAAAAAAACACCCAAAATAAATAAGTAAATAAATAGATAGATAAATAAATAAATAAATGAAATTTAAAAATAATAAAAATAAAAATATTTGAAGACAGCCATCATCTTTTTATTTTATTTTTTATTTTATATGTATGCGTGTGTTGTCTGCATGTAGGTCAGTGCACCCATGCTGTGCAATGCCCGAGGTAGTCAGAAGAGGCTTTCAGATCCCCTGGGACTGGAGTTATGGACAGTTGTTAGCTGCCATGTGGGTGCTGGGATTCGAACCTGGTTCTTCTGAAAGAACAACCAGTGTTCTTAACCGCTGAGCCATCTCTCCAGCCCCAGACAGCCATCTTTTTTTTTTTTAAAAAAAAAAACAAAAAACCTTCTGAGTCTTGGGACTAGAGAAATGGCTCAGCAGTTAAGATCACATACTGCTTTTGGAGAGGACCTAAGTTCAGTTCTCATACATAGTATGACTCACAATTACCTGTGACTCCCATCTCCAGGGGATCCAATGCCCTCTTCTGGTCTTTGCAGACACCTGTACTCATGTGCACACATGCATACACATAATTTTTAAAAAATTATTATTTTTTTTTTGCATTTTTGGGACAGGGTCTCCCTATAGCCCCACCTGGCCTGGAACTTACAGTGATCCACCTACCTCTGCCTCCCAAATACTGGGATTAAAGGCGTGTGCCATAACATCTGACCTAAAATTTCTTTTTAATCTAAAAAAAATAGGGCTGGAGAGAGAGCTTAGCAATTAAGAGCAGTTCCTCCTCTTCCAGAGGACCCAAGTTCAATTTCAGCACCCATGTCATGAGGCTCACAGCTACCTGTAGCTTCAGCTCTAAGGGATCCCTCCTCATCTCCTGGCCTCCAAGGGTACCTGTGCACACGTGGCATATACTCACACAAACACACATATATAGAGATTAAAAAAATCAAAACAGCTGGATGTGGTGGCCCACACCTTTAATCCCAGCACTTGGGAGGCAGAGGCAGGCAGATATTTGTGAGTTCAAGACCAGCCTGGTCTACAAAGTGAGTTCCAGGACAGCTGGGGCTACAAGGAGACCCTGTCTCAAAAAAGACAAAAAAAAAAAAAATCAAAACAACAAAAAGTTTCTGGGTCTTGAATCAAGGATAGAATTCAGATTAGCCTGGAGAAGTGGAAAGGGCATTCCTTGGTAGACAGAAGAATGACTGTATGTTGTGTTGAGTAGATAAGCTGCCTTAGAATGCTCTTCTCTGGGTCAGCCCATTTCTAGGCAACTTGTCTAGTCTTGACCTGGTCATGATCTTGTCAAACGGATGAATTGCTGTAGTGTGCCCTACCTATTTTCCTTAGGATTCTTGGTAGGAAGAGAAGGAAGGTGAAATGGGGAGCAGGGAAGGTTGCCCATGTCTACAACTACTCTTTGAATTCCAATTTTAATACTACTGAAAGGCTATATGTTGGTAAGTATGGGCACTGAGCATAGACAATTACCAATTATCACATCCTTTTGGTTTTGTATCACAGGCTAGATGAGACAATACAGGCCATTGCCAATGGAACCTTGAACCAACCACTGAAAAAATTGGATAGATCTTCTGAAGAGCCTTTGAGAGTTCTGGTAAACCCCAACATATACCAATACCAGTCCCCTCCCCAGGTTAGTGGATATCTCCTCTAAATGATAATGAGCAATTTTAGCCCCAAATATCTCTCCTTTCAAGTATGTCTGTTTCATAGGCTTTAGATATCAATTTCCTGTCAATCAGCCTTACTCTCTCTGGCCTAATATTTTTCCAATTTTTATTGAAGTGTTTCTGACAGTATGACCTGTATTATCTTTTGAAATATTAGCACTTTTTATATCATTTAAACATTTTTATGGAGTCTAATGTACTTGTGTGTGTGTGTGTGTGTGTGTGTGTGTGTGTGGTGTGTGTATGTGTCCATGCGTATGTTTGTTTGTGTAGGGCCTTACATGTGTGCTTCACATGTGTGTGCATTCCTATGGAGGCTAGAGGTTGACATTGGGTATCTTCCTTTATTACTTTTCACCTTATATATTGAGGCAGTACTTAATAAATGTGGTTTGGGGAGCTGGGAGTATAGCTCAGTGGTAGAATGCTTAACTAGTATGTAAAATGTCCTAGGTTCAATCTCTGGCACTGGGGCCAGGGGGAGCTTTGCAGCACTTGGTCTTCTTGCTCTGGAAGAAACAGCTATTCTTCTTTAAACTGTTGTCAAGACTTGTTAGTCTGCTATAACTATCTGTACCCTGTAATTCCCTATTTCCCTTTGTAGGCTGGGAACCTTGTTTACAGCAGTGCTTCACCTTGTCTTGTTCAATTCAGGGTCATAGAATGTCATACATTCAGTAAGAATTGCTACCCCTGACAGCATCTGTTTGGCTTTGTTACGATACCAACATGAATCTCTGTCGTAAGATAATGAAAAATTATAGACCAAAATGTTGAACCCATCTTGGAAAATTATCCAGAATCCAATATAGATCATTAATAAGTATAGAGTAGAAATAATTATAGCTCTTTGCGCTTATAGTTTTTATTTTTCCTGGAATTGAGAAGCCTATGTAGAGTTTTATATTGTATTTATCCTTTAAGATGGGTCATTGTGGACTGGTAAGATGGCTCAGCAGATAAAGGTAATACCTGATGTCAAAAATGATGACCCAAGTTTGATCCCTGGGACCCATGTAGTAGAAGGAGAGAACTGACACTTGCAAGTTGTCCTCTGATCTCCACACATGTGCTCTGCCCGTGAATATACATGCATACATATACACTAAATTGATGAATAAAATGTAGTTTTTAGGAATGATCAGACACTGTTGCCATGTTTGGGATAGCTACTTAATTTTTTAATTTTTTAATTTTATGTGTATGTGTGTATTGCCTGCATGTAGGTAAGTGCACCCGTGTTGTGCAATGCCCAAGGAGGTCAGAGGAGGCTGTCGGATCCCCTGGGACTGGAGCCAGGGACAGTTGTTAGCTGCCATGAGGGTGCTGTGATTTGAACCCGGGTCTTCTGTAAGAACAACCAGTGTTCTTACCCGCTGAGCCATCTCTCCAGCCTCAGCTACTGAATTTATAACATCTCTACTTTTTCTGGCCTTATTTTGGACAAAGATGAGATAAAATTTTCTTTTTAAAATAATGTTTCTGGAGCCAGTGAAATGGCTAAGTGGGTAAAGGAGCTTGCTGCCAAGCCTGACTACCTGAGTTTGATTCTCTGTTCCCACAAGGTGGAAGGGGAGAGCCAACTCCTGAAAGTTGTCCTCTAACCTCCACACATGCACTGTGGCATGCTTAGACAAACATACGAACATCATACACACGCACTAAAAAAAATATGTTCCTAGCTAGGGGCAGTGACACAGGCCTGTTATCCTAGTACTTGGGATATGGCAGTAGGAGAATCAGGAGTTCAAGGTCATCCTCAGCTACATAGTGATTTCAGGACTAGCTTGAGTTACTAGAAACTTTCACTCAAAAGAAAAAGTTCCTCATGTAATTAATTTTGTATTGTTTACCTTCCCTCGGTTCAACAACCCGCCCCCTCCAAGTCAGGCAAAACCATATATATATATAAATATATATATATATATATTTTTTTTTTTTTTGTGTGTATAGTGGGTTGACCACACAGGTACAGTCTCACAGAAGAGGACTTCAAATTCAGCAGGATTGGGACTAGAATTCAGTTTATATCAGCACCAGCTGCGAATCCAGGATCAAGAATTCCAGGAAGGTTTTGATGGTGGCTGGTGCCTCTCTATGCATCAGCCTTGGGCTTCTTTTCTTGTCCGAGGGATTAAAAGGTAAGTATAGAAATTAATTTTTTAGTGAAAGATCTTAGAGTGATATAAATTTGATTTATAATTATGGAGTAAAATTCTCTACTGATCATTTATAATATTCTTTAGTACACACAGTTTTAAACAGGGTAAAGTATAGTGGCACATACTTGAAATAAAAGCACTTAGGAGGCAGAGGCAGGAGGATTGTGAATTGTGAGTTGAAGGCATTCCTGGAGTACATTAGCAAGACACTCTCTCAGAAAAGAAGAAAAGAGGGGCTGGAGATATGGCTCAGCGGTTAAGAGCACTGACTGCTCTTGCAGAGGACCCGGATTTGATTCCCAGCACCCACATGGCGGCCACGAACCGTCCTTAACTCCAGTTCCAGGGGAATCTGAAGCCCTCTTCTGACCTCTGAGGCATTGCACGACACGAGTGTACTCACATACATGCAGGCAATACACTCATACACATAAAATAAAAATAATAAAAAAGAAAAAAAGAAAAGAAGAAAAGATGGCTCAGCTGTTAAAAGCACTTGCCACATAAGCTTGAATGACCTGAGTTCAATAAGGAGAGAATCAGCTCCTAAAATTTGACCTCTAACCTCCATACTTCATACACTAACTCTCACACACAGACACACACACACACATACCATTTACATAATAATAATAAATAAATACTATTTTTGAAAGACATACACATACTTGGGCTGGAGAGATGCAAAAGACCTGGGTTTGAATCCTAGCACCCACATGGCAGCTAACAACCATTTGTAACTCCATTTTCAGGGGTTCTAACACCTTCTTCTGTCCTCCGTGGGTACTGCATGACACAGATGCATTTACATACATGCAGGCAATACACTCATACACATAAAATAAAAAAAGACATACACATATAAAAACTTGGTGGTAAGGACTTTATTTTGGATTTTTTGTTTGGTTTGGTTTGGTTTGGTGATTTTGTTTGTTTATTTCTATTGGATTTTCTCGGGTTTTTTTTTATTGGGTTGGATTTTATTGGGTTTTTCTGATGACAGGAAAAATTAGAGGACAGGGTTCAGCTTCAAGGGAAAGTATTGTGGGAGAAGTATGTCTCACAAAAGAATCCTTGATGAAGTATCCTCTTTTGATCTCTTGGTCCAATTGGATTAAGATTTGTTTTATATCATGGGGTTTTCAAGGAAACTAGAATTTAGATCCTTCTCACTAACTTTGTATTTGTTTAAGGGTGGAGGGCAGATCCTGGTATACTCCTCACAGAGGACGGCTTTGGATAGCAGCCACAGGCAAGAAACCTTCCCCTCAAGAAGTCTCAGAACTCCAGGCTACCTACCGTCTTCTTCGTGGGAAAGGTAGATTCTTCTTTCAGTCTGACTTTTTAGAGAGAAATCGTTGATGGTTATCTGTCACTTCCTTCTTTTATTTGTTTATTAGTTTGTATTTTGACACAGTATGTAGCCCAGGCTGTCCTGGAAGTCACTATGTAGTTGAAGCTGGCCTGGAACTTCCTAAGCCTCCCAAGAGGTAGGATAAGAAACATGAGCCACCACACCCAGCTTATCAGTTTGTGGGGTGGAAAATTGCTCAAAGCATTAATTCTTCAAAAACGCAAATAAATATATCAGTTTCCAAAACCAGCAATCACCCAACTAATCTTGAAGGTATTTTACTATGAAGGTAAAATAAGTGATTCCTATAAACTCTAGGATCTTTAGATGGGGGAAATAAAACCACATGTAAGAATTTTATGTGACTGGAGAAATGAATGATTCAGTGGTTAAGAGCAAGTGATGCTCTTGCAGAAAACCTGAGTTTGGTTCCCAGCAACCACATCTGGCAGCTCACAACCAGCTGGAACTTCAGCTCCTAGGGGATCCCATGCCTCTAGCATTTGTAGCCACCTCTACTCATGTGCACATACCCACACACAGACACACATATGCACAATTAAAAACAAAATAATAGGGGCCTAGAGAGATGGCTCATCAGTAAAGAGCACTGAGTTGCTCCTTTAGAGGACCCAGATTTGATTCTCAACACCCACAATGTGGCTAAGTACCGTGTAACTCCAGTTCTCCAGGATCTGATGCTCTCTTCTGGCATGCATGTGGTATACTTACATGTGGGCAAACACTCATACATGTAAAATAAAAATAAATAGGGGCTGGAGAGATGGTTCAATAGTTAAAAATACTTGTTGTTTTTCCAGAGGACCCAGGTTTGATTCCTAGCACCCACATGGTGGCTAACAATCTTCCATACCTCCAGTTCCAGGGTCTCCGACACTCTCTTCTGTCCTTTACAGGGCAATGCGTACACATGGTACACTTCCATACATTCAGGCAAAAACATCCATAAACATAAAATAAAAATAATAAAATATTTAAAATAAATTTTAAAATGAATAAATAATTTTTTAAAAAATAGGGACTTAAAGAGATGGCTCATTGGTTAACAGCCATCTTGCAGAGGACCGGGGTTCCATTCCCAGCACCCACGTGGTGTCTAACAGCCATCTGTAACTCCAGTTCCAAGGAACCCTACTCCCTCTTCTGACCTCCTTGGGCACCAGACACACATGTGGTATACATACACACATGCAGGAAAACCCTGATGCATATAAAAGTAAGAAATAAAAACATATAAAATAAATAAAATCCATGAAAAGCATTTAAAGCATTCCTAACACTCAGCAAGTATTCAATAAATATTACTCAATGTTATCATTAAAAGCCACAATAGGAAATTTCTGTGCATTACATCCTGACCACCACACCTGGCAAATAAAATATTTTAAAATAAATAATAAATATTAAACAAAATTCCCTTTTTTAAAAATCAAGATCCAATTCACACCTTCTACTATGCTTAAGAGAGAGAACTTAAAGGAGAGAATTTTGGTCTCTTTTTTTTGAGACAGGGTCTCCCTGTAGTCCCAGTTGGCCTGCATTTGCTATGGAGACGAGACTAGCCTTGAACTCACAGAGATCTGATGCCTCTGACCTCTGTGGGCACTTGCACTCAAGTGCTAATATTGACACATAGACAAAATTAAAAATAAAATGTCTTAAAAAAAAAAAACAAAAAACCTTTTATCCTTGAGTACCCGTGTTTCCTTCTTACCCAGCTCATATAGTTGTTGTGAAGGAAAAAACAGAAGGATAATTGTAGAGTCAATTGTGTGTGTGTGTGTGTGTGTGTGTGTGTGTGTGTGTGTGTATGAGTGTATTGCCTGCATGTATGTGAGTGTACCCGTGTAATGCCTCGGAGGTCAGAAGAGGGCTTCCGATTCCCCTGGAACTGAATGAAGTTAAGGATGGTTTGTAGCCACCATGTGGGTGCTGGGAATTGAACCCAGGTCCTCTGCAAGAGCAGTCACTCTTAACTGCTGAGCCAGCAGCTTTCCAGCCCCAGAGCCAATTGTTTTTTTGTTTTGTTTTTTTTTTTGTCTTTTTGAGACAGGGTCTCCCTGTAGCCCCAGCTGTCCTGGAACTCACTATGTAGACCAGGCTGACCTCAAACTCACAAAGATCCGCCAGCCTCTGCCTCCCAAGTGCTGGGATTAAAGTCGTGAGCCACCATCCTCGGCTCAAGCCAATTGTTTTTAAGAAACCAAGCTAAAGCAATCATTAGGAGTTAAAAATGCATGACAACTTAAAAACACATTTCTGGCTGGGCATAGTGGTGTATGTCTTGAATCCCAGCACTTGGGAGGAAGAGGCAGGCAGATCTCTGTGAGTCTGAGGCCAGCCTGGTTTATATAGAGAGTTCCACAGCAGCCAGGGCTATTTAACTGCGATTTTTGACTTTGGAAAAAAAATTGTGTTCTGACATTATTTTATTTGTTTCATCATATTTTTTTTTTTCTCATCAGTTATAGCTGTTTTTCATTTTTTCTAAAACCCATCACTACCAGACAGATGGATCGTTGAATCCAGGAGGCAAGTCTGATTTACTTAGCAAGTTCCCAGCCAATGAGGGCTATATAACAAGACAGTATCTTTTTTTTTTTTTTTTTTTTTTTTTTTTTTTTTGTCTTTTTGAGACAGGATCTCCCTGTAGCCCCAGCTGTCATGGAACTCACTATGTAGACCAGGCCTTGAACTCACAGAGATCTGCCTGCCTTTGTCTCCCGAGTGCTGGGATTAAAGGCATGCGCCACCATGCCTGGCCTTTTTATTTATTTATTTTTTAATATTTTATTTATTATTTTAATTTTGTGTGCACGAGTGTATTGGAGTGTATTGCCTGCATGTATGTGAGTGCACCCGTGTCGTGCAAAGCCTCGGAGGTCAGAAGAGGGCTTCAGATTCCCCTGGAACTGGAGTTAAGGATGATTCGTAGCCACCATGTGGGTGCTGGGAACCGAACCCGGGTCCTCTGCAAGAGCAGTCAGTGCTCTTAACCGCTGAGCCATCTCTCCAGCCCCCACAAGATAGTATCTTTAAAAAATTTTAAAGAAGCAGATTCCTGAGTTCCAAAGTCACAAAAAATGAAATTTATCCAATCTTTCTGTTAATTTTTATTCAGATGTGGAATTTCCAAACGACTATCCATCAGGTTGTCTTCTAGGCTGTGTGGACTTGATTGATTGCTTGTCCCAGAAGCAATTTCAGGAGCAGGTAAGTGATGACAACTTCTCTTGGGCAAATGTTTGTTAACTAGCAATTTAGACATAGGAGGAAAGGAGAGTCTTTCTCTCTCTCTTTTTTTTTTTTTTTTTAATTTTACTTTGTGTATGAGTGTTTTGCCTGCATGTGTGTGAGTGCACCCATGTTGTGCAATACTGTGGAGTTCAGAAGAGGGCTTCAGATGCCCCTGGAACTGGATTAAGGACAGTTTGTAGCTGCCATGTGGGTGCTGGGAATCCAACCCAGGTCCTCTGCAAGAACAGTCAGTGCTCTTAATCTGCTGAGCCATCTGTCCAGCCCCAAGAGAGTCTCTTTTTTAAGTTTTATTTCTTTTTCATTTATGTATATGTATGTCTGTGTGAATGCCACATGGGTGTGCATGCCCACAGAGGCCAGAAAAGGGCATCATATCCTTTTAGGATGGAGTTACAAGCAGTTGTGAGCTGCCCAGTGTGTATACTGTGAACTCCCATCCTCTGGAAAAACAGGAAGTACTTTTAACCATTGAACCATCTCTCCAGCCCTCCCCCACTTTTTTTTTGAGAGTCTCACATGTAACCCAGTCTGGCTTCAGACCCACAGTCCTACCACCTCTGCCTTCAAGGCGAGTATTACTTTATTGTGTTGTGTTGTGTTTTTTTGGTTTGTTTGAAGACAGGGTCTTTGTAGCCCAAGCTGATTGGGACTTAATATGTAGCCCTTGAATTTAGGACTATTCTCCTGCCTCTGCCTGAGATTACTGACATGTACCCTATTCCCATTCAAGGAGGCTGCTTTAGTAGGGATGTTGGAATGAGAAAAGAAATGGGTCAGAAACAGAAAGCACTTATAGATACTTTGGTTTCTAGTATGTGGGGAAGCAATACACCTTCGTTTCTGACAAAAAAAACCACAACAACAAAAAAAAACTGTCATTCCAATCCAGGTAACAAAGTATAGAGAGTCTCCTTCCTTTCCTTAAACTTCTTTTTTGTTTGTTTGTTTTTGGTTTTTGGTCTTTTTGAGACAGGGTTTCCCTGTAGCCCCAGCTGGCCTGGAACTCACTATGTAGACCAGACTGGCCCTGAACTCACAGAGATCCGCCTGCTTCTGCCTCCCAAGTGCTGGGATTAAAGACGTGTGCCACCACACCCAGTTAAACTTTGCTTTTTATTAGTGAGGAAACCTAAAGTATCCCTTTTCATTTTGAATGGATGGTGGGTATGGTATGATCTGTTATTACTGATCCTCAAGCATTTCTTCCAGGTCATTGAACTCATGATAGGCAAGTGTGTATGTACAGGTATACACATATATGTATGTGTATTTAAAAATATTTATGTGCATGAATTTTTAAAAAATTTTAATTGAATTTTTATTTCATACAGAACATCTTAATCATCTTTATACCCTCTTCCCAATGGGCCCGCTCCTATAATATGACCCCACTGGAATTCATACATTCTGTCATTTGTGTTGAGGTGTATCATGTCAAGTGAGTGTCCCTAGATGTCCCTCAGTGGAAGTTCATTCACTGCAGTCTAGTCAGCCTATCTAGAGTCCCTCCCTTTAAGAAGGTCAGCTCTTCCTCTCCACTCAGCAGTAATAAACTGCCAATAATTCTTCGACGAAGATTGGAGCGTGCTGTCCATTTCCACAGTTCTGTGCTGGATTTTTGTCTGCTTGAATTTGCATGGGTCTCGTGCATACTGACACCATTGCTGTAGGTTCATATAAGCAAGATCCCAGGAGCCCTTAGGACTCTATTTCTGTATGGTTGTGCGCCTCCTCCCTGGCTCTTATAGTTTTCTGCCCCCTCTTCTGCAATGATCCCAGAGCCTTTGGTGGGTGGATTTTAATATAGGAGTCCTGTCCAAGGAGCCCTACTCTGTAGACTCTTATTCTCTATGTTTTGGTCATTTGTGACCTTTTGTTCTCCTGGTCCTCTGTTGCTTGTGGGAGCTTCATTGATGAGAATTAAAAGATGCATTAGTGATTAGTGTTCTCTTCATTCCTGTTCTATTTCTGTGTGTGACCACTTGTGGAACTCTGTAATAATCTCTGTTGAAAAAGAAACTTCTTTGATGGGTGGTGACTGGGACACTTGTCTGTAAATTTAAGGATCTATAGTGCATAAATGTTTTAACTGCATATATGGAAGTGCATCTGTGTATGCAATACCTGTGGCAGCCGGAAGAGGGTATCAAATCCCCTAGAACTGGAGTTACAGAGACACTGTTGTTAGCCACCATGTGGGTGCTGGGAACTGAACCCAGGTCCTCTGCAAGAGCAGACAGTGTTCTTAACTGCTGAGCCATCTCTCCACCATATATATATATATATGTATGTTTTTTT
>NW_008341028.1:4791957-4795056 GCF_000622305.1 Nannospalax galili
TCACAGAGATCCACCTGCCTCTGCCTCCCAAGTGCTGGGATTAAAGGCGTGTGCCACCACGCCTGGCATATTTTAAAAATTTTATTTATTTAGTGTGTCTGAGTGTGTGCATGCACACTTACCATGTCATACATTTGGAGGTCAGAGTACAGTGTGTGGGAATCAGTTCTCTCTCCACCATGTGGGTCCTGGGAATTGAACTCAGGTTATCAGGTTGGGTGGCAAGTGCCTTTACCAGCTGTGCCATCTCTCTAACCCTTATGTGTATATTTTTAAAAAATTTGGAGCCAGGCATGGTGGCACATGCTTTTAATCCCAGCACTTAGGAAGCAGAAGCAGGCAGATCTCTATGAATTCAAAGCCAGCCTGATCTACATAGCAAGTTCCAGGCCACTGGCTACTTGTGCAGAGAACCAAGGTTCAGTTCCCAGCACCACATGCCAGCTAACAACCGTCCATAACTCCAATTCCAAGGGATCCAACGCCTACTTCTAGTCTCTGCAGGCATTGCACAACATGGGTGCACTTAACATATATGCAGGCAAAACACTCATACACATAAAATAAAGATAAATAAGTAATTAAATAATTATAAAATAATTTTTGATGTCTGAGTATTAAACTGACATTATTAAAGCACATTTTTGAACAGTAGGGGGAACCAAAGAACTTTAACTTCATTGGAAAATTCCTGAAATGTAGGGTCTTTATGTTTGGGCTCAGACTGGCAGGACTCCAAAATGGGAAAATCCTTCCTTAAAGCAAAAAGAATCTTACTAACAGTGTTAATTTGGAGCTTCTAAACTGTCCTTTAAAAAATGTGCTTTGTGGGGCTGGAGAGATGGCTCAGCTGTTAAGAACACTGACTGTTCTTGCAGAAGACTGGGGTTCGAATCCCAGCATCCACATGGCAGTTAACTACTGTCCGTAACTCCAGTTCCAGGGAATCTGACAGCCTCCTCTGTCCTCTGAGGGCACTGCACTGCACAGGGTGCACTTACAACATGCAGGCAATAAACGAATACACATAAAATTTAAAAACAAAAAAATCTTTAAAAAAAGAAAAGAGGCCAGGTGTGGTGGTGCACTCCTTTAAAAAAAAAAAAAATTGTGCTTTGGGCTTGGTGTTGTAGTGCATGCCTTTAATCCTAGCACCCAGGACCTCTGAGTTTGAGGCCAGCCTGATCTACATAGTGAGTTCCAGGCCAGCCAGGGCTGCATAGTGAAACCCTATCTCAAAAAAAATAAAAAGAAAGAAAGTGTGATTCACCTTAACTTTTCTCAGAAAATTCCTTTTTTTCAGATATATTTGCTTTTTCTTCTTTGCTATGCTGGATGAAGCCAGAGCTGCTCTCATTCTAGGCAAGCATTCTAACACTGGTCTGTAACCCTAGCCTCCCCCACCTTTTAAAAAATTCCTAGTCATCTAACCTTTTGTTTGTTAGTTTTTTGTTTGTTTCGTTTTTTGTTTGTTGTTTTGTTTTTTTGTTTGTTTGCCTTTTTATCAGATTTTTTAAAAAATCTTTTTGGGACAGAGTCTCCCTGTAGCCCCAGCTGGCCTGGAACTTGCTATGTAGAACAGGTTGGCCTCAATTTCACAGAGATCTGCCTGCCTCTGTCTCCAGAGTGCTGGGATTAAAGGCATGCGCCTCCACTCCTGGAGTCATCTAACCCTCTTAATCCTTTCCTTGCAGATTTTAGTCAGCAGTTGTTATCCCTCTAGATTTCTTGTCTTTTTTTGTCTATTTGTTTTTTTGGTCTTTTTGAGACAGGGTCTCGCTGTAGCCCCAGCTGTCCTGGATTCACCATGGAGACCAGGCTGGCCTCAAACTCATAGAGATCCACCTACCTCTGCCTCCAGAGTGCTGGGATTAAAGGCGTGTGCCACCATGCCCAGCCTATTTGTTTTATTAAAAAATATTTTATTTATTATTTTTATTTTATGTGTATGAGTAATGTTATGCCTGCATGTAGGTAAGTGCACCTGTGTTGTGCAATGCCCTCGGAGGACAGAAGAGGCTGTCAGATCCTCTGGAACTGGAGTTACGGGCAGTTGTTAGCTGCCATGTGGGTGCTGGGATCTGAACTCGGGTCCTCTGCAAGAACAGTCAGTGTCCTTAACCGCTGAGCCATCTCTACAGCCCTATCTATACGTTTTTATTTGGGTTTGGGTTTGGGCTTTGGCTTTGGTTTTGAGACGGTGTAAAAAGATAGCCCTCTTGAGCTTATAGTCTTTCCACTTCCACTTCCCAAATGCTGGAATACTAATGGCCGCCACCATGCCTGACCTGTGTTTCATTTTCATTTTGCTTCTTTTTTCTGTTCTTTTTTTATTCTTTTATTTTATTTTGTCTCTTCTATTCTCTTTTCTAGAGACAAGGTCTCATATAATGGTATTACCAGGCATGTACCACCACACCTTGCCTATGTTCTTTTGAGACAGGGTTTCTTGTAGTCTAGGCTGGCCTCCAAGTCGATAGAAGCTGCAGGTGAACTCCAATCCTCCTGCCTCAGCTTCCCAGGTGCTAGAATTAAGGCATGCCCCATCACACCAGCACTGTCTTTGATTTTCTTCTAGGTTGCCTCCTTAGTCTCTTCTGATTATGTGTATATAATGCATGCATTTTGGTTTGATGTTTGACTCCTAGCCTTTTGTTCTTAGTATATAATCCAGACCTAGACAAAGCCACAGTAGCATGGAGGCCCTCACCCCCATGCGCTATGCCTATCTTTGTGTGAGTCTTTGTTTGGTGTTTGCTTTAGTGTCACCCCTCCCCCATTTGTAGTACTGGAGATTGAACTAAGGCCCACAAATGGTAGGCAAGTGTTCTGCACAGCTACACTTCAAACCCTCCACCTTCCCCACTTTAATTTTTTCTTTTTAGAGACCCACAGTTAACAGCTTAGTCTAACTTAATGAAATCTGCTCTCTTAGTGTTGTGTTTGCATTCTAAAAGAGAACCCTTTTGAATCTGGGTGGGTGGTGGTTTGGGCAAGGGGCATTTCTTTTCTTTTCTTAATCTTTTTGAGACAGGGTCTCCCTGTAGTCCCAGCTGGCCTGGAACTCACAAAGATCTGCCTGCCTCTGCCTCCCAAGTG
>NW_008341028.1:4795124-4820214 GCF_000622305.1 Nannospalax galili
TTGGCGCATTTTTTTTTTTTTTTTTTTTTTTTTTTTTTTTTTTGAGTCTCTCTGTAGCCCCAGCTGGCCTGAAACTCACTATATAGGCTAGGCTAGCCTTGAACTCACAGATGTCCACCTGACTCTGCCTCCCAAGCGCAGGATTAAAGGCGTATTCCACCAGGCCTGGCAGCCAATTGCCTTTCTGCCACAAAAATAGAAAATAACTTAATTTCCTCCATGCTATGACAAAATACCTAACAGAATAAACTTAAGGGAGAAGGAGTTTATTTTGGATCATGGTTTCAGAGGATATAGTAAGGAAGATATGACAGGCAGTGTCCAATTCTTGGCAGCAGGAGCTCACTTGTAGCTGACTTCTTAGCAGGACAAATCGTGAAACAGAGAGAAAAGGACTGCAACCAGGGGCATGGCTCTCAAAGGCTTACCTGCAGTGTCCCACCTCCCCCAGCTATGGTCCACAACTTCCCAAAATAATGCCACCAGCCAGGGATCAGCCATCTAAACACATATGAGGGGCATCTTAGATTCAAATCACTGCATTAAAAACTGTAATCTTGCCAGGCATTGTGGCACTCGCCTTTAATCCCAGCACTCGGGAGGTAGAGGCAGGCGGATCTCTTTGAGTTCAAGGCCAGCCTGGTCTACATAGTGAGTTCCAGGACAGCTGGGGCTACAGGGAGACCCTGTCTCAAAAAGGCCAAAAACAAAACAAAACAAAAAAAACCCCTGTAATCTTAATGTCTAGGTACTAGGTGGATTACTATAGTTAGAAATTGAATTGATAACTCTTTTTCTTTTCTTAAGGATGCTGTTCCTTCAGGTCAGCCTGAGGTTTCTCCTTGAGCTCTTGTTTATTGTGTATGATAGACTGAGGATGTGAGGACAGAATGTAGAGGTGTCGGACTCCTCCCATCCCAGTTAACAGCTTAATCTAACTTAATGCATTCTGCTCTCTTAGTGTTGTGTTTGCATTCTAAAAGAGAACCCTATTGAATCTGGGTGGGTGGTGGTTTGGGCAAGGGGCATTTCTGGCAGCTCTTGTTATGAATTTCACTTGTGTATGACGCAAAAACATACCTAAATGCCGAAAACTAATAAGCTTCATGGAACACAGAACTCTCATACCATTTCCTCATGATCATTAGCTTTTCTGTGGCTTTTTCCCACTTTATTTCCTGTGTTTGAAGTATCATTTGAATATATACAGATTGGATATTAACCTAATTTTGTAATCTTTTAAAATATTTATTTTAAAAATTTTGTGTATATATGTGTGTGTGTGTGTGTGTGTGTGTGTGTGTGTGTGTCTTTGTGTGGGTATGTGCACAAAAATGCAGGTGCTTTTGTGTGTGTGTGTGTGTGTGTGTGTCTTTGTGTAGGTATGTTCACACAGTGCAGGTGCCCACAGAGACCTGAGGTATTGGATACTCCTGGAGCTGGACTTGTGAGCTGCCTGACATGGTTTCTGGGACTCAAACTTGGGTATTCTGGAAGAGGAAGAAGCACTCTTAACTACTGAACCATCTCTCTATCCCCATGGATCTTGTCACTTTGTAAAAATGATAGCTTTGAGGCTGGGGATGTAGCTTAATGGTAGAGTACTTGCCTAGCATGCAAGGCCCCAGGTTTGATCTCTAGCAGCAGAAAAAAAAGTTATAGCTTTGGTATTGGGCTGCCTCTTAGAAAATGTCTAGTCTACCTTTGGTAATCATCTACCTGTCTCAGAACTGGAGTACTGTGATTGTAAGAAATAGTGTGCCTACTCTCACATGCTAGTTCCATTCACTTTTGTTTGCTTGCTTTATCTTTGTGTATATGTGTGAGTATAAATGTGAATATAAGTATGTAGAGGTCTCAGGTTAACTTTGAGCATGGTCCTTACTTTCCACCTTAACACAAGATCTCTTGCTCACCACTGCTGCATATGCCAGACCTGAGAGCATCTAAGGATTCGCCTTTCTCTGCCTCCCATCTCACAATAAAAGCGCTGGGACTACAGTTGCATGTGTGGTTTTCCATAGGTTCTGGGGATTCGGATTCAGGTCCTCATGCTAGCATGGCAAACACTTTACCACTGATGCTAGCTAGCATGGCAAGGACTCACTGGCCCGTTTGTTTTATGGCCCTGTGGATCAAACCCAGGGCTTTGCTCATGCTAGGCAAGTGCTGTACTACTCTCAGCTCCTCTTGTTTCTGAATAAATGTACATCTGGGAAACATCATTGTATTAAACAAATTTGTTTATTACAGAATTTCTTAGAACCCTTAATATGCTAGTGTGCATTTTGGCTCTCTGTGAAGTGAACAATGGAATACAATGTTCCTAAATCTTTTTTCCCCAGAAGCAGTGCTAGGCATCAAACCCAGGACTTTGTACATACTAGGCAAGTGCCCTACCACTAAGGTACTTCCCTGCCCCACCCTCTACTAGACACACACCTGTTTACTTGCTACAGAACTGGTACTTTAGCATGGAGAGTTTAGGATATACATGTTTGGCTTTCCTTTATCATCTAAGGTCAGCTTCCTGAGCAACAACCATCCAGAATACAGTTGCTACATCACCCAGCTGAGTTGCATTTTCCTTGAAAAATACTGTGGCTCTAATAATTTTTTTTTTTTTTTTTTTTTTTTTGGTCTTTTTGAGACAGGGTCTCCCTGTAGCCACAGCTGGCCTGGATTCGGTGTGGAGACTAGGCTGGCCTCGAACTCACAGAGATCCGCCTGCCTCTGCCTCCCGAGTGCTGGGATTAAAGATGTGTGCCACCATGCCTGGCTAGCTCTAATAATTTTTATGTCAACTGAAACTAACTTCTTATGTGCCTTGGACACATTCTGTTCCTAACATTTTCCTTCCCCAAAGAAACTCAGTAATTTATTTCTGACCTCACGTTCTTGCCTGTCTTTGACAAATTAAAACACACTAAGCCCTCATTATTTTTGGCATAGTGTGATCATTTAGTTCTCTAAAAAGAATAAGAACAAAAAAGATTTGGTTCATAGTACTTTTAAAATCAAGTGCACTACATTAAGTGGCTTTTAAAAAATATGAGCCCAACAGGCTTAAGAACTTGTCTTCCTTTTATCTTTTAAGGCCAGTTTTGCCAGCATAGCTAATTTGTGCCAGAACCCCGCCCCTAAAAAAAAAATCCCACTAGACCCTCAACCCTCTTGAGTAATGGCAGGTAATCAACCTAGACAAGGAAGGAATGATACAGAAAAGGCTGTTGGCTGACTCAGGGGAGAAAGGTAGATGAGAGCCATCTCCTCGGAGCTTTTCCTGTATCCCCTGGAAGGAGCCCATGCTGTTTGCCAGCATTTTATCTGCCAGCAGCAGATGTAAGCTCTCAAGAACAGCAGGGAGGATGTTGACTGCAACAATGCATCAAGGTTGTGGTTTGTAACCTCAATAGTAAGGCAGTTAAAACTTTTTTTTTTTAAACAAAGACATTTTGATTGCCAGATCCATAACCATTAGCAGCTGTGGTTGTGAACAGTTCTCTAGACCTAACAAGTTTTCAGACACAAAGTTGATTCAGTGGCTTTTGTTTTATGTGCCTGTGTTATTTGTGCTATTTATATCCCTGTCTTCAAAAGAAATTTTGACTTGTCTGAAATCTCCAAGGTCATTGATTATTCTATTTCTTTGGAATGGAATCCATTCCTCTTCTGCCAGCTTTCTGAATCTTTAGTCCATTTGATATTATGGCTTTTGTAATAGACCAGACCCTATCTTCAAGAAATTATGCTAAGGCAATTCTGCTGGGTCCCTCTACCCAGTAGTTGACACTAACAGTTGAATTGCAGTTGTCTTTTTTTTAAAATTACTTTTTTTTTTTAAAGTGTGTGTGTGTTGCCTGTATGTATGTAAGTATACCCTTGTGTGCCGTGCCTGCAAAACAGGGATCCCCTGGAACTGGAGTTATGGATAGTCGTTAACTGCCATGTAGGTGCTGGGAACAGAATCCAAGTCCTCTGCAAGAGCAGCTAGTGCTCTTAACCTCTGAGCTATCTCTCCAGCCCTCTTATAGAGAATATTACTTTTCCATATTATTTTAAGATTATCTAAGTAACACAAATCTTCAGGAAGACTTTGGATGTTATGTGTAGAAATTAACAGTTTTATGCCAGGTGTGGGGGCGCACACCTTTAATCCCAGCACTTGGGAGGTAGAGCAGGTGGATTGCTGTGAGTTCAAAGCCAGCCTGGTATACATAGTGAGTTCCAGGCCAGCTGGGGCTACAGGGAGACCCTGTCTCAAAAGGCAAAAAAAAACAAAAACAAAAACAAAAAAACTTTGAGTGTCTACTATAAGTCAGACACCATCTTGACACTAAAGGAAACAAGACAAATCAGCCATAGGTTCTGCCCTCAGTTATCTGCAAGGCCATTAGATAGGTATGTTAACAATCAAAAACTGAAGATAAGTATGTTTTGTGGGGTTTTTGGTGGTGCTTAAACTCAGAGCCTCACACATGATGTACAAATACTGTACCACTGAGCTATACCCCCTGATTTAAGCAAAGTAACGGTTGCTGGGCATGATGGTGCATGCCTATAATGCCAGCGCTCTTGCAGGCTGAGGCAAGAGCATTGCATGATTGCAAATTCAAGCCTGGGTTGCATTATAAGACCTAAGAGAGAGGGGGCAGGAGGAGGGAGACCACCTCTCAGGATGTGGATGAGGGAAAGATCATTTCTAGCTGGGAGAGATTCCATATCTTTGTATTTATTTTGGAGAATAGTAATAAATACTATCACCCTCAGTCACTTACTGTGTGCTTGTTATGTATGTTATTTTTCTAAACTTCACAACAATTTATGCTGGGGATGGTGACACACATTTTAATTCCGGAGACAGAGGCAGGTGAGTCTCTGTGAGTTCAATGCCAGTCTGGTCAATATAATGAGTTTTAGCCCAGCCAGGACTACAGTCTCACTAGACTCTGCCTGGGGAGAAAAAAAAAAACAACCGAAAAAATAAGAAAACCACTTCCAAAGAAGGTGCCATTACCCTTCTTTCAAAGATGAAAGAACTTAAATGTTCTTAATCTTTCTTAAATGTTAGTCAACAAATGATAAAATTGAGATTTTGCTTTTCAAGTCTTAGTTGGTAGAAAAGCATATTACAAAGTGAGGAGGTAATGTGAGTAAAGGTACCGCTGGGAAGTAGGGTCTGTATGGATAATGATGGCAAGCTGGTCTGTTGGGTACAGTATGTGAGTAAACAGGAGGAAGCAGCAGGAAGAATGGAAAAGTAGGCTGGGGTCAGATGGTAGATAGCTTTGAATGATAGGCTACAGAGGTAAGGCCTATTTCTGTAGTGAATTGGGAAATGTGGAGGAGTGTTTTGAAAGTTCTTATGAAACAATGACATAAAAGTCCTGCCTGAGGAAAACTCATGGCCGAAATGTGGAAGATGGACTGGAAAGATTCTGAAGGTGGAAGACTGATGAGAAGACTGTTGCAGCCCAGCACAGAGATAGAAAAGATGAGTTCATGATAATGACAGCAGAATTAGACAAGAGAGGAAAGGAGCAATAGGCTTAATGTTGGTAGAGTCAGTCATCTTATTTATTTATTTTTATTTCTATTTTTTAAATTTTATTTATTTTTTAAATATACAATGTCCACAGAGGTCAGAAGAGGCTGTCAGATCCTCTGGGACTGGAGTTACAGACAGTTGTTAGCTGCCATGTGGGTGCTGGGATTCAAACCTGGGTCCTCTGCAAGAACAACCAGTGTTAACTGCTGAGCCATCTCTCCAGCCCCAATTTTGTTTTTGGTTTTTTGGTTTTTTGTTTTTTTTGCGACAGGGTCTCCCCATAGCCCCATCTGGCCTGGAATTCGCTATGTAGACCAGGCTGGCCTCAATCACAGAGATCCATGTACCTCTGCCTCCCAAATGCTGGAACTAAAGGCCTGGGCCACCATGCCCAGCTCCAGTCGGTCATTTTAGATGATAGATTAAATTTCCCCTTAAGTAAACCAAGGCTTAGAGAAAGTGATCTGCTTGATCTAGAAGTTGTGACCTCACTTTCTTGCCATCTGTTCAAGCCTTCTTGGGTTATCATTCAGTTTGCTATGTTATCTGAGTGACACATTTCTCCTCTGAGTTTATTACTCAGAATATTATAAAAGCATATATTAAATAAATATTAATGAATCAAAACCAAAAAGAATTAAGTATTAATTGTCATATGATGGGCACTGAAATGCAGACCAAGGATCCAGAGTTTTAACCAGATGTTCTATTCCCTCAAGAGGGTTGGCTGGTTATTTTGTCTCATGTAGGTGTCATGAGCGAAGTCTCATGTAGGTCAGGCTGGCCTTAGACTTGCTGTTTAGCCAAAGCTATCCTTGAGTTTCTGATCCTCCTCCCTCCACTGCCAAGTGCTGGGATTACAGGCATATACTTCCATGCCTGGTTTTATTTATTTGTTGAGACAGGGTCTTGCTATATTGTCCAGACTGGTCTTGTTTTAGCCTGTAGGATACTGGGATTACCAGCACATACCACCACACCACACTTGAGTTGCTCTGAAGCAAAATGTAAACAAGACCTGCAATAAGAGCTATTTATCAGACAACACAATTGCTTTCAGGACATGCTTCTTTGGATCTGTTGTGCCTATGGCCTCTGTCTCTATCAGAGTCATTTCCTTCTGTCTTCTGAGTATCATAAGTTGGTTTTCAGCTAACTAGATTTCAGAGCCTGATTTCATGTCCTATCTAGTTCCTTGAAGTATGAACCCAGAAAACCTATAGCAAATATATGTTCTTTGTTAGCAACTTGTTTCCTAATGATTTACTTTAGCTGTTAGTCCTCAGCAGACAGATAAAAGATCTGTAAATCGCCAGGTGTGGTGGCACATGCCTCTCTGAGAGTTCAAGGCTAGCCTGATCTACAAGTAAGTTCAGGCCAGCTGGGACTACAGGAAGACTTTGTCTCAAAAAGATAAAAAAAAAAAAAAAAAAAGAGGGAGAGAGAAAAATCGATCTGTAAATTACAGTCTAGAACTATAGCTCAGTGATAGAGTGCTTACCTATCATGCACAAGGCCCTGGTTCAACTCCTCCACCCCCAACAACACATGTGTATGTGTATATGTATGAAAGTCATGTCATCTGGGAATTTGTTGTGAAGAATGTTATAATTAAGGAATTGATTATTTTAATATAAATACTAAGTGGGGGCTTGCAGAATTGGGCAGAAATTCCTATTTGGAAATCAGTAGCGGTTGCAAAGAGTACCAGTCTTTTTTCCCATGTTATGAAAATGACAAAAGAAATGTTTTCTAAATGACTAGTGAACATTTTCCCTCAAGAGGAGAGGAAATGCCTGTGTAGCAGTTAATTATCGTTATATTAGACAGCTATGAAAGTTATGAGGCATGAAAGAATGGTAGGCCTACCTCCTAAGGCTGGAGACTGGGTAACAGAAGTCTTTGTAAACAGAAACAACAGCATCTGCCAGAGTCTACTGAACTTGCATCATTGCTTGACTTTAAGACTCATATTTATAACCTATCTATTATGCTGTATCAGTGACCCTTAATCTGGAGTCTTCTCTAAACTGGATGTGGCATCAGAGCTTATTCATATTCTTCATCTTCTTTCTGTTCATTTATTCTCACCGAGTCCTCTGTATTTTAGTCTTTTAAATCTTAGGCAAAGATACCCACCCCTTGGTGGTATTGAAACCAGGGTGTCATGCATGCAAAGTAGTCACTCTCCCTTTGAGCTATAGCCCCATTCCTGCTTTTATTCCTTATTTTGTGAGAGTCTTGCTAAGTTGCCCAGGCTGGCTTTGAATTCACTCTGTAGTCCAGGCAGGCCCTGAACTTAGGCTTTCCTGCCTCAACCGCCACAGTAGCTGGGATGATAGGCCCATACTACCAGGGCCAACTGAGTATCCATTCATGTATAATGTGGTCAGGCCTTAGTGTCCAGACCAAAGGGGCAAGGAGTATGCTTTTGGGGAGACATGAGGCCCATCCAAACTGACTTTAGTGTATGTGGTTAAACAATCCCTTCTCCCAATGGATATGCCTCACTTTATTTCTTGTATGCTGCTTTGCTCCTCATCTCTTGTTTCTTGAGAACACTTTGATACTCAGCCATAGTGGTGGAACTTGGATTTGAAATTCAGTTGAGAAAGCTGATCATATTGTTCATCCTTATTATGCAGCATAATGGGTCCAAGGAACCATGGTATTATTTCATTTATTCATTTCTCTAGTTTTTCCCACTATTTAACATTTGCTCACTCTGCTTATGTATGTCAGAATACTTTCGTTTATTTTGGGTTTTGTAGTGCTAGGGATCAAATTCAGTGGCTCTAATCACCACTTGCCAAGACACAGTTTTAACTTAGAGGAATAAAACATGTAGAGTAACAGCTACTTGACTCACAGTTATAGTCCTGGGAGTGTCCAGTTTGCCAAATGTGTGCTGTGTATGAATAAGGTAGCTTTAAGGTACAAATTGGTAAACTCATTGTTCTTTTATGCAACAAATACTCATTGATTGTCTAATTTATGCCATGTCTGATTCTGTCTTCTGAGGATTTGTTTTGTGTGTAGACAGGGGTTGTGGGATGGGGGTGATATGCACCTGTGTGTGCACATGGGAAAGCCAGAGGAAGACATCAGGTGTCTTCCTCTATCTCTCTGTCTTATTTTTTGAGACAGAGTCCCTCGCCAAACTTGACACTCACCCAACACAGGCTGGAGAGTTGGCTCAGCGGTTAAGAACACTGACTGTTCTTGCAGAAGACCCGGGTTCAAATCCCAGCATCCACATGGCAGCTAACAACTGTCCGTAACTACAGTTCCAGAGGATCCAACAGCCTCTTCTGTCCTCCACGGGCATTGCACGACATGGGTGTACTTACTTACATGCAGGCATAACACTCATACACATAAAATAAAAATAATAAATAAAATGTTAAAAAAAAAGAAACCCAACTCAAATCCTTTTGCTTTTACAGCACATGCTCTTACCCACTGCATCATCTCTACAGCCCCTGAGGACTTTTGATAAAAATGTCTGCCCTTGTGGAGCTTTCATCTTAGTAAGGGGAAACAAAAAATTTAAGTATATTTTAAGTAAAATAATTAATTAAATCTATAGTATCAGATCATGGTAAGTAGTATGGAAAAAGATAAAGCAGGAAAGAGTTGAGCATGCCAGGCTTATAGGGTCACTAGTGCTGTGATTTTATTTTGATTATTTATTTTTGTGGTGCTGGTTTTTGAACTAGAGCCTTGTACATACTTTGCAAGCACTCTGCTGCTGATTTTTAAGTACCATAGTCAGGAAAGATTCACTTCAAAGTTGACATTTGAACAAAATTCTGAAGGAAGAGAGAGAAGCCACATTATGAGGCTTTAAAAACATTCTAGGAAGCCAGGTGTGGTGGCGTACAGAGCTTCTGAAACTGAGGGTTGCAACCTCTCCCTTGTGGGGTTATCTAAGTAAATGTGGGGATCAAGAGAAATTTAGCAACAGTGAAAGGTTTCAGAACATTTAAATATCAAAAATTATTTCAAAATCAGATGAACCAAGCTGTTTCTGGCAGTTTGCCCATGTTGTATCAAGTGACTTCACCATAACCTTGCTTTTGAACACAATCCCGCCTGTCCTCACACCACACAAGGCTAATCAATGCTGTCTGAAGTGCCTTGGCTCAGAATCCAGATTACTCTGTGTTCTGAATTGCAGTGCTTTTACTATACATACAAACTTTACTGCTCTTATAAAAACATAGTATTTTTCATTTTTTCCTATTGTCATTCCTTAACACCTAAGTAGTGAATTAATGTATCTTTGGATTGCATTGTGTTAGAATATTTGATTTTTTAAATTGTTGACTTGGGGCTGGAGAGATGGCTCAGTGGTTAAGAACACTGTTCTTGCAGAAGACCCAGGTTCGAATCCCAGCTCCCACATGACAGCTAACAGCTGTCCATAACTCCAGTTCCAAGGGGTCCGACAGCCTCTTCTGTCCTCTGCAGGCATTGCCCAACACAGGTGCACTTACCTACATGCAGGCAATGCATGTATACACATAAAAAATAAATAAAAATAATAAATAAAATATTTTTTAAAAATTGCTTACTTGAGTTTCATAAAAATTGTTAAATATTGCCCACACGCCTTTAATCCCAGCACTGGGGAGGCAGAGGCAGGCAGATCTCTGTGAGTTCAAGGCTAGCCTGGTCTATATAGTGAGTTCCAGGACAGCTGGGGCTACAAGGAGACCCTGTCTCAAAACGACCAAAAAAAAAAAAAAAATTGTTAAATAGGGCTTGGTAGATGGCTAAGTAGGTAAAACACATTCCATACAAGTATGAGGACCTGAGTTTGGATCTCCAACATTTACATAAAACAGGTGTGGCAGTCCATGCCTGCCACCTCTACTTGTTGGGCAGGCACAGGTGGGGATCCCAGTGGCTTACTGGCCAGTCAGTCTAGCCCAAACAGCAAGCTTCAGGTTCAGTGAGAGACTGTATTTCAAAAAAAGGTGCTGCTTAATATAGTGGCGCACACTTTTTATCCCGGTACTCGAGAGGCAGAGGCAGGCAGATCTCTGTGAGATCAAGGCCAGCCTGGTCTGCTTAGTTCCAGGCCACCTGGGTCTACTGGGAGTCCCTGTCTCAATAAATAATTTAAAAAAAAAAAAAAAAGGTAGAGAAGTAATTGAGGAAGATTTCCCAGAGTCAACCTCTGGCCTCCACATGTGCCCCACATAGGAGAGTGCATCTATATACACATGTACACACATGCACGTACAAACACACACACACACAAATTGTTAAATAAATTTTGGCTTGGGAGTAGAACAGAGTTTCCTATAATTTCTGAAATGACTCTAAAACATACTTCTTCCATTTTTTTTTTTTTTGGTCTTTTTGCGACAGGGTCTCTCTGTAGCCCCAGCTAGCCTGGAATTCCTGAAATTTTCTCTGTAGACCAGGCTGGCCTCCAACTCACAGAGATCCACCTGCCTCCGAGTGATGGGATCAAAGCCATGTGCCACCACTCAGGCTTGTTGCATTCTTTATGCAAAGTGGTGTCCTTACTTTGGGAACTATAAAATCAAAATATAAATGAGCTGAAAAATGTCAAAGATGCTCTATATCCTGAAGTATCAAATATTTAGCCAAGACTTAATTATTTGTGTAAAACTAAGCACATCTACCTCATTAACATGCAATTTTGCTTTTATTATTAATAAATTTCTTAGTGATTTATTATACCTATTTCATATATCTGTAAACCTAAGGGTCATGTAAGAGGGGTCATGCGTGGATAAAGTTTAAGAAGAGGTGCACATTTGTAATCTCAGGACTCAGGAAGCTGAGTCAGGATGATCAGTGGTTAAGAGCACTGTTTTTTCTTGCAGACACCCTGGGTTCAAATCCCAGGGCCCACATGGCAGCTAACAACCATTCATAACTCCAATTCCATGGGATCCGACACCCACTTCTGTCCTCTGTGGGCAATGTACAACACAGGTGCACTTACATACATGCAGACATAAAACTCACACACATAGAATATAAATAAATAAATAAAAATTTTAAAAGTCTAATGTAGCTGGGCATGGTAGTGCACACTTTTAATCCCAGCACTTGGGAGGCAGAGGCAAGTGGATCTTTATGAGATCAAAGCCAGCCTGGTCTACATAGCAAGTTCCAGGCCAACTGGGGCTTTAGGGAGACCATGTCTCAAAAAGACAAACAAAAGAAAGCAAAAACAGATGTGGTTGTTCATGCCTGTAATTGCAGCTCTCTTGTTCCTAAGGGGAGATGGGAAAAGAAGCTCATGAATGCAGTTCAACACAGAAATAAGAACAGACTCCTGAAGCATTATCCTTTGACTTCTTTCTACCCATTGTCTTCTTTACTCCAACTTCACCTTATTTTCTGAGACAAAGTTTCTCATCGATGTGACATCCTCTTATGGCCTCTGGAGGCACCAGGCACACACTTGGGGCACATACATACATGCAGGCAAAACACTCATACATAAATAAATAAGGGGCTGGAGAGATGGATCAGTGGTTAAGAGCACTGGCTGCTCTTTCAGAGGATCTGGGTTCAATTCCCAGCACCCACATGGCAGCTAACAACTTTAACTCCAGTTCCAGGGGAATATGATGCCCTCTTCTGACCTCTGTGAGCATTGTACAACAGGGGTGCATTTATATACGTGTAGGCAGTACACTCATACACATGAAATAAAAGTAATTTTTTAAATTTCTTTAAATTTTTTGGGGGGGAGGGTTCTTTTTGAGACAGGGTCTGCCTGTAGCCACAGCTGGCCTGGATTTGCTATGGAGACCAGGCTGGCCTCGAACTCACAGAGATCTGCCTGCCTCTGCCTCCTGAGTGCTGGGATTAAAGGCGTGCGCCACCACGCCTGGTTTACACACACTTTTTAAAAAGAATATTTTGTTTTGTGTGTGAATGCCTTTTTGTATGAATGTGCACTGATTTTTGTGGCTAGTACCCTTGGAGGTCAGAAGACTGTTTCAGGTCCCCTGGAACTGGAGTTATAGACAGTTGTGAGCTGCAATGTGAGTACTGGGAACCAAACTCGGGTCGTTTTTAAGAGCAGCAAGTGCTCTTAAACACTGAGTCATCTCTCCAGCCTTAAGACTTTTTTTCTTTTCTTTTGTTTTGTCTTTTTGAGACAGGGTCTCCCTGTAGCCCCAGCTGTCCTGAAACTCACTATGTAGACCTTGAACTCACAGAGATCTGCCTGCCTCTGCTTCCTGAGTGCTGGGATTAAAGGCATGTGCCACCACACCCGGCCCAGATTTTTTTATTTTCTAAAATTTGTGTGTGTGTGTGTGTGTGTGTGTGTGTGTGTGTACGTGCACGCATGTATGAGTGTATGCGTGTGATGCATGCGCGAGTGTGTATATGCATGTGGTACATGAATGTGTGTTTGTGTGCATGTGGTGTGCACACGTGTGTGGGGGCACACTTATGTGTGAATGCAGGCACATATGCCATGGTGTGTATATGTGGAGGTCAGAGGACCACTTTGGGTGTTGGTCCTTGCTTTCTACATTGTTTAAGACAGGTCTCTTTGTTGCTTTTCCACTGAGTATGTCAAGCTAGCTTGCCCACAAGCTTCCCAGGAGTTTCCTGTCTCCACCTCCCATCTTCGTTTAGGAACACTGAGACAGTAGATGATAGAGCTATGAATTCAGCTTTTACATGGGTTCTGAGGATTAAAACTCAGATTCTCACTGTGTGCCAAGACTTTATATGAGCTGTTTCCTTAACCCCGTTTTGTTTTTTTGAGACAACATCCTGTAGCCTAGGCTGATCTCAAACTCACTAATGTGTATGTGTGCGTGTGTGTGTGTGTGTGTGTGTGTGTGTGTATATATATAACTATGTGTATATTTATGTGTGTATGTATGCATATAAAACCAAGGCTGGCCTTGAATTCCTGATCTTCCTGCCTCCACTTCCCAAATGTTGGGGTTATAGGCATGAGACACCATGCCCATGAAGACCCTTAGATTGCTTTGTTTTGTTTGCTTAATATTTTACTTGTTATTTTTTTATTTTATTTTCAGTCTTTTTGGGACAGGGTCTCCCTGTAGCCCCAGCAGGCCTGAAACTCACAATGTAGACCAGACTGCCCTCAAACTCACAGAGATCTGCCTGCCTCTGGCTCCCAAGTTCTGGGATTAAAGGTGTATGCCACCTCGCCTGGCCTATTTTACCTTTTTTTTAGTCTTTTTGAAACAGGTCTCCCTGTAGCCCCAGCTGGCCTAGAACTCACTATGTAGACCAGGCTGACTTTGAACTCACAGAGATCCACCTGCCTCTCCCTCCTTAGTGCTGGGACTACAGGCGTGCGCCACCATGCCCAGCTCTTTTTATTTATTTTTATTTTATGTATATGAGTGTATTGCCTACATGTGTCTAAGTGGACCATGTTGTACAATGCTCACAGAGGTCAGAAGAGGGTGTCAGATCTCCTGGAACTGGAGTTACGGACAGTTGTTAGCTGCCGTGTAGGTGCTGGGAATCGAACTCAAGTCCTCTGTAAGAGCAGTCAATGCTCTTAACCACTGAGCTATCTTTCCAGCCCGTTTTGTTTTTGAATTATTTTTATTTTATGTGTATGAGTTTATTGCCTGCATGTATGCAAGTGTACCTGTGTCGTGCAATGCCACGGAGGTCAGAAGAGGGCTTTGGATTCCCCTGGAACCGGAGTTAAAGACAGTTCTTAGCTGCCCTGTGGGTGTTGGGAATTGAACCCAGGTCCTCTGTAAGAACAGTCAGTGCTCTTAACCGCTGAGCCATCTCTCCAGCCCCTAGCCCAGCCCCTGTTTGTTTTTAAGACCTTTAGATCTATAGAGGATAGATCTTAACAGATAAGGGTAGAAAATAACTTCATACCTGTGATAGTAGTTATTAGGAAAAGGGTTTATCTCATAACTATGTCTGACCCAGAAGCCTATCAGTCATATTTATAAACATGCTAAAAATAAGACATCCTAAGATAATGAAACACCAGGTCATTTGAGCAGTGCTAGATAGAGAACATTTTCTGCCAACCCATAATTGTTTAACTTGTGATTATATAGCTAGTAGCATAGTCTTACTTTAGGTTTTGTTTTTGTAAAAGGAATAAAACTCTTAAATAGTGAAGAAAATTTATTTTGTGATAAGATATCTAAAGGAGGCTTCTAAATAGTTTTCAGAATTGTTCTACCAGTTACCTGGTAGGCCTGGAATGCATCCAGCAGAACAGCTTTTTCGTGTTCATACCTTTCAGAATGAATCATCTTCCTTTCCCTTAGTGAGAAAGGGCTGTGTGTACTATTTCTGACAGTTTCCACAAATGCTTTATTTTCCTTAAGTCTTCCACTGCTTCACTTGAACTGAACCTAGGGGGATGTTCAACATTTTTGAAGAAGACCTGAGAAATCTCCCAACTGCCTGTGTTAAAAGGATGGGCAGTTCCATTGTGTTTGAAGAATGTCAGGCATCCTTTGTTTATGAAGCTGATTCCACTATAGGAAGCCAGGTAGTAGACTAATCCTGTACTAAGATCTGTAGAAAGGTGGAATTTTATTCTTGCTTTTTGAGCACAACTCTCTTCTTCTGTGGACTGGCAAGTACTGTCATCAGAATGCTGAGGTCAAATCTGGGATGTTTCCTCATCTCTTTCAAATTACAGATTTGTCCCAACTAACCTGAACTTTTATTTTCATATTTCAGTTTCCAGACATCAGTCAAGAATCTGATTCCCCATTTGTTTTCATCTGCAAAAATCCCCAGGAAATGGTTGTGAAGTTTCCTATTAAAGGAAATCCAAAAATCTGTAAGTCACCATCTTTGATGGTCTAATTTTCTTTTTTTCTCTTCTATCTTGTCTAACTTTGAAAAATAAGACACCATTCTTCTGTGTTCTGTGTCATCCTTGGTGTTGGAGGATAATTATGTTTACCAATAACTTTAAAATCATATTTACGCCAGGAGTGGTGGCGCACGCCTTTAATCCCAGCACTCAGCAGAGGCAGGCGGATCTCTGAGTTCAAGGCCAGCCTGGTCTACATTGTGAGTTCCAGGACAGCTGGGGCTACAGGGAGACTCTATCTCAAAAAGACCCAAAAAAAAACCCCAAAATCATATTTACTACATATAGCTTTTCCAAAGTGTACCAAAGCATACAATTATTGGCATGATGGTAAATCACTCTAAACTTCCATGTAGGACCCCCTTATATTAAAATGCAAGGGTCTTATATAATCTAGGCTGGCCTTTACCTCCCTATATAGCTGAATCTGGCCTTGAATTGATCCTTCTGCCTCTACCTCCTGTTTAATTTATTTGATGAAAGCGTTTATTGAGCACCTACCATTTGACAGTCAGTACTGTTAGAGAGACAAAGGAAAATTTGCCCAGTAATAGGGTTCTTTGCCAGCTTGGTGCCTTTGGGATGATAGAACTCCTAAATCACTGGGAATGACCAAATTCTAAAGCTCAAATTAAAATCAACAGTACTGTGACTATTATAGATGGCATTTAGGGTAGCAGAGAAAAAGGTGTAATACTGTTCTAGAAGCATATCTGTAGCCTAGAAAAACTAGGGGAAGAGGCCTTCAGGAAACTTGTTCTGCTGAGGGTATTTTTCTCCCAGTCTCCTTGTACAGTGGTCAGGACAAGTAGTCTTATCTTAATGAGACCATTGAAATGCAGAGAGGTTGAATGACTTGCCCAGTTCATACAGGTATGAACTAGCTTCTAGTCAGTGCTGCTTCTGTTACATCTGATTGCACAACAAATGAAAATAACAATATCTGAGTGAGCGGCAGTGGTTCTGGGTGTATGCCCAGAGTATACAGGACTGCCCTTGTATGCTGTACCCAAGGCTCTTTTCTTTATAGCTTTACTGCTAAAACTGAAATGAACTCTTCTGTTTTATCATCATCATCATCATCACTATCATTTTCATCAGTATGATGACTTATATCAATGCTTTTTGTGGAGGAAAAGCAATTTGCAAACTCCTTTCTCAGACCAAACAAACAGGGACTCTTGAGGTTTTTTTCTTCATGTAATAGATGGTTTCAAAGGCTGCTACCACTGCACTAAACTGTATGCTGGTAGATGGAGGAGTCAGTTCAGGAATCACATCAGTCAAATACTTCTTATTTGGGTCACCTAGACCATGAAAGGGGTTTTCTGTTTGTTTCTTTGAAATGGAAGCTGTAACTCTGGCTGGCCAAGAACTTGCTATGTAGACCTGGCCAGTCTTGAACGTGCAGCAATCCTCCTGCCTCCTCCTCCCCAGTGCTGGGATTACACGGGTAAACCACACACACGATTATGGCTGCTTGTTTTCTAAGTTTAATACTTAGAAGAGTCATATAGTCTATGACCTTTACCCCTCTTGGCTGGGGATAGGAGCCCTTTGTCAGGGGAGCATTTTTGTGGACTCCACTCTGCTGTTTAAGGTCATTCCCCCTATTAAGTATAAGGCAGCAAAAGGGTGAGTTGAACTGCTTTTCCCACTGTGAAGGAGGCTCATGTATTATACTCAGCTAGTTAACAGGTCAGTGGAATGGGTTTCCCACTGTGTGAAGTGCATTTCTTCATAATGTCTGTACTCTTTTTTTTTTTTGTCTTTTTGAGACAGGGTCTCCTTGTAGCCCCAGTATGTAGACCAGGCTGGCCTTGAACTGACAAAGATCCACCTGCCTCTGCCTCCCAAGTGCTGGGATTAAAGGTGTGCACCACTATGCCTGGCTCTTTTTTCTTTTCTTATCTACATGTATGTATTCTTAAAAATTTTGTCTTAACATCAGACACCCTGAAAATTGAGTTTCTCTTCTAAGAACTACAAAATTAGAAATACTAACTACTTAAATTCTTTAAATACTCGTGTGTGTGTGTGTGTGTGTGTGTGTGTGTGTGTGTGTGGCTGTCTGTCTGTCTGCCTGCCTGCCTATCTGTCTTGTCTACACATTCAAACTGCCTTTTTCTTAGAAAATAAAACTCTGAAGTTTGGAAGTATCCTAAATCCTGAAGCAAGATAATTAAATGTGACAGTAACACAGTAACCAGAAGACCTAGGAGGTCAGGAAAGATTTGCATTGCAAATATAAAAGTAAATAATGAGACTTCTTTTTTCCTCCACAGGGAAACTGGATTCCAAGATCCATCAAGGAGCAAAGAAGGGGTTAATGAAGCAGAATAAAACTGTCTGACCTAGGAAAAAAGGAACTATACAACATAGTGGAGTCTTGTGTACTAAAATTGCTATCCACTGGTCCTTTGGAATTGAAGCAAAAGAAATCTAAAGACTTGGCACCAGGCTTGAATCTCTCAGAATTTAAACTCTTACCAAATCTGTATATTTTTCTTAAAGGATGGGATTCTTCATGGGATTCTGTAAAATCTTTGAAGATATTATGTATAAAAAAATTTTTTTAATTCTAGGTCTTTGATATTTTTCTCAGAACAGTATTTAGAAGAGAACACATTAGAAATTACTTTCCTCTATGAGATTTATCTTTGTAGTTAGAAAAATCTCAACCTAGTTTAACAATTTTACAAGGGAGTCCTTGGATTGAAAGTTTTTTCTCAAAGTGATTATCTACTAGAATATTGGAATTTTGAGGAATCCTGTATTCAATATAAGCCTGTGATTGAAACAAAAACGGTCTTACCAAATTTTCTGCTTTTGACTTTTTGAGACAGGTTCTCATACTGTTGTTCCCGGCTGATCTGGAACTCACAGCAATCTCCTGTCAGAGCCTTCCAAGTACTTCCAAGTTCACGATTACAGTCGTGAACCACCATGCCTAGTTTCTAATCCAACATCTCTTGTGAAAATCTGAATTGCTATTATTAGTACATTATTTTTTGAAAGAATAGAATGAAGACAGACATGCCTCCACCGTGTTTTTTAGTTTGAGAAGCCAGGACAAGAAGATCAGAGTAGGAAGAGGGGGAACCACCTGCTAAGGGAGCCTGAACCTGCCCTGTTTATTTTGGTATTGCAAAAGCATCATGTAGGTAGAGCAATTAAAAACAAACTGGAAAATAAAATCCTCTCAGTAAATGCATCAAAATACCCCCAAGTGCTGAAGCCAAACCGTTTTTTTAACCACCCACATCCCAAGAAGCTATGACTGGGAAAAAAATTCAAAAAGTAGTTGGTTTAAAGAGAGATTTTCAGTGGTCCCTCTAGCCCTTAGTGAAGCACTTTGTTTCTGAGGCTGTTCTCAAGAGCTGTCAGCATCTCAGTTGCTGGCATCCTGAGGAAATTCATGGTCTTAAATGTGTATGTTCTGCTTTTTATAAAATACCACCACCACCACACTGGGGATGTTGGACTCTCTCCAGCAGTTTGTGTGCTTGGCTTAAAAAAGAAAGAGCAAGTGAGAAAAAAAAAAAGTACCCCATGTTATGAAAAAGATGAATTTCCCCTTTCTTTAATCCTTCATATTCAGCATTTATTTGCATTGAAATGCTTCCACTCATTGCGCATTGATGTTCACTCAACTGTGAACCCTGCTTGTTGCATAGCATTGGTTCTGCAGAGCCTGATCACTCTAGATTCCCAGGGAAAACCCACTAGAGCCTTATTCCAGTGATGCAAGCATGCAGTATTCTCTCTCCTTTTCTGTTTCTCTGTGGAGAAAGTGGAGAGGACAGTTAATGGCATTTCTTTAAGAGTGAAAAAAAGTCTCTCTGGCCTCTTGGAAACCTTACCATTATTGAAGGCATTACTGAGTTCACTATGCAGTTAATAGTTTACCAAGCAATAGCACCTTGAATTCTGTGCTGGAGCTATCTGTTTCTTTTAATACCAAAATAAAGCTAAAAGGCAAGAGGTAAAGAGATAAGGGAGAGAGAGAGAACGAGTTTATCTTTTATTTGAAGAGAACCTTCATGCAGAGGAGTCTGGGTTGATTTTTCTTATGTAAATAATAATTTGCGTGCACACCTAAAAAAAACAAGAAACAGCCAGGAGCTGCAACAGATCAGGTTATGCAGTCATAGGTTTGCAAGTTTACAAGAACTCACCTCAGCATCCAAAATATGCAGTTGGAGCCACATGAATAAATGGCAGAGCCACTTGGAAACTTCTCCTTTTCATGGTTAGGCTGTGAGAGTCTGTCTTGAGTTCACGTGGTAGTGGTAGTATAAAGTTTCTCTTTTATTTGCTGAGACACCAGGGAGGAAGTGTGGGAGAAGGTTGCGGGTAGATGGTCCTCAGTTGCTCAGTGATGAATAGTGTAATTTAAAGTCTAGTGGAAATTCTTAGCAGTCTGAGTACAAGCTTGCCCAAGAATAGCGTGTCAGTGCTTTATAACACTCTGACCCTGCTACTCCAGAGCAGTTTGGCCTGAGGAAGTTTCAAGCTTCAGGGTTAGTTTTCTGTTACACTTTCAGTGTCCGTGCTCCCTTTTGGATGATTGAGTTCAATTGCTTTAGTTAGTGTGGTACTTAAAAGAATTGGCTTTTTTCTTTTTGTTTTTCCAGATAGGACTCAGTTTCCTTTATAAAAACTTACAGTAGGATATGTATTAAGTGGGGACTTTGTCATGATTTATGAGGCCTTGCCTTTAAATGAGATGTTTAGACTAGATTAAGAATAAGGATTTAGGGGGTTTTGCGGTTTCCGACAGCTAATCTAAAGCGACTAAATGTCCTATCTATTATTATTTTTATTTTACATGTATGAGTGTAAGTACACCTGTGTATGTATGTGCATATATGTGCATGTGTGTGCTGGAAGTGGAGTTACAGATAGTTGTTATTCGCCATGTGGGTGCTGGGAATTGAACCCCAGTCCTCTGCAAGAAGTCAGTGCTCTTAACCACTGAACCATCTCTCCAGCCCCATAATATCCATAATATCCTAGCTTTTTTTTTTTTTGGTCTTTTTGAGACAGGGTCTCCCTATGCCCCAGCTGTCCTGTATGTAACTCACTATGTAGACCAGACTGACCTTGAACTCACAGAGATCCGCCTGCCTCTGCCTCCCAAGTGCTGGGATTAAAGGTGTGCGCCACCACACTCGGCATAGCCTAGTTTTTTAAACCGAAAGTTTTTAGAAATCCTTTTTTTCCCTGCCATGTAGGTGTGAAAACACCTTTTTTTCCCTCTCTTTGAGAAGGGGGGTCTCACTATGTAGACCAGGCTGTCCTCAAATTCACAGAAGTCTCCCTGCCTTGACCTCCCAAGTGCTGAGATTTGAGGCATGTTCTATTCCTCCTGGCCTGATGTGAAAAACTTACTTAAAGATTACTTTTAAGTTTTTTTGTTTTTTCTTTTTGAGACAGAGTCTCCCTATAGCCCCAGCTGGCCTGGAACTCACTATGTAGACCAGGCTGGCCTCAAACTCACAAAGAGCTCCCTGCCTCTGCCTCTGGAGTACTGGAATTAAAGGCATGTGCCATCATGCCCGGCTCTTTTAAATATTTTATTATTTTTATTTTATGTATATGAGCATATTGCTTGCATGTGTACAAATGCACCCCTGTTATGCAGTGCCCATGGATGTCAGAAGATGTCAGATCCCCTGGAACTGGAGTTGCAGACAGTTGTTAGCTATCATGTTGTGCTGGGAATCCATCCTGGGTCCTCTGCATGAGTCAGTGCTCTTAACCACTGAGCCATCTCTCTGGCCCCTCAAGATTACTTTTATAAATAAAGTTATGGACATTTATTGGTCATGATACTTAATCTCTTTCCATTTTAATTACTGTCTGTACTACAGGCTATTTATCTGGTGGTCATTTAATTTAGTAGATGCGTTTAATGCCTTTGCTAGAGGGCTTAACCAAGATTGGGACAGTGTGGGGTTGTTGTCTTGGCCAGAGCAACTATTAAACTTGAGAAAGCAGCAAACTTCAGTTTGTTAGGTCTGGAGGAGGGAAGACAGTTCAGTGATAAAGGAATTTTTTTTTTCTTGAGATACAAATAGCAAGCACACATCTGCTGTTCTCAGCCTCTGTGAATGTGTTTGGAAGGAGGTGATCCACATCACAACAAGGGATCCAGCCTGCAGAGAGTTTTTCTGCGTCTCTCATGCAAAGAAAGAACACAGCCACTATGCCATCCTCTGTCACAAAAAACTCATGTAAATGTCCATTTATGTGTGTGAACACAATGTGGCTTAGTTCATGGGATGAAATATAAACCAATCAGATGTTGGATTTCAGTTGTGAAGATGAGATACTTCAGAAAGAAATCTCAGTAAAATACCCTAGATTGGAGTCAGAAAATAGGAGGTGGGGTTGCCTAAACCAGTAGAGAGGGGTGTCACAGGAGAGGAGTAAGATCTTGGAGGAAAGTATATCAATATATAGTAAGACTTAAGGAGAGTCTGTGATTATGCTAGCCATATGTGGTTTAAATTTGAATTAGATTTCAATTGAAGATTCAGTTCCTCCTATCTTAGGTACTCAAGTAGCCACATATGGCTAGTGACTTCTGAACTCAATAGCAGGGGTTGGTAAACTCTTTCTGAAAAGGGTCAGATAACAAATGGTTTAGGTTTTACAAGCTATTCAACTGTGCTTTTGTAGTGGAAATCCATCCATAGATAATGTAAATAAATAAACTTCCTTACTCCCAGTAAAACTATTTCTTTTCTTTTTTTGGGGGGGGGTCTTTTTGAGGCAGGGTCTTCCTGTAGCCCCAAGCTGGCCTGTAGACCAGGCTGGCCTCAAACTCACAAAGATCCACCTGGCTCTGTTTCCCAAGTGCTGGGATTAAAGGCGTGTGCCACTAAGCCCAGCCATCTATTTCTTTTCTTTTGGGGGGTAGGGGGATAGCAACTTTTATTTTTTTATCTTTTTGAGGGTTTCCCTGTAGCCCCAGCTGGCCTGGACTGCTATAGAGATCAGGCTGGCCTTCATCTCACAGAGATCCACCTGCTTCTGCCTCCCAAGTGCTGAGATTAAAAGGGTATGTCACCACACCTGACTTAATTTGAACTCTAGATCCCAGTCTCAAATTCCTGAGTCCTGGGGTTTATACTTCTACACTGAGCTTCACAGAATTTTTGTACTATAAAATATATTCTTGCCGGGCGTGGTGGCTCGCACCTTTAATCCTGTCTCAAAAAGACCAAAAAAAAAAAAAAGTATATTCTTTTGGTTACTCAAATAATTAAAAAATAGTAAACCCTATTTATTTATTTATTTATTTATTTATTTAGTCTTCCTGAGACAGTTTCTCCCTGTAGCCCCAGCTGTCCTGGATTCACTATGGAGACCAGGCCAGCCCCGAATTCACAGAGATCTGCCTGCCTCTGCCTCCCAAGTACTGAGATTAAAGGTGTGTGCCACCGTGCCTGCCTTATTTTATTTTTGGTTTTTTTGAGACAGGCTCTCCCCAGCCTGGCCTAGAACTCACTATGTAGACCAGGCTGGCCTTGATCTCATAGAGATCTGCCTCCTGAGTCCTAGGATTAAAGGCATGGTTTTTTTTTAGTCTTTTTGAGAAGGGGTCTTCCTGTAGCCCCAGCTGTCCTGGAACTCACTATGTAGACCAGGCTGGCCTTGAACTCACAGATATCTGCCTGCACTATGCTTCCGGAGTGTTGGGATTAAAGGTGTGTGCCAGCATGCCCAGCTTAAGTCCTTTTTTAATTCATGGGGCATACCAAAACAGGTGGTGGCAAGCCTGAGTTGTCCAATGAGCCATGGATTGGCTAATCATTGATCTAGAAACATTAGAAGCCCAAAGATTCTTTTACTATATAATACATCTGATCCCTTGACAGTTTTTCAGTGACTCTTCCAGGCTTGAGAGCTTTCTCAGACTAAAAGCTGAGATCCACTGTAGAAATGTTTCCTTGTTCTACTGTTTTTTGTCTGCTTCTCTTCATTGCTGAACATGATCTTTAAGTAGATAACTGAAATATTTGACCCTTAATCAAGTTACAGATAAATGTAAAACACAAAACCCTTCTCCTTCATCCTCTGTAAAGTAGCTAAATCCTCATTTTTAACAGCATACAGTATAAATTAAAAGTTTGCTGTCACCTAGGATTAGTTCTGTTCCTTTGCTGTCCAAGAACAATGTGAATATCAATGGACCAAAAGGAAATTATTTTTCTCCTAGACAGACTTAGTGTTCATCTTTAAGTTGTCAACTTGCCCATCTGCCTTTTCTTTTTGTGAAGATGGAGATGGATAGTAAAGGGACTTTATGACTCTATCTCCAAGTCACATACTGTCCTGATTGGCATTGTTCAAGGGTGCCTCAGGATAATGGAGGAAGGGAAAGATAACTGCACTGCTAAATAAAATGGTCAAGGACACAGGAAGGACATGATGGGGCAAAGTAATGGGACTCCTTTAAGATTAAGATGCATTTTTGTTTGCTATGGCAGGAGGTGGAAGTCTTAGGTCATGGAAAGTATGTGTTCTCCAAGCAACTAATGAGAGGGTTCCCTTAAACATGGATTGAATGTCTACTGCATAGGAGATGGTGTGCTGGCAAAGGAAGATTGACAGCAGATACAAGTTATAATCGATAGTGATAGAATAGTAGGCTGGAGGGCAGAATGGGGCATAGATAATAAAAAGCAACAAGATCTAGTGATACGGGATGAAGGGGAAAGGGACATAAAAGAATTAGAAATGGGTACTTAATAGAAGAAAACAAGTGGTAATTTAAAATAAAAAACCTGGAGAACAAAGGATAAAGATTGGTTTTCGGGGCCAGTGAGAAGGTTCTATGGGCAAAGGAGTTTGCTACCAACCTGACAGCCTGAGTTTGATCCCTGGAACCAAATGGTGGAAGGAGCGAGGCGACCTCTGACCTCCACACTTGTGCCACAGCACTGCCCTCCCCTAAATAGAAACGTAATTTTTTTTTTTTTTTCTTAAATCGAAGTTGGCCGGACGTGGTAGCGCATGCCTTTAATCCCAGCACTTGGGAAGCAGAGGCAGGCGGATCTCTGTGGTCTACATAAGTGAGTTCCAGGACAGCTGGGGCTACAGGGAGACCCCGTCTCAAAAAGACAAAAAAATAAAAAATAAAAAAAAAAAATCGAAGTTTGTCGAACTAAGTGGCAAATGGCTGAAAGCACATGAGCTTTGTGTGGTTGCTCTCCGTTTTTTGTGGATGTTCTAACCCCACGGGCTTTCTTCCCACGGATCTTCTGTGTTTAGGGTATAGCATTTCTCCAGAGACTTCTCCGAGCGAAGTCTGATCCAGAGTTCTCTGCACGAGGTTTAGGCTGACAGGCCTAGGTTTCCGAGTTGCTCTGAGCTCTCCAGCATTCTCCGAGTTAGGACTCCAAACCGGACTCCCAGTAACCGCGCATTCCGAGACCCAGGATTTGGCTCTGCCATCCAGGTTCCGGGTTTCCCCGGCGCTCACTCGCTCCAGACGCCACACCAGCGCGGAATCCGGATCCGGCGGCCTGCGAGTCTAGTGTCCGGGGCTTCCAGGCGGCCCTGCTCGTCCCGGATCGCGGCGGCAGCGGCGGCGGTGGCGGCTGAGGGACCCGCGGCCCCGGACACGGCGGCCCCGGCCAGGCGGGGCGGAGCGGTGCGGGGAGGGGCAGAGAGCC
>NW_008341028.1:4820372-4839021 GCF_000622305.1 Nannospalax galili
GGTGCGGGCGGAGGAAGTGGGGGTTGGGGCCGGGGCGGAGCGCCGGGAAGGTGTGCGGGGAGCGGGGTTGTTGCGTGGTGGGGGAGGGGGCGCGGAGGTGAAGTTCAAAGCGTGGCCCGGGCGGTTTGGGCAGCGGGTGGAGGGGCCCGGGAGAGGCTCCGGGGCAGGCCGGAGAGTTTGCTGAGGATCTGTCGCTGGGGACCGGGGCGACGGGGGGGCAGCCGGGGGTCGTCGGGAGCCGGGACGCAGGACGTGTGCGCGGCCCTGGAAGGAGGAGCAAGGTGGCTGGCAGCGTGCAGGCTGTGGGTTGTGGGTGTGTGCCCCTTCCCAGGCTCAGGTCACATCTGCTCCTGTCCTTTTCTTCAAGATGGAGGGATCCCTGGGCCTGCACTTTTAACTGCTCTCCTTGTACCCCCGGGGAGGGATTGTGACCCTGTCCTGTTTGGAAAACCCATGCTGCCCTCTTTTCCCTTTATGTGTAATTACGGTTGGATCATCTCTGTGCTTTGCTCAGATTCTCCTTCCTCCCTCTGGGGTTGAGGAGGAGGAGACACATCTGACCAATTAATGTGTGTTTGTGAAACAGGCAGCAGCAAACAGTCATTTCAGCTTCTAGGAATTAGGCTCACACAGGGTGGAGAGAGCAGAGCCCTTCAGGGGGAATATTTCTGAACAAATCACAGATGATTAAATTCTCGAAGAAACCGCTTCCTACCTAAATGAGAGTGGGAAAGATGGGGGAGAAAGCCTGTCTGTTTCCAGCCATGTGTCCAGAGCCCCAGGGGTTGAGGAGAGTCCCTGAGCCCCCCACAGGCCTCTCTTTTCTGTATTAGGCTTTGCTCTGCAGCCCTGAGTTAATTTCACTCCTGCTGCTTTGTCTTGGGGGAGGGAGTGCTGGTTTAGGCTGTTGTGAGGCGATGACTGTTCTGCTGCCACACACAATAGTCGTGTCATTTTATCGGAGTGCTACCCCAGGGCTGAGAACTGCCGCAGCAGAGATAAACCGGTCCCTCTCACCCGCCTATTGTGTACACAGTGAAGGTCATAGGTTCAAGTCTTGTCTGAGAGCTTTGGATATGCTCCATCTCCCAGGCTCCTCAGTGCCATTTTCTTCTTCCTTTTCCAGACTGGGGCTTGCCATTGGAGGAGGCCAAACAGAAAGGCTCTTCTTTTTGAGTGAGGAACAATGCAGACCTCACTGGCACACATTTTTCTGAAGAACAGGGAATGCCAGCCATGTTGTGCCTGCCTCTGGTTAGCCTGTAACTAAGTTGTGGAGGCATAGCGTGTGGGACGCTCATCCCTCAGGTTTTGTGGCAGACCTTTAAGGAAGAAGACTGCAGGGGTTCTACACTTACATTAACTGTGGTATTTAAATTTTTCTCTGTAAAGATGGGACACTCAGGCAGTGGTTTTGTTTGTTTGCTTGTTCTGTTAAGAATATCACTGAAAACCTGAATAGGGTTAAGATAGAGAATCAAGGATCAAGTATCTTTTTTTTTTTTTTTTCTTTTCCAGATAGGGTCTCAGTAGTTGCCCAGTCTGGCCTTTAACTTGTTTAGCCCATACTGGTCCCCAACGCACAATCCTCCTGCGTCAGCCCCCTGAAAGTGGGATTTACAGGCATGTACCACATACTTTGGTCCTAAGTCCCTTTTTCATGGTGACTTCCTGGTCAATAATTGCACAACAAAAAAGCCACCCAATTTGCCTATCCAGACAAGCTTTGGAAACAAAACTTTCCTTTTATAAATCAACTCTAATGAGAGGAGATGATTCAGGCATTGTGTTGTGGGGAGAAATTTGCCACAGAGAGAAACATTAAAAATATTATTTAGGTCTTGGGGAATTAGGATGAGAGGAACTTACCTTAGAAAGAATTATATCCTTGCATATGTCTCATAGAAGTTCCCAAGTAGTATCCAGGTACTATTAAGTGGTTTAAAAAAATTCAAGGCTAGAAAAGAGGTTTTCATGTAGGACATTAAAGAAAACTTTTAAAAGATTACAAATAAGATTCATTTTAAGTGAGGATTGTGTACAAGATGCAATGCAGTGCACACAATACCCACCCAACCATTTCCCATAGCCCATTATTGAATAGGAACTTTAGCCTTTGGATTTGGTAAAGGTCTTTGAAAGGCAGTAAATCTTAACTGTGGTGCCTCCCTCATCCTTTTATTTCATTGAGTTTCTTTAAATGATGGCCTGCCACTTAAATGCTGGGCTTTTGATAGAGAACAGTTGTTTTGACCCATATATATATTTTTATAACAAAACTCTTTAGACCTCACTGAAAGTGTTGTCTGTCTTTAGGCTGTTTCTAACGATATGCCCTAGGCTTCTGAGTAAACCTTAGCTAAACTGAATTCAAAGCTTTTTATTCTTGGGCTGGTGGCAGTTTTATGAGTGATGTCACGTGAAGGCAGAACCTCACATTAAATTTGCCCTGATTAGATTTAGTAGTTTAAGAGTTGGACCCTTGTCACCAGGAATCTTACATGAATCTTTTTTTTTTTTTTGGTCTTTTTGAGACAGGGTCTCCCTGTAGCCCCAGCTGTCCTGGAACTCACTATGTAGACCAGGCTGGCTTTGAACACCACGCCCCGGCTACATGAATCTTTTGACTGTGACTGTCTTTTGGAGAGCACTTTGGATTCCCCACCCCCATCTTCTTGGTAAGAAATACTTCCTTGTGAGAGGTGGAGATAGCCGATCAGATTTGTGCTTATTTATGTGAGGATATGGAAGTATAATTTTGGCTCCTGGTAGTAATTATGTTGCAGTTAGCATATAGCCACTAAATGACTGGAACAGGATAATTTGTTGAGGGGTTTACTGATTGCTCTGTCAAGTGGAAGTGCCACTCCTTATTTATCTGACTCCCAACACTAGTGCCTGGCTTAGACTTGGAGACAGCATGCAGGAATATTTCTTCTCCGGAAGTTGCCCCTCTCCCTCCTGGCTCAAGTTCTTTGTCAGCTATCTTAGTGTTTCCACTGCCACTTTGACCCACTCCAAAGGCAGCTAAGCAATTGTTATTTCCATTGTAGAAAACCAGCATGGATGGGAATACTGCCAGCAGATGAGGCCACACTGAGATAAGGGAACCTGAGCTTGTCTGGCAAGTTTTCCTTTCATCAGCTTAATCCTCACTTCTATTTGATTTTTCAAAATGTTTCCTTTTTAAAACAAAAGAGCAGCATTACAATTTTTAAAAAAGCACAGAATACAAAACCACAGTATATTAAATATGCCTTTATATTACCTCTGGTAAAAAAAGTTGACTGTGACACACAAAATAAAGATAGGTGATGCTGATTGGCAGGTTCTGGGCCCGCTAAGTGTCAGTGAAGGACTCTTTTTCATTAGAGAACAGGTAATTCACCAAAGCACCTGCCTAGCAAGGCATGTGGAGTCAGCAGCAGCTGTGCAGCTGAAGAGGAATTATTGAGCAGGTGGTTGAAGAATCACATGCCACGGTGACAAGAAAATACTTGGTCCTCAGTGGTTTGGGTTTAGTTTATATGTGTGAAATTGCACTTTGTTTCACATTTCTTAATGCCTCTTGTTGATTTGTGAGTGAGATGGTAATGGACTAGAGAAAAGAGATTCTTTTCTGAGTAGCATGCCTTAGACATGGTCCTATATGGCCCTGTTGTATTTGGAAGTTCTGTTTTTTTGCCCTATGAAAGGGAAGGAAATAGTGATAATTCAGTGCTTCTAGTACTTGTTTATTAGAAGGAGATGGGAAACAGAAAATTCTTTGTCTTCTTGGTGGTATAAAGCTTTAGTCTATGGGGAAACTCCCCAACAGGTTTTATGCAAATGGTACAATTTACTTTTTTGTGTTAGATCTACCTGACATGCCTTACTCAAGAAATTTGCATGTTTTTATTTTACTGATGTAATTTCCTACATGAAGTTTGCATCTCTTCAGTTTGTAGTATTCAATTTTTAGATTTTTTTTTCCCAGCACCTTTGTAACCCTTTTGGTCTTTTTGAGACAGGGTCTCCCTGTGGCCCCAGCTGACCTGGAACTCAACTATGTAGACAAGGCTGGCCTTGAATTCACCGAGATCCACCTGCCTCTGAGTGCTGGAACTAAAGGTGTGTGCCACCACTCCTGGCTGTAACATTACTTGTTAGAGTCAAATCAGCACCAGGGGACCAAATGAAATTAAAGAAATATATTAAATATTTATTTTAAAAAATCAAGTATGGCATTTCCTATAACTTAGGACACTTTCTAGTTTGAGGTTTTCTGAAAGTTCTTAATTTTTCTTTAGATTATCATTACCCTTTTTTGTTCATATGGTTTTTATTCTTTTTCATGTTCATTGAGGCTAATTTTTTTTCTTTTTCTTTTGAGACAGTTTCTTGCTATATAACCCAGGCCAGCCTGGCCTTGAACTCATGATCCTCTTGGTCAACCTCCCAGAGACTGAGATTATATTACCACCCTTGACCCTAGACTAGAGTTTATGAAGAGGTAACGTGATATGTATTTTATAGTAATTTTCTGGATTAGGACACAGCCTGAGTGGTCCTTCTATTGTTGTATGCACATACCCAGATCTAATGGAGCTCACAGGATATGGACTAAATAGTTAATTGAGTGGAAATAAAGTGTATTAACTGTTTTAAAGTTCAGATGTTCTGGGGCTGGAGAGATGGCTTGGGGTTAAGAACACTGACTTGGAGAAGACCCAGGTTCAAATCCCAGCACCCATATGGCAGCTAACAACTGTCTGTAACTCCAGTTCCCGGGGATCCAACAGCCTCTTCTGTCCTCCACGGGCATTGCACGACATGGGTGCACTTACCTACATGTAGGCAATACACACATACACATAAAATAAAAAAAAATAATAATAAAAAAATTAAAAAGAAACTTGATCTTAAAAAAAAAAAGTTCAGATGTTCCTTTTCCCCTAGCCCAAGTATAGTGAAGTCTTTGACCTATTTTGTTTTGTTTTACATTTATTTGTGTATATGTGTACTCATGCACATGTGTCATAGTGTGTGTATGAGGTCAGAGGATAACCTGCTGGGATCAGTTCTCACCTTCCATCATGTGTAATCTGGGGATCAAACTGTGGTCAGACTTGGAGACAAGCATCCTTACCTTTACCCGCTAAGCCATCATGCCAGCCCAACTTGTTATTTAGAGAGACAAAAGACAGGTTTGAGGGGAAATGAGGCGAACCACTTTGTAAGGAAGGATTTGTCAAAGATCTGCTTAAATCTAGTTTGTAACCTAGCTTCAGGTGGTAGCTTAGTGATATATCAGCTCATTATTTAGTATTATTTCTGAAAAATAAACTTCTTGGTTTTACCCATACAAAGCTATCAGATTCTGTTTTAAACTGTTCACAAGGCAACATAGCCTTTCCTGTCATTCTCAGTACTTTGCTTCCTCATGCTGTTCCCCACCCCCCAATCTCTTATCCCAGTCTCTGTTCAGAAGACTTCTCCAGCAGCTTGGAAACACTCTAATTACTGTAGCTATTATAGTCACAACCCAGATCCTCCACCTCCTTCCCTCTAACCCCTCTCTGTCTTCATTTCCCATCCCCTTGCTCTAGCAGCAGGAGTTGAACTGCAGTCTCATGAGCACAGTCAGATCTATGAATGAGCTTTATATCTTGTCAAGGCAAAACTCCAGATCTAACAGGGCTGATTTTTCATGGTTCTCTTGCTGTTTGTTCTTGGATCAGAATCCCAGAAATAAGAGATGGCAAATACCTATTAGGTCATATCTAGTTCATCACTCAGGGGCAAACCTAGGCCTTTTCTCTTGTTGCTGTGGGAATTATTCCTGCTTTTCTCTTGCAGCAGGTCGAGAGCTGTCTGATGCTAGGCAAGTTCTGAAACTGTTTCTTACTGTGCTGTCTAGTCATTGGTGTCTGGCTAATTTCTCTTGGGTTTTTATTCTTCTGTTTTCAAAGTTATTCCTTCAGTCCTTCATGATTGTTGGCCTTCTTTGTGGTTTCCTTTTGTACAATCAGTTGTCAGAAGGGTCATTTTTCAGCATTTTAGTACTCTCTTTATTAAAATTTTTTTTGCAACATTGGGGCTTGAACCCACGTCCTCTAATATGTTAGACAAGTATTTTACCACTGAGCTATATCCACAACACATTTAGGGTCATATAACTTTTCATTGTGGCCTTCTATGGAGGCATATTTGATTGGGCATGCAGGACATACGTTCTGCCCTGTACATAAAATGCTTCAGAAAGGATGTGAAATATGTGCCAGGTTGTACCCTTTAACTCCTGCACTGTATGAACAAATGTTGCTTCTTTTTTGTTGAATTTGGAGACTGCTTCCTGTTCTAACCCTTTTTTTTTTTTTCTGCCTGTTTGTCTGTCTGTTTGGTTCTTTTGAATCATGGTCTCGCCAGGCTGACCTGAAACTCACTGTGCCCTCCTTAGGATTACCAGCATCAGCCACCAAACCTAGCTATGTTCTTTTATTTATTTATTTATTTATTTATTTATTTTTTGTCTTTTTGAGACAGGGTCTCCCTGTAGCCCCAGCTGTCCTGGAACTCACTATGTAGACCAGGCTGGCCTCGAACTCACAAAGATCTGCCTGCCTCTGCCTCCCAAGTGCTGGGATCAAAGGCGTGTGCCACCATGCTCAGCCCCTAGCTTTGTTCTTAAAGAGATGACTTTTTGTCTCTTTGTTTACTTGACAGTGCTGGAAATCCAACTTAGGATCTTGTGTACAGTAAGCAAGCGTTGTACCACCAAACTAAAACCCCAGCCCAGGACAGGTTTTTATATATTTATTTAATTTTTAAATTTTATGTGAGTATTTGCCTGAATGTATATATGTTTACCATATGCATGCCCAGTGCCTATGGAGGCCAGAACAGGACATTGGATTCCTAAAACTGGAGTTACTAATGGTTATGAGCTGCCATGTTGGTGCTAGGAACCAAACCTGGGTTCTCTGCAAGTTCTGCAAGTACTCTTAACCACTGAGCCATCTCTTCAGCCCCTAGTTTTATTTTTTAAAGTTAAAAAAAATTAAATCATATTTATTTATTTACTTATTTGGGAGGGGGATGTATACCATGTAGCCATCAGAAGATAACTTGTAGGCATCAGTTCTCTTTACCCACCATGTAGGTTCCAAGGTCATCAGGCCTTGTGGCAAGTGCCTTTGCCTGCCAAGCTATTTTGCCAGCCCCAAATTTTATTTTGTGTAGTTTACTTACAGTTAAGATACTGTCTGAGCCTAACACTATCATATTTCCTTTACTAGTGTAATATTTCAAAGCATAGAGAAAAAAAGCACAGTTGGAGTCCTAACATTCAAGTTCTGATTATTGCTCTGCTCTTGGCAGTGTGACCGTATGGGAGTCAATTCTGTTTTTACTTTCCTCATCTATAAAGTGAGCACATTGAACAAGAGGAACTCTAAGGTTCCACTTAACTGTAGAATTTGTAGCAATAGTGATGGAAGAACAGCTCAAAAGTGGGTTAAGTGAGTAGTTGGTTTGGGTTTTTTTTTTTTTTTTTCATTGTTTTGAGACAGGAGGGTCTCCCTGTAGCCACAGCTGGCCCCCTAGAATAACCTCAATTCTGACTGCCTCTGTCTGCCTCTGTGCTGGGATCAAAGGCGTGTATCACCACACCCAGCATGAGAGTAGTTTTTGTTGCTAGGTCCAAAATACAGTCATTGTTCAGAAGAGTTAATGAGTGCACCTTTGGTTCCTTGGGGTTTGGCTCTTACTCCTCTTCGATATGTTTGGGATATGAGGGTCTTATACCCTCATTCTGCAGGCTCACCATCTTGCCACTTAAATATTTTTCAAGTGTATTTAAGACATGGGAGTAGGAAACACATAAGTGCATAGAAAGAATTAAGGGAAGGAAATCCTGTCTGGAAGGATTTGCTGTATATTAGTAAAAGTGATTTCAGCGGTACCTACTACTCTCTTACATATGAAATCTTAAATGAACTTATTGTTCCATTTATGCATACGAGCTTAAGTGGAACTAATTGTAGAAGCTAGCTGGATATTTTTTGTTGTAGGCCAGTTAATGGAAAGCTTGCTTTGTGTTAGCTTCTAGAACTGAATATGAATTGCCCACAATATTTTGTTTAGAAAAAATAATCACATGGGTTTTAAAACATATTTTATTTATTATTCTTTATTATTTTATGTGTATAAGTGTATTGCCTGCATGTACGTGAATACATCTGTGTTGTGCAATGCTGTGGAGGTCAGAGGAGAGCTTTGGATCCCCCTGGAACTGGAGTTAAGGACGGTTCATAGCCACCATGTGGGTGCTGGGAGTCGAACCCAGGTCCTCTGCAAGAGCAGTCAGTGCTCTTAACTTCTGAGCCATCTCTCCAGCCCCTACATGTGTTTTTGTTGTTGCTGTTTTGTTTTATTTTCTTTTGTTTTTGTTTTGTTTCTGGCACTTGGGGCTCAAACCCAGGGTCTTATGCATGCTAAGTAAGTACTCTACCCATTGAGCTATATCCTGAGACTTGAAGCAGTTCAAGGGAATAAAATTGTATAACCAAGTTACTGTTTCCCCAAGTTGGGATTTTTTTAGCAGCATTTCCCAGTTAATTCTTAGATTTGAAGTTTCTGATAGCAGCTTTTTTTCCTCCTATTGACTATTTGGGGTGTTTGTTTGTTTGTTTTTGAAACAGGGTCTCCCTCTAACCCTACCTGGCCTGGAATTTACCATGTATACCAGGCTGACCTGGAACTCAAAGAGATGTGCCTGCCTTTGCCAGGGACTAAAGGCATGGACCACCGTCCCTGGCCTTGGCTGTTTGTTAAATATTATGGAGAAGGTGGTCTTTCAGTCTTTTGTTGTTAATATCGGGAAATCACATGTTCATCATATCTTTGAATGTTGTAAGTAGCAATCACTGTTTATTTTATTTTTTGTTTTTTTTGAGACAGAGTCCCCCTGTAGCCCCAACTGGCCTAGAACTCACCATGTGGACCAGGCTGGCCTTGAACTCACAGAGATCCACCTGCCCTCTGCTTCTGCTTCCCAAGTGCTAGGGTTAAAGGCATGCACCACCATGCCTGGCAGCAGTCACTGTTTTTTAAATTTGCATTTAAACCATCTGTTGGTCTGGAATAGGAATACTTGGTAGGCAGAACTGTTGTTTGTTTTGAACTCAAAAGAAGTGATAGGAATATTTTGCATTATTTCAGCCGTCTATAGCACATTACTGATTTTCAGGTACTCTAAAGGTTATTTGGGAAATGTTCTCAACTTAAATGTGATATTTTAAAATATTTTTGTTGTTGTTTTGAGACAAGTTTTCACTGTATGGCCCTGGCTAGCTTAGAACTCCATATACCGACCAGAGTGGCCTCAAACTTTCAATAATTCTCTTATCTCTGTTTTTTGAGTGCTGAGATTACAGACATGTGCTACCACACCAGACTTTGAATGTGATATTTAAAATCTTTCTAAAGATTTATATTAGAAATATAAGTAGTTTTCGGGCTACAGAGATGGCAGTGTAGTTAAGAGCACTTGCTGCTCTTGCAGAGGACCCAGGTTCAGTTCCCAGCACCCACACATGGCAGCTAACAACAGGTCTGTAACTCCTGTTCCAGGTGATCCACCACCCTCTTCTGGTTTCTGTGAGCACTGCACATACATGGTTCACTTACACTCACACACATAAAATGAAAATAAATAAAAAGAAATATAAGTAGTTTTGTAGATAAGTTTTTTAGGGGTGGATAGTTATATTTACTTTGTGTGTGTGCATAGGGATCATGGCAGGTGTGTGGAGGTCAGAGGAAAACCAGCAAGAATAGGTTCTCTTCCTTCACATGTTAGTACTAGGGATCAACTCAGGTTTTAAGGCTTGGTAGCAAGCACTTTTACCTGCTGAACCATCTTACCTGGCCCAGTAGAATTTCTTTTGTATTGTTTTTAAATTTTTTTTAAAAATTTTTTTATGTGTATGAGTGTATTGCCTACATGTATGTAAGTGCACTCATGTCATGCAGTGCCCACAGAGGTCAGAAGAAGGCGTAATTAAGCTAGAATTACAGACAGTTGTTAGCTGCCGCCATGTGGGTGTTGGTAATCGAACCTGGGTCCTCTGCAAGAGCTGTCAATGCTCTTAACCGCCGAGCCATCTCTCTAGCTCGAGTATTGTTTTGTTTACTTAAGTATCATGTGGAGCAGAGGGAATTAGATTTGAAAATGGCCAGGGTAGCTACTATACAGCCTTTGGAATCAGACCACAATGTGAAATCTGGATCCCTACAGTTAGGGCACATTGGGTGCTAGTAGCACATTGCCGGCTGATACCTGTTGTTTCCTAAAGTTTAGGTTGGTATTTGTAGAAGAAAGCAACAGTGTTTGTTTGCTCTTCCCTGTATAAAACATAGCTTGCAGGCTTTTGGTATGTTGTCAGCACCATTCCTAACAACATTTCTAGGTGGGGCACTTTGAGTCTGTTGGGGTGAACTTTCATTCATGTGAACTGAAGTGGATATTTGAGACTCAGCCCTGTAAATTTCAGTTACAGATCCTGGAGTTTGGTGTGAAATTCAAGTGTTTACTATCAGTTCCAGAACTGTTGTTTCTAGAGCAGCAGCCTAAAGACTGGGATCAGAAATGGGGCAGTAAAAGAAGAAATAGAAAAATTAATGGAACGTACTTGGTACCTGCTTTAATAATGTACTTCTGGTCCATAATTCCTGAAACTTGTATCCTCTCAGCATTACTGTTCTTCCAATTCCTGTAATGCAAAGCTTTTGACTTGTACTTCATCCTTTTTTTCTTGCTTATCACTTCATTAATCATTCACTAAATTGACTCTCTTGCACTTATCTCTTTTTTTGGTCGTTTTTGAGACAGGGTCTCCCTGCAGCCCCAGCTGGCCTGGAACTCACTATGGAGACCAGGCTGGACTTGAACTCACAGAGATTCGCATGCCTCTGCCTCCCGAGTGCTGGGTCAACAGGCCTGAGCCACCAGGCCCGGCTCTATCTCACTTTTTTTATGTGACCTAGTTCAGGTTTTCATCTCCTGTAATTTATGTAATAATCTCCTGGTAATGCTCTTTCTGTTTTCTCTACTCATGCTCCTGTTCTATTGTTTTTATTTATTTATTTGAGTACCTCATGTGTAAGGCCAGACATGATCCCTGTCCTGTTGGGGCCTGTAGTCTTGTGGAGGAGACAGCCAACTAATGAATATATAATGATAAGTTAAAATGCTCTGAAAGAAGGCTGCATGGTGGCGCATGCCTTTAATCCCAGCACTCGAGAGGCAGAGGCGGGTTGATCTCTGTGAGTTCAAGTCCAGCCTAGTCTACATAGTGAGTTCCAGGCCAGCTAGGGCTACAGGGAGACCCTGTCTCAAAAAAAAAAAAAAAGCTCTGAAAGAGAAGCATTTGATTCAAAAAGAATAAGTGACAAAACCCAGCATAGACTTTTGAAATTACAATTCTGAACATTTTGTTTTTTTTGAGATAGGGTCTTCCTGTAACCCCAGCTGGCCTGGAACTCACTATATAGACCATGTTGGCCTTGATTTCACAGAGATCTATCTGCCTGCCTGTGCCTCCCAAGTGCTGGGATTAAATGTGTGTGCCACACACCTGGCTTAAGACTGTTTTTGTTTTTATTTGTGTGTGTGTGTGCGTGTGTGTGTGTGTGTGTGATGTATGTGGATGCACAATGCCATGGTGTACACATGAAGGTCAGGTGACAACTTTGTGGAATCAGTTCTCTTCTACCTTTACGTGGGTGCTAAGAATTAAACTCAGTTTGCCAGAGTTATGAGGCAATGCTTTTACCTGCTGGCCTCCAGTACTTAAGATATTATTTGTCTTGGGGGCTGGAGATGTGACTTAGAGGACCAGGGTTTGATTCCCAGCACCCACGTGGTTGCTGACAGCTGTCTGCAACTTCAGTTCCAGAGGATCTGATGCTTTCTTCTGACCTGTCTGGGCATTGCAGGACATGGGTGCACTTACATGCACTTACATAACACTCATACACGTTAAAAAAAAAAGTTCTCGTTTGTCTTGATCAAACCTGGCCATCCGCAGCCTTATTTCATACATGTTTCAGTCTATCTGTACCTTTTTACAGCCATTATTATCTATTTTTGTCTTTTTTTGAGACAGGGTCTCTGTAGCCCCAGCTGGCCTGGAACTCACTATGTAGACCAGGCTGATGTTGAACTCACAGAGATCTGTGTACCTCTGCTTCCCTAGTGCTGGGACTAAACGTGTGCACCACTATCCCTGCCTCCTGTCTATTTTTCAGTCTGTTTCTTTTATCTTTTCTGTTGGCATGCCCTTCCCTGCTTCCAAGGCATTCAACTCCCAAATCCAGCCTTTCCTTCAGATTATTACAGGACTGTAGCACTTTCCTGAAGACTTTGTTATCCACATCTCTTCTCACTCACCTGTCTCCAGAATTGATTTCATTTTTCTCTGTATGTCTTTAATTTGGGTGAGGGGCCTAAGATCTGTATTATAATACTTTATCATGTGCTGTCTTTTTGTTTCAGTTTTTTTTTTTTTTGGTTTAATTTTTTTATGTGTATGAGTGTTATACCTGCATGTATGTAAGTGTACCTCTGTCGTGCAGTGCCTGCAGAGGACAGAAGAGGGCATCAGATCCCCTGGAACTGGAGTTACAGATGGTTGTTAGCTGTCATGTGGGTGCTAGGATTCAAACCGCAGGAGCAGCTAGTGCTCTCAAACACTGAGCCATCTCTCCAGCCCCAACTGTCTTAAATTATAATTATTTGTGGGTATATTTTCTTTCTCCTTATTCTACACCTGTGTAAGGCACCTGTGTCTTTTTTGTCTCCCATAGCTCCTAGCCCAATGCTTTGAAAATAACTTTATGTTTAATAAATGCCTTCTGAATTGAATCAGAATTTGGTTGTTGAGAAAAGAAACCTTGTGATTTGTTTTTTTCAGACTCCTTTTTTTTTTTGGTCTTTTTGAGACAGGGTCTCCCTGTAGCCACAGCTGGCCTGGAACTCACTATGTAGATGAGGCTGGCCTTGAACTCACAGAGATCTGCCTGCCTATGCCTCCCAAGTGCTGGGATTAAAGGTGTGCACCACCATGCCCGGCTCAGACTCCTTTTATACTAAAGCAAATTCCATTTAACACGTTTTGTCCTAGATTGAATAAACTAGGAACAAGACAGACCATGAATGTCAGATTCAAGGACAGGCTTTGTTACCTTTACTCCTTGTAGCCTGCAGTGGTTCCATACATTCTAATTGGGAGGAGTGTGTGTACAAGGCTAGGGGAGGCAAGGTGGGCCAGTCATAGGAACCAGTTGTCCTGATGGAGAACAGAGTCATTATTGGGCAGTCCGGGTTTGTTTTTTTTGTTTTTTGTTTTTTTTTTTGGTCTTTTTGAGACAGGGTCTTCCTGTAGCCCTAGATAGCCTGAAACTCACTATGTAGACCAAGCTGGCCTTTAATTTACAGAGATCTGCCTGTCTTTGTCTCCTGAGTGCTAGGATTAGACATGTGTGCCACCACACCTGGCCTTTATCACATAAATATTTATTGGATACCTTCTCTATGTGAGACCCTTTTCTAGCTGCTTAAGGTCTGTCAGTGAATAAAACAAACATAAACAATCCCAGACACCAACTGCCGTACAGACTTTTTCTCTGTTTATTTGTGAGTGACAGGGTTTTGCTATGTAGCCCATACTGGCCTTGAACTCAGAGCAGTCCTCTTGCCTTACCCTCCCTAGTGCGGCATTACAGGCTTGAGCCACCATGCCCAGCAGATTGTATTTTTTATAAGGAGTTAAGAATAGCACAGTAAGTAATTATGTAGCATTAAAAGGGTGAGAAATGATGTAAGGGAAATGGATCAAGATAAAGGAGGCTGGGAATATGGAGGAGAGTGGGGTGGGAGGTTTGCAGCTTTAAGATTGGTTGGTGCTGGTGTGTTCCTGGGCTGTTATAGTCTCCTCAGATTGGTAGATGTTTTTTCTGCCAGGTGGGTAAAAGAGACTGCAGTTGTTCCAGAGTCCAGCTGACATGGAGGAGAATAGCTACTTTATGTCTTTTCTGCTGGCTGCTGCTTTGGCTGGCATTCCTGGAAGTTAATCACAGTGAAAATTGCATTCAGTCATGTCTGGAAGACACCAGGGGTAGAATTGGAGGCCTTATAACCAGTTCCCTGAAAAATGGGATTTACTTTTCTGCCCTCTGGACCTTGAGTGCCTGGAGTCATGGATAAGTTAGGCCTCAGAAATTTCTCCTTTCTCAAAGGAAAAAGGCCAAAAGCATGACTTTCCTTTCTGTCAAGGCTTCAGCAAGTTTGAGGTAGCTCTTAAATCTTGCAAAGAGCTTGTGTATGTCTGGGCATGGTGACCCATGCTTGTAATCTCAACACTTGGGAGGGGGAGTCAGGAGGATCATGAATGGAGATCAGCTTGGGCTACATATTGTGTTCTAGGCCAGCCTGAGCTACATAGTGAGAACCTGCCTCAAAAAGAAAAGCAAAATAACATACACTGTGTGCTTAGCTTTACCCAGCGAATGTTCAGGTTTGTGGTTCATCAGCATCCTTAATGTGTTGACTGTTTTGGTAGTCTCAGGACCTAGTTGAGAATGAAGATGTTGCAATGTCTAGCCCTGCCCCCCCCTTTTAACTTTTCCATTGTAAATTTTCTGATTTCTATGCTTACTCTTTTGTAACCCTTATAGTTTGGGTTTTTTTTTTTTTTTTTTTTTTTTTTTTTTCTTTTCCTGTTACATCTTTTCCATACATGAAACTAATAGGAAACAAAGTCCCTTGGGCTAGACTCCTGTTTTGGTAACTGCTGGAAGACTAAAATTTCTAACTAATAAAGAGGAGATGGACTGTCTTATTTCTGTCCTTAGGTAACGTAGGGTACAATTTGTGAATATAATATCTCAGCCTGTTTGTTACACTGCATGTCATTTGAGGTAACTGAGGTACAAGGGGTATATTAGGACCTGTCTATTTTTTATTTATTTATTTATTTTGGTCTTTTTGAGACAGGGTCTCCCTGTAGCCCCAGCTTGCCTGGAACTCACTATGTAGACCAGGCTGGCCTCAAACTCAGAGAAATCTGCCTGTCTCTGCCTTCCAAGTGCTGGGATTAAAGGCGTGCGCCACCACGCCCAGCATCTACTCTATTTTTAATCACTTATACCACCAGATTGTGCAGTTGCAGTGTACAAAACCTGTATTATTATTTTTTTAACTTTTTTTTTGGTCTTTTTGAAACAGGGTCTCCCTGTAACCCCAGCTGTCCTGGAACTTAGTATGTAGACCAGGCTGGCCTCAAACTCTCAGAGATCTGCCTGCCTCTGCTTCCCAAGTGCTGGGACTACAGGCCTGCGCCACCACACCCTATCAAAACCTATATTGTTTATGATACAAGACTTAAAACAATTTTTTTCAGTGGAGATCAAATACAGGGCCTGTGCATGCTAAGCAGGGCCTGTGCGTATTAAGCAAGCCCTTCACAACTGAGTTACAGCTCCCAACCCCTGAAAGTTCTTAACTCAGTTCGATGTTAAGAATAGTCTGTTACTTTTAGGCAGCTTGTAGGCTCTGATACTGAGAAGCATCTAGGCAGATTTCATGTCACTTTTCTCTGAGGATATATGCTTATATGCTATATAAGACTTGAAGCTGTGTCTTCTCAAAGGGGCTTAAGTCGTGCAATAACATAACACCTGTTACTGTAAATGTTAAGCACAGCCACGTATATGTTGGGTTTCTTTAGTGACTAAAAGGAATCAATTTAATTGGTCTAAGTTGTGTTGCTATTATTAGTAAAAGACCTTTGACAGAGCAAAGTTTGTTACTGTTTTGTTTGTAATAGCAGTTCTGCGGTTTATATTAGTAGTTCCAGTCTCACCAGAGCGTCACATCCAGGTAATGTGGGTTTTAGATGAATTCCATAACTCTATTTGACAGATTGGGAAGTGTAGGGCAGTGGCTGGCAGTATTCTTTCTCTTACTAAGCCTTTCCAAAAGAAAGAAATTCAGTTTTAACAAGGTCATATTTATATAAGTGATATCTTTGTGAAGTGACATTTTCTTCCAATAAGAAATCTATATGTTATACCTGAGGTGTCATTTTAAGCATTAAATTTGTTTAGAAAAGTAACCAGCATAAACATTATTAGTGTCATTTTTCCAATTTGTTTTCTTTGTCCTTTCTAGATAGGCATAATAAGGGTATAGTGATTAAATTCACATCTCAGAAATTTTTACAATAAGAGACTAATGATTGAAATGTGCTGCCAGACTTTTTACTTCATAGGAATGAGGGAGGCAAGAATAGATTGCATTTTTATATGGAATGACTATTGCTGTTGAAGATTTTTTGTTGGGCCCAGTTACACACACCTATAGTCCCAGCCATTGAGGCCAAGATTTGGGGGACTCTGTGCTTAGCAAGTGTCCACACTAAATATCAGTAATGAGATTGTGCCTATGAATGGCAACTGCATTCTAGCCTGGGCAACATAGCTAGATATGAGATTTGTCTTTAAAAAATTAAGTGGGGTGGGGCTGGAGAGATGGCTCAGCAGTTAAGAACACTGGTTGTTCTTGCAGAAGACCCTGGTTTGAATCCCAGTATCCACATGGCAGCTAATAACTGTAACTCCAGTCCCAGGGGATCTGACAGCCTCTTCTGACCTCCGTGGACATTGTATAACACGGGTGCACTTACCTACATGTAGGCAATACACGCATACACATAAAATAAAAATAATTAAAAAATTAAAAAAAAATTAGGTGGGGCATGGTGGTGCAGACTGTTAATCCCAGCATTTGGAAGCAGAGGCAGGCAGATCTCTGAGTTCGAGGACAGCCTGGTCTACATAGTGAGTTCTAGGCCAGCTGAGACTACAGGGGAAACCCTGTCTCAAAAAGACCAAAAAAAAAAAAGCAGGGGAGGGGAGGGCTGGACAGATGGCTCAGTGGTTAAGAGGACTTAATGGTTTTGAAGAGGATCCAGTTTGGGTTCCTAGAACCCACATGGTGGCTCACAATCACCCCAGTTCCAAAGGAGCTGGCACCTTCTGACCTTTGTGGGCTCCTGCATGCATGTAGTTGTACATAAACTCACACAGAGAAACATATATACATACACATACATACATAAATCTTATTAAAAATTTAAGAATTTTCTTTTCCTATAACAATGTAAGGGGTAAGAAAGCTCAAAATGTTAAAATCTTTTCTTAAACAAAAATGTCATAGTTTTAAGAATCAAAATAATGTAAGTGAGCTGGAAATGTTAACATAGACTGAAAAACATTGCAAAATAGAGCAACTAATAAGGGCTTTATTTATACATAGGTTGATTAAATGCATCACTGAATGAATATGTTTTTGCTTTTGACTAACAAACTACTCCCTATAATTGGCAGACCAACATGAACTACTCCCTATATTTAGAGACTGCAAATCAAAGAAATAACCTGAATTTTACTTTAAGGAACAAATGAGAATTGATTGAGTTTTTGTAGGTTAACTACTTTTTAAAAAAAATATTTAGTATTTTTTATTTTATGTGTATGAATATTATGCCTGCATGTATGTAAGTGCACCCGTGTCGTGTAATGCCTGCGGAGGACAGAAGAGGCTGTCAGATCCCCTGGAACTGGAGTTATGGATGGTTGTTAGCTGCCATGTGGGTGCTGGGATTCGAACCTGGGTCATTCTGCAAGAACAGTCACTGTTCTTAACCCTGAGCCATCTCTCCAGCCCAGGTTAACTACTCTTTAATAGCAATTATGTCATGATTTAAGTTCAGCATTCTTCAGAGGAAAAACAGTTAATTGTACATAGACGAATTCAATTTAAGAAGCATGGTAGGTCAGGTGTGGTGGTACACAGCTTTAGTTCTAGCACTCATTAAGCAGAGGTAGGCAGATCTCTGAGTTCTAGGCCAGCCAGAGCTATGTAGTGAAACCCTGTCTTAAAAAAAAGAAAAAAAGTAAAGAAACTTGCACCCTAAAAAGATATGTATGTTAGGAAAAGTTGATAGTTTTAGAAAGTAAATAATGTACTAGAAATGTAAAGATTTAAAAGCTATCATATTTGAGTTCATGTTACAAGAAAGCAAAGGATTAAAGGGACCCACAAGACAGATAGTTATTTGGCATAGTCTTAGAGTCTGTGAAGGAGAGAAAGGAGAAAAATTACGAACATTTTCAGTGAAGGCCGAAGAAGAAAAAAATGATTGGGTGCAACTTTTTCTAAGACCTTATTTCCCACTGTTTTTCTCTTTCAGGTTCTTTCTTTTCCTTTACCTCCCTGTTTCTCTTTCATTGTCCTTGTTCCTGTAGTTATGCCTAGATACATACTCACTTATCAGGGTTTGGTTCTGGGGTCCACATATGAGAGAGAACATATGTCAATTTTTTTTTTTTCTGAGTCTGTGTTACTTCACTTAGTATAACAGTTTCTAGTTCCATTCATTTACCTGCAAATTTCATGATTTCATCTTTTCTTTATTGCTGAGTAAAACATCATATAAATGAACCACATTTTCATTATCCACTCGTCAATTGAGGGACACCTAGGTTGCTTCCATTTCTTAGCTATTGTGAAAAGAGCAGCAACAAACATGAATGTAGAATGTAC
>NW_008341028.1:4839194-4839563 GCF_000622305.1 Nannospalax galili
AACTCTCTGTTCAGTTCCTTAGCCCATCTTTTAATTGGGTTGCTTCTTGTCTTGATTCTCTGTTTTTTGAGTTCGTTATATATTGTGGATATTAAACCTCTGTCAGATGTGTCTCTGGTAAAGATTTTCTCCCATTGTGTGGGTTTTCTGATCGCTTCCCTGGTTGCGTCCTTTGATGTACAGAAGCTTTTTAGTTTAATGAGGTCCCATTTGTTAATTCTTGCCCTTGTTTCCTGAGCAATTGATGTCCGGTTTAGAAAATCCGTTTCTACACCTATATCTTGTAGGTTTTCCCCAATGTTTTCTTTTAACAGTTTGAGAGTTTCAGGCTTTACATTGAGGTCTTTGATTCATTTGGAATTGACTTTT
>NW_008341028.1:4840197-4840922 GCF_000622305.1 Nannospalax galili
GTTTTTATTTTGCAGCTATTGTGAAGGGGAGTGTTTCCATGTACTCTTTCTCTGATTGCTTGTTATTGGTATATAGAAAGGCTACATAGTTTTGTAGGTTAATTTTGTAACCTGCCACTTTACTGAACTTGTTAACAATTTCTAGGATTTTTCTGGTGGAATTTTTGGTGTCTCTTAGATACAATATCGTATCATCTGCAAAAAGGGATAATTTGATCTCTTTTCCAATTATTACTCCTTTAATTTCCTGCTCTTGTCTTATTGCTTTTGCAAGAGTTTCAAGCACTATGTTAAAGAGAAGTGGAAATAGTGAACAACCTTGTCTGGTTCCTGATCTCAGTGGGAATGCTTCCAGATTTTCTCCACTTAAAATGATGTTGGCTGTGGGTTTGTTATATTTGGCTTTAATTATGTTGAGGTATGTTCCCTCCAGTCCAGTTCTCTCTAGGACTTTGAACATAAATGCATGTTGAATTTTGTGAAAGGCCTTCTCTGCCTCTTTTGAGATGACCATGTGGTTCTTGTCTTTGAGCCCATTTATACGATTTATGATGTTTATTGACTTACGTATATAGAATGATCCCTGCATTTCTGGGATAAAGCCAACTTGATCATGGTGGATGATCTTTTTGATGTGTGTCTGTATGTGGTTTGCAAGTATCTTGTTGAGAATTTTTGCATCTATGTTCATTAAGGATATGGCTCTATAGTTTTCCGTTTTGGTT
>NW_008341028.1:4841507-4901169 GCF_000622305.1 Nannospalax galili
CTTTTCATTTAATTCCAGGAATACTTTTATTTCTTTCTTAATTTCTCTTTTGACCCATTCATCATTCAGGAGTGTGTTGTTTAATCTCCAAGTGTTCATGTGGTGATTAGGGCTTCTTCTGGTGTTGATTGTAAGCTTTATTGCATTGTGGTCAGATAGAACGTATGGAATTATTTCATTCATTTTGCATTTTTTTTCAGGTTTGTTTTGTGCCCCAGTATATGGTCTATTTTGGAGAAGGTTCCATGGGGTGCTGAGTAGAAAGTATGTCCTTTGGTGCTTGGGTAGAATACTTGGTAGATGTCTGTTAAGTCCATTTGGTACATGGTATTGTTTAATTCAGATGTCTCTCTGTTAACTCTCTGTCCTGTTGACCTATCTAATGGAGACAGTGGGGTATTGAAGTCCCCTACTATTAATGAGTTGGGATTAGTCTGGGTCTTAAAGTCCTGTAGTATTGTTTTTATGAAGTTGGGTGCACCAGAGATATATTCATGATTGTAGTATCTTCTTGATTTATTGTTCCTTTGATCAGAACGAAGTGGTCCTCTTTATCTCTTCTGATTAGTTTTAGTTGAAAGTCTATTTTGTCAGACATGTGGACATGAAATAGACACAAAACAAAGTCTATTTTAAAGTTTATTTTGCTTTTTTCTTAGTACCATTTGCTTGGTATATTTTTTTTCCATCCTTTTACTTTAAGATAGTGTCTGTCCTTGAAAGTGAGATGGGTTTCTTGCAGATAACAAAAAGGGTTTCTTAACCCTTTCACCTAGTCTGTGTCTTTTGACTGGGGAGTTTAGTCTGTTAATAAAGTTATTAATGAAAGACGAGTATTGAATCCTGTCATTTTTATTTCTGTTTACATTCGTGACGTAGCTGTACTTTTCCAGTTATACCTTCATTGAATTTCTTTCTGCAACCCCTTGGGTATAGTCATTCCTTTCTTCAGCTCTTTGTATTGCTTCCAGAACTCTCTGAAGGGCTGGTTTTGTGGACATGAATTTCTTTAGCCTATTTATGTCATGGAAGATTTTTCTTTTCCCTTCAACTATAGTAGACATTTTGGCTGGGTATAGTAATCTGGGTTGGTATCTGTGGTCATTTAACACTGGGACTACTTTGGTCCAGGCTCTTCTGGCTTTCATAGTTTGCATTGAAAAGTCAGCTGTGATCCTAATGGGTTTTCCTTTATATGTGACTTGTTCTCTTTTTCAGCTTTCAGAATTTTCTTTTTGTTTTGTGTGTGTAGTGTTTTTATTACTCCGTGGGGAGTTTCTTTTCTGGTCCTGTCTGTTTGGTGTTTTATATGCTTCTTGTATTTGTATGGGCATATCTTTCTTTAATTTTGGGAAAGTTTCTTCCATGATTCTGTTGAAGGTTTGGTCCATGCCATTATCTTGGGATTCTTCTCCTTCCTGTGTGCCTATGATTCGTAAGTTTGGTCTTTTTATGGTGTCACACAATTCCTGCATATTCCATTCTTGTGATTTCTTAAATTTTTCATAATCTTTGCTTGAGTGGTCTAGTTCGTCCACTTTATCTTCCAGTCTTGATACCGTTTTCCATTTCATTCATCCTATTGGTGAGGCTTTCTCCTGTTGTTTCTAATTGGCTTACTGAGTGTTTCACTTCCTTCTTCATTTCAGCCTGAGTATTCTTCAATATTTCTAGCTCTTTTCTGAACTCATTCAGAAGTTTATCCCTATCTTCCTTCAGTTCTTTGATTTCTTTGTGTGTTCTTTGAATTCACTGAATTCTTTTATCATGTTTATAATTGTTCTTTTGAGTTCCATGTCCTGCATTATCTCTAGGGGGTTCTCATTGTATTCCTCTAGAGGGCTATTGGTATTTGGTGGGGATATGTTATTTTGTTTTTTTATGTTATTTTTTCTCTGTGATTATGACATTTGAATTTCTTTGGTAGTTTGTGATTCTTGTGTGAGAATCAAGCCTTCAAGTTTAGGTCTCCTTCTTTTTATGAACTTTTATGTGTCTTTGTGGTTTACTTTTGGGGCATGAAAGGCTGGTTCCTCTAAGCTTCCAGTTCTCTCTTTTGATTTTATATCAGAGTGGCCAGATGCTTTTTTCTTCAGGAGTTCCCACAGAGATGCTCTCAGGCTTTCTCCTAAGGTCTGGATCCTTCCAGGAAAGCTTTTGGCCTCAGGAATTTGGGGGTTGGACTGGCCTGGGAGCAGGGCACAGGAAAATGCTGTGCCACCCGGAGATGCAAAGGAAGATGGGGGCAGGAGGTGGCCTCAAGGGCCCCTGGGGACTACACTGAGGAGCTGGGTTGGTCTGGATGCAAAGGACCAGGAAGAGGAAAGGTCAGCCCCAGCATCCAGGAAAGAGGCTTGGGGGTTGTGCAGACCCAGGGAGGCCGAGGGAGGTGAGGGCGGGGCCGGGCCCAGAGCGCCCTTGGGGACCTGAGAAGGAACTGAGTTGCTCTGGATGCAAAGGATCAGGAAGAAGCAGTGGTGGTTCCCCAGGTATCTGGGATGTCAAGACAAGGAATGGGACAGGACCCAGGCCAGGAGGAGAGACCAGTGCGGGAGATGAGAGGGTGAGTGAGGCTCGGGGAGTCAAGGCCTGGAGGGCAGGATAGACTTACCCTGGAGAGAGAGGCCTACAGGTCGCAGAGAGCTATAGCAAGCATTTTTAACCACTGAGTACCCCCCTCAGTTTTTAAAGACAGTAACATGTAGCTCAGGCTAACCCGAAGTTCACTATATAGCTAAAGATGATCCTGAATTTATTTATTTATTTATTTATTTATTTATTTATTTTAGTCTTTTTTTAAAAATTTATTTATTATTTTTATTTTATGTGTACATGTATATTGCCTGCATGTAGGTAAGTGCACCTGTGTTGTGCAATGCCTGTGGAGGACAGAAGAGGCTGTCAGATTCCCTGGGACTGGAGTTAAGGACATTTATTAGCTGCCATGTGGGTGCTGGGATTCGAACCAGGGTCTTCTGCAAGAACAATCCAGTGTTCTTAACTGCTGAGCCACCTCTCCAGCCTCTATTTTAGTCTTTTTAAGACAGGGTCTCTCTGTAGCCCCAGCTGGCCTGGAACTTGCTATGTAGACCAGGCTGGCCTTGAACTCAGAGATCTGCCTGCCTCTGCCTCCCAAGTGCTGGGTTAAAGACTTGACCCTGTTTTTTTTTTGTTTTTTTTGTTTTTTCTTCTGGTCTTTTGTAAGACAGTCTTTTAGTAGCCCCAGCTGGCCTGGAACTCACTATGTAGATCAGGCTGGCCTTGAACTCACAGAGATCCGCCTGCCTCTGCCTCGAAGCGCTCTGAGATTAAAGGTGTACGCCACCATGCCCAGCTTGGACTTTTTTTTTTTTTTTTTTGTCTTTTTGAGACAGGGTCTCCCTGTAGCCCCAGCTGTCCTGGAACTCACTATGTAGACCAAGCTGGCCTTGAACTCTGAGAGATCTGCCTGCCTCTGCCTCCATAGTGCTGCGATTAAAGGCGTGCGCCACCACGCTAGTCGAACTTTTTTTTAGATATGTTTTTATTTTCGTGTGTGTGCGTGTGCGTGTGTGTGTGTGTGTGTGTGTATGCATGCCATGTGTGTATGGGTACCCTTGGAGGCCAGAAAAGGGCGTTGGATCCCTTAGAGCTAGAGTTACAGGTAGTTGTGAGCTTTCTGATGTGGGTGCTGAGAACTGAACTTGGGTCCTCTGCAAGCGCAGTAAATACTCTTTAACTACTGAGCCATCTCTCCAGCCCTATCATTGAACTCTTGATACTCCTGCTTCCACCTTCCAAATGTTAGGATTATAGGAATGTGGCAACAGTAAACTCTTTGAGATTTTATTTCAGGAATACCTATTATGAATGAGGGGTTGGGGATTTAGCTCAGTGGTAGAGCACTTGCCTAGCAAGCGGAAGGCCCTTGGTTCAGTCCTCAGCTCTGAAAAATAAAAGACAAAATAACCTATTATGAGTAAGCTGAAACATTGAAGCTCATCAGTGTGGGCAAGAATTTAATTTAAAAATAAGCAGAAAGTCTCAACCACTTTTTTTAAGGATGAGTAACTTCTATCTAGCAATTGTAATTCCCAAATGAAACTAAGAACCCCAGTAAGCTATTCCTAGAAAATTTGGGTCAGTGTGCTCCCAGAGAAATGCAGGGCCTCGTTGGGAAGAGAATCAGAACTAAATTTAAAAAGTTTCCCTCTATATACAACCAAGCTTTGTTTAATATTTGTGTTACTGTGTATTCTGCAAGAAATAGTGATCAAAGAATGTAAAGACTTTAATGATAGTAATTAAAGTTTTTTTTTTTGATTGGGGGGCTGGAGAGATGGCTCACCGGTGAAGAGCACTGACTGCTGTTGCAGAGAACCCGGGTTCGATTCTCAGCACCCAGATGGCAGCTACAAACCATCCTTAACTCCAGTTCCAGGGGAATCCGAAGCCCTCTTCTGACATCTGAGGCATTGCATGACACTGCTGCACTCACATACATGCAGGCAGTACACTCATACACATAAAATAAAAATAAATAAAATATCTTAAAAATTTTTTTCGATTGATTTATTTTTATTTTTTGTATGAGTGTTTTGCCTGCATGTGTATAAGTGCACCCATGTTGTGCAAAGCCCATAAAGGCCAGAAGAAGGTGTCTGATCTGGAACTGGAGTTGTGGATGGTTGTTAGCTGCCATGTGGGTGCTCTTTTTATAGAGTGCTGGGGATTCAGCCCAGGGCTTGGTGTATGTTAAGTAAGCATTCTACCAACTAAGCTATATCTCTAGCCCCATTTTAATTTTTATTTTACCATTCTGGGAACTGAACCCAGACTTCTACACATGAGCACCCCTCTACCACTGAGCTACATCACTAGCCTCTCAGCTTTTAAAGAGAACTTTGAATCCTGTCAAGCCATTATTAGAACATGCATATTTCATCACAATTCTTAGTGTCCTTCCTATATTTAATACAGAATTTCATTTAAATTTACAAGTGAATTTATCATACTTATTGGGGGGCGGGGTGTCTTTTTGAGACAGGGTCTCCCTGTAGCTCCAGCTGGCTTGGAATTTGCTGTGTAAAACAGGCTCGCCTTGATTTCAGAGAGGTCTGCCTGCCTCTGCCTTCTGAGTGCTGGGATTAAAGGCATACACCATCACACCAGCCTCAGTTTTAAAAAATTGTGTGTGTGTGTGTGTGTGTGTGAGAGAGAGAGAGAGAGAGAGAGTGAGAATGAATGAATGAATGAATGAATGAATGAATGTGTGAGTAAGGAGGTGCATGCGTGCCGTGGTCAGTGTATGCAGGTTCAGCAGTTGGTTCTTGCTTTCCTTTGTTGAGGCAAGGTCTCTTGTTTTTGCTGCTGTGTTTTCTCCAGATCTGCTCTCCAGGAGCTTCCACTGATTCTCCTGTCTACCTCCCATTTCCTTGTAGAAGTGCTGGATTCACAGATGCATACACCCCATTCAGCATTTTGTTTTTAAACTGTATTTTTTTTTTTCTTTTTTGTCTTTTTGAGACAGGGTCTCCCTGTAGCCCCAGCTGTCCTGGAACTCACTATGTAGACTAGGCTGGCCTTGAACTCACAGAGATCTGCCTGCCTCTGCCTCCCAAGTGCTGGGATTAAAGGCGTACGCCACCACACCTAGCAACTGTATTATTTTCTAACACACAGTAACTCTTTTGAACCAAAAGGAAGGAGCCAATGGACACTAACACAGAGCTTATGTCATAGCCATAGACCTGGAGGAAAACAGAACAAGCCAGATGGCCCTGTCACCAGGGAGACCAGAAAAGAATCCCTGGTGTTAAGGAAAATTTGACAAAGATTTGGAAATGAGTAAAGGCAAGTGGGATTTGGAAATGAGTAAAGTCAAGTGCAGTTTCTCCAGTGGAGGTCAGGAGTTACCTTCTGAGTGCTAGGGATTACTGGCTCCTACCCAGATGAGCATGCCAGTTCTAGAGATTAAGCCCAAGGTCAAAGCAGGACATTCTGGTGGGGGCTAGTACTCTGCTTCAGAGATTGTGCTTTCTTGCCATATCCTCATATGAGTGAAGGAGCAAAGAAGCACCTAGCTTTTTTTTTTTTTTTTTTGGAAACAGTGTCTCACTACTTTGCCCTGTCTAGCTTGGCCTGGAATTCAGAGATACACCTGTCTCTGACTCCTGAGTGTTGGGACTAAAGGCTTGGGCAGCCATGCCCAGCCAGGTCATTGTTTTTAAAGATAAGAGTCTCATGTCTCTTGTAGCTGGTGTCAAAATCTTGATGGTCCTGTCTCCATCTCCCAAGTCCTGGGATCACAGGTGTCAGCCTTCCTAGCTGTATCAGGGAGATAATGTAGGTTTGGTGTTTTGTTTTAGTATACAAACTGGTTTTATTTGTTTTATTTAGGACAGGGTCTCACTGTGTAGCCCTGGCAGACCTGAAACTCTATGTAGACCAGGCTAGCCTTGAACTCTCAGAGATCCGCTTGCCTCTGCTTCCTGAGTGCTGGGACTAAAGGCCTGTGTCAATCTGCCCAGCCCACAGATTTCTTGATGGCATTTTTCATACATAACCCGTTCAGATCTGTCTTCTCCCCATCTCCCTGCCATACCTTCTCCCTTTTTTTTTCTTTTTTGTCTTTTTGAGACAGGGTCTCTCTTGTAGCCCCAGCAACTGGCTTGGAACTCACTATGTAGACCAGGCTTTCCTGGAACTCATAAAAGATCCACCTGCCTCTACCTCCCAAGTGCTGGGATTAAAGGCATGCACCACCACACCCACCCTACTCCCTTCTCACGATTACACTTCTACCCCCAGCATTCTTCATGTTCATGTTGCCTGTATATTCTATTATGTTCCTACCCTCCCTCCTTTAAACCTCTTTTCCTCTCATGGTTCTCTTTCTAGTTTTATGACCTCTACCCACACTCCCATGTAAATGCGTAGAAATTAGAGGGCCAGGCATGATGGTGCAGACCTTTAATCCCAGCACCAAGGGTAATCCCGGTACCCAGGGGTGACCTTTATCCTCTCCCTCTAATTCCCAAATACTGGGATTATAGGCAGCCACCACCATGCCTGGCTTGTTTCATACAGTTTTATCATGTAGAAGTTAGTAGTCTATCCAGTACCACAGTATAAGGATCCTTCATGGTGTCCTGTTACAGCCCTATCTACCTTCGTTCTGCTGCCCCCCACTTCATGGTGTTTTTTTTTTTTTTTTTTTTCGGTTTGGTTTTGTTAGCATTGGGGATTCAACCTTGTGAGGTGATTGATTCTCCTATACCTTTTCTTTTCTTGCCCTCCCTCCATGAATGGAGTGGGTCGACAGGGAAGGGAAAACAAGGGAACTTTGTCTGCCATGCAGGAGTAACAATTCAAATGGGAAAGTAGGAACTCAGAGACTTTTGGTGGCAGCAGGGTGCCAACTAGTGAGTTTGCAAGTGTTACAGCTCTGTGCTCTTAGCAGGCTTTGGAATACCAGCCAACAGAGTTTTGGCAAGTGTTACAGCACTCTTGGAGGGTCTTGGGATGCCAACCAAATGCAGTCCCTTTCAGAAGTCTGCAGAAAGCAGGTCTCTTGACAAAAGTAGTAAGTCTCCTGTCTCTGGCAGGTCTCAAAGGCTGAGGCAAGAAGGGTGGACCATTGGATCTTGAAACAGAAGCAGTAGGTGAGGCAGAAACAGATTCTCTGCATGTGAAGCTCTCCTAGAGCAAGAACAGTGGGAATTCAAGCAAGTTCCCTTGTCTGCAGGTCTTGTCTCTGGCATCGGTTTCTTGCATTCCCAGCTGTTTTTGTTTGTTAGTTTTGTTTTGTCTTTGAGACAGGGTCTCCCTGTAGCTCCAGCTGGCCTGGAACTCACTATGTAGACCAGGCTGGCCTTGAATTCACAGAGATCCACCTGCCTCTGACTCTCAGTGCTGAGATGAAAGGTGTGTGCCACCATGCCCTGATCCAGGATTGTTTTGAACTTACTGTCCTTCTGCCTTAGCCTCCCTAGTAGCTGGATTTCAGGCCTGGGCCTCAAGGCCCAGTTTTGTTTTGTTTTTATATTTGTTATTGATTTTTGATTGTGCTGGGTTTGCACCCAGGGTCTCAAGCGTGCTAGACAAGCACTATTTATTTATGTATTTTAATTTTTTTTTATTTTTTGGTATTTTTGAGACAGGGTCTCCTTGTAGCCCCAGCTGGCCTGTAACTCGCTATGTAGACCAGGTTGGCCTTTAACCTTTTGGTTTGTTTTTGTTTTGTTTTGTTTTTTCTTTTGGGTTTTTTTTTTTTTGGTCTTTTTGAGACAGGATCTCCCTGTAGCCCCAGCTGTCCTGGACTCACTTTGTAGACCAGGCTGGCCTTGAACTCACAGGGATCCGCCTGCCTCTGCCTCCTGTTGCTGGTATCAAAGGTGTGCACCACCGCCTGGCTAACCTTTTGTTTTTTTAAAGGACTTTAAAGTTTTGTTTTGTTTGACACAGGGTCTTACTATTTAGTTCCAGCCGGCCTGAAACTTGCTATATAGACCATCTCAGGCTGGTCTAGATTTCACAGTAATCTGCCTGCTTCTGGCTTCCAAGTGCTAGGATTAGAAGGGTGTTCATTCCACCACACCTGGCTATAAAGACTTTCCTACTTTTAAAATTTAATTAATGTGTGTATGTGTGTGTTAGTGGATGCCACATGTATGAGGGTGCCTGTGGAAGCCAGAAGAGTATGCCAGATCCCCTCAAGCTAGAGTTGTAGGCAATTGTGAGCTGCCTGACCTGGGCGCTGTTAAATAAACTTGGATCCTCTGGGAGAGGAGCTAGTGCTCTTAACTGCTGGGCCATCTTTACAGACCCTTGTTTGTTTTTTGAGACAAGACCTCTTTGTAGCCCTGGCCTGGAATTTGCTAGACCAGGCTAGCCTTGAACTCACAGAGATCTACCTGCCTTTGCCTCCCAAATACTCAAGTTAAAGGCGTGAGCCACCATGCCCAGCTATTTTTCTAACATGCAGTCTTAAAATATTCTTCATTTTTATTTCATGTGTATGAGTTTCCCCTGGATGTCCATAAGTCTATAAGTGCACCCATGTTTTACATGCCCACGGAGGTCAGAAGAGGGCATCAGACTCCCCTGGAACTGGAGTTACAGTTGTTAGCCCCCATGGTGGATGCTGGGAATCAAACCCAGATCTTCTGCCAGAACAACCAGTGTTCTTAACCACTGAGCCATGTCTCCAGCTGCAAGATTTTTGATAAATTATTGACCAGATAAATTGAAAAATAACCCTTCAGGGAATCCAGGACTATTTGGGAGACTCAGTCTATTTTATAGAAATTGTTGTCGGGTATGATTGCATACGCCTTTAATCCCAGCACTTGGGAGGCAGAGGCAGGCGGATCTCTGAGTTCAAGGCCAGCCTGGTCTACTTAGTGAGTTCCAGGCCAGCTGAGCCTACAAGGAGACCCTGTCTCAAAAAGACCAAAAAAAAAAAAAAAAAAAAAGGGGGGAAAATCTTAGTAGGGTATTGTTAGGATTTTGCTCGTTGGTAAAACCGTGTTAGTTTATGGACTCATTTATTGGCCAAAATATTTATTGAAGGCAGATCAGGAACCATACATTTGTTCATCAGTGGTGAACCAAAGACTGTAGACCTTGAGTTCTAGGTGCTTGCAGTCTGGTGATAAAAACAAATGTTAATCACATAATCATACAGTGGAGAGGGGAGGAAAAACTCAGGTAAAGGACTCTTAGGTAAACGCTCTGGTGTGAAAAAGTGGTGGTGGTAGCAAACAGAATGTAGCCATGAGACAAGAATTAGGTATGTTTTGGGGTTTTGGTTTTGGTTTTGGGTGTTTTGTTTTGGTTTTGAAATAGAGTCTCAATATGTAACTCACTCAAGCTAGTCTCAAACTTGCAGTGATCCTTCTACCTCAGCCCCCTGAGTGCTGGGATTCTAAATGTGAGTGACCATACCCACCTTTATTGTTTTTGGATATAGAGACTCCCTGTGTAGCACAGGCTTGCCTAGAACTCAAACTCCCATACCTCCTGCCTCTTTCTTGTTATAGACTTATCCTGGGCAGGGTCAGGTATCTTTAAGGATATACATGCAGATTATACCTTTTCTATTAGACAGGGTCTCCCTGTAGCACCAGCTGGCCTAGAACTCACTATGTAGACTAGACTAGGCCGTCCTGGATCTCCCAGAGGTATGCCTGCCTCTTCCTCCTGAGTGCTGGGATTAAAGATGTGTGCCACCATGCCCAGCTGAACTTCTTTATTACTTCAGTTTATTTTTGCCTTCTGCTTCTTGGCCTACTTACAGGTCTTGATAAGGTTTTTCTATGTGGATCAGTTCCACCCAGTGAATCTCGGTAGAGCTGGGACTGAATTATTTATAGGTTTAGTACACTATTCATCCTGAGGGGATATGTGTGCCGGCTCAGAATGGTATTGACAAGCAAACCAAGGATCTAAACCTGCACCATTTGAAAAGCTTTGTCCTGGTGAAAATGTTAGCTACTTGTGTGAATTCAAATAGGTCAATCCTTGTAATCTTTGTCTGAGAATAGCAGCCTATGAGGACCATAAAACTATTCATGAGTTGCAGCTTAGAAAGACTTGGAGACAGAGATGCTACAGTTTTACTCTTCTGTCCTTACGTGACACATGGTCAGATGAGCCCTGTTAAATTGGATCTGTCTTCTCAAATTGGCACAGTCTATTCTTTTTCTAATCTCCATTGACCATATAAGCAGAGAGCTGTGGTACTTAAGGAGATGACACAGTTCCTTGGTTATAGTAATTAATGTAATAAATTAAGGAAGAGGTCCAAAGGGAAGTTGATTGTTTTCTCACAGACCCCTGGGTGGAAATTCAGTTGATTAGTGAGCTCTCATGAAGTGTGACAGGTGGAGAGGAGATGCTTAGTCTTCCATCTGGGTAAGCTCAGAGTCACCAAGGATGGTTTGCATGTTGTACTTGACCTGAAGCTACCTAAAATGAGGTGATTTCAAGGCAGCATCTGGAATTCAAGGAAGATCGTATTAATATGGTACCCTTCTCAGCAACTCCGATGTATCCTATTGATTTATTATCAGTACCCCTATACATATACTGTATTGAACTTCATACAATTTAGATGTGAAGGGCTGTCATGTCTTTGGGGTCAACAATCTAGTGAGTTGGAAGAGTTGGTGAGAGTCCAGATTTTAGCACTATGGGGTTTGTACATATACCCTGAGGAATTTGTTTTGTGGGGCTCGGGATTGAACCCAATATACTGTGCATGCTAGGTAAGGACTCTACCACTAAGCTACAGCCCTAGCCTGGAGCCTAAGAAAATTTTGAAGCAAAATGGAGTCTTTCTGTCAATCACTACAGTATGAAGTTTTATGAGCCACATCTGAAGGTGGGCATAGTGCTGGGGGGATTGTTATTTTATTAGTATAATAAAACAAACATAATAGGTTTCATTATAACATTCATATATGTGTATAATGTATTTTGATCATATTCATGCCCAATTAATTACCTTCTCTTATCTCCCTCCACCTCCTGTTGATCCTCTTCCTCCTCCCGACGATTCCTCCTTCTACTTTCATGCCTTTTGTATTTGTTTTTTTCTTTTTTTGTAAACAAAGGAATTTAATTAGGTTACTTATAGGAGCATGGGTTAGGGGTTATTTACAACAGCATAGGCAACTTACCAAGGGTTACATCACGTAAGGAAATGTCTCTCCCTCCTCCAGCAAACGTTAATCTGCATATAAACTCTCAGTGAGGTCAGGGCCTTGTAAGCACTTCCTCCATCTTTGAAATTAAAAAATATATATACAAGTGTTTTGCCTGCATGTCTGTAGGTGCACTATGTATGTGCAATACCTGTGGAGGCCAGAAGACGACAGTGGATCCCCTGGAACTGGAGTTATAGATGGCTGTTTGCCCTTATGTAGGTGTTCGGAACTGAACCCAGGTCCTTTGCAAGAGCCACTGAATCATCTCTCCAGGCCCTTAATGTGTGTGTATGTGGATGGATGGATGGATGGATGGATGGATGGATGGATGGATGGATAGATAGATAGATAGATAGATAGATAGATAGATAGATAGATAGATAGATGTATATATACACACACACATATTTATTATATAGTCTTTTTTGAGACAGGGTCTCCCTGTACCCCCAGCTGATCTGGAACTCAATACGTAGACGTGGCTGGCCTTGAACTCACAGAGATCTTCCTGGTTCTCCTTCACGAGTGCTGGGACTACTAAGAGTATTACTAGGTAGCTTAGTCTGGCCTTTAACTTGAGATTCTTCTGCCTCTGCCTTGTATTACTGGGATTATAGGCATGCATTGTCTTTTCTAGTTCTAGACAGTCTTCGGTATTAAGTAAAGAAAAACTTAAAAATTAAATTACAGGTTGTACGGATAGGCATTTTAGTTCTGTGAAGGGAAATGGTAACCATGTCTTCTTTGACAGATTGATGTGGGTTCTCCTTTAAACTATTCCTATCCAGCTAGGGATATAGCTCAGTTACTATAGTACTTGCCCTTAAGCCTCAGTAGCCTAATAGATATGGCACTGGCCTTCTAGAGTTCTTGCTTAGCAGGCGTGGTTCAATCCCCAGTACCCATACACTGGGTATGGTAGTTTACATCTGTAATCCAAGCACTTGGGAGCTGGAGGTAGGAAGACCAGAAGTTCGAAGTCATCCCCATCTACATAACGAGTTTCAGTTTGAGGCCAGCATGGGCTACGTGAAACCCTGTCTCAAGTTTGTTGTTGTTGTTGTTGTTGTTTATTTATTTTTTTATTTGTCTTTTTGAGACAGGGTCTCACTGTGGCCCCAGCTGAACCTTAACTTACTATGTAGATCAGGCTGGCTTCAAACTCACAGAGATTCAACTACCTGCCTCCCAAGTGCTGGGATTAAAGGAATGCACCACCATGCCTGGCTTTTTTTTTTTTTAAAGAGAAAAAAGAGTCTAGGTGGCCTGTAAAGTATAACTATGAAATAGCCCTTTGTATGTTCAGATACAGAACTTCATGAATATTCTGACATTTTGTCCTTTTGAGTTATTTTTTTAGTTTCATATTTTCAGAACATGCTTAGAACCTGATAGATTCTATATTTTATAGTAAGAAAAGTTAATATTTAATGAGGAATATTATATTGATATTGATATCCATGGAAATTTGAGTTCTGAAATCATATCTCTTGATTTTAAGTTCATGTTTGTTTGTTTTTTTGTCTTAATGAGACAGGGTCTCCCTGTAGCCCTACCTGGCCTGTAACTCACAAAGATCTGCCTGCCTCTGCCTCCTGAGTGCTGGGATTAAAGGCATGTGCCACCATGCTCGACAAGTTCATGGTTTTTTAAACTATACCATGTTAACTTTCTTAGATGTGAATATAGCAATTTTTTGGAGAGGAATACCTAGCCAGGTAGCCCTGACACCCATATGCGTGTGACCTGAGTTTTACACACAGATTATATAATACACTTAGATACAACTATCACTTGCTCAGTTCAAAGCTTCTAAGAATATTCATCTGAGACTCATTAGAAGACAGGCTGGTACTGTACAGTTTTTTTTTTGTTTTTTTTGTTTTTTTTTGCTGCTTAGACTGGGTTGTCTCTGGGTAGTTAATGAAGAGAATCCTCAGTTTAAAGCCCTCTAGGATGGACAAAGAACCCTGCCTGGATGGAAAGAGAGGTACTCTTGTTATGCTTGGCTACAAGTATAGCTCGCTGGTTGATTTCTGTCCTCTGGGCAAGGGTAGTGAACTAATTTTTCATTCTTAACCTTCTAGAAGTGAGGCCTTGTTCATTTCTATGGCAGTGGAGTAGTTTGACCCATGACAGATATCCTCAAAAAGGCCTGAAATGTGTGATTTACAAATCACTGTGGGCTGGTACGCTAAGAATTGTATTTGGGTTCTAAATAGGAAGCTGGGGTCTGAATGTCAGTTATAATGTGACTGCTTTGGGTGAATAGAATACTGAGAGTGATTATCATGACCCATCTTAGTCCCTTAGTCACAGCCATACAGAGGAGTTTTTTGGTGACAAGGTGCAGAAACAGCATAAATAGTACTGACAAGTCACAGAAGACAAGTGATACAATACAATTAGACAGAAGCTGAGAGCAGAGGAAAATATTCACAGAGGCTTTTGCAAATTATGAATGCTATGTGGCAGTCTCTGTAAGGTGTTGGTTTTCATGATTTTGCACTTTCAGCTGTAGAAACAAGAGGTCACTTCTTCTCATCCCCAGCTACATGATGGTTCTCCTACCGCCTAGGGTTAAATATCTCTGGAATGACCTGTCAGAGCAGATTATTAGCTGTATAAAGCCAGAGATGCTGTAGGGAAACAGATGGGAAATGGTTTGGCTGCTGTATCCAGGCTAATTAAAGAATCTTTGGCAATTTTACAGTGTATATTTTGAAATGTACCACCAAAATTACTATGAAATCTGCTGAGTTTGGAAAACTGGGTTTCTAAAGTCACCTGGTTGAAAAGTAATGCTTATGCAATTCTTTATTGTCTAAAATAGAAGGACGAACACTCTCTCAACAGTGCCTCAGGACCACTAGGGGTCATTCCTTGGGGTATATCTTCTTTGTTCATAGTCTAGACATTGAGAAATTCTAAGTAGCTCTCTAGGAAAGGCCCTTTTGATAGATAAATTGATGAAATTTTAGATATGAAAAGATATACCTAACAATACCACCGTAGAATCTTGTATTTACTTGACAGATGATTTTGCTTTTCATCTCAAATACATTCAGTGATATATATGGCTTTATTAAATATTATGAGTCACAGGGCTAGAGAGATGACTTGGTGGTTAAGAGCACTGGCTGTGGGGCTGGAGAGATGGCTCAGTGGTTAAGAACACTGACTATTCTTGCAGAAGACCTGGGTTTGAATCCCAGCACCTACATGGCAGCTAACAGCTGTCCTTAACTCCAGTTCCAGGGGATCTGACAGTCTCTTCTGTTCTCTGTGGGCATTGCACAACATGGGTGCACTTACCTACATGCAGGCAATACACACATACATATAAAATAAAAATAATAAGTGCAATTTAAGGAAAAAAAAAAAAGCACTGGCTGCTCTAGTAGAGGATGCGGGTTGGATTCCCAGCACCTACATGACGGCTAACAACCATCTGTAACTCCAGTTCCAGGGTATCTAATGCTCTCTTCTGACATCCAGGGTCATTGCATAAAACTGGTACACTTAGATACATGTAAGCAATACACGCATACACATAAAATAAAAAAATAAAATATTTTTTAAAATATTAAAGGTCACCCTTAGAAATCTCAGATTGTTAAATTTTTTTCTGAGGTAAACATCTGCCCTTCTGTAACCTTGCTGATCCTTCTGCCCTCAGCATCACAGTAACTTTCTTTCACATTGTAGTCATCATGTGTTTGAAACTAGTCCATCTGCTTTTAGTAGTCTCCTTTCCAATCTATAGAAGCCCAGGGTCTGAGTTCTTTCTTCATTCAAAATTGGTATACCAGTCTTAGCATACAATTTAGTCTATGGAACATCCTTGTTTAATGACCGTCTCACTTAAGATACGGAATCTGGAAGAAGAACACAGACCGTCAGACATCTTTTTCATTCCCAATGCCTTTTTCAGAAGCAGCACATTTTAAAAAATATCTTCATTAGTCTTATTTTATGTGTATGAGTGTATTGCCTGCATGCAAGTACACCCATGTCGCGCAATGCCGTGGAGGTCAAAAGAGAGTATGGAACTAGAGTTACAGGTGGTTGTTAGCCTCCATGTGGATGCTGGAATCTACTCTGCAAGAGCAGCCGGTGTTCTTAACCACTGAGCCATCTCTCTAGTCCAGCAGCACATTTTTAAAAAAATGAATGGGACTATTACTTGCTTACCAGGAAAAAAAGAAAAGCAAACCAAAACAAAAATTTGCCATGGTATACGGAATTGTAACAAGAAGAATATGGGGTCAGCTTTGTTGTTTATAATTTGTTTTATCTTCTTGGTCATTACTAAGGCTGGATGGACTTTTTGAGTATCAATGTTTTTCTTTCTTTCTTTCTTTTTTTTTTTTTGGTCTTTTTGAGACAGGGTCTCCCTGTAGCCCTAGCTGGCCTGGATTCACTATGGAGACCAGGCTGACTTTGAACTCACAGAGATCTGCCTGCCTCTGCCTCCCAAGTGCTGGGATTAAAGGTGTGCGCCACCACACCTGGCGTATCAATATTATTGTAAATAATTTATTTTTACCTCACATATTTTTCAGGGTTATTTTTAATGCTTGCATTTTTTTAACCTTCAGATTATACAATTAAGTATTTGTGTTTATAAGAATTATTTACATTTATGTCACACAGAACTGATTTTAGTGTTCCATGTAATTTTTTACAAATTATATAAATAGGTATGGTGGGAGGATTTCTGAATTCAAGGCCAGCCAAGCTACATAGAGAGACCTTGTCTCAAAACACACACACACACACACACACACACACACACACACGACTGGAGAGATGGCTCAGCAGCTAAAAGTACTGGCTGTTCTTGCAAAGGACCTGGGTTTCATTTCCAGCACCCACATGGCGGCTAACAACCATCTGTGACTCCAGTTCTGGGGAGTTTGATGTCCTCTTCTGACCTCTGGTGCAGGTAAATGCATGCAGGCAATACACTCATACACATAAAATTTAAAAAATAACACATCTACACACAGATGTTCTTAATCAAAAACATACAATTTTTACATATGAAAACTTGGTTTAGTTTAAGATTTTTTTTTGTCTGTCTTGTGTTTATTTGTTTTTGTAGTATTGGGGACTGAAGCTAGGTGAAGCTAGGACATTCAGAACAAGCACTTTGCCAGTGAGCTATATCCCCAGTCCTCTTTTTACTTTTATTTCTCCCTTTCTCCCCCCCCGCCACCCTTCCTGTCTCCTTCCCTCCCTGTCTTTCCCTCCCTTCCTCCCTCCCTTCCTCCCTCCCTTCCCTCCTTTCTTCCTCTTTCTTTCTTTGGTTTTACAGTTTTTAAAATATTTTATTGGCCAGGCATGGTGGCACACGCCTTTAATCCCAGCACTCAGGAGGCAGAGGCAGGCGGATCTCTGTGAGTTTGAGGCCAGCCTGGTCTCCATAGCGAATCCAGGCCAGCTGGGGCTACAGGGAGACCCTGTCTCAAAAAGACCAAAAAAAAAATTATTATTTTTATGTTTATGAGTGTTTTGCCTGCTTCTTTATAAGTGCACCTGTGTCATGCAGTGCCCATGGAAGCCAGAAGAGGGCATTGAATCTCCCAGAACTGGAGTTGCAAATGGTTGTTTGCCACTGTGTGGTTGCTGGGAATTTGAACTCAGGTCCTCTGGAAGAGCAGCCAGTGCTCTTAACCTTTCAGTCATCTCTCCAGCCCTGGCTTTTAGTTATTTTGAGACAGAATCTAACTCAAGTTTTCAGAAGTGTCTTGAATTCTCACTATAATTCCAGGTACTTGTCAAACTTGGGATCTTCCTGCCTCAGCCTCCCAAATAGAAATTTGCCAGTAGGCTCACCAGTGTAAAATTTTAAAATTCTGTAGATTTTCATTTTCTTTTCTTCTACCTCTTTGTTCCTTGGTTTTGTGGGGTGTTTCCTTTTGTTTTGTTTTTGAGACAATGTCTTGTGTAGCCCAGACTGACCTTAACTCACTATATAACCAAAGCTGGTCTTGAATTCCTCCCAAGTTTCATTCTCTTTTAACATTTAATATTACAGAGTAGTCTTATATAATTGGGATTTTTGCCAGCATGTATACATTTTTGTTGTTTCTTTCCTTTATTTCTATCTATTTATTTATTTTATTTATTTAATTTGGTCTTTTTAAGACAGGGCCTCCTTGTAGCACCAGCTGGCCTGGAACTCTATATGTAGACCAGGCTGGCCTTGAACTCAGAGATCTGCCTACCTCTGCCTCCTGAGTGCTAGGACTAAAGGTATGTGCTACCATACCCAGCTATTACATGTGTTTATCTATTTATTTGTATGTGTGTGTTTGAATGTTTGGACACACATACAAAGCCCAGTATGTAGGTCAGAGGACAACTTGCAGGAATTTGTTCTCTCCTTTTACCACATGGGTCCCTACAGTTGTACTCAGATTGACGGTGCTGGTGACAGGTACATTTCACTGACCCATCAGCCTGTTTTTTTTTTTAAGTTTTAAAAATTTTTTATTTTTATTTTATGTGTATGCATGTGTTGCCTGCATGTAGGTAAGTGCATCTGTGTCGTGCAGTGCCCTCGGAGGTCAGAAGAAGCTGTCGGATGCCCTGGGACTGGAGTTACAGACAGTTGTTAGCTGCCATGTGGGTGCTGGGATTTGAACCTGGGTCTTCTGCAGAACAACCAGTGTTCTTAACCGCTGAGCCATCTCTCCAGCCCCACCAGCCTGTTTTTTTCCTTTTTTAAAAACTGACTTCAAGAACCCAGCTATGGTGGCACATACCTGTAATCCCAGCTGTTTTGGAGGTGGAGGAAGGAGGATTATTTGATTTTGAGATGAGCCTGGGCAACATACAGGGATCCTGTCTCAAGAAAAAAAAGCTCTGTATGGTCTTACATGCTCATCATCCCAGCACTTAAGATGCAAAGGCAGGAGGGTCAGGATCAAAGTCATCTCCAGTAATGTAGTGAGTTTGAAGCTATCTTGGACTACATGAGATGCCGTCTCTAGGTAAATGAACATATGATTTTGCTGAAAGTGTCGTGAACATTTCCAACCTGTGTGCAAGGTTTTTGTTCTGTTGAAGATGTTATTCTTGTGATTTGTCTTCATAGGTTGCTTTTCTCCTAATCTAACCTCTTGTTTTCCTTTAGTGGTATCAAGTGTTGCATCTCTGTTTCCTTCATTATTTCCCCTTTCTGACAATTTCCTTTGCATTCTGAAAGAATAACATCTCCTTGTATTTCACTGATTTGTTTATTGAGACAGGGTCTCACTATGCAGTCCTGGCTGGCCTGGAACATGCTACGTAGATGAGGTGGGTCTCAAACATCCAGAGAGCTGCCTGCTTCTTACAAGTACTGAGATTATGAGATTAAAGGCATTCGTCACCATGTCCAGCTCATTGATTCATTTTTGTATTTTGTTTTTATCTTTTCTGATCTTTCTCTGATTTTAATTAGTATTGCAGTTTCCTTAGAGCGTGTGTGTGGGTGCGTGCGTGCATGTGTTGGGTGCTGGGGCTCAAACCCATGACTTTGTACATACTAGGCAGTCACTTAGGCAAGCACTCTACCACTGAACTTCATACCTTCAGTCTGCCCTGTGCTTTTTTTCTCAGTGGTATGTCGTTTTGCCCCTTTAAGTTATACTTCACAGTGCTCCTCTTTCTGGTGTACTGTGTTCATCTTGACCTATACAAGTCAGCTGGTATAGTGAAGAGAGAACTCTTTGTGAGTCCTGGTAATTTATATGTTTATGCTTCCCTTTTCTATTTTTTTCTAGCCTCTCTTTATTACCATCCTGTTTTCCAGAGAAAAGTCTCTTGAATCTAAAGAAAGTTATAATGGTTTAACAAGGTTAAAACATGAGGTCATTTAGTGGCTAAATTATACACTGATGATAGTGCAGCTCTGAAGATGGTGAGTAAACCTTCAGTTAATGTGGACTATATGTTAAACCTTGCCACAATTAAAGAGATTGCAGAGGTGATAAATTTTGATTGGGCAAGAGCTGTGCTGTTAAAAAAAAAAAAAAAAAACTCTGTAGTTGAGATTCAATTTAGCATTCTTTTTCCTAGAAATGCCTTTGGCCCCTTACAGGAGAATTGTTTCAGTATCAAGTTCCACTGCCTTATTCACTGTTTCATTGGTTGCTATATATCTAACATTCATTTAATGCCTGGCACATCTTAGGGGATAAATTTCAGGAAGGTCAAATGAATGAACAGATATCTATTACACTATTCTTGGAGGTAAAGTCTTCTCGTGTAGAATTAAGCATTCCAGAAAGTTCACTAAACATTTCTTTAGGACACTTAGCCTTTTTTTTTTTTTCTCTTTTTGAGACAGGGTCTCCTTACAGCCCCAGCTGATCTGGAGCTGTCTATGATGTAGACCAGGCTGGCCTTGAACTCACAGAGCTCCCTGCCTCTGCCTCCTGAATGCTGGGATTAAAGGCCTGCACCACCATGCCTGCCTCTTAGACCATTTTTAAAAGTGTGGTAGGAGGCAGAGGCAGGTGGATCTCTGAGTTTGAAACCAGCCTGGCCTGGTCTACCTAGTGAGTTCCAGGCCAGTTGGGGCTACAGGGAGACCCTGTCTCAAAAACAAAAAAGTGTCATCCAGGGATTAATTTCCTTTACCTTTGTAGTGGTAGTTTTTGTTGGTTGGTTGTTTTTATCCTTAGGACATATGTCTTATCTGCCCACCCTCCCTTTGCTCATCCTGTTGGATGAGCTCAGTAGACTTGATATTTGCCAGTTGACAGTAGTTGATTGCTGTTGACAGTAAGCTTTTTACTTATGTATTTTCTTCTCAGACTCTCAGCTAAAAGCATTCACTTGGTATAGCTCTACTCTTTCAGAATGATGTGTTTTCTTGCCACAGCTCTCTAGTTTGTAGACACTTTCTGAAGGAATAGGTAAAAAAGCACTGCTTGCCTTGTCTGTCCTATCTGAAGCATTTGCCTGTTAAATAGCCTCTTTGCAGGAAGCATGGTGACACCACTGGCTTGTTCTTTCTACTCAGTTATCTAATAAAATTTTTTGTTTTCCCTTAAATAGATATAGATAGGTGGTACATAGAGGACAAAACAAGAGCAAAACTCATTGACTTTATCCTAAAGTAATACCTGGATAGTATATGTTGATTACCAGGCTTTCTAGATAATACATTCCCCAGGTCTCCTAAGACAGGAGACAGTGAAGAGACATAAACTGCTCTTTTAGTACTCTCCTGCCTGCTTTTTAAGCCAGTCTCTTCCATGTGGTGTAAAGCCCTGGTGTTTGTCAAAAATATTCCCATAAATGTTATGTAATAAAGTGGAGTCTTGTCCTACATTTGGGAGGTAGGTTTTTTATTAATGTTGGGGAAAACATTTGTCTTAGGTATTTTAGTGCGAAGTGGGAAAGGCCACATTAAACCCAGCTTTTCTTTTTCTTTTTTTGTCTTTTTGAGACAGGGTCTCTCCCTGTAGCCCCAGCTGACCTGAACTCACTATGTTGACCAGGCTGGCCTTGAACTCAAAAGATCCACCTGCCTCTGCCTCCCAAGTGCTGGGACTAAAGGCGTGCGCCACCACACCCGGCTTAAACCCTGCTTTTTTTAAAAAAATATTTTCTTTATTATTTTTATTTTATGTGTATGCTTTTTATTTTATGTGTATGTAAGTGCACCCGTGTCGTGCAGTGCCCAAGGAGGTCAAAAGAAGGCATCAGATCTCCTGGAACTGGAGTTACAATGGACAGCTCTTGGCTGCCGGGATTCGAACCCAGGTCTTCTGTAAGAATAGCTAGTGTTCTTAACTGCTGAGCCATCTCTCCAGCCCCCTAAACCCTGCTTTTTGGACATGATTTTCAGCTGAGAGTTTGGTAAGGACGTTGTAGTTTCTCTGAGAACTGTTACCTCCAGTTGCAGTCTTCACTAACCCCCTTCCTGAATGTGCGTTTTCCCTAGTTCTCCTTTTTTTTTCTCTTGTACTTAACATAATAAAACTTTTCTCCTTGATACTAGAATGACAAGGAATCTATACACTATTTTTAGTAGGGGCTGGCCCTGTTAGTAGAGAATTGTGAAAGCTTTGCTAGATCATGTTCTGAGTCACTGATAATTCAAGCAGCAAGGAGAAAGGAAGTGTGAGCAAAGCTGTGTTACAGCTTGAATCTGTGATATAAGATTGTGCTGATTGAGGGAAGATTACCAGCTGGCAGAGGTACTAGAAGTAAGTCTTTCAGGAAGGGGAAACTAATTATGGAGGCCTACTAGTTAACACCACAGAGTCTTGGGACAATTGGAAATACCATATTCTCCCCTGAGGAAACGGAGTGGGAATTAACTTTTCCCTAGGTCCACTGTGACATGGTTAGAAATACAGTTGAACCTGTTTGTATTGCCTATTAAGGTCTGAGAGCCACATAGTAATGATCCGTTTCGTATGGGAGTTTATTTCAGGCTGTCTCCTTGCCTGTATTGTTTCCCTTAACAGCTTTTTTAAATTTTCTTTTTCCAGCAATGATGTCCACTGGACATGTACTGACCAAGGTGGCAGGTCTGAGAACATAGCTGAAGCTGAAAATAGGAAAGCTCGGGGCAAGGAAGAGCCTTGAATCTTGAGGTGGGACGTTGACTCTAAGATGTCCTTGAGCAGTGGAGCCTCCGGAGGGAAAGGAGTGGATGCAAACCCGGTTGAGACTTACGACAGTGGGGATGAATGGGACATTGGAGTAGGGAATCTCATCATTGACCTGGACGCCGATCTGGAAAAGGACCAGCAGAAACTGGAAATGTCAGGCTCGAAGGAGGTGGGGATACCAGCTCCCAATGCTGTGGCCACACTACCAGACAACATCAAGTTTGTGACCCCAGTGCCAGGTCCTCAAGGGAAGGAAGGCAAATCAAAATCCAAAAGGAATAAGAGTGGCAAAGACACTAGCAAACCCACTCCAGGGACTTCCTTGTTCACTCCAAGTGAGGGGGCGGCAAACAAGAAAGAGGTGCAGGCTCGCTCAGGAGATGGTGCCAATGCAGGAGGCCTGGTTGCTGCTGTTGCTCCCAAGGGCTCAGAGAAGGCGGCTAAGGCATCTCGCAGTGTAGCCGGATCAAAAAAGGAAAAGGAAAACAGCTCATCTAAGAGCAAGAAGGAGAGAAATGAAGGAGTGGGGACTTGTTCAGAAAAGGATCCTGGGGTCCTCCAGCCAGTTCCCTTGGGAGGACGGGGTGGTCAGTATGATGGAAGTGCAGGGCTCGATACAGGAACTGTGGAGCCACTTGGGAGTATAGCTATTGAACCTGGGGCTGCGCTCAATCCTTTGGGAGCTAAGCTGGAGCCAGAGGAAGGGGAGAATGAGTGTCGCCCGCTAAAGAAAGTCAAGTCTGAAAAGGTAAGAGGTGGCCAGATCTAGCTGCCCGCTGCCAGTCAGAACTTCCCTGGACTAACTGCCAAATGCTTGTGTGCACTCTGTGGGATGCTCATTAGTTTGTGGGTAATGACCAATTGCAAGGTCAGAGTAGCTGGTAATGATAATGTAGGTTTTTTCCAAATTAAAGGATTCCCTACAGACTTTTGTCGCAAGGTGGGACCTCTTTGGAATAGAATTTCTGTTTGGGAGTCAGCTACTTGGTTGAATGCATTTTCTCACACCTTGTTATTGTCACAAGTCACTTGTTGCTAGAGGCTGGCATTAAACCTTTATGTGATTTCCAGCTTGGCTGAAATTTCATCAGAATCATAGTAGTTGATAAAGTTAATAGGCTTTTGGTTGCATATATAAGCTGAGTGATGTTTATAATGGGATAAATGATACTGCTGGGTCTCTGGCAGAATAAAGGGTTAGTACCTGTAAAAAGGTAAATACCTGTTGTGGCATATCTACCAAGTGTTCAATTGGTGAGTACCTAAAAAGCAAAGGGATACAGATTCCAGGCCAGTAAACAAGGGGCAGGAGATATGGTACTGTGCCATACTTAATCAGGCCTTATGAGTTACTGTCCCTGGCTTTGAAAGTTTGGCGTAGAAAAATTCTTTGGCCCCTGAAAGTATTGCTCTCTGCCAGTTATCTCCTGCAACTATTGGAAATCAAAGTCTCCTGGTGGTTTTATAGCTGCCAAATAGTGTAATGATACCTTGCCTTCTGCTTGCCTTGGAAGGATAGGTGTCTGCAGCCCCAGGAGGCATTAGGACTGCGTCCCTCCCTCCAGGAAAATTATCTTAGTTGATGTTCCAGGAAATGAAACTTGTAGGGCTGTAGCCGAGTACTTACGAGTATAGGGTCAGCTCAGGCTGCCTCAGACTTGAGCAGCCTACAAGTTCCTGCAAAGCAGCTGGCCTGGTGAACTGTTCTTTGGCTCTTGATTTTCTGCTTTGCTCTGCTCACCCTATGCTTTCAGCTGATTGCAGCAGATGCAGCATAAATTGATTTCTCTGTAATTACATCAGCTGCATCAGGGACTACCTACTTCCATATGTAAGTGTTAATAAATAAAGGCTGGATGTGCATATTTGGGTGATAGTGTCCTCATTGCCTGGATTTTAGTGGTAGCTTGTGCTTTCTTTGCTGTTGGTGTTTTGGTCTTTGCCTCTGGCACATCTGTAGCTTTTAGGAACATCTGGGCATTTCTGGTAACAGGACTTTGAATTTCTTCTACTTACAACACAGTGATTAGTGATTCCCTTTCACCAGTGGCAGCTGCCAGAGAGGCTGCCTGTGTTTAGATGGCAGATGCTATAGTCCACCTCGGTAGAGTCAAGTTCCAGCTGGTTATTGGCATTGCTCATCCCGTACTGGCTGTGATTTGCCATTTTCTCTGGGGTGCAGATGGATAATACTGTTTTAAAGAGGCCTGGGAATACCAGTTCTTGCTTCTATTCCAGACCTATTAGACTGTTTTCTACAAATGGCTTCAGAAAACTCTTGCCATGTATCCATGTTCATAATCATTGTTCATCCTGTGCTGAAAAGTACTTCTGAGGGTGGCCTTCATTTTCTCATCTACCTTAGTCTTCTAAGTCCAGTTGCAGTCCTTGGGTGAAAGGATTAATGATGCATAGTTTCATGTTGGCTTTAAGTGTCCATGGTTTTCTCCAACAAAGAAATGGAACCTATTTTCTCTTACCTAAGTATATAGATTGGTTGAGAGACTGCCCTTCAGCTAAGTACATTTACCTAAGAATATGGTGTGGAGGACTTTTGATGTAACTTTGATGTAGCCTTTGCCTCCCAGGTAGACTAAAAATGGGGGCAATCAAATGAAAAATAAAAGGAAGGAAGATAGGGTTTCAGATTTTCAAAGAAATCTGGGAATTTGTGCAGTTCAATGTTACTATAAACTAAAGTCTGCTTTTTTTGTTGGTGATGATGGGATTTGTTTGTTTGTTGAGTCATCTTACTACCTAGTTCTGGCTGGCCTGAAACTCTTCATTTAGATCAGGGTAGCTTCAAATTGTGGCAGTGCTCTTGCCTCTCCTCCTAAATGCTGGGATACTGAATGCCTGGATTACTAGCATATGCCACCCACCTAGCTGAGTCTGCTTTTAAAATTCCTTCCCTTGTACCTTAAAACCCTTTTGGACACACTGGCTCAAAGGTGCCTTACCATATTTTCTTTGGCCAATGAAATAATTATTTAAGTAAATATTTGGAAGTTGCTAGGAGATGAAAACTCTGCAGGGAAAAAAGCATTTCTAGAATGGAAGGAGGGGAAGAGAGGAGGTGAAAGGAAGGAGTCTGGGCTTGTAGCTCCATGGTAGAGTGCTTGACCAGCATGCTCAAGGCCTTGGGCTTGATCCCCAGCGGGGGGTGGGGGAGCACGACACACCTTGAACCCTGGGATGTTATGCACAGTGGGTGCTCAGTGAGTGCTGATGGTTAATACTATAGTTTACAAACAGTGTTTAAAAACCTTTTCAAGATTTTTTTCCTTGAAATATGGACTTGCCTGTGTCATAACTGGTTTGGAATGTTCCTTTTTTTTTTCTTCTTCTTCTCCCACTCCTCGGTAGTAAGACGAATGTTACTTCTTTATAGGGATAACCAACAGAACCAAAACAGCAAAACATGTTTTGATGGAATCTAGAATGCATACTCTAAATTGGGAGCTATCATGAAGGGTAGAAACTCAAAATTTGGAAAATATTTTGACTAGGGCACCCCACCCGTGCTGCCCACTTTTTTAAATAGGAAAGAAAACAGTGGAATCTGTGGTGCTGGGTAGACTTGTGCTGACCATTAGCTAATGAGGGATTACATGGTTAAATTACCTACCCCAGGGTCTTCTAGGTTAAGTGCTTCAGGCTATGGTTGAGGAATTTTCTGTCAACTGAGGATGAATATTTCCTTCCATGGAATCAGGGTTTGCCCTATCACCTCTCTGGCAGAGCTTTCTATGTTGCATCCCAGATTTCTAGGACAGACCAAATGTGGGTGGCTCTTTGCACCCACTGTTGCCCTGAATTGTTGAACCTGCCTCACTTCCTGCCAGCTGGAGAGATAGGGGAGGGAGTGTTGAGTAAACCCATAGAGACTTCTGGCTCCTGCCTGCTCCCATGCCTTTGCTTGATAGATAAATAGGTTGTTAGGTTAGGGATGGAAGGGGAGTTAGAAAGGAGGCAGGGGGCCTAACTAAGTGTCCTGAGCTTAGTGCTTTTGTTGCCACTCTGACAAGCCAGAAAAAAAGGAATTTACAAGCTAGACACCAGTGATATATATGTGTGCTGTCAGGGCTTATGTCCAGGAGTTGAAGATAAGGTTCTTACTTTTTCTCTCCAAGTCTTAATCAGCACTAGTAGCTAAAGGGTCTAGAATTTTGCAATCCCAATATTTCTTCTACTTAGTTACCTTTAATCTTAGAAGGTAGGAACCCTGTAATCTGCTTTGCTGGTGTTTGTGTGTCAGCTTCTGCTGCTTTTGGAACACTGCTTATTTACCCCTTCCCTCATTGGTTTGGGCACAAAGGAAATGGTAAAGGGTTCTCTTTGCTCTTTTGCCTTCTGAGCATGGATGCTGTCAGATCTGTGCTCTAAGAGCATCTTCCTTTGCCCCGGGTTTCACATTCTTGCCCTAGTTCATGCCTTCTAGCTCATTTCTTTTGTGTTGCAATCCTTCATTGCCCAACCAAGGTCAGGTCTCTTTCATTCTTTTTGATTCAAGGCTTTGCCTTCCTTCTGGCTAGCTGTTCTGTCTCGGCAACTGACAGCATAATAGTCAGCCTTGCTTCTTGAAGCTAAATGTACTCAAACATTTTCCTTCACACAAAAAATAAAAAGCTGATTTTTATGTGGGACAGAGTTGCATTCTCTAACTACAAGCTTAATTTATTTTTTCTTTTGGCAACTCTCTGTGTGCCTCCTGGGTGTTATAATTAAAGGAGGGCTCAGTGAAAGATTATTTTGTCTAATTTCCTCATTTGGGGGAGGGGGGCCACTAAGACCAGGGAGGTTTTGTGACTTGCCCAGAATCTCCCAGATAGTGGCAAAGCCTAGCATAGAAGCTAATGGGTATTTTTGTTATTTCGGATTTTTTTTGGGGGGGTGTTTTGTTTTTGAATAAGGGTCTGTCTTTATAGCCTAGGCTGGCCTCAGACACAACAATTCTCTGTCCTCAGCCTCCTGAGTACTGGGATTATAGGTATGAGCTATCATCCCATACCCTGCTGAGGCCAGTTTTGTTTTTTTCGGTCTTTTTGAGACAGGGTTTCCCTGTAGCCCCAGCTGTCCTGGAACTCGTTATGTAGACCAGGCTGGCCTCGAACTCACAGAGATCCTCCCGCCTCTGCCTCCTGAGTGCTGGGATTAAAGGTGTGCGCCACCATGCCTGGCTTGAAGCCAGGTTTTTAAAGGTGAAATTGTGTGTGTGTGTGTTTCTTTTTTAAAAAAAATAATTTATTTTTATTTTATGTGTATGTGTATATTGCCTGCATCTCCTAGAACTGGAGTTATGGACAGATGTTAGCTGCTATGTGAGTGCTGGGATTCCAATCTAGGTCATCTGTAAGAACAGCCAATGTTCTTAACCATTGACCTTCTCTCTAGCCCCTTTGTGTATTTCTAAATGTGTATGTGGTGTATGAATAAGTATGTGCAGGTGTGTACACCTGTGCTCACACTTAAAAACAAAGGAGGCCATCTGATGTCCTGCTCTTATCACTCTACCTTATTCTCCCGAGACAAGGTTTTTCACTGAACCTGAAGTTAGGCTGGCAGCCAGCAAGCCCCATGTGCCCTTCTGTCTCCATGCCCTCACAGCTCTGGGGTCCAGGTGTGTGCTCAACCATGCCCGGTGGTGTATTTTTTTTGTTTTGTTTTGTTTTGTTTTGTTTTTAACATGGGTGCTGGATCTGAACTCAGATTCTTATGCTTTTACAGTGAGCACTTTTACCCATTGAGCCATCTCTCCAGCCCCTTAAACACTAAATTCTATGTCATGTTATTACTTTGGATTTATTTGCAAATCTGTAATTGTCAAAAGGAATTCTCCATTGACCCACTTTAAAGATTTAGAAACATGTGATGTAACTGTCTAGTTATCCCAAACTGCTTTTACTTGATTTTCATAGTAACTTTAACGTTGTAGACCATAAGCCAGGCATGGTGTTGTACGCCTTTAGTCCCAGCTCTTGGGAGGCAGATCTCTGTGAGATCAAGGCCAGCCTGGTCTACACATAGCAAGTGCCAGGCTAGCTGAGACTACAGGAAGACCCTGTCTCAAAAAAACCAAAAATAAATAAAAAAGTAAATAAATATATATATACATATACATACATACATATATAAATTAGACAAATAAACCAGGCACCTTTAAGTTTAGAATTCTTAGAATTCTTAGGTCAGGTGATTATATTTGTAAAGAATAATCATTGAAAGGGGCTTTGGTGGGTGGTGACTCAGTCTGCAAAGTGCTTTCCTTGAAAGCATAAGGACCTAAGTTTTGATTCCCAGAATCCATGTAAAAAAGCCAGATGTGGTAGCAGTGTGTGCTTGTGATACCTGTGCTGGGAAGTAGAGCTAGGTGGATTCTGGGGCTCACTGGCCAAGCAGTATAGCCAAGATGATTGACAGCATTCCTGAGGATGACAGCCAAGTTTGTCCTCTGGCCACAATACACACACATGTACACACACACACTTCCACATACACATACCCAGACTCACACTCACCCCCCTCCCCCCCAAAATGCATTAAAAATGACCATTTATAGTTAGGGCAGAATCTGTTTTGTATAGAAAAAAGGAAAATTACTTTTAAACTGCTTTCTTTGAACTTGGCTCCTTAAGATATGTACCATATGCTAGAATAGTTCATTCAGCCAAATTTTTACTGTAGTCATTGAGGCACTGATAGGTTCCTTTTCAAGTTGACATATATTAATTGTATATCTTAAGGAGTACTGTGGTATGTGTATATACAGTGTATAGTGACCAAATCAGGATAGTAACATTTCTAGCTCCTTAAACATTTACCGTTCCTTTTTGTTGGAAACCTTTGAATTCTTTCCTTCTAGTGCTTTATAAAATGTATAATAAAGGCAGGCATGGTGGTGCATGCCTTTAATCCTAGGACTTGGGAGGCAGAGGCAGGTGGGTCTCTGTGAGATGAAGGCCAGCCTGATCTATATGCTGAGTTCCAGGCCAGCTGGGTCTACAGGGAGACTGTGTCTCAAAAAACAAAAGTATAATAATTTTTTTTTAAAAGTATAGTCATCCTGGGGTTGGCTCAGCGGTTAAGAGCACTGGCTGTTCTTGCAGAGGACCAGGTTCAAATCCCAGCACCCACATGGCAGCTAATAGCTGTCCGTAACTTCAGTTCCAGGATATCTGATGACCTCTTCTGTCTGCCGAGAGCATTGCACAACACGGATGCACTACATGCATACACATAAAAATAATAAAATATTCTTTAAAAAAGTATAGTCAGCTGGGCATGGTGGCGCACACCTTTAATCCCAGCACTTGAGAGGCAGAGGCAGGCAGAGCTTTGTGAGTTTGAGGCCAGCCTGGTCTATATAGTGAGTTCCAGGACAGCTGGGGCTACAGGGAGACCCTGTCTCAAAAAGACAAAAAAAAAAAAAAAAAAAAAAAGTGTCATCCTACTATGGTGTGTAGACCTTTAGAATTTTTCCTCCCATGTCACTATAGGAGATATATGTAACTACAATCCATTCTCTAATGCTAGTTCTTTCCCTATTTGGTAGTTACAAGTAAGGAAATAGCCCTGTTCCAGTGCTCCTTGCTTGAACACATTACTAATAGGCACATTGTCAACTATATTATGAATATTATTGCTTGTTTGGTTTTTTTGTTACATTAAAATTTTTATTATTATGTGTATGAGTGTTTTGCTTGCATGTAAGTATATTGGTATCTTGCAGTGCCCATGATGGCAGAAGAGGGTGTCAGATCCCCTGGAATTGGAATTACTATCAATTGTTAGCAATGTGGGTGCTTGGTCCTCTAGGAGAGCAACCAGTGCTTTTAACTATTAAGCCATCTCTCCAGCCCCAGGAAGCCATTTCTAATATAAAGACCAGGCTTAATATAAATTTCATATCAAGTCTTCTGCATAGTTTAGTGATTAAGAGTGTACTCTGGTGCTCCTGAGATGGTTCAACAGGTGAAGGCACTTACCTCCAAGCCTAACAACCTGAGTTTGATTCTCAGGACCCACATGGTCAAAGAAGAGAACCAAATCTCTGTTGTCCTCTCACCTCCACAGCTGTGCCTTGGTAAATGCTGGCACACATGCACAAAGTGTGTGTAAATTTTTTTTAAAAAAGGTGTAATCTGTAGGCTGACTACTTGGGTTTGTATCTCAGCTCTGCCACTTACTAACGTAGTAATCTTGACCAAGTTATTTAACTGTTCTACACCAGTTTGTTTCATATACAAAATGAGGAAAACAATAGCATGCACAGAGATTGTTGCAAGATTAAGTTAGTGTTTTATCTGAATTGATAAAACACTTAGAATGGTGTGTAGGAAGCATTCAATAAACATTAGAAAAAAATAATTTGAATTGAAATATGTCTCAGCCTGCCTTCAGCAATAATGATCTGAAATATAGCAACATTCCATTGTATATATGTACATATTGACTAAGACTTTCTGCACTATGCTCAAGAGAAGTTCCAAACCTAGACTGTGAAATCTGCATGCTGGTGATATGTATCTAAAGCCTCTGGTATTTATAGTTGGAGGGTACAAAAGACCGAAAATAAGCTTCAGAAGATATTGAAGTAGCCTCCTTGCAGTTCACATTTCATATGAGTTGCGTTTCCTTTTTGGCCACATCCCTGGAATGGTGTTGAGTATGTTGGATGGATGTTGCTATGGGTCTGCCAGCATATGCAATCTCATGGCAGTTTATGGAAGAGCAATTAGTGTTTTTGTTGCCAAATAAGAGTACATGGGGAAAAAAAAATCTAAGTCCTAGGCCTTAATTTTCCTCCCCTGATGTGAACTTGTATTTTTGCCATTTGAGTACAAGAGCTTTTACCAGCAGAGCTTATCCAGGGAGGCAGCGGGGCTTGGGCTCTCACACTGGAGGTGGCAATAACACACATAGCGGAGATCTGCCACTGTTGACTGTCTGAACCCTCCTCTCTGATTTTCACTTCTTCAAGCCATGCTTGAGTACCCTGCCTCCAGAGCTGCTGACAGGGCTGTGTACAGAGGCCTTGGAAATTACACTGTTCATTTCCTTATCATCCTCTGACCTGCGGTGCAGAGCCTTCTGGTGCAGGAACAAGGCAGAAAAAATCCAGACAGCATGTGTCAAGAGCTACAAAGAACGAAATTGGACTTGCTCACTTAAAAACTATGGAGTTAGTCTTTGATTTTTCAGCTCCTTGCAGAGAGTTATTTGTGTGTACGAACATGTTTTATCTCTGTGTATTTGTATAGAATGAGTCTGTACTTAGCAAAGCTATGGAAGAGGCGTGCCTGAAAGTAGAGAGTAGAGGGAAGCTTGCTTTTCAGTTAATTTCCCAGTTGTGCCATTGGGATGGGCTTGGAAGAATTAGCATCAGGAAGGTGCCAGACCATATTAATATTTTAAAATATATTTCTCTTGGTGCAGTTTAGTCATGAATGAGATGCACCCACACAAGAAGTGTTCCTGGCTGAGTAAGGAGACTTTTTCTTTTTATGGTCTTTTTGAGACAAGGTCTCCCTGTAGCCCCAGCTGGCCTAGAACTCACTGTGTAAACCAGGCTGACCTTGAATGCACAGAGATCCACCTGTTTGCCTCCTAAGTGCTGGGACTAAAGGTGTGCACCACCATACCTGGCTTCTAAGGAGATATTTTGTTTATTTTTTAATGTTTTTATTTATTTTTTTAGTTTTTTGTTTTATGTGTATGCGTGTATTGCCTGTGTGTAGGTAAGTGCACCCATGTTGTGCAGTGCCTACGGAGAACAGAAGAGGCTGTCAGATCCCCTGAAACTGGAGGTACAGACAGTTGTTAGCTGCCATGTGGGTGCTGGGATTCGAACCCAGGTCTTCTGCAAGAACAACCAGTGTTCTTAACCACTGGGCCATCTCTAAGGAGACATTTTAAACAAATCCTTTTCACTGAGGTTGTTTGTCCTAGATGGTTCTGGCATAATCAGTGCTTAAGTTACCTCCTTGGACTTTGGATGTGTCTGGAATAAGAGAAAGCCTTTGTGTAAGACAGTGTACAGTGTGAAGGAAGAGAACTGGCAAGGAGGAATTAAGAGCGTTTTGAGATTTTCTCTTTATAAAAAACTATATTTTAAGAGTGCTGGAGAGATGGCTCAGCAATTAAGAGCACTGACTGCTCTTCCAGAGGACCCAAGTTGGGTCTCCAGCACCCATGTCAGGTGGCTTACAACTGTTTATAGCTCCAAGGCCAAGGGATCTGACACCTTCTTCTGGCCTCCATGGGCACCTGCACACATGTGGCATTCACTTACACACACACACACACACACACACACACATTCACAAAAATATTAAAAGCAAATCTTGAAAATTTTGCATTTTAAGAATGAGGTCTGGAAGCCAGGCTTGGTGGCACATGCCTTTAGTCCCAGCACTCAGGCAGCAGAGGCAGGCAGATCTCTATGAGTTCGAAGCCAGCCTGGTCTGCATAGCAAGTTATAGGCCAGCTGTGGCTACAAGGACCCTGTCTCAAAAAGACAAAAAAGAAAAAGAAAAAAGAATGAGGGCTGGAGAGATGGCTCAGCCATTAAGAGCACTGACTGCTCTTGCAGAGGACCTGGGTTCGAGTCTCAGCACCCACATGGTGTCTACGAACCATCCTTAACTCCAATTCCAGGGGAATCTGAAGTCCTCTTCTGACCTCCACGGCATTGCTTGGTAGGGGTGCACTCACATACATTCAGACAATACACTCATACACATTAAAAAAAAAAAATCTTCATTTGGGGGGTAACATTACAAAATAGTGTACATTTTCTTTGGGCATCTTTCTCTTGCAGTAGGAGACTCAATGGAAAGACTTCAGGTTGAAGAAGAAAACTGTAGATTGTTATAAAGGGTTCTTGCTCAGTTTACCTATGTTCTGTCCTTAATCTTTTGTTCCCAAATTTCCAATGCCTTAAGGTCACTGGTGGCTTTGGAGCTTCAGAAAATGAGCATAGAAAAGGGAGGAAAGCTGGAGAGGAAGTAGGGAGGGAGGGAACTCTCCTAGCTTTTAGGCCTGGAGGTGTTTTTTTATTAAACCCTTAGTGTCTTTCTTGTTAATAGTACTATAGAGAAGTGCTTTCACATAACCTGAGAGGGGATTACTTCCTCTTCTCTTCTTGTAAAGTCACAAGCCCTGTACAGTTAAAATTAGCAGCTTCTGAGGATTCGTTAAAAATTTTCTATTTCAAACCACCCCAGGCTCCCAAGTTGAAACTTGAGGCTTGAGACATAACAATTTGTTTTAACCTTAGAATTTGTACTAAGGTTAAACACACCTGTTATTCTAGTATTTGGGGGAGACTAACAGGGCAGGAGTTTCAAGTTCAGGGTGAGCCAGGGTTGTATAATAAGAGCCTGTCTCCAAAACAACATTAGCTTTCCTATGATTGTCATAGTCAAGTTTCAGATCTACCATTGCTGTGTATCCTTCCTCCTAAAAGAGAAAATGAAATTTACCAAAAATTTGAAGGGGTACAGAAATAACCCTGGACAATAGATAGAATTTTTTTTTTTTTTTTTTTTTTTTTTTTTGCTGTTCAGATTACTTTTCTCTTTATGGACAAATTGACATGCCCCCAGTTGGAAGGGATATCTAAGGATTTAGAACTCTTTTTTTTTTTCCATTTATTTATTTTTTGTGTACACGTGCTACAGTGCATGTGTATGTGTAGATATCAGAGAACAACTTGCAGGGGTTGGTTCCCCTTCCATCATGTGGGGTCCTGGGAGTGAACTCAGGTTAGAACCCTTTACCCTTGAGTCATCTCACTAGCTCAGAGTTTGGAACTTTGAGAACAGAAGAGATACTCAAATTATTTTCCTTTTCAAAGTTTCTCTTTCTCAATTGTAATGTGGAAGTAATAGTAATCACCTCTTAAGGTTATTGTGAAACTCAGACAAGAAAAGAAGGTCAAGCACTCAGTACAGTGCTCAGATATTGTAAGTATTCGGAAATTGTTATCTGCTGCTGTGCACAGTTGCATGTAGTCTCACCTAGAGCAGGAAGATCTTTTGAGTCTCAAGAGTTGGAAAATAGCTTACTCAACACAGCGAAATGGTATATTTCCCCCCAAAAGTACTTGTTTGTAACGCATTGTTCCTACCTGTGAGATTCAGAAATACGTGGTTGTTATGAAATTAAGGAAAAAGGATATTCTTAGAGATTTTGAAGAATTTATCTCCTGAAGTACATAGCAGGTATCAATTCATGATAGTTATTCTAGTATTTCAATTCCTGCTGGATGTGGTGGCATACATCTTTAATCCCAGCTCTCAGGAGGCAGAGGCGCGTAGATCTCTGCCTGATCTACATAGGGAGTTCTAGGCCAGCTAGGGCTACATAGTGAGACCCTATGTCAAAAAAAAAAAAAATTAAATAAATAATAAAAACTCCTGTCGATTTCCAGGAAGACTTGGAGAGATTGGGTGTAAACATTTAGAACCGTTGAGGTATAGGTTGTTACTTGGCTGATTGGTTGCTGTAGCATTGTTTAGACTTCTTTTGGTAGAGGGAAGGTTAAAGAACTGTATAGCTCTTGCTTAATTATTCCCTTTTAAACCAGTTTGCTTGGTATTTAACCAAAGTCTTCTGAAATATTTTCCTAAGGTTTGATTTGTTTTGTGTTTTTTGAGGCAGGGTCTCCCTGTAGTCCCAACTGGCCTGAACACACTTTGTAGACCAGGCTGGCCTTGAACTCACAGGGATCTGCCTACCTCTGCCTCCTGAGTGCTAGAGATTAAAGGTCTGCACCACCATACCTAGCTTCCCAAGGTTTGAAATGGCAATAACATAATTGTTTTAAAGAAGTTTTTCTTTCTCTGCTTATCTTTATAGAATACCAACTTTAACTTTTTATAAGAACGATTATTTACTTGTGTGTGTGCATGTGCAAGCTGCTGCTGTACATTCCACAGCACGCATGTTGAGATCAGTGTTAGAAATAAAATCCAATTGTTTGAGATATTCTGTATGAAATACAACAAAATTTAATAAAAACAAATTAATAAAATAAAAATGAAAATAGAATGGCTAAAACAATAAAAAAAAAGGAAAAAGAAAATTTGAGGTCCAAGGACCAATACCGTACATGTGTTCTTACACATGGACAAAGTGAAAGTAAATCAGCAAGGCAGATTTTACTTCTGCAGAAGGGTGACTTGAGTGGTACACAAAGGACCCAGAAGTTTGGGGGACTTTTACCTCTAATGCAAGAGAACTGTGTCTTTTCCCCATTGCCTGGGATCTGACCTCAAAGTCTTTCCCAGTTGGCTAGTTTAAAAGAATCAGCAGGAAGGGGGAGAAGAGCTCTGCTTCTCTAGGCCATTGGGCTCAGGAGTGCATCACGGCCTTTCCTTAAACAAAAGGTTTTTGTTTGTTTGTTTGTTTTTGTTGTTTGGTTTTTTTTTGTTTTTTTTTTTGTTTTTTTTTTTGGTCTTTTGGATCTCTGTGAGTTCAAGGCCAGCCTGGTCTACATAGTGAGTTACAGGGAGATCCTGTCTCAAAAAGACTAAAAAAAAAAGATTAGAATTCCTTGTCATAAACCCATCTTTCAAGTTTTACAGAGTTTGAAAGAAAAGACCGGTATCTACTGTTTCTTACAAGAGGACAGCTTTATGGAATCTTGTTTCTTCTTTTACCTTTATGTAGGTTCTAGGAATCAAACTCAAGTCACCAGGCTTGCATGGCAAGTGCCTTTTCCTGCTGAGCAGTCTCGGTAGCCCTAAACTTCAGCCTTTTGAGGTATTAGCACAGGTAGCCTGAATAATCAGGACTGAGGATTGAGATAATTCTGTTTTTGATTTTTTTTTTTAAGACATGGTCTTCCTATAGCCCCTGCTGGCTTAGAACTTGCTATGTAGACCAAGATCTCATAGATATCCACTTGCCTCTACCTCCCACTGAGATTAAAGGCTTGCACTACTGTGCCAGCAAGCTAATTCTTTTTTGTGAACTTGTCTTTAGCTGTAGGGGATACAAACCTTAGGTCATAGGTAGGTAGGTCACTTTTCTATTTAAAACACTGGGAGACTACGGTTTGACTGTGTGCCTGGGAGATACTCAAATTGCTTTTAAGACCACTAGGTTGTGGCTCTAGTGACAAATACTAGCTGATACTTTGGTGAAATTAGACCTGGGCATCAAATCCTTTCCTGAGGTTTTTGTTTGGTGATGGACTCTTTATTTCAGTTTCCATAAACTGATACTCAGTTTACCCAGCTCAGAGTAGATCTCTACTGGGTGATATGTTTCTTCAGTACTCAGGTACTTAGCACTGCACTGAATCAAATGTTAGTGAAAGATAGTGCTGTAGAAAGGAGGTGTACTGTCTACTTGACACAAAGTAAATGGGTTAAACAAAGTAATGTTCAAGCAGCAGAGGTCATTTAGTACTTAGACATCTGAGTTTAGGCTGCATACCAGAATCACTTCTACAAGTACCCTACTGAAGTAAAATTTGGGGGCCAGGGACCCCAAGGATGTGAACTTTTTTATTAAGTTTATGGGGTTTTAAATGTCCCTCTTGGTTAAAACCCATTGTCCTCATGGAAAGGACTTCAACTTCACTGTCCAGAGCCGGGGCTGGAAATGCCCATTACTCTTGCATTGCAAAGCCTTTGTTGTTCTTTGTTGATGTTGTTTTGAGACAGGTTCTCCCTGTATCCCTAGCTGGCCTGAACTCACTATGTAGACCTGGTTGACCTCAATCTCACAAAGATCCACCTGCTTCTACATATGTCACCACACCCAGTGCCCAGCAAAACCTTAAAACTGGTTTGCTTTGCCATTTCCAGATGGGGTTATATCCACTGCACTTTAGATGTTATCCAATGCTCAAGATTCTCCTCTGTTCTTTTTCAGCACTTAGTCTACAGTACAGTTATAATTAACCTAAATTTTCAGTTTCAACTGTATTGAGAATTATTGAATTTCTGAGTTACAAGTCTTTAAGGCATAGTAGCGATATCAGATTAATGATTTAGCTTCAAAATGTTGTTTTTGGTTGGTTGGTTGTTTTTTTTTTTAATTTTTTAATTTGTTTTTTATTTTATGTGTATGAGTATATTGCCTGCATGATGTGAGTGTACCCGTGTCATGCAATGCCGTGGAGGTCAGAAGAGGGCTTCAAATTCTCCTGGAACTGGAGTTAAGGACGGTTCGTAGCTGCAAGAGCAGTCAGTGCCCTTAACCTCTGAGCCATCTCTCCAGCCCCTTGTTTTGTTTCATTTTGTTTTGTTGATTGTTGTTTTGGTGTTTTTGAGACAGGGTCTCCCAGTAGCAGCCCAGCAGTCCTGGAACTTGCTGTGTAGACCAGACTGACTTCTACCTCCCAAGTGCTGGGATTATAGGCATGTGACACCACACCCAGCTCAAAACACTGGTTTTTGTTTTTGTTTTTTTGTTTTTGTTTGTGTTTTTGAAGTAGGGTCTCTCTGTACCCCAGCTGTCCTGGAATTCACTGTGTAGACCAGGCTGGCCTTGAACTCACAGAGATCCGCCTGCCTCTGCCTCCCAAGTGTTGGGATTAAAAACGTGTTCTTTTTCAGCACTTAGTCTACAGGTGTCCGCCACCACGCCTGGCTTCAAAATACTGTTTTTAAGAAATTTCTAGGCAAATTTGAAGAAAATTTCTCATTTGGTTGATAGTTTGTGATAGGGTCTCACTATAGTCTATGTAGTCCAGGCTGGCTTCAAACTTAATCCCAAATTCTGGGATTACAGATATGAATTACCACACCTAGCTGAAGACAATTTTTATGGCTAGATCTATTTTCCACATTCCAGTAACTTGTAATATATTTTTAAAAGTCGATTATACCGGGCGTGGTGGCGCATGCCTTTAATCCCATGACTTGGGAGAGCTTTTTTTTTTTTTTTTTTTTTTTTTATTAGGTGTGTGGATATATTTTGTGTTTATATTTCCAGAAAAGACATTTTCTGGAAATTTGTGACATCCAAAAATAGAAGAATGCTCCTATCTGTAAAGACCTTATTCCTGAGTCTACCTCAGGACACATCCAAGTTAAATATACTATCTTAGGAAGAAAACTCATCACTTCACAGAAATAGTAGAAACTTCTTATCTCTTAGATTTTTAAAGATTAGGTTTTTAAAAATTGTTTTATTTTCTAATGCACACAATTTCTTTGAAGCACAGAAGAGAATTAAATGTTTTGAGCCATAAAGTATATCCTACTGGTATTTTGCTTATTTGTTTGTCAGACTGGCCTGCAATTCCCTATATAAAGGAAGATAACCTTGAACCCGTGATCCTCCTGCCTGTACCTTCCAAATGTTGGGATTATAGGCATGTACCACCATGCCTAGCTTCACTGTTGAGATTTTAAGTCTTACTTAAGGAAGAGTAATTGTTAATCTAATTATTAACAGCGATGAATACATGCCTGAGTATTTTGTGAAGTTATTTTAAAACATTGTAGAATGAGCCAGGCGTGGTGATACACGCCTTTAATCCCAGCACTCGGGAGACAGAGGCAGGTGGATCTCTGTGAGTTCAAGGCCAGCCTGGTCTACATAGTGAGTTCCAGGACAGCTGGGGCTACAGGGAGACCCTGTCTCAAAAAGACCAAAAAAAGAAAAAAAAAGAAAAAAAATTATAGAATGATACTATGGGCAAAATTAACATTTTTATACAATGAAATTTAAAATGTAGCTTTTAGTACTAGTACATGTATTATTCATACTTGAAGAATTTATATTAATGTATCCATTTGATGGATTTTAAAAAAGATTTAGAGTATCTCAAATGCATACATACCACTGAGTAGGAGGACAGAAAATTGGCAAGTGTGGGGGATAAGTTATCACACAAAGTGACTACACATTTATATACACCATATTAGATTAGATCAATTCCATCAGTATGCAGATTCTTTAAAATATTTTATTTTTTTTTTATTTTATGTGTACAAGTGTATTTTCTGCATGTATGTGAGTGCACCCGTGTTGTGCAGTACCGCAGAGATCAGAAGAGGGCTTCGGATTCCCCTAGAACTGGAGTTAAGGACGGTTCATAGCCGCCATGTGGATGCTGGGAATCGAACCCGGGTCCTCTGCAAGAGCAGTCAGTGCTCTTAACCTCTGAGCCATCTGTCCAGCCCCTCAGTATGCAGATTCTTAAACATCTAGTAGAATGTCTGTCTTGGACAAAATATGCCATAAGGCATTTTTTCTTTTGTTGATACCTATGTACTTGGATTGAGAATGTAGGGATTTGAAATCAAACAAGCGATTGCTTATTATAATTTCAGAGAGGCTGAGAAATTCTTTTCAAAGTTTTCCTCTGGTATTGGTCTTTTCCCATCTTTTATAAAAAGATCAGGTTGTAAAATCTTGAATTGCCCTTCAGAATTACTTATAATAATGTTAAAGATTAATACACTGACTCCCTAAATTGTATACAACCATTTTTTTCCTCCCATATAAAGACATACCATTATTTCTTCAATTGAAGCCTCATGTAAATCTGGCTTTGTGATTAAGAATCACATTGATAATTTTTTTTTGGTCTTTTTTGAGACAGGGTCTCCCTGTAGCCCCAGCTGACCTGGAACTTACTATGTAGACCAGGCTGGCCTCGAACTCATAGAGATCTGCCTGCCTCTGTCTCCCAAGTGCTGGGATTAAAGGCGTGTGCCACCATACCTGCCAAAAATAATTTTTTAAAAAAAGAGGTTCATAGTACAAGAAACCAGATCAGGTTAACAGACAATTCAAGTCTCCCATCTCTAGCTCAGTCCAGAGTGTGTACTCAATGACTAGAATAGCTTTAAGACCCCAGCTGTTCAAATGGTGCACACCCTCTTTTGCTCTTGCTTTCTCTTTGGTCTTTTTTGAGATAAGATCTCTTATCTCAGACTGGCCTTGAAAGTCTGTGTTTTGTTTTGTTTTGTTTTGTTTTGTTTTGTTTTGAGAAAGGGCCTCAACTGTCTGTCCTCAGCTGGCCTTGATCCTCCTGTCTTTTCTTACCAAGTACTGGGATTAAAAGTCTGTCACAACACTGTTTTCAAACTAGCTATGTAGCAAGGATGGCTTTGAATTTCTAATCTCTTGCCTCCTCCTCCTTCTCCTGAGTACTAGGATTGTAGGCTTGTTCTTCCCTCCCTAATTTTTTTTTTTTTTTGCCAGCTACATTTAGTTTGTTTTATTATGTTAAATGTATATATTCAAGCTAGCACTTGGGAGGCAGAGGCAGGAGGATTACTGCAAGTTCAAGGCCAGCCTGATACATAGTGAATTTCATACAAGATCAGAGAGAGTAGGCTACATAGCAAGACTCTGTTTCTCACTCTCTCTTTCAAAAAGAAAAGTTAGAGTTGCTTGCTTAATGTACAAAGGTATCTTGGGATCTGCATGATCTCTTTAGTGGAAATTTAATGTCTAGACATAGAGTCCAGCATAATATAATAATTATTTATTTGTAGTATTTACTTTTCAATTCTAAACACCCTCATAATACCTACAAATTCCTTCTGTTTAGATTTCCTTGGTCACTGAAGTCAGACCATTTCTATGATAATCTGAGGTTTCAGCTAGAACCATCCTATAGACATAATGCCTAACAGAGCTCTCTTCTTGCCAACATTAAGATTCCTGAGCCTTGTTTCTCTTTTTCTCTCCCTCTCTCCTTCCCTCCCTCCCTTGATCTCATGAATTCAGTATGTACCTGAGGTGGCTTCAAACTCATGATCCTCCTGCATCTACAGTCTGAATGTGGGATTACCAGGATCTGTTGTTGGCCCTCTGTTAAACAGATAGGATTTTATGTTTAGTTATACAGACTTAGGGAGGATTCTACCCTCTTTCTCAACTGAAAGTCAGGAAAAGGGAGTCTTTTTTTGTATGTTCTATTTAAGCATTTGCCATATTCTGGGCACAAGAAGACCGCTGTATTACTAACAGTGAGGTTCTAGGTATAGTTTAGAATAGCTATTAGCTGCTATGAATGGTGTGCCTTATTAGAAGACTTGGTGCCCCCCTTTTTTTAATATGTTTAGCTCTGTGCTGGTGGCAGCTTTTAGACAAGACATTGCAATTGTCCTGAGGGACAGACGTTTTCATGATGAAGAACCAAGTAAAAGTGACTTTGTGTGTAGTACAATATAGCTTTGCCCTTGGAAAGAATGCAGTTTACATATGCCTGGGAAGCAGGGCAAAACTCCCAGAAATGAAAATTTCAAACTCATTGATTTGAGAAGCTATAGGTATTTGTTCCTCAGTTTTTGTAAGGTGGAACTCTCCTTCCTGTTTGATATCTAGTAACCCAAAACAGGAGAAAAGGGACAGAAGAAGCCCACTTTAATCCCTACTTTAAAGTTTTGAGACTGGTGAAAGCTTGAAGTTCAGCCGGGAATGGCCCGAGACTTAAAAGTTATCAGTTTTGCTGGGGTTGTAACTCAGTGGCAGAACACTCATGTAGCATATGGGTTCAGTCCCTAAAAAAGGAATGAGACAATAAATGTTAGTTTAAAAAAAAAGAGGGGCTGGAGAGATGGCTCAGCGGTTAAGAACACTGGCTGTTCTTGCAGAAGACCCAGGTTCAAATCCCAGCATCCACATGGCAGCTAACAACTGTCCGTAACTCCAGTTCCAGGGGATCCGACAGCCCCTTATGTCCTCCTCGGGCATTGCACAACATGGGTGCACTTACCTAAATGCAGGCAATACACAAATACACATAAAATAAAAATAATAAATAAAATGTTTTTAAACAAAAGAAAAAGGAGTTGCTTGCAGATCTTCACTTCTAAGCCTGCTTGCTTTTTGGAGTTCTAACTCTGTAGCTTTTCTTTTTCCTTCTGTTTATCTCTTTTTCTGATACTGGCCAAAACCCTACATATGCTTTCTCCAACACCTTAGATCTTCTGTCTGTCTGAAACCTTGCCTTTCTATAGTTGCTTACCATGCCTGTCCAAAAGACATGCCCTTCTCTCTTCTCCATCTTCCTCCTCCCTGTAATCACCAGGATTTACAGCTTACTTGCTCTGTTGTTTTTCTCTCAAATCATAATAAAATGGTTCTCAAGTTGTTTTGTTTTGTTTTTAAAAGGAAAGTTATTAATGTGAGCATATGTATGGTAATTGATGCCTTGTTTCATGAGCTTACTACCCAAGAATACTGTGTTGAACGAAAGAGACCCAAGATAGATCACTTAGATAGCTAGCTGTGTAATAGAGGGCATATAAACCCCACAACTGGGGCTTATGTGTATGTAGACATCTTATAATTCACTGAAAGAGACTGCATTACTTTAGTTCTTTAGCTACCTACCTTTCACTGCCCATCCACTACAGTTTGGTGCATTTTTTGGTTTGTTTTGAGACAGGGTCTTATGATGTAGAATTTACTATATAGTTGGCTGGCCTCGAACTCACAGAGGTCCTCCTGCCTCTGCCTCTCTAGTGCTAGGATTAAAGATGTATGCTGCCATACCTACTTGTTTCGTTTCTGAAACTGGGCCTTGCCTTATGTAGCTCAGGCTGGCCAAGCTCACTACACAGGTAAGGATGGCATTGAACTTCGTTCTGGTCCTCCTGCCTCTGCCTCTACCTGGGATTACAGGCAAGTGGCACTAAACCTCCTTTGGGTTTGGTTTGGTTTGCTTGCTTGATTTTGAGGCAGGGTCTCTCTATGTATCTCAGGCTCTCAGTCTGTAGCCCAGGCTGTCCTCTAACGATCCTCCTGCCTCAGCCTCTCAAAGGCTGGAGTTATAGGCATGGTCCCCATGCCCTGCTTTGTCTGTATTTAGATTTGGTTTTATTGTATTGAGGCATGTTTTAAGGAAAAGTTTCTTTCCAAAATGACTTGTGAAGAATCTTGAGTGACTTTTGCTTTTTGTTTTAGTTACTTCCTATATTTTCCTTCTTTTGTCTATTCTCCAGATCACTCTCAACTTCTATAATAACACTAATATCAAAGCTAAACACCGGGGTGTACTTGGGGAATCTGACGCAGGAGGAGCATAGCATAAGTTCAAAGCTAGCCTTAGCTGCATAATAAAACCCTGCATGCTTCCCCCCTTCCCGTTAAAATGAAAACATTGACATTGTAATCAGACCTGTGTTTGAATCTCAGCACTACCACTTAGTAGAAGCGTGGTCTTTGCAAATTATTTTTCTGTATCTTATTTTCTGTAGGATTTGTATGGACAGTGCTGTGCACTGGGTGAACAGTATTGGAGGCCTGCTAGTTGTTGCAACAAATTTTCTTGCTTTCTTTTCTACTTGCAGCTTCTCTGTCTTCTTTGAGGCAGGTTTCATCTCGTTCATCTACACTGCAGCTTTTGTGCCTGAGCAAAATAGTCTTAACGTTTTAGACTTAAAGGTATTTTCTGGAGAGAAAATGTGGATGCTTCTGGGTTGGCCTCTGCCAGAGTACCCTGTTGTTTTCAGCAATAGCTATCAATATTTAGGGCTGAGTAGTTCTTTGATGTGGGGGCATCCCACGTATTGTAAGATGTTTAGCAGCACCTGTACCCTTACCCACTAAATGCCAGTAACACTTCCACTACCTCAGGTTAGACAATCAGAAATTTCGTGAACATTGCCAATGGTCCCGCAGAAGACAAAAATCAGTTTGAGAGCCATTTGGTAAAACATTCTATTCCTTGAAGAAGTCCTCTGTTTCTTGATGTAGACAGCCATGTTTGGTTTACGAACATATATGATATATGTAGTTTCCATTGTAAATGTTATGTTTCCATAGAAAGTAGAACTTTCTGTAGAGAACTAAGCAACCTATAACTATCTAAATATGTCTGGGTTTTCATTCTTTCTAAATTCCTAAAATGTGACATTCATGATAGAATGGAAAGATAGACTAAAGTAGTCTGAGAGTGTCTCTTTCTTTCAAGATTGATTGTTTGTTTGTTCTTTTGTTTGAGACAGGCTCTCACTGTGTAGTCCTGGCTGGCCTGGTATTCATTATGTAGACCAGGCTGTCCTTGAATTCACAGAGATTCACCTGCCTCTGCCTCCTGAGTGCTGGGATTAAACACATGCACCACCCTACCTGGTTGATTTATTTTCTTTTAAATTATGTATGTGTGGGTGGAGGTGCCCTCAGAGGCCAGAAAAGGGTGGATAGCTGGAGTTACAGGTGGTTGGTTGTGAGCAGCCTTATGTGGATGCTTGGAACCAAACTTGGATCCTCTGCAAGAACTTTAAGCCCTTGTAACCACTGAGCCATCTCTCCAGCCCCTGAATATGTCACATTCCAAAAAATTTTAAGCCCCGTCAATAAAGTATGGAAATTTAACCTAGGAAAATTTCTATTTCAAGATTTCAGAAGTAAGTTCTATAAGATAATGATGAATTAACAGCACAGTATCATCTTCCTCCAGTTTATCTTTACTTGTATGACTGGTGAGCCCTTCGGTATATGAGAATGGTGTCTTTAAGGAACAGTCTTGGGTGTGGCCCAAGTTAAAAGCAGTAGGTTAAGTAACCTACTTCAGTGGCTTGAGACAAATCCAAGAAAAGGTGCTGTTTTGAAGCTTGAAAGATCCTGTATAAAGAGGGCAGGCCTTGGGCCAAGCAGCCTTTGAGGTGGTAACCAGATCATAAACAGGAGCTTGCATGTGCCAACAAAGTCTTTCCTTCTGGCTCCAGAGTTAGCTGAAGAGAGACATGTGTGGCAGGCTTTGTAAATGAAAGGGTTTTTATGGCTGTGGATGTCGCATGACTAGAAATGGAGCAGGAAGAAAGTTTGGATTTAGTCTCTGGGGCTAGGCATTGCCCTGAAAGGAAAAGGAGTCTCTCTTTCCCCTATTAGCCTACAGAAAATGCTTAGGTACTGAGTGTGTTACAGCTCTTGTAGGATGGTCTTATTAGTATTCTGGTCTGCCAAGACTAAAACCAGAGGGAGTTTAATTAAACAGAATTAAAACTTTTCTGAAAACATTCTAAGCACGGAACCTTCAAGCTTATTTGAAACTGTTTAATTTTTGCTAAAATCCCCATTCCTACCAGCTTGTTGTTTATTTGTTTGTTTGTTTGTTTAAATAAAAAGAGGATAGAGAGCCATGGTGGCCAAGCCAGAGAGACCAGTAAGACTCAAGCAGGCATCAGGGTTAGCACCCCCCTCCGAAAAAAGGAAGCACAAGCACTGATATGGGAAAGAGATGGAGCTATGCATGTGGATCCTTGTCACCTTGTTTTCTTGGGTTTTTTCCCATTCTGAGGGGTGACCCCAGAGCCTTGCACAAGTTAGGCAAGTGTCCTTCTGGGCTACACCCACAACCAAAAGCTGCTCCTCTTTTTTGGAGGCAGGGTCTCCCTGTAGCCCCAGCTGGCCTTGAACTCAATTTGTAGACCAGCCTGGCCTCTGCCTGCCAAGTGCTGGGATTAAATGCATGCACCTCCATGCCTGACTGCTCTATTATTATTTTTTAAATTTTAAATCATTTTGTGTTTTGTGTGTGTGTGTGTGTGTATGTGTGTGTATGTGCATGTGCATGTTCAGGTTTTGCTGGCTTGCCACAGGCCAAAGCATAGAGGTCTGAGATCAAGGCCAGCCTGATCTACATAGTAAGCTCCAGGCCAGCTGGGGGCTATAGGAATACCCTGTCTCAAATAGGCCAAATAGATTTAAAAAATAAACAAACAAACAAACATAAATAGGTTAAACATTCCAGAACCCACATAGTAGAAAGGGAGAATGTACTCTCAAAGGCTGCCTCTGACCTCCACATGTGTGCACGTGTGAGCGAGTGTGTGCATGCACACACACACACACACACAATAAATGCAATAAAATTTTTTTTAATTTACAAAATGTCAGGGGGGGCAACTGTTGGTGTAGGGTAGCTCTGCAGAAGAGCACTTGCTAAGCATTCATATTCTTTTTGTTTGTTTTGTTTCTTGAGACAAAGTCTCATGAGGACTGGCCTTGAATTCCAGATCCTCCTGCCTTCACTTCCAAAATGCTGGGATGACAGATGGGGCCAACCATGCCAAGGCTTTTTTTTTTATCCTTTCCATCTATCCATCCATACTGGCAAGCACCCTACCACCCTATCACTGACTTACAACTTTAGTCCACCTTTTACATTTTGAGACGGGAGCTCACTAAATTACCCAGGCTAGCCTAGAACTCCCTCTATAGCCCAGGCAGGCCTTGAACTTTTAATATTCCTGCATCAGCTGGGATGGATGGAGTTTCATATATATATTTAAAGGAAAGAAACTCTTTAACATTGTAGAACTGGTTGAGATTAATGTTCATTTCTTGGAAAAAGGTTCTGTGGGGCTGGAGAGATGGCTCAGTGATTAAGAGCATTGACTGCTCTTGCAGAGGACCCAGGTTCAAGTCCCAGCACCCACGTGGCAGCTAACAACCATCCATAACTCCAGTTCCAGGGAATCTGATGCCTTCTGACCTCCTCAGGCATTGCACAACATGGGTGCACTTACATGCAGGCAATACATTCATACACATACAATAAAAATACTTAATAAGAAAAAAGAGAAAGAAAGAGGTGTCTGTGGTGTCAGTTAACTTAGTAATCAACTTTCCTTGTGAGCTTGGTCAGAAGATAGTCTAAGAGATTTCTTGTATAAAAAGAGATGGGCCAGGTGTGGTGGCGCACGCCTTTAATCCCAACACTCGGGAGGCAGAGGCAGGGGCAGGCGGATCTCTGTGAGTTCAAGGCCAGCCTGATCTACATAGTGAGTTCCAGGACAGCTGGGGCTACAGGGAGACCCTGTCTCAAAAAGACCAAAAAAAAAAAAAAAGAAGAGCTGCCAGGTGTTCTGGGCATACTTGTAATCCCAGCACTGAAGCTGAGGCAGAAGAATCATAAGCTCATGTCCAGCTTGGGCTACATTGTGAGACTGTTTCCAAGAGGAGGAAAGAGGGCAGAGGGGAACATAGGGGATGTGGAAGAAGAGTAGATAGATGGGAGAGGGAGCAGAAGAGACAGAAAATGTTTTCATACAGTCTTATGACAAACTGCTCTGGGAACTTTTTCTTTTCCTCTGTTAGTAACAGTTAAACTCCACAGAAATAAATGGATTTGGGACTGGAGAGATGCTTAGTGGTTAAGAGTGCTTCAGCAATCCCAGCACCCATGTGGAGTGGCTCATAGCCATTTATAACTCCTGCTCCAGAGGACCTGATGCCCTCTTCTGGCCTCTTTGGGCACCTATACACAGATAGCAAACCCACAAAGACACATAAATAAAAATAAAGTCTTTCTTTTTTTTTTAGTCTTTTTGAGCTAGGGTATCCCTGTAGCTCCAGCTGTCCTGGAACTCACTAAGTAGACTAGGCTGGCTTTGAATTCACAGAGATCCGTTAAGACTCTTAACTAGAGGGACTAAAGAGATGGCTCAGCAGTTAAGAACACTGGCTGCTCTTGCAGAGAACCTGGGTTCAATTCCCAGAACCCACATGGTGGTTAACAACCATTTGTAACTCTAGTTCCAGGGGAATCTGATGCCTTCTTCTGACATCCACAGGCATTGCATGACATGGGTGCATTTACATGCAAGCAATACACTCATACACATAAAAAATAAATTAAAAAAAAAAAGGCTGTTAACTAGAGTATTCCTCCCTTGGAACCGTTCCACTCTTGGAAGGTCCTTTTCACTACTCTGCTCTGATTAAGAAAAAAAAAAATTTGTTTATTATTTTTATTTTTTATTTATGAGTGTATTGTCTGCATGTATGAGTGCACCTGTGTTGTGCAATGCTGTGGAGATCAGAAGAGGGCTTCAGATTCCCCTGGAACTGGAGTTAAGGACAGTTTGTAGCCGCCATGTGGGTGTTGGGAATTGAACCTGTGTCCTCTGCAAGAGCAGTCAGAGCTCTTAACCACTGAGCCATCTCTCCAGCCCTGAAAAAAAAATTTTTTTTTTCTTTAATTACCATATTCTTTCAATCTGCCATTCCTGGGTGTAGAAATTGAAACCAAGGCCTCATGCATGCTAAGCATACACTGTGCCATAGCTCTACACCCTCAGCTTTCTTTATTATCATTTGACAGAAAAGAAATGAAAGAGATGCTAGTTGGGTATATTTTTTGTTCCCTAAAAATGCACGTTCTAGGGCTGGGCATGGTGGTGCACTCCTTTAATCACAACACTCAGGAGGCCAAGGCAAGTGGTTCTCTGTAAGTTCAAAGCCAGCCTGATTTACACATGTAGTTCCAGGCCAGCCTAGAATACAGGGAGACCTTGTCTCAAAAAAACAAAAACCAAAAAAAATGCTAATTCTAGGGGTAGGGAGATGGTTTAAGCAGTAGAGTGCTTGCTATGTATGCATGAGGACCTGAGTTCAGATCTCAAGCACCCACATAAAAAAAGCAGCATTGTGGCACATGCCTGTAATCCTAGTTCTAGAAAGTAGAGACAGGAGGATCACAAAGGCTCACTGGCAGACCAGCCTAGCCAATTTCACTTTCAAGTGAAATTAAGCACCTTTTTATCAACACTATGGAGATATTGCAGGTAGGGTTAGCATAAATTGTAGAATCATTGAGACTTACTTTGAATCTTCATTTTGAATAACTGTCTGACCTTGATCACATTATTTAGCTTCTCTCAACCTGTTTGCTTATCCCTAAATAAAACTGAAAACTATTTCATAGAGCAGAAGTGAAGATTAAATTCAATTCATTATAGTATTTATGTCCCTAATACATTGAGCGTACACTACTTGCTAGGCACTGGGCTAAGTATAATACTTGATTCCTGTTGTTCATTAAGAGCCCTTAGCTCAGGCCAAGCACAGTAGTGTGAACCTCTTACCCTATCTTTCTAGAAGTGGAGGCATGAGTATTGTGTGAGGCCAGCAGTTTGGAGCATCTTGGTCAACATAATGAGACCCTGTCTCAAGAAACAAAAAAGGAAAAACAGGCTGGGCACACACACCTTTAATACTAGCATCAGGAGGCAGAAGCAGGCAGATCTCTAAGAGATCAGGGAGAAAGAGAGAGGGAGGGAGGGAGGGAGAGAGGGAGGGAGGGAAGCTCAATGCCTGATGTTTAGCAAGCATTCAAAACAAGTTAGTACATTTATATAGTTTGTGTGTGTGGGCACACCCATGCCCACCATGGGTGCAGAGGACCCAGAGGAGTCGGGTTCTCCCCTTCCATCAGGTGTGTCTTGGGGATCAGACTCAGATCATCAGGCTTGTTCCTCAACCTGCTGAGCCATCTCACCTGGCTTAGTTAGCATTTTTAAGGGCAAGAACCATGTCTTCTCTGTGTGACTGACAGTCTGGTAGATCTTCAGTAAATAGCTGTTGAGTGTGATTTATTTAGCGTGACTTGAGGAAATAGCTATGAGGTATTTTTCAGAATATAACTTGACTGCAATTCCTTTGGGATTTGAAGGTTTTGCGGTTCCTATTAAAGCACACACACCCAAGAGAGCCATGATACTTCTAGCTATTATCAACAACCATCTTGCAGGAAGTACTTGTTTATCAGCTGCTTTCTAATCTGAGAAAGACCTTGGAGGATAAGATTTGAATGGGGAAGAGAAAGGGATACATGCACATAATATCCTAGCAACAAATATTGCTATTTCCTATTTGCTTCACAATTACTCTTTATTTTTTCCTTAGGATAGGATCTCACTCTGTAGCTCAGGCTAGCCTCCTGTCCAGTGATAACAAGAGCCACCACACTGAACTTTACTGATTTGTTGTCTTTTTTTGTTTGTTTGTTTTTGTTTTTGTTTTTGAATCAGGGTCTCCTTGTAGCCCCAGCTGTCCTGGAACTCACTTTGTAAACCAGGTTGACCTCAAACTCACAAAGATCTGCCTGCCTCTGCCTCCCAAGTACTGGGATTAAAGGTGTGAACCACCATGCCTGGCTGATTTGTTTTCTTAATTTATAATGGATATCATTCTTCTTGACATCCCTTGGCTGTATTTAGTAGCATCAGCTCTGCTGTGGAACCATGAGATTAGATCATGCAGAAGTGAGTCATCTGTTGGGCATGGTGGTGCATATCTGTAATCCCAACACTCAGGAGGCTAAGATGGGGAGACTGCTGGGGGGTTTGAGGCCAGCCTGTGATGTACAGTGAGTTCTAGCCAACTTGGGGCCATGTCTGAAAAAACTGATAAAACAGAGAGTGAGTCATTTCTATTAATTGAACGTCAGAATTTGTTAGGATATTTAGCACTTTAGGATATTGTGGACCTGGTATAATAGCAGTTTTGCTCCTAGACCTAAGCCCTAAATTTGGCAAGTGTGAATGTTACCTGCTAGCTATTCAGGATTATTGAGCACAAAATGTGATGATAAGCCTAAAAGCTTTAAAGAAAGGCTATGTGAACATAGATTGTGCCAGATTTTGTACATGGTTTTGGAAAAATTTGCTGAAACTTCTGAATTGACAGACTTGGGAAAAAAATTTTTTCTTAGAATTCTTTGTCAGTCTTAAGATTCTTAAGAAGAGATTCCATTCCCTCTTAAGTTCTGCCCTTACTTCCACAGTCTCTCCTCAGAGCCCTCCATTGACTATTTCATCTGCAGAAAGCACCAATAGCCCATAAGGCCCGATATTAACTGCACTACTTTCTGCAGACTTCAGAAGCTTCAGCTCCTCCTGTGTTTCCTCTCATTTGTCCCAGCTATTGATTCCTCTTGCCTCAGAGTGTGTGTGTGTGTGTGTGTGTGTGTGTGTGTTTGGTATTTTTGAAACATGGTCTCTGTAGCCCCAGCTGGCCTGGAACTCACTATGGAGACCAGGCTAGCCTTGAACTCAGAGATCTGCCTGCCTCTGCATCCCTAGTGCTGAGACTAAAGGTATGCACCACCTTGTCCAGCCTACCTCAGAGATTCTTAAACCAAGGGTTCTGACTACTAGAATTCTTTTTCCTCAGATTGGCAGTGCCTGTCTACTCCCTTGTCTGTCTGATCTTTGCTCATACATCACTCTATTTTAAATTTGCAACTCACTTCTGCACTCTTCTACTTCCTAGTCCTTTACCCTGTCTCCCCCGCCACATACACACCTTTTTTTTTTTTAAAGACATGACTTTATATCCCAGGCTGGCTTCAAACGCACAATATAGCTGAAGTTTACCTTGAACTTCTGATTCTCCTGCCTCCACCTTCTAGTGCTGGGGTTGCACCAGGTCATGGAACAGTGCCAGTTTATGTGGTATTGGAGATCAAACTCTGGGCATACTTGCTAGGCAAACACTCTGCCAACTGAGCTGCATCCCCAACTGCCCAGTTTTTTTTTTTGTTTTTCTTTTTACCCTATCTCGTTTTTTTTTTTTTTTCTCCAAAGCATTGATCTCAGTCTAATTTACTCTATGTGTGCTTTATTCTGTTTATTGTTTATTGTCTTATTCAGTCTACTAGAATAAAAGCTCCAGCATGGCAGCTTGGTTTTGGTTTCTCAAGCACCTGTAATAGTACCTGGCCTGATAATATTAGTCAAACATGTAAATGAACTGTGCACTGTGGTGAATAATCTTTGAGATGCGTCACTGAAAGATACAACTGGAAGCTCTAGGTGTATCTGCAGGACAGTTTATGGTGAGCTTCACAGTGAGATGGTTGTTAAGAAGGGGAACCCCAGATGCCATTATCTTTAGGTCTTTCCTCACAGGTTTTTCGATTTTTTTAGGAAAGCCTCTTCCAATTTTCCTGGAGGGCAAAGATTGTCAGCTTTCTTTGAGTCAAGTGAGAGGTATGCAGGTTCATCAGTTAGCATTCAGTATTCTTTGTCCACATTTAATCTCCTCTACTATATGCCTGAAGCACTCTAGTCCAGAGATCCCATTTGAGCCACTTGAGAATTAAACCTCTAGTCTCTTTAATAGAGGGATATGTCTGAGTGAGAAAAGAAATGAATGATATAACTGCTTCTTATAGTTTTCAATCAGTTTTATTCATTCTAAACGATCAGTTTTCAGTCTAAATTAATTGGCCCTACCAGTTCTTTTAAGTCTGGTGGGGAAGATTCTGTAGTTTATGGCTTTCACCATTGCAGGCTTAGTACTCAGTGTAGTAGTCTGTGTTGGCATGGTCACAGTTCCATTCTTTCCTTTGCTTTCCAGGTTCCAGAGCCTACTTTTGTCTCTTCTGCACTTCTCCCTTCTTTGTGGGCCTTTTAAAATGCTTTATAATAGTTTTGGTTTTGTTTACATTTATTTATTTTGTACGTACTTGTGTCTATGTATGTAGGCCATATGGAGGTCAAAGAGCCACTTTGTGGAGTCTGTTCTCTTTCCATCTTTATGTGGGTTCTGGAGATGGAACTCAGGTTCGTGTGGAAAGCACTTTTACCTGCTGACCCATCCCACTTGCTCATTTCCAGGTTGTTGAGTGTACTGATAGTTTATTTCTTTTTAATGCTGAGCAGTATTTTCTGGTGTGTATGTAGTTTGTTCAACCATTCATTTTTTGACATTTTTCTTTCCTCAAGTCTTTGCATCCCAAATGCTTCATGTATTTGTGTCATGTCATTTATAACACAATACCATATGTGACCTAATAGTTTTCCACATAAATTAAATGATTTGGGGATAGGCGCCAGTGGGGCCTAAGACAGGGTCCCACTTCATAGCCCAGGAAAACCTGGAATCATTTTGTAACTTAGGCTGTCCTGGAATTCATAATCTTTCTGCCTTAGACCCCCAAGTGCTAGGATTGCAGTTATGAGCTACCATCCCTTGCTCATTGGTTGTTAACAGGTTTTTAGTCTTTTACATTTATTTATTTTGCATGTGTGTGTTGTGAATATGTGTGTGCCGTGATGCTTGCATGTGGAGGTCAAAGGACAATTTGGGGAGTGTGTTTTCTCTTTCCATGCACAATGTGGGTTCTGGGAATTAAACTCAGATCTTTAGGCTTGGCAGCAAGTGTCTTTACCTGTTGAGCCATTTTGCTGGCCCTTTTTCTTGCTTGCTTGCTTTTTTTTTCTTCTTCCAAATTTCTGGATTCTACATTGGTGCCTTCATCTTGCTGTCAAACTATCAACTCATAGGTGTTCTGCTGCAAGTTTCAAAGAGGTTCATCAATGGACATTGGACTTTGCAGAACACTGTGGTTTCCCTATTAGAGCAGAGCTGTGTACCTATATGGGTTTGCCAGAATGATAAGCAGATGAAAGAGCTTAAGACTGGGCTGGGGATATAGCTCAGTGGGTGGAGTGTTTGCCTACCATGCCTGAAGTCCTAGGTTCAGTCTTCAATATCCTATAAAACTGGTGCCTCTAATTTTGGAGGCAGGAGGATCTGAAGTTCAAGGTCATCCTTGGCTATGTATTTGAGAGTAGCCTAGGCTAAATGAGACTACCAGATGGCTCAGTGGTTAAGAGTATTAGCTGCCCCTGCAAGAGGACCCTGGGTTCAGTTCCTAGCACCCACATAGCAGCTAACAACTGCCCTAACTCCAGTTCCAGGGGATCCAATGCCCTCTTCTGACCTCCATTTGCATTGCATGACATGGGTGCACTTACATGCTTGCAGGCAATATACTCATACACATAAAAAATAATAAATACAATATTTTTTAAAATAAAAGAAGGAGGGGACTGGAGATGGCTCAGTGGTTAAGAGCACTGCTCTTGCAGAGGACCCAGGTTTGATTCCCATCACCCACACGATAGCTAACAACCATCTGTAACTCCAGTTCCAAGGGCTCTGATGCCCTCTTCTGACCTCCAAGAGCATTGCATGACGTGGGTGTACTCATACACATGCAGGTAATATACTCACATAAAATAAAAATAATAAATAAAAAGAAAAGAAAGAAACCACTGTCTGACTCTTGCATTTTTCTAGCCATATTTTCAAGCTTTTTTTTTTTCCTTTTTGGTCTTTTTGAGACAGGGTCTCCCTGTAGCCCCAGCTGTCCTGGAACTCACTATGTAGACTAGGCTGGCCTGGAACTCACAGAGATCCGCCTGCCTCTGCCCCCCAAGTGCTGGGATTAAAGGAATGTGCCACCACGCCCGGCTTGGGAGTTTTTAAAAATCCATTTATTGTGATATGTCCATGCAATAAAAATCATAGATTTTAAGTGTACAGATCAATGAATTTTGATAAGTAGATGTACCTATTTGACCACCATCCAAATAAAGATACAGTTTAATTCCCCAAGAATGTTCCCTTGTGTCCCTTTGCAATCAGCTTCTTCATTACAGTCCACCGCTAATCGGATGCCCAGCACTATAAATCAGCTTGCCTAGTCTAAATTCTGTATAAAAAGAATCATGCAGAGCACTTTTCATATCCAGGTTTTTTTTTTTTTTTTTTTTTTTTTTTTTTTTTTTTTTCTGCTTGTTATAATGTCCTTGGAAGATGTCTGTGTTGGCTATATTGTTAGTCATTGCTGCTGTTCTCCTTCATTTTGATGATGGTGGATGAGCTCTACTTTGGAATTTTATAAAGCTTTGAATATCCATGTATTCAAGGCTTCTTATAAGAGGCAGAGGGTTTCACTTTTCTTGGGTAAATACTTATGAGTAGAATTACTAGGTGATTTAATTTAACCTTACAAGAATCTGATAAATTGGGGCTGGAGAGATGGCTCAGCAGTTAAGAACACTAACTGCTCTTTCAGAAGACCCTGGTTCAAATCCCAGCACCCATATGGTGGCTAACAACAGTTCATAACTCCAGTTCCAGGGGATCAGACACTCTCTTCTGACCTTCGCTGGCATTGCATGACATGGATGCATTTACATACATGCAGGCATATCACTCATATACATAAAATACAAATAAAAACATTTTTAAAATCTAGATTAGTTAGCAAGGAATGGAGGTGGAAAAAAACTTGAGCAATTGAAAGTGGCTGGTGGTAATAACCAATGGGGAATGAAGATTGGCTGAACCTTGGACAGTACACCAAGAGAGGGACTTGAGAAGAAGCCTCTGCTTCTGAACATTTAGAAAGCCTTAGTGTAGGCTAGGTGTGGGGCTGTGCATCTGCAGAGAGTCTCAGTATCTGCTAGGAAAGATGAACATGTAATGGATAACTATGTTAATAGCATCTGAGATCCCTTTCCACCGGGACATAGACTGTCTATTTTGTTTCTGGCGCATGGTAGTTTTCAACAAATATTTTTGAATAAATGAATTCATTTAACCTTTTCTGGTGCACTAACCTTTTCTGGTACACTTTGTGCCTTCATTGTTTTTTCTTTGTTAGAGTTTCTTTGGGGGGGGATTCTTTTTGAGACAGGGTCTCCCTGTAGCCCCAGCTGTCCTGGAACTCACTATGTAGAACAGGCTGGCCTTGAATTCACAGAGATCTGCCTGCCTTTGCCTCCTGAGTGCTGGGACTAAAGGTGTGCACCAACACATGTGGCGTTTTAAAAAGTTTTTAAAATTTTTTCTTATTTTATATGTATGAATGCATTGCCTGCATGTAGGTAGGTGTACCCATGTCCTGCAGTGTCCGAGGTGGTCAGAAGAGGGCATCAGATTCCCCTGGAACTGGCATTAAGGACTGTTGTTAACCACTATGCAGGTGCTGGAAACTGAACCCAGGTCCTCTGCAAGAGCAGCCAGTGCTCTTGACCATTGTGCCATCTCTCCAGCCCATTGTTTTCTTTTTCAGCTGGGGATCTTTCGACTTTCTATAGCCTATCAGATGCCATTCCATTTAGAGTTTATTTCTTGTTCATATTTCTTTCTTACTCAGGGATCTTCCTGTGCTCTACTCCTCAAAATAGACTGTGAATTTGCACTCATTATTTAGATCCTAATATAGAAAACTCAGGTTTTTCATTCCAGCAGGGTTGTCTCTTCAATTTTCTGTCCATTTATGTACATTCATGCACATGAGCATGTGTTCAGAGAGGGGGAAAAGAACAGAAATGGAAAAGATTTTGAGGTGGGATGTCTAGAAAAAGGAATAAATATACAGGGTGGTTATGAAGGAGAAATTAGTAGGATTTTTTTGTGGGGGGAAAGGTGGTGGTAGCATCTCACTCCAGGTTGGCCTCAAACTCACAGTGATTCTCCTGCCTCAGCATCTTAACAAGGGTGACCCACCATATTTGGCTGAGGACTTTTTTGTTTTGTTTTGTTGGTCTTTTTGAGGCAGGGCCTCCCTGTAGCCCCAGCTGGCCTCCCAAGTGCTGGGATTAAAGGCATGTGTCACCACACCCAGCTGGCTAAGGACTTTTTAAAAAAACTATTTTATTTATTTTTGTTTTGTCTATAAGTGTTTAGATTGAGTATAGACCCACTGTCACTAATTCTTCTGCTTCAAAGTCCTCTAGTAACTCACTAAATCAGCTTTTTTTTTTTTTAATGACTTTTCACTTTTGGTTCCCAATACCCACATAGTAGCTAACACCCATCCTTAACTCCAGTTCCAGGGGATTTTACACCCTCTGCTGGCCTCCAAAGGCATTGCATGCACAAATGCAAAACACTTAAACATATAAAATAAAAATAAAATCTTTAAAGAAGCTGTGCGTGATGGGCTGTATTTGTAATCCCAGTGCTGGGAATTTTACAGCCTTGACATTTATATTTGAAGAGACTTTGGTTTAGAAATATTTACATCCTCAAGGACACACAACTAGAGATGAAGCAAGAATTGATTTATCACCCAGGTCTATGTAACTTAAATGCCACCTTACCACTATGCTTAGCTACTGGATTATTTAATCTGATGGGAATGTTAATTTGACACCCATAAGAGACTCAGATTTTATTCATAAACACTGTACCACAGCTACATCCATTTTTTGCAGTTCCTGCCTGAGATAAGTCTACATAATTATAATAAATTCTCAAATTTAAACTGATGATGCTAGACAAATAGAAAAGTTTTTACAGACTTTTGTCTATTTGTCAGAATTTCAGAAGTAGCATAATTGAACTGTTGCCTGAGTTTCATGGTCAGAAGCAGAACCTAGCAAAACTTAGTATCGTGAGCGTGTAGTGTGTCTGTGTCTGTGTCTGTCTGTCTGACTCTGTGTGTATCTGTCTGTATCTAAAGGGACAGAGGGTACTCACTATGCAAAGTAAGAGGTGCACTTACTTTTGATGTCTAAAGTCAGAAAGGAGCAACTTGTATTTTTTATTTTTTTAAATTTTATTTACTATTTCTATTTTTTGTGTATGAGTGTTATGCCTATATGTAGGTAAGTGTACCCGTGTTGTGCAATGCCTGTGGAGGACAGAAGAGGCTGTCGGATCCCCTAGAACTGGAATTATAGACAGTTGTTAGCTGCCATGTGGGTGCTTGGATTCGAACCCTGGTCTTCTGCAAGAACAGTATGTGTTCTTAACCGCTGAGCCATCTCTCCAGCCCCGAAACTTGTATTTTTTAAAAAGATTCAAGAAGATAACTACAAAATAGCATAGGGACCAAATGAGTATTCTCATAATAATAAATAATTATCCTGTGACTCAGAAAAGCTTCTTGTGTGATCCATTAGCCCAAGAGAATTAAAGTCATTTATGTGACTTGTATGTAGTGCATGTTGTAACTCTGCTTCTTTGGTCACATTTAAGATGAGGGGGTTGCTGTAAAGGAGTGGTTAACATTTTGAGGTTCAGGGAAAACTGTAGATTAATTTTTACTTCATTATAATACTGGAAATAAGGGCTGGAGGGATAGCTTGGCCATTAAAGGCTTAGGCTAACAACCAAAAAAAAAAAAGTTCAGCACCCACAATACTGGAAATAAAAAGCAATTTTGTGTGTGCATGCATGTTCTTATGTATGTTCATATGTATGTGTGGAAGCCCTCTGGTTGACATCAGATGTCTTCCTCAGTCTCTTTTCATTTAATTTTTTCTGAATTAAAAAAATTATTTTAGCTTGTTTATTATTGTATGTGTGAGTGTGGACTTGCACATGCCATAGCATAGGTATGGAGGTCAGAGGACAACTTAGCAGAGTTGGTTCTCTCCTTCCGCCTTTATATAGGTTCCAGGAATCAAGCTCATCAGGCTTGCTTGTGAAGTACCTTACTTACTAAGCTACATGTTTCATTTTATGTTAAAGTAAGGAGGGAATATTTAACTTGACAGTTGTGCAGTCATTCAGAAGGTCTTCTCATCTGAGTTTATTTTTCTCAGAGCTAGGGATTAAAGCCAGGGACTTGTGCATGCTGTGCAAACACTACCAGTAAGCTATATTTCTGGTCCTTTTTTTATTTTGAGACAGAGTCTCAATAAGTTACCTAGGCTGGCCTTGAACGCCCTCTGTAGCCCTTGAATTTGTTAATTTCCTGCCTCATCTCCTGAGTAGCTGTAATTAACAGGCCAGAACCAAGAGGCCTGGCTCATCTGGGGTTTTGTTTTGTTTTCATCTTTCTGTGTGTGTATGATGCATGTGTATGTATGTGTGTATTGTATGTTTATGTTCATGTGTGTATGTATTGGTGTGTGCGTGCCATGGCTCACATGTGGATGTCAGAGGACAACCTTAGGTGCTGGTCGTCACCTTCCACCTTGAGACGGGGTCTTTTTGTTGTTTGTTCTGTTACAAAGGTTAGCTTGCCTTTGAGGTTCCGGACTTCTGTCTCTACCTCCCATCTTGTCCTATGAACTCTGGGAGTATAGATCACTGTTACTTCACTTGGCTTTATGTGATTCTGAGCATTCAATCTCAAATCCTCACACTTACACCTCAAGTGTTTTACCAATGAGCCGTCTCAGCCTAAGATTTCTGTTGTTGTTTGTTTTTGTAAGTAGGTAGAGAATATGTATAATTGTAATATATATATATATATGAATAGGAGACCATGATATGATTTGAAGAGACAGCTCTGAACCACATATTATTCATTCTTTCCTCCCTCCTCTTCTTTTGAGACAGAGTTTCACATAACCTAGGCTATCCTCAAACTCCTAGGGGGCTGAAACTAGCCTTGAACCCTTCTACCTCTACCTCCTAGGTATGGGCTACCATGCCTGGTTTCTAGCTATGTGTTGAAAGTCTAGTTCATTAAACACATTTGATTGCAATTAATTTATTTAATTGATTCACAGCTCAAAGTTAAATGTGAGTAAAGGAAACAAATGAAGAAAGGTTTACAGGGGAACCAGTGGAGGAGTAGAAGAGACAGTATTTCTGCTTCTCAGTTTTACCTTGGGTAGCTCTGATTACAGCTCACTAATCTAAGCTGCTATTTAGAGCTGGCAGAGGTTGTATTACATTCAAGGAGTATGGAACTTGGGTGTATGTAACTTAGTTCTGCTGAAGGCTACAGTTGTCTTTCTGGGATGAATGCTGTCTCTTAATGACACCCAGTGACTGACCCTCCCTTCCTTCCTTCCTTCCCTCCTTCCTTCCCTCCTTCCTTCCTTCCTTCCTTCCTTCCTTCCTTCCTTCCTTCCTTCCTTCCTTCCTTCCTTC
>NW_008341028.1:4901364-4920335 GCF_000622305.1 Nannospalax galili
TGTCAAATCCATGCTCACTCCCTCCCCTCCAACTCCTCCCATATCTCCCCATCACTTTTTTCTGATAACTTCATGTACTTTTTCTTCTTTGATTTATGTATTTATTTTTATGGGGCTTTTGGCTAATCTAACATTCCCCCCTCTAAAGAGGAATCCCTAAAAACTTTTAAGGATTAGATACAAGCTCCCAAATACTTTTGACGCTTTTGGCCTTTGGAACAGAGTATGTTGCTAAGAGGCCCAAGGACATTTTGATTTTTAGCCAAGAAACTGGCTACTTTTCTTTGGGCTCTTTTTACCCTAACTGTCTAGCTAATTACTCTTTTTTTTTTTTTTAAACATGTATGAGTGTTTTGCCTGCATGTATGTCAATGAACCCATATTTTGCAGTATCCATAGTGTCCGGAAGAGGGCATTGGATCCACTGAAACTGGAGTTACGGACTGTTGTTAGCTGCCATGTGGATGCTGGGAACTGAACCCAGGTTATCTGCAAGAGAAGCCAGTGCTCTTAACCGCTGAGCCATCTCTCCAGCCCTGTTTTTGGATATTATCTTAACCACACTTATTATCGCTTTTTGGTTTGTTGGTTGATGTTTGTATTTTTATTTGATTGGTTGTGTGGTTTGGTGTTTGTTTGGTTTGGTGTTGAGACAGGGTCTCTCTTGTAGCCCAGTCTGGCTTCAGACTCATTATAGAGGATAACCTTGGACTTCTGATCTTCCAGCCTCCACCTCACATGTGAGTTTATATGGTGCTAGGGACTAAACCTAGGGCGCTGTACATGCTAGACAAGTACAAGTACCGTACCAACTGACCTACACCCTCAGTGCCCTGTATAGCTAGCTTGCCTTCCTTCCTTCCTTCCTTCCTTCCTTCCTTCCTTCCTTCCTTCCTTCCTTCCTTCCTTTTACGAATAGCTTTTTAATTATCACTTCTATACAAATACTTAACTTTTCTGGATTTGCCTTATGTTGCTTTCCAAGATCGGATATAGTGTTGGAAATCTGAAGTTTCCCAGAATTGTTTGTTTTGAACTGTTCTAAACTGTTTTCCATCCCAATTAGATTGATACAGTATTGGAACAGATTGCAGAGAGACCTCTGTGTGAGCAAATTTGTTTTTTTTAATATATTTTTATTTATTATTTTCATTTTATGTGTATGAGTATATTGCCTGCATGTATGAGTGAACCCATGTCGTGCAGTGCTGAGGAGGTCAGAGAGGGCTTCAGATTCCTCTGGAACTGGAGTTAAGAACGGTTTGTAGCAGCCTTGTGGGTGCTGGGAATTGAACCTGGGTCCTCTTGCAAGAGTTCTTAACCTCTGAGCCATCTCTCCAGCCCCTGGTTCTACTTATTTGTAAGTGACCTTGTGGAATTGGTCATTCTGCGGAGTAATGACTGAAGAAGCACTGGAGATCAGTCTGATTCCAGATGTGTAATGAAGTATCTGTGGGTAACTAGGCAAGTCAATATAACTTCCTTTCTCTGACTCTGGGGCAGGGGGGCAGGGCAAAACAGGGCTTAACCTAGATTACCTTAAATACTACCTGATTAGGAATTTTTGCAGTATTACTATGCCAACATTACAATTACCCAACAAAAAAAGCTGGATTCTTTAGTCTTTGAGAGTGAGCCCAAACTTAAGGACACTTGCCCCCCCCCCCCATATCTCTTAGAACCAGCTGTCTCCTGGAACTGTGTTTCTGAGCCAGGCCTCACTCACATTTTTATTCAAACCAGTTCTCCATCTTCATTGGGAAAGTACAAGTTTGAATCCACCCTAATCTTCACAGACCATTGTGCCTTTTCATCCCTAGTTCTAAAATATCTCAACTCCCAATCTCAAGCATCCTTCTAATCTTCACTGTGTTCAATTAAGAGGAACTGTTTTGCAGCACTTTGATATGTTATTTCTCAAGCATACCCATATTCTTCACTATGGACCAGGAAATGCCCTGAGGGAGACACAAGGTTCATTGAGTTTGCCAAAGTTAACTAAAAGTCATTAGTCCAGAGCCAGTCCCAGTCACGGTTGCTCATACCTCTAATCCCAGCACTCCAGAGGCAGAAGCAGGTCAACCTCTGTGAGTTCAAGGCCAACTTGGTCTACATAGTGAGTTCCAGGCCAGCTGGATCTACAGGGAAACACTGTTTCAAAAAAAAAACAACAACAACAAAAGTCATTAGTCCAGATTCTGTCCATTTTACAAAAGTCATTCCTACACATTTTTACTTCCAATTCTGCACTACTTTACTGAACTACTTGCTCTTAGTGGCTTTGTTTTCATTTCTATGTTTGTTTCTTTGTTGTTTTTATTTTATGTGTATGAAAGTTTTGTCTGCATGTATGTAAGGGTACCACGTGCATGCAGTCCCCATTGAGGGCAGAAGAGGGAGTCAGATTCCCTGGAGCTAGAGTTACAAGTGGTTGTTAGCTGCCATGTGGGTTCTGGGAACTGAACCCAGGTCCTCTACAAAAGCAGCCAGTGCTCTTAAACTGCTGAACCATCTCACCAGCCCAAATTAGGTGCTTCTTTATCCATTTTACAGATAGGAATGCCAGATATCCATTTTACAGATTGAATGCCAACAGTTAAGCAAGGAAATAGATCAGTATTCAAATTTGCGGAGTTGAGTCTTTATTTGGTTAGAAATTCTAAAGGACATTGGCAGCTATTTTGCTTAGCATTGTTGCAGATGTCCCTTTGAAAAGGTTACATTTAGGCCAGGTAAGGATGAAGTAGGCAGAAGATGGATCTGTGAAAGCCAAGTCCAAAAGTATTGAAAGTTTAACAACTAACTTCGTTGATGACTCACCGTGCTGCAGAATTGCTTGTACCACTTATTAAAAATGCAGATAATGATTCAATGAAAAGTGTCCATGGGACTAAGAGAGGCCCTGACTGAAGTAATGAACAACTCAGATAAAATCTCCTGTCCTCATGGAATATATATTCCATTATAAGAGAGAGCGATGAATAAAATAAATATGTGATGCAGCATAAAATAAATTACATGGGACTGATGAGATGGCTCAGTTTGCCTACCAAACTTGAAGGCCTGTGTTCAATCATGGAACCCACATGGTGGAAGGAGAGAACCAACTCCTGCAAGATGTCCTCTGACCTTCACATGTATGGGTGGGTGTGCATACACATAATAAATATTAAATTTTTTTATTTTAAAATTACATGGAATGTGTTGGGTGAGATGGCACACACCTTTAATCCCAGCACTCAGGAGAGAGAAGCAGGCGAATCTCTGTGAGAGGCTAGACTGCTCTACATAGATAATTCTAGGCCAGCTGGGGTTACAGGGAGACAAAACCAGGAAAAAAAAGTTACATAGAATGTTAATGACAAATGTTATAGAGAAAGTAAAACAGAGGAAAGATAATAGAAAGCTTGTATAGGTGTGTGACTTTCAATATAAGTGCTCAGGAAAAGGGTTCACAAAGGTTCTGTGTGTAGAACTCTAAAAAGTCCTTCTCCTTCTTGGGCCTTGGTACTTGAGACTCTGCTGAGAATTCTTTCCCTCAGCCTCTGCCCCAGTTATTACATGACTTTATCTTAGGTTTGTCTATTTGATATTTAATTTTACTTGTTTATGTTGGTTTACTGTGTTCTATCTAGCACTGTGCTAGGGGCTTTGCAATTAACTATGTAAAATAACTATTATCAGTTTTTTGAGGCTGTCTCTTTTTTCGTTAGCTAACCCTGGCTGGCCTAGAACTCACAGCAATTCTCCTCCTGTAGCTGTCTGCCTGCTGGGATTATAGCATGCCCTACCACACCTGGCCCAGCAGACCTCATTTATTTATTTATTTATTTATTTATTTATTTATTTATTTATTTATTTTATTTATTTATTTATTTATTTATTTATTTTTTGTGTCTGTTTGTTGATTTATTGGTCTTTTTGAGACAGGCTCTTCCTATAGCCCCAGCTGGCCAGGAACTCACTATGTAGACCAGGCCTTAAACTCACAGAGATCCACCTGCTTCTGCCTCCCAGGTGCTAGAATTAGAGGCATGCACCATCATGCCTGGCTAGCTTGTGGACCATTTTAAAATCAAGATTATCATAGAAAACCCAGGACTTAGGGTCCTTGTGATTTGCTGGTAAGTGTGGGACGCCTGAACATTTTTCTGTTTAGGGCCTGATTAGTTAAGTCTGTTCCATTTTTCATTAGCTCTTACCCTCCTTCCTCCCCAAAGACCACCAATCTTTACTGATAGAATTTAGGATTCCCTGTTCACTAAGGACTTGGCATTACATTACTGTTTCAGCTCTTCTTTCTCTTTCATGCTGTTTTTTTGACACCCAAGGCCACATTTGAAAATTGACTTGCAGAGGTTTTTGTTGGCAGTTTTTATCTTACTGCCTTTTTGCTTATGATACTTGGTAAGGATATGATTTGAGAAAGAAGGACCCTGCAGAGGTTAATTGATGGAATTCTGTCTCACCATGCCCTAAGCCTAGCACATACATACTTCTGATAAATCACTGCTCTTAGTGTTTAGTGTTTACTAGTGCTCATATCTCAGCATTGTGCAAGCAGCATTGTGCAAGCATTGTAGACTCTGCCCAAGTGACTTAGAGCTAAATCACTCACTTGATCTGTGACATCTCCCTCCTTCACCTTTATTGGTGGCTACTGGGAAGAATATGGGAGATACAAAGCTCTAAGCAAGAAGAAAACTAGACTGTGTAGCTTTATTGCTGCCTGGGAGGTGGCCTGGGAGTTCTGATGCAAGGCTTTGATGCTTTGTGCAGCTGCCATAAATAACCTGCTCTCACTGGGTCAAGGATGATGTATTTCCACATGGTTGCACAGGTTCCTCACCTCTTTGCCCTGATGCGCTCTCTCTTTCTGCCTTTCATTAATTGTTTAGTGATTGCTGATGCAATTAAAGCAAGTTATGTCTGCAGCCTCTGTGGTTTGCTGTCAGTGCCCTCTCTCTAAGGTCTTCATCTTTCTGCTAGGGATGGGTGAACATCTGATCTTGAAGCAAAGAGAGGGAGGCACCTGTCACTGCAAGTTGAATGAATTTCTCTAAAAGCGGCAGCTTACAGAGTTGTCTTTCTCTTGACACTCCAATCATTTTACCAAACTAACACAAGTCACCTGTGTTGTTCACTAATGGGACTTATATTTGGCAGCACAGTGTATAGAAAGGAATCTTACTAAATTGCTTTGGTTGGTGATACAGAAAAAGTGCTTTTAATTTTTAACTAGAAGAGAACATGGATGGTGCCTCAACATGCAGCAGAGTCAAAACCACATCCAGGGGTTTCTGTTGGAAAATAAGAATATGAATTTAGGGCTAGGGATTTAGCTCAGTTGGTTGCACAGTGGCAGTCACACACTTGCATGTGCACGAATGCACACATACACATTAGTTCATTGGTTCGTTAAAAAAGAAAACAACTGGGCCTGGTGGAACATGCCTTTAATCCCAGCACTTGGGAGGCAGAGGCACGTGGATCTTTGTGAGTTCGAGGCCCACTGGGGCTACAGGGAGACCCTGTCTCAAAAAGACCCACCCCCCAAAAAAAGATTAGTTCTTAGAACTAGAAGAGGCAAGAAAGCACATTCTCCCATAGAGCCTACTAGAACCACAGCCTTGCCAGCGTTTTCATTGTAGTCTACTAAAAACCATTTCAGACTTCCATTTTGTTATTGTTTGGTTTGGTTTTTGTTTGTTTGTTTGTTTGGTTGGTTGGTTGGTAGCCCTCCAACTCACTATGTAGCTGAGGATAATCTTAAATTTCTGAGCCTTCTGCATCCACTTACCAAATACTAGATTATAGGCATGTTTTTATGCACTAATAGGTATTGAATCCAGGGCTTCTTGCAGGCACTCTACCAAATGAGCCATATTCCCAACCCCATTTTAGACTTCTAATCTTCTGGTAATAAATTTATGTTGCTTTACGCCACTAAATTTTTGGTGATATGTTACATCAGCAATAGAAAATGTACAGAACTGTGGACTCAGGTTATCTGTCTTATGGGGTTTTTTGGTTTTTGGCTTTTTGTTTTTTATGTTTGTTTTTTGTTTGTTTTTTGGTTTTGAGACAGGGTCTCCCTGTAGCCCCAGCTGTCTTGGAGCTCACTATGTAGAACAGGCTGACCTTGAACTCACAGAGATCTACCTGCCTCTGCCTCCAGAGAGTGCTGGGACTAAAGGCATGTGCCACCGTGCCTGGCTCTCTTTCACTCTTTTATTGAAGCTTGAATAAGTTCCTTTTAGCATTTCTTGTTCACTAGCAGTGAATTCTCCATTCTTATCTATTTAGGACTATAATTTCTCTTTGGTTTTGAGAAATAGTTTTAGGGCTGGAGAAATGGCATGACAGATAAGAGTATATACTGCTTTAGGCTGGGTGTGGTGGCATATGCCTTTAGTCCCAGCACTCTTGGGAGGCAGAGGCAGGCAGATCTCGTTGAGTTTAAGGCCAGCCTGGTCTACAGAGTGAGTTCTAGGCAGCTGAGACTACAGGACATCCTATCTCCAAAAAAAAAAAGTATATACTGCTTTTGCAGAAAGCTGGAGTTTGGTTCCTAGCACCCACATGGGAACGTTCACAACCACCTGTAACTCCAGCTCCAGGAGATCCCAACACCCTCTTCTGGCCTCTGTGGGCACCTGAACTCATCATGTGCACACTTCCCTAGACTCATATACACATAATTAAAAATTTGTTTTGTTTTGTTTTTTGGTCTGAGACAGGGTCTTCCTGTGGCCCCAACTAGCCTGGAACTCAGTATGTAGACCAGGCTGGCCTTCAAGTCACAGAGATCCGCCTGCTCCTGCATCCTGAGTGCTGGGATTAAAGGGGTGCACTACCATACCGAGCTATGTAGTCCTTTTTTTTTCTTTATTATTTTTGTTTTATGTGTATGAGTGTATTGCCTGTATATATGTGAGCGCACCCATGTCGTGCAGTGCCTCGGAGGTCAGAAGAAGGCTTTGGATTCCCCTGGAACTGGAGTTAAGGATGGTTCATAGCCACCACATGGGTGCTGGGAATCGAACCCAGGTCCTCTGCAAGAGCAGTCTTAACCTCTGAGCCATCTCTCCAGCCCCATAGTATTCTTTTTAAAATATATATATTTATTTTAATTGGCTTTTTTTTTCTTTTTTTGTCTTTTTGAAGCAGGGTCTCCCTGTAGCCCCAGCTGTTCTGGAACTCACTATATTGACCAGGCTGGCCTTGAACTTAAAGAGATCCGCCTGCCTCTGCCTCCCAAGTGCTGGGACTACAGGCATGCGCCACCATGCCCGGCTTTGTTTATTTATTTTTATTTTATGTGTATGCTTGTATTGCCTGCATGTAGGTAGGTGCACCCATGTTGTGCAATGCCAGCAGAAGTCAGAAGAGGCTGTCGGATCCCCTGGGATTGGAGTTACGGACAGTTGTTAGCTGCTGTGTGGATGCTGGGATTCAAACCCCGGTCTTCTGCAAGAACAACCACTGTTTTTAACCGCTGAGCCATCTTTCCAGCCCCTATTACTTTTATGAGTGTATTGCCTGCATGTATGTAAGCACGCTTGTGTTGTGCAATGCCCTCGAAGATCAGAAAAGACTATTAGATCCCCTGGAACTAGAGTTATAGACAGGTTAGCCACCATATGGGTGCTGGGAATTGAACCCAGATCCTCTGCAAGAGCAGCCAGTGTTCAGCTACTGAGCCATCTCTCCAGCCCACATGCTTTTAAGAGTTCATCCACATGATAGCATGTGTCAATACAGTCAGCTCTCCATAGTCATATCTTCCACATCTGTGAGTCCAGCCAGTTAACGGTTCATAATTTTGGGAGGGACTTCCATAATTTTTTTTTTAAAAACACCTTGAATTTGTCATATGCCAGGTCCTGTGCTGAACTCATGCAAATGAGTAATAACAGGCATTATATTAGGTCTTACTTGTAATCTCAAGTACATGGGAGAAGTCAGGCTTGGTGGCACATAAATATAATCCCACACTCAGAGGCAGGAAAATTGCTGCAAGTTTGAGGCAAGCCTGATATACATAATGAGTTCTAGTCTTACCAGGGCTACGATAAGACTCTGTCTTTTTTTTTTTTTTAAGAAAAAAAAAAGTAATATTTGGGAAGATGTACTTGGGTTATATGCAAATACAATTTTGTATAGAGAACTTAAGCATCTTTGGATTTTTGTATTTGTAGAGAGAAATAGAAGTTTAGCCAGTCCCCCACAATACAGCAGGAGTGTGACTGTACTGTCTTTTTTATGGCTCAGAATTTATATACCTTATAGTTATACCACATTTGGTTTATCCACTCACTGCTTTGGGCTATTACAGATAATACTGCTATAAGCCTGCACAGGTTTTTGTGTGACTATATATCTTTAATTCTCCTAGACATAAGCCTAGGGGTTGAATTGATGGATCATTTAGTAAGTCTGAGTTTACCTTCATGAGGAGATACCAAACTATTTGCTGCACCATTTTATATTCCCATCAGAATTGTCCAAGTACACTGTTCTAGTTAGTTTTAATTATCAGCTTGATAGCCTAGAGTCTTCTGAGAGGAAAACCTGAATTGAGGCATCAGATTGGCCTGTGGGCATGTCTGTGAGAAATCATCTTGATTGTTAATTGATATAGGAGGGCCCGACCCACTTTGGGTGGCAACACTCCTTCTGCTCTATGAGAAGGCCAGCAAAGCATGAGGCCATGAGTGAGCCAGCAGTGTTTCTCTAGGGTTTCTGCTTCAGGTTCCTGCCTTGACTTCTCTTAATAATGGACTATGACCTGAAAGTTTAAGCTGAACTTCCCTCCGCTAAGCCTTAAGTTGCTTTTGGTCAGTGCTTTATCGTAGCAACAGAAAGGAAACTAGAACACATACCAGTTCCTTCATTTTTTGATAAATGTCCTTTATCAGATTTATGAATTTCAAAGATGTCCCCCCATTCTTTTCACTGTCTTGATCTTGAAGGTCAAAGACATTTTTTTTTGGTCTTCAACATTTTGACCTTTCAGTAGATCCTTCATAAATTTCCCCACTTTCACGTCCAGAAATACCATATTCTGATTTTACCCCCCTCATCTGGGTGTATGTTTCAACTCAGTCTTCTTATAGCTTACTTTTAAGCTCTCCAAACCCTCAAGCATTGAAGTACCTACCCCTGAGCCCAGCTCTCAGGCTCTGTCTTTGTTATCTCCTCTGCTCTCACTTGTATGCTGATAGCTTGGAAGTTACTCTGTGTCTTGTACATACCATCTTTTTGAGACATGTAGACTAGGCTGACCTTGAACTCAACAGAGATCGGTCTGCCTCCCTCTCCCGAGTGATGGGATTAAAGGTGTGTGCCAGCATGCTTGGACTTCAGTATATTTTTGACTCTAGCTTGTACTCAGCGTCTTCATTGCTAACAGACAAATCTAAACCTCTTTTTAACCTCTGGATTATTATAATTGTCCTCGGTCTCCCTGTTCTTAGTACCCTATAGCCACCTCCCCCCAATATATCTGCCGCAATAATCTTTCTGAAATCATGTTAGGTTAGTTCATTTCTCTACTTAAAACCCTGAATAGTAGACTCCTATGTCATTCAGGAAGAAGCAAAGTCCTTTGGTCACTTAGGTCATCTAGTCCATTTCCATTCTGACCTAATTCCTGCCTCTCTCATTATTCCTATCACACTAGCTTTTTATATTCCTGATGTACTCAAGACAGCCTTCCCTCATAGCCTTTGTATAGCTGTTTTCTTCTGTCTGCACTCTCTACCCTTTATTTATACTTATAGCTTCAATGGTAGTGCCATGTGGAGTCATAGTGGAGCCAAAGGTAAAAGATAAATTCAATAATATTGACCTTACCTTTATTAAATTTTGATATTTTGTTTAATGTGGATTTTTCTCCCAGTATTAGGGATTGACTCTATAGAGTTTTATACATACCAGACAGGTGTTCTACCCCTGAATTACATCCTCAGTCCTCTTGTTTTGTGTTGTGTCGTGTTTTGAATTAGGGTCATGTAGCCCAGGCTGGCCTTTAACTCAACTAAGTAACTGAGAATGACCCTGAACTCCTAATCTTCTTACCTCTACCTCCCAAGTGCTAGGATTACAGCCATGTTCCACCATGCCTGATTTTTCTTTTTACCTATTTATTTTTATTTTGTGTGTATGAGTGTTTTGCCTGCATGTATGTAAGTGTGCCCGTATCTTGCAGTGCCCACAGAGGCTAGAAGACGACGTCAGATCCCCTGGAACTGGAGTTAAGTACGATTGTTAACTGCCATGCTGGGAGCCAAACCCAGGTCCTCTGCAAGAGCAGTCAGTGCTCTTAACAACTGAGCCATGATTTTTTTTTTTTAATACAGAAATATGAAAGCTATCCCGTGGAGAAAGGGTGGTTTTAACAAATGGTACTGGAACTATTGTATTTCCGTATGCAAAAAGTGAAGTTCTATCTCTACAGTTATTTGTCACATACAACATATATAGTTAAATTAAAAATGGATCTAGACATACGTAAAATCTAGAAATTTGACGCTATTCCTGTAACATCAGTTTGCCATTCACTTCTTTCTAAATTCTCCAACCTATACAAAGTCTTTTTTTTTTTTTTAATTATTTGTTTTTATTTTTTGTGTGAGTATTTTGCCTGGATGTGTATAAGCGTGCCCCTGTTGTGCAGTGCCTGTGGAGGTCCAAAGAGGGTGTCAGCTACCCTGGAACTGGAGTTATAGATGATTGTTAGCTTCCATGTAGGTGCTGGAAATTGAACCCTGGTTCTCTGCAAGAGCAACCAGTATTCTTAACTGCTGAGCCATCTCTCCAACTCCCTATACAAAGTCTTTCAGTGTAATCTGTTGTTTATTAAAGAAAGCAATGCTAATAAAATACATTTAAATTAAAAAACAGAAAAATCTTAAAGTATAGAACTTCAAGACAATAACAGAAGACCTTTGTGGTCTTTGATTAATCAAAAGTTTCTTAGATGGAGCTGGTGAAATGGCTCAGCAGTTAAAAGCACTTGCTACCAGGCCTGAAAACTTAAAGTTCAATCTCCAGGACTCCCATGGTAGGAGAAAAACAACTCCCGCAAGTTGTCACCTGACCTCCACACACACATACCATGGCTCATGCACCTCTCCCCCAAGCAAATAATAAATACTTTATTATTAGAAATTACACTGAAAGTATAATCTATAAAGAAAAAATTTATAACTTGTATTTCCTTAAGATGTTTACTGAGGGGATCTCTATGAGTTCAAGGCCAGCCTGGTCTACATAGTGAGTTCCAGGCCAGCTGGGGCTACAGGGAGACCCTGTCTCAAAAAAATAGGGGTGGGGGAGGAGAAGGAAAGGAAAAGGGAGGGAGGGAGGAAGGAAGGAAAGGAAAGGAAGGAAGGAAGGAAGGAAGGAAGGAAGGAAGGAAGGAAGGAAGAAAGATAGGAAGATAGCTGACTGCTCCAGACTTGTTTCACCTTGTTACTGGACTTTGTGCTTTACAGTCCTTGGTAAACTCGAGATGACCCTTTCTGTCTAGACCATAGGGAGAGCACTTCCCTAGTGGCCTAACAGCACTGCTGTGACTGTTGCAAAGGAGGGAGTGTGTGACTGGTGCAGATTCCGTCTCTGGCTGTGTAAGCAGGCTGTTGAGCTCACTTGGTGAGTTGGCTGTGAGACACCCTCCTTCTGCTGCCTCTCCTGGGATTGCAACATGAGGTCCAATAAAAGGCTTCTCCGGTGGTTTTTTTCTTGCCCACTTTAGAAGTGCAGGCTGAGCTACACAAAGAGTAGCAGCAGCAGAGACAGCACAACATAGCAACAGCTGAGTAGTTGGCAGGCTCAAGCTTCAGAAGCGGCAAGGTGGCTGGCTTCTTCACAGCTGAAAGAGGCAGCTGAACAATTCAGGAGAGCAGCCAGAGCCATGCAGACAGCAGAAGTTGAGAGGATGCAGATGAGGCTGTAAACTACCAGAGAAAAAGACACTGCAGCTCTGGCCACTGGGAGAATTAGAGAGCTGCGAAGCCTTTAAGGGCCAAGGATCTCAGACATCCCAGGCTGGGAACTGTCAAGGGCCTCAGAATCTCTATATGTAGGCTTGCCTGGAAGCTGCAGCATGAGCAGCTGCCAAGGACTGAGGAATCCTGACTTCTAGACCCATAGCTGAGGACTTAGAGAACTAAGGGCCCTGATACCACAGGCTTGCACAAACAAGAGTGGTAACATAAGAGGTGCCACCTGTCACTACTCCCACCTGCCTGCTGCCACCACTTGCTGTTGTCAAACACTGAGGGATACGAAAGCTGTTGAAGATGACTACTTGAAGAAAACTGCTTCTAGCCTGCCTATGATTTCTATCCAAGATGAACAAAAGCCACTGATCACTAGCAGTTTAATTGTCAACTTGACACAACCTAGAATCACCTGGGAATAGATGGTATATATTGGGTTGACTGTAGGCATGTCTGTAGGGGATTCTCTCAGTTAACTTAATTGATGTGGGAAGGCCCAACCCAGCGTGGGTAGCACTGTTCCCTAGGCAGGGGGTCTTGAACTGTATCAGAGAATTCAGCTGAGCACAAGTAAACAATAAGTGAATATGTATGCCTTGCCTTCATTTCTCTGTGCATGTGATGTAACTAGTTGTTTCAAATTCTTATTGCCTTGACTTCCCCACAGTAATGGACTATAACCTGGGATGGTGAGTTAAAATAACCAATGGCCTCTTTACCACTACTTTGCTTTTTTTTTTTTAAATTTCCAAGACAAGGTCTCAGTATGTAGTCCTGACTGGCCTAGAACTTAGTATGTAGACCAGGTTAGCCTTGAACCCAGATATCTGTCTGCCTCTGCCTCCTGAATGCTGGGATTAAAAGTGTGTACCACCACACCAGGCTTCCCCTAAGTAGCTTTTTATCAGAATATTTTATTACAGCAGCAGAAATGAAACTAGAAGAGTGTGTTTGTGTGTATGTGTGTGTGTGTGTATTTATTGGATGGAGTGATAGAATACTACTCTATATATTATGTCAGTCAAACTAATATACCCATTATTTCTCATACTTTTTGTTTGTTGTGAGAATATTTAAAACGTACTTTTAGCAATTTTCAAGTAGATACTACATTCTTTTTTCTTTTCTTTTTTTTTTTGTCTTTTTGAGACAGGGTCTCCCTGTAGCCCCAGCTGTCCTAGAACTCACTATGTAGACCAGGCTGGCCTTGAACTCACAGAGATCCGCCTGCTTCTGCCTCCCAAGTGCTGGGACTACAGGCGTGCGCCACCGCTACCACGTCCGGTTCCTTTTTTTTTTTTTGAGACCTGGTCTCCCTGTAGCCCCAACCGGCCTAGAATTCACTATGTAGACCAGACTGACCTTGAGATAAGAGATTTCCTTGCCTCTGCCTCCCTAGTGCTGGGATTAGAGGTTTATGCCAACAGTTTATAACTTTGACCTGTATCCCCACCCCAGTTTTCCTTCAGTCCCTGGGGACTAACTTTCTATTGTGTTTCTTGTTTATTTTTGGCTTTTAAGTCCCCGTATATATATAGATCAGCTCCTATGGTAGTTTGTCTTCTTATATCTGGCTTATTTCATTTCCATCTCTATCTCTTTCTGAGAAAAAGAGTCTGGGAGGCTAATTTTGGAAGACCTTATAAACAAATTTATATACAAAATTCTCAACATGATTTGACCCATCACTTATACTTCTTTTATTAGTTGTCTCCAATTTTACCCTTTTCCATATGTTGTAGGTAGAGAACTTGCCTAACATACACAAAACCTTTTGTTTCACCCCAATGCCACATAAAACTGGTTAGCACTTACACAGTTGAGTCGGGATGATTAGAAGTTCAAGGTCATCCTCAACTACATAGCCCCAGCCTTAAAAAGAAGAAAAAAGTATATTGAGCTGGAAAATAAGAGCGCTGGCTAACAACCACCTGTAATTTCAGTTCCAGGGGAACTGATGCTGCCTTCTGCCTTCTACAGGCATTGCAGACATGTGATCCCTAAGCATGCAGGCAAAACACATAATAAAAATAAATACTTTTTTTTCCAAAAGTATGTTTTGTGGGCAGAAAGATTTAGCCGTAATATACAAGATATGACTGCTATTAGCTCCAGAATAGTGTTTTATATTCAAGATGGTAAGATATTTTCCTTGCTTTCTGGTTTTGTCTTTTTTTCCCCTATGTGTTATCTCTGCCTATTGCTTTAGAGAAAAGGTTCCAAAAGGAAAATACTTTGATGTTTATTCAGTATTTTAGGAGAGGCAGTGTGCAGAAGATAATACAAAATAACGATTTCATTGTTGAAAGCAGCTGAAGGGAGTAGGCCTGTTGTTCTCTAAAGTTAATCTTGCCACCCCCAGTTGTACATTTCAGTGTCCTAAGAGGTCAAGAGGAAGCTCCTATCATCCTTTCTATATGAAGTGGTTATATACATAGATGAGATCCTCTGTCTTCTTAGTGCTTTATCTTCGCCTAGGACAATGCCTACTTGTAAAATCTTCGTAAATTTGGCATGAATGCTGAATTAACTAAGTTCTGGTACAGAGGTTCAAGGAGCTTGATAGCACAGATGAACATTCAGTTTCTAGAAAATTGTGGTGTAGTTTCTTATTATTTGTGGAGAGGCTAGTAAAAGTTATGCCAGCTTAATTACTTAGAGTTTTTTTGTTTGTTTGTTTGTTTGTTTTTTTAGAGAGAGGGTATCCCAAAGGCTAGGCTAGCCTGAACTAAACAATGTAGCTGAAATTGACTCTGATCCTCCTGCCTCCGCCTCCCTATGATCACAGGTGTGCACCACCATGCCTGGCTCACTCATTTATTATACTTACTGAAAAAACATCTATTTCCTGTGATCAAGCATTGTGCTAGAATATTGAAAGAAATGTTTGTCATAAAAGGAGACAGGCTCCTTTATAGAGCTTCCAGTTTATAATAGGAGGGAAGTGTTACCAACGTACTCACTTTATTTAGAGTAAAGGAGATGGTTTACCAGGTAAGGGTGAGGCTTACAACAGGACTCATCAGGTAAGTGCTCTTGCTGCCAAGCCTAACAGTCTGAGTTTGACCCCTGAAATTCACATGGTAGAAGGAGGAAATCAACCTGCAAATTGTCCTTTGACCTTCTCACATGTGCCATGGCATGTGCAAGCCCATAAGAACACACATAAACATAAAATAGGTTTAAAAAAAGTAAAATAAGTAGTAACTTTATATAATTACTGCAGAAAAAAGTAATGTCTCTGAGAGTCTATGATAGAGTCCTCTTTGGCTTAGTTTCTAACTTGTTTATTTTATTGTCTTTGAGACAAAGTCTCACTCTGTAACCCAAGCTGATGCGGAGACTCACTGTATAGTCTGGAGTGGCATCAACCTCAAAGGTGGTCCTCCTGTGTCAGCCTCTGTCATGCCAAGATTATAAGTGTGACCCACCAAACCCAACTAGCTTGGTTTTTCTGATAGATAGCATAGATGTAGAATCTCTCTCGGGGCTGGAGAGATGGCTCAGCATTTAAGAACACTGACTGTTCTTGCAGGAGACCAGGGTTTGAATCCCAGCACCCACATGGCAGCTAACAACTGTCCATAACTCCAGTTCCAGGGGATCCGACAGCCTCTTCTGTCCTCTGTGGGCATTGCACAACACAGATGCACTTACCTACATGTAGGTATAACACTCATACACATAAAATAAAAATAATAAGAAAATATTTATTAAAAATAGATGTAGAATCTCTGAAAGAGTTTATCAAAAAATCTTGTCATGTTTGTTCATTTTGTAACTATATGTGGATACCAATGATGAGGAATCATTTTCCTCCAAATATAACTAGTTTCTCTTAGTTTTGAACTGTGAGATAAGTCCTGTACATCAGCCATCCTAAGAAATAAAACTTGAGCAACACTCTGTTTATAGCTTCCTGTGTGACTATTCCCTTGTTGTGCTCCCTCCCTCCTCTACCTCCTCAGACTGGTATTTTATATTAATCTCTCACCTGTGTATACTTTTATATTTGTGGACTGTGAGTATAACTCAGTTGATAGAATGCTTGCCTAGCATTCAGTAAGCCCTGGGTTCTAGTCCCAGCACCATGAAACTTCCATTTGTTCATACTTCCAGTTTTCCTTAATTGAGTCTGATTTTGTTCTTTATTTAAAGGGAGTCACAATGTCATATTATTTGTGTGTGGCTTACTTTTTCTTGTCTTATTGTTTGTTTGTGACAAGGTGACATTTTTATTGTTTGTGTTGATATGTACAGTTAATTTATTTCCTCTGCTTTTAGTGTTCCATTGTATGAGTACATGAAACTATGTGTTGATCTGTTGATCACTATTTAGGTTCTTTCCAACTTTCTTGCTATTTAGAAACACTGCCCCTATGAACATTTGTATCTCCTATGCACATATATAAGGTTTTTAGGTTACAAACCTAAGGATGGAGTTGCTAGGTGAAACGTATATCAAGTTTCCTTTCACTAGTTGAGGTCATTTCCTGAAACTGGCTATACCAGTTTTTGCTTCTGAAAGCCTTGCATCACCAGTACTTGGTATTATCAACACAAGTTTTTTTCTATTATGATGGATGCATAATACTGTCTGAAATATGGCCAGGAGTATGATTAAAAGACAATGTGATGGGCTGGTGAGATGGTTGGTGGTTAAGAGCACTGGCTGCCCTTGCAGAGGACCTAGGTTCTATTCTCAGCACCTACGTGGCAGCTAACAACCATCTGTAACTCCAGTTCCAGGGGAGCCCATGCTCTCTTCTGGTCTCCACAGACATTGCATACATGGGTACACAGGCACTGCATACATGGGTACGCTTAGGTGCAGGCAGTACACTCATACACATAAAAATTTTAAAAAATGATAAAATAGTTTTTAAATCCTCAGGGCTTACCCTGAAGGTTTTGTAAGGTACGAAGTCCAGCTTCTTTTGAGTACTGTGAATCAAAGACAATGTACTATGAAAATATTCCTCTAAATATGTATAAATACAGACTTCCCCTCTAGTGGAAAATCTGGACGTGTTAAAATGGTAATGAAGTATTTGGTATTTGGCCACATGGTTTACAATGCTGTACATGGGCTGGAGAGAAGGCTCAGTAATTAAGAGCACTGACTCCTTTTGCAGAGGACCTGAGTTCGATTCCCAGCACCTACATGGCTAACAACCGTCCTAGCTCCACTTCCAGGGGCATCTGAGGTGCTCTTCTGGCCTCTACCAGTATTGCATGACACAGGTACACTTACATACATTTAGCAATACACATAAAAATAATAAGAGTTAGCCAGATGTGGTGGTGCACGACTTTAATCCCAGCACTTGGGAGGCGACAGAGGCAGGCAGCTTTCTTTGAGTTCAAAGGCAGCTTGGTTGACATAGTGAGTTCCAGGCCAGCTGGGACTACAGCGAGACTGTGTCTCAAAAAGATCAAAATAATAATAATAATAATAATAATAATAATAATAATAATAATGGTTTTTGTCTTTAAAATATTTTATTTTTATTTTATGTGTATGAGTGTATTGCCTGCATGTATGTGAGTGCACCCATGTCATGCAGTGCCTTGGAAGTCAGAAGAGGGCATCGGATTCCCCTGGAACTGGAGTTCAGGACGGTTCGTAGCTGCCAGGTGGGTGCTGGGAATCGAACCCGGGTCCTCTGCAAGAGCAGTCAGTGCTCTTAACCACAGCCACCTCTCCAGCCCCAATAATAAGGTTTTTTAAAATTTTTATTTATTTTTATTTTATGTGTATGCATGCATTGTCTGCATGTGTGTAAGTGCACCCATGTCATGCAATGCCCACAGAGGTCAGAAGGTGTTGAATCCCCTGAAACTGGAGTTAGAGACTGTTATCAGCTATGTGGATGCTGGGAATTGAACCCAGGTCCTCTGTAACAGCAGTCTGTGCTCTTAACCACTGAGCCATCTCTCCAGTCCCATAATAAGAGGTTTTTCTAAAATAGCCAGGTGTGGTGGCACATGCCTTTAGTCCCAGCACTTGGGAGGCAAAGGCAGGTGGATCTCTGTGAGTTCAAGGCTAGCCTGGTCTCCATATTGAGTTCCAGGCCAGCTGGGGCTGCAGGGAGACCCTGTCTCAAAAAACACACACAAAAAAAGTTTATTTTTATGTGTATGAGTGTATTGTCTACATGTATGTAAGTGCACCCATGTCATGCAATTGCCCACAGAGGGTCAGAAGAGAGTGCCAAATTCCCTAGGAACTGGAGTTATAAATGGTTGTTAGCTACCATGTGGGTGCTGGGAATCAAACCTGGGTCCTCTGCAAGAGGGTTGCTCTTAACCACTCGGCCATCTCCAGCCCCATAAGTTAGGATTTTTTAAAAAAATGAGATTTTGGAACATGGCTCTTTTTTCCTCTGTTGGATATTAGAAAAGAAATTCTTTGATTTACATTTAAGCCAAAATCTTCATTTGAAGAACAGGGATAGTTGCATTGGGTCTTTTATCATGGTGAAACTTAGACTGGTAGATTTAAAACTCCTGGAGTTTTATTTTTATGTTATTTATGAGTGTCTTGCCTGCATGGATGTATGTCTACTACATGTGTGAAGTGCCCACAGAGTCCAGAAGAGACGTTAGATCCCTTGGAGCTGGAATTTTAGGCAGTTGTGAGCTGCTGTGTGGGTTCTGGGGACCAAACCCAAGTCCTCTGCAAGGGCAGCAAGTGCTCTTACCTGCTGAGCCATTCCTCCAGCCCCGAAACTATTGAACTTTAAAAGCATGGATTTCTGTCATGTGTACTTGTTAGGAATATAGAAGCAATTTTTCTCTTAAGTACTGAACTCGCACTCTGTTCTTGCAGTTAGGGTTTTGTTTATTTAGTTTCTTGCTAGTTCTTGCATTTATATGCTTGCTTTCTTTTACTTCCTTTAAAAAAATATTTGTGTGCGTGTGTGTCTGTGTGTGTGTGTGTGTGTGTGTGTGTGTGTGTGT
>NW_008341028.1:4920347-4992090 GCF_000622305.1 Nannospalax galili
ATATGCAGAGCTCAGAGGACAACTTAAAAGAGTTGGTTCTCTCCCTTCACCTTCACATGGGATCTGGGAATCAAACTTAGGTTACCAGGCTTATTTAGCAGTGGTCTTTACCCTCTGATCTGTCCCACCAACCCCTTACTTTTGCTTTTATTCAGTTAGACCAATCTAGGTGGCTAAAAATCTATAGAATTCCTTCTAGCCACTTGAATAAAACATACCCGTTTTTTTGTGGGTTTTTTTTTTTTTTTTTTTTTTTTTTTTTTTTTTTTTTCTCCCTTTGAAACAGGGAGACCCTGTAGCCCCAACTGTCCTGGAACTTACTGTGTAGACCAGGTTGGCCTCAAACTCACAGAGATCCACCTGCCTCTGCCTCCCAAGTGCTGGGATTAAAAGCATGTGCCACCATGCCCTGCCAAAAGAGATCTTTAGAACTAGGCTTCGGGTTATTAGAGATGTGAAAATTATTTTAAAATAGGCCATCATAGTATTTCATAGATTGAAAGAAGATACCTCATTGTCCAAGGGATAAGTGCATGTGAGCATTTCAACATTTACTTTATTAGAGATCTCTTTCTCTCTCCCCTCTTAAAGTATGTGTTTGTTACCTTTATCTCGTTCATATAACTTCATGTGTGTCCTAATTTGCTTCTCTATTGCTGTGATAAAACACTCTGACCAAAAGCAAGTTGGGGAGGAAAGGATATATTTTATCTTACAGTACAGTCCTTCATAGAGGGAACACAGGGCAAAAGCTTGTATGTAAGAGCTGAAGGCAGAGACCATTCAAGAACACTGCTTATTGGCTTAGTCCTCTGGCCTATGATCAGCCTGTTTTCTTATACAACTCAGGACCACCTGCCCAGGGAAGGTACCACCCAAAGTAGACTGGGCCCTCCCACATCACTCAACAATCAAGAAAATGCCTCACAGACTTGCCCACAGGTCAGTCTGATAGAGGAAATTCCCGAATTGAGGCTCCCTCTTCTCAGGTGTCAGAGGTTGACAACCCACTTACCCAGCACAATATGTTTTTGAGGTAGTGTCCCCATATAGCCCCAGCTGGCCTGGAACTTGCTGTGTAAATTAGACTGGCCTCAATCTCACAGAGCTCCACCTGCCTCTGCCTGTGGAGTGCTGGGATTAAAGGTGTGTGCCACCATGCTCAGCTTCATTTGTAAAATTTCAAAGAGGCTCCTCATTCTCAGTATTTTATTTGTACTGGAAAATACTTTTCTGAATACATTAGTTCCCATTTTGATAAACTTGTAGTAAGGCCCAAGAACTGCTACTGAGGATAGCTGCCCCAACACTCATACAAGTTTGAATTGAGACAAGATTAGAACTTAATTCAATCTAAACCAGTCCCAGTGGCTCAAGACCATAATCCCACCCACTCAGGAGGCTAAGGCAGGAGGATTTGAGAGGTCAAGGCCTGCTTGGGCTACAGAGTGAGTTCAGGGCCATCCTAGGTAATTTAGGAGCCCTTGTCTCAAAATAGGTATTAAGAAACAGCTGAATCTCTAAATAAATAGCAAGAAAAGTCAGGGCATGTTCATACATGTCTTTGATCCCAGCACTCTGGAGGCAGAGGCAAGCAGATCTCTGTGAGCAATTGGTTCTGAAAGCTGAGAGCTCACATTTTCATACATGTGCAGGAAGCAGAGAGAGTAAACTGAAGATGGGCCAAAGCCCACCCCCAATAATGTGCTTTCTCCAGCAAGGCCACACCCCCTAGACCTCTGCAGATAGCACCATTGGGGCTAAGCATTCAAGTACTTGGAGCCTATAGGGAACACTTCTCATTCAAAGCACTGCAATGACCAATTCCTAGATTGTTCTTAGCCTGAATTGGCTGTGATACCTGGTTGGTGTGTCAGGAAACAATACTATATGCTTTTTATATAAGATGAGATTTCATTTAATTCTTAAAATATACTAGTACAGTTTTCTTCTTAATGGAAAAACTATACCTTAAGCGAAATGGCTTGCTTAAAGGTTCACAGCATATAGTGAAGGATCTATCTAAACTCAGGATGGCTTCAAAGTTTTATATCATGATATTGTTCTTTCATTTTTTTTAATTTTTATTTTATGTGTGTTTGTTTTCTTGCATGTATGTAAATGTGCTTATGCCATGCAGTGCCTGTGGAGGCCAGAAGAGGGTGTCAGTTCCCCTGGAACTGGAGTTTACAGGCAGTTGTTAGCCACCATGTGGGTACTGGGAACTGAACCTGGGTCCTCTGCAAGAGCAGACAGTGCTCTTAATCACTGAGCCATCTTTCCAGCTCCAACCTTGAATTTAAAGACTTTCATTTTTAGATCTCTTCCCTCCTCTACTCTTTTCTAAAATTGTCCATGTCTATGGTGCATTTCGGGGGGTGGTGGTTTATGTGAGATTTTTTCTTTCTTTAAGGCTAAAGTTATAAACAAAATGGTTAAAAACTTTTTTATATTGGAGATAGACTCATATACTCAGAGATTTGGCAGGAGAAGCTATCCTTTTAAGGAAGCTCTTGATGGTATTCACAGATAAGTGTCACAAACAAGTGACAGTGAAAGCTGAGACTAATAGGTGCTTGTATAAAATTAGCTATAGTCTACCAGGCCTCATGGCACAAGCCTCTTAGCCTAGCTACTACTCCAGAAGCTGAAGTAGGTATATCACAAGTTCAAGGCCAGCCTGGGCAACTTAGCAAGACACTGTCAATTTTTTTTTAAGTTTTTTTGTTGTTTTTGTTTTAAAAGGCAAGGGGGCATGGGATGGGGTGGCTGGGAGTATTTCTAGTTTTATAGAAAGTGGAAAGGCTGAGTTTGGGCTGGTCTGTCAGGAGAAGTTGGAGAGGGAAAGAAAAAATGCTGCATATGGCCCCCATTTAACTTATAAACTTAAATCTTCCCTAGCTGCCAACTACTTGCTGATTAGAAATCCCAACTCCTGCCAGGCATGGTGATGCATGCCTATAATCCTAACACTAAGAAAGCTGCAGCAGGAGGATTGCTGTGAGTCAGGCCAGCCAAGGCTGCCTAGCAAGACCCTGCCTCAAAAAATGAGAGGAAAGGAGGAAGGGAAAGAAGTAAAGGGGAGGGGGAGAGGGAGGGAGGAACGGCCAACCAACTAACTAACCTGTGTGCTAAGAATTCTAACCTTTCATTGATCTAACTTTTCAGGGACTCAGATTCTGCTCATTATTCAAGTTTTGTGTTTGAATAATATCTGTGGATAGATACATACATAGTTATGCATATGGAAGGAGGGAGGAGGGGACATCTCCGTGTGTGTGTGTGTGTGTGTGTGTGTGTGTGTGTGTGTGTGTTTTATGTAGTGTTAGCCCAGGAGAGGAATTCAGAAACCAGTATAGGCCTGCTTAAGTGAAGACAAAAAACAGTAGTTATCAATGCCAATTTACAAGGCTATAGTTACCACTTGTAAACTCATTACTTCAATGCAGATCATTTTACAGAGATTTGGAGCAAAGTCTGTGATGGATTTGGGTATGCCTGTTAAGGTAAAATAATGGAAGTCAGCCCTGTTTATTCTCTGTCTCTGTCTCTCCCCCTCCCCCTCCTCCCTCCCTCTGTTCCTCTCTCTCTCCCCCTCCCTCTGTTATATGTGATATGTGGGAGGTAGGTGCAGATGCAAATGTGTAGATCAGAAGATAACATCAGGTATCAGTCCTCATCTTCCACTTTATTTGAGACTAGGCCTCTTGGCTGTTTTCACACTGTGTACACCAGACTAGCTTACCTGTGAGCTTCCCTTGATTCTTCTGTCTCAGCTTCCCATCTTCCAGTAGGGACAGGCTAGTATTACAGGTGTCTGCTCTACTCCATCTGGCTTTTACATGGCTTCTGGGGGTCTGAATATCATCTCGCCTGCAGTGTAGCTCAAACTGGCTTAGAACTTAAGACTCCTTCCTCAGCCTCCCAAGTACTGGGATCACAGGTATGAGCCACCCTGTCCATTTGGCTAGTTATCTTAATGTTGCCCATTCTTTGGTGCTCCTAAGGATCAGTATTCTCATTTTCCCATAAGGTGTGTCTACTAATATGAAATTGAATATAGACCTCACATGCATGCCAAGTTCTTGCCTGCCTTAGGGGTTTGTGTATGTCGTTCCTCTACCAGTGGTGTTTACCCTTTGGTTTTTCATGTGAATGCCACCTTCTCATCTTGGGTCTCAGTTTAAATCCAACCTCTTCAGCGATACCATCTTGGGCTATACTGTGTAACTCCCATTGTAGTTATTTATAACCCTATGACCTTTAGGTTCCTCTGTAGCATTTTCTTGGGGAGGGGGTGCAGACTTAAACTGTATAGTCCAGGATGGCCTAGAGCTCACAGTTCTCCTGCCCAAGCCTCTTGAGTTCTAGAATCACAGGTATGCACTACCTAGAATTTTTATTTTTTATTTACTTTTTTTCTTTTCTTTCTGTTTTTATGGGTTTGTTTTGTTTTGTTTTGTGACAGGGTCTCCCTGTAGCCTCACCTGCTCTGGAACTCACTATGTAGACCAGGTTGGCCTTGATCTCACAGAGATCCATTTGCCTGTGCCTCCCAAGTGCCAATTTATAGTATAGGAGCTTCCATGGAAAGAACTCAGTTATTTGCTAAATGATTGAATACTTTATATCCAGATCAGTAAGGAACACAGTAAGGAACACAGTAAGGAACACTTAAGAATTTGGAGCCCTCACATCACTGATAAGAACACATGACAGGAGTCTTGAAGAGAAGCCAGCAGCTGTGGTTTTCTACTACACGATTTGTCTCAGACAGCTTTGAGTTAATATTTTATTATCTCTATACCTCTGCTTGTCTTGCCTTTTTCTCTCTCTCTCTCTTTCTGTGGCTTGTCACCTTTTTACTTGACTCTGACTCAGATTCCTCAGACTAAAAGGATATATCAGAGAAGTGAGGTGGCCCTGGTAGTAGGGAGGAAGGGATGGAGTGACAAAAGCCAACAGAAATCTCTTTCAGAACTCTAATCACTCTAAGGTCACAGCTTAGAGTCTAGAATGAGAGGGACTTTGAGTGCCTCTTATTCTTGCTCAGTGCCCTCAGCTTGAGTGCTTAGCTGGCAGGCAGGCACCTTTTCATCCTCAGTTTCTGTCAGAGCAACATGAAGGTCAGGCATAGAGAGACAAATGAGAGCAGCTCAGGGAAAGGAGGTTACCACGGTAACAAGCAGGCAGGACTGCTATTTGGAAGCAGGCCTAATCTTTCTCTCCTTCTCCCTCCTGCTCAGTGCTGGAAGATGGGTATTGTTTAGCTGACCTGCATCCTTGGAGTGGGAACTATAATCCCTTTCTGACAGTTCCTAGTGACACTGGAATGAGCTGCTTTGCATTTTAATTTGATAAGCAGCAGCCACAGTTTTCTCAGAAGTGCTACAAGCATGGCTTTTTCTGGTTCTGTTCCAGGCAGGATTCTGGTTGCTACAGAGAGGAGTTTGGGATACTGTTTATTTCTTAAAAAAAGATTTTAAGTATTTGCATATGGGCATGAAATATGCCCATTGTCCAAGACAATGAGATTTATATAGACCGTCTTTAGGTTATGAATATATATATGTATATATATATATGTATATATATATGCCTTATAAAGACCACTGAGATACTGTCCCATCACCGAGCTATTCTGGGCCAGTTGCTCCACAAGTATGCAAACGACATTTTCTGACCTCATGTTCTTGTCCTTCTGCTCCCACCCTCCATACACTCCAGTCTGCCCTCTCCCTGTTATCTGTACGTTTCCTATTAACTAGTTCCTTTTTCTTTTTTTTTGTCTTTTTGAGACAGGGTCTCTAGTCCAGCTGGCCTGGAACTTGCTATGTAGACCAGGCTGACCTTGAACTCACAGAGATCCACCTGCCTCTGCTTCCCAAGTGCTGGGATTAAAGGCTTGTGTCACCACACCCAGCAAAACCCTGTCTTAAACATTACATTGTATTTATTTGGGGGCGGTGCTGCACGGCACATACATGGGAGGGCAGGACAACTTGAGGGAGTCAAAGCTCTCCTTCCACAATGTGGAAGATCAAACTCAGGTAATCAAGCTTGATAGTAAGTGCCTTTACCTGTTGAGCCATCTTGCCAGTTCTGTGTATATTATTTAATTAAAAATAATGAACTGGAGCTGGGTGTGGTGGCACACGCCTTTAATCCCAGCACTCAAGAGGCAGAGGCAGGTGAAGCTCTGTGAGTTCAAGGCCAGCCTGGTCTGCATAGTGAGTTCCAGATCAGCTGGGACTGTAGGGAGACCCTGTCTCAAAAAGACCAAAATAATAATAATAAAATACTACTACTACTACTACTACTAATAATAATAATAATAAACTGGGAGTAAAGAGTTGGCTCAGTGGTTAAGAGCACTGGTTGCTCTTGCAGAGGACCTGAGTTCCATTTCCAGCACCCACATGGCGGCTAACAACCACCCACAACTCCAGTTCCAGGGGGTCTGTTGCCCCCTTTCTGGCCTCTGTGAGCATTGCATGACATAGGTACACTTAATACATGCAGGCAGAATACTCATACATATTTTTTTTTCCTTTGGTCTTTTTGAGACAGGGTCTCCCGGTGGCCACAGCTGGCCTGGAACTCATAGACCAGGCTGCCCTCAAACTCACAGTAGTAGAGCTTTTACCTGGGATCCACAGGTCCCTGGATTCAATTCCTATCACAACAGGAAAAAAAAGATTTCCACCTACTTAAGTGGTCTTTGATTGATGCTATGATTTTGTCTATATTCTTTGGAGAATATATACATAGTATAAAGTTTATATGCTTGATTTTAGCCAGAAGGCCTTAGAAGCGGTATATAGATATATAAATGTGCTTTCAAGGAACACAGATTTGCTTTGCTGTTATGTGCTTCCTTAGATACAGTGACCTCTCATCACATTTACCCATGAGTCTTTGTGTATAAATTAGACAAATCACCAGATATCCTGGGATCTTCTAGAACACAGGTGAAAATACTTGGGTACTGGATCCTGACTAAGCAAATGACTATTTCTGGGGTGATTCAGAGTGCTAAGATATCCATAGTTAAGAGTTAACCCATCCTATACAATACCCATCATACCATCCAAAGTTTTATCCCTATACTTTTAGCTTACATGCAAATGACAAGGAAGCTTTATTTTAGAAAATGATGGCTTGCCTGGCCTGGTGGTACACGCCTTTAATCCGAGCACTCAGGAGGCAGAGGCAGGCAGATCTCTGAGTTCAATGCCAGCCTGATCTACATAGTGAGTTCCAGGCCAGCTGGGGCTACAGGGAGACCCTGTCTCAAAAAGACCAAAAAAAAAAAGGAAGAATGAATGAATGGAAGGAAGGAAGGAAAGAAAGAAAGAAAATAAAATGGTGGCTCATAGTTAAATAAGGGCACATTTAAAACAAATTATTAATATTTATTGTTTATTGTTTATGTGTGTGTCTGTGCATTGAGTGCAGGTACCTACAGAGGTGCTGGATTCCTGGAACTGGAGTTATAGGCAGTTGTGAGCCACCTAATGTGGGTGCTAGGAACCAAACTCAGGTCCTCTGCAACAGCAGTCAGTATGTGCTCTTAACTGCTGAGCCATCTCTTTAGGCCCTCTTTCTGCCTTTTGACTATATGCATGAAGATGCCAGGTTCAGTTCTGAAGGACAGAAGGAAGAGTCTGTCCCAAATATTTCCTTAGTACATTTTCTACCTCTAAAGCTATGTTGCCCAAGGCTTGAAGATTTTTCTCCATCCGTGCCTTTTGTGTGGGAGTTATTTGAAGTCAGTGTGTAATTACTTCTTGTGGGGAGATTAATGACCTTGGCCTTTTTATTCTTCTCTCTGTCCCTATTTCTGTGTCACCTGCTTGTCAGTACTTAGGAACCTTTAATAGATGATATTGCTATTGGGAACCTTAATGGATGCTATTAAACTAATATTTAAAGGTGAACTGAGAAGAAATATCATTAAAAGATAAAGGAAATTAACTGTTTAGGAAACTTGACATTTTCTTTTTAATTCTCTGTAAGTCTCTTTTCAGGTTTTCACTTGTTTTGTTATTTACCTCCCAGTTCAGCTGAGTCCAAGGAAACATGGTAACACTCTTCAGAGATTGAGACTTGGCCCAGTTTTTGTTACTGTTGTAGCATTCAACAATCTTGACTTTTTTTTTTTACCTTCGGATTCCTTATTTTCCCTGTTGTAGCCAATCTCTTGATAACCTCTTCTTTTGTGTCCTAAGTGTATGAAAAAGATAGCTAATGAAATACTTGAAGCAATATTTGTTACAAAAAGTAGTGGAATATGAAGTCCTGTAAAGACATATAGATTATTAGATGTGTATTAGCATCTATTAAAGTAATCACTGCACTACTTTTGTGTGCATGTGTGTGTGTGTGCGTGTGTGGTGTCTGTGTGTCTGTGTCTGTGTCTGTGTGTTTTTCCTGGTACCCAAGGAGGCCAGAAGAAGACAGTGGAGCCCCTGGAGCTAGAGTTACAGATGTTTATGAGCCGCCCAGCATGGGTGCTGGGAACAGGAACCTTGGGTTCTTTGGAAGAACAGCAAGCACTCTAAATGAGCCATCTCTCCAGCCCACAGTGCTATATTCATTTTATAATTTTATAATGCATTTTGGCCTAATGTAGATTATAAATGTGTCCAAAAGATAATTAACAGAGCTGGTTCTATAATTAAACACTATTGTGATTCTCTGTGATCTCTCTTTAGAGAGATTTCTACATAGGTCAGGGCTGGAGAGATGACTCAATGGTTAAGAGCCCTGACTGCTCTTAGAGAAGACTCAGGTTCAGTCCCTAGGACCCACATGGCAGTTCACAATCATCTGTAGCTCTAGTTCCAGATTATCCAATGCCCTTTCTGGCCTCCATGGGCACCAGGAGCACATGGTGCACATACTTAACATTCAGGCAAAATGCTCATACACGTAAAAATATAAAAATAATTCATGTATGAGATTGTCAAAAATAAAATTTTTTAAATAAAAATACATACATCTTTAAAAAATTAGAAAGTGCTGGGCATGGTGGCGCATGCCTTTGATCCCACTACTTGGGAGGCAGAGGCAGGCGGATCTTTGTGAGTTTGAGGCCAGCCTGGTCTACATAATGCGTTCCAGGACAGATGGGACTACAGGGAGACCCTGTCTCAAAAAGACAAAAAAAAAAAAAAAAAAAAATTAGAAAGTAAACCCATAGGTGGAGTTCTTCACTTTCTCACCTGAAAACATTCCTTTTAGGTAACTAAATAATGAAGTAAAGCCATCTTCATACAAACAGATCTAGAGCTCTACTTAGTAATTGATCTATAAGGGTAGTTTGGGTGTGTATGTGTTAATGAATCCCTCAGGTGTATCAGTTGAGCTGGTGTTTCTTCTGTTGAGGTATTCAGTAGCAAGGTTTAATATGACATTCTGCCCCAGACCAGCAGTAGTTCGTCCATCTTACAGTTGGGTGGTGTTTTCTGGATTTCTCAGTGCAGAATTGAGGGTTGGGCTTTATCTAGAGCATATTAGCTTATCTTCCTGGAATGTGAGAGAGCAAGGGTAGATATCTTCCTGGTGACTTCCTGTGCCTGGTAGAGTGATGGGATTTTAGGCATGAGCCACTACACCCATCTGTGACCTAGAAGATTTAGTCCACTCTGGATATCCACAAAGAGGACCTTGAAGGAATTTATCTTGCTAAAAGAAGATTCAGGAAAGGGATCAGACCCTAAGCAAAAGAATATAATGTGATATTTCTTTTGTCTCAGTTCTTTCCCATAAAAAGAACAGAGAAATGAAAATAAAGCAGAGTAGCCAAGAATAAAGATGATCTGTATGTTCTGTCTCAGATTTTCTTTTTTTCTTTCTTTCTTCACTTTTTTTCTTTTCTTTATTTTATTTTTCTTTCTTTCTTTCTTTCTTTCTTTCTTTCTTTCTTTCTTTATTTATTTATTTATTTATTTTTTGAGACAGCGTCTCCCTGTAGCCTCAGCTAGCCTGGAACACACTATCATTATGAGCAGGCTGGCCTCAATCTCACAGAGATCCACCTGTCTCTTGCCTCCCCAGTGCTGGGATTGAAGGCATGTACTACCATGCCTGGCTTAAAGTGTTTTTTAAACTTATCACATTACGAGATGGTTGCCAAATTATAAATTCACAGGTTTTCCTTTTTTAATGTGTCATTTATTACTTTTATTTTATAAGTGTAATGCCTGCATGCATGTAATCACATCTGTGTCGTGCAGTGCCCATGGAGGTCAGAAGAGGGCTTCAGATCCTCTAGAACTGGAGTTACTGATGGTTGTTAGCCATGATGTGGGTGTTAGAAATTGAACCTGGGTTCTCTGTAAGAGCAGCAAGTACTCTTACCACTGAGCCATCTCTTCAGCCCCCAAATCACGATTTTTCAAGAAGGCAAAATATGCCTTTGTTTATAGTAAATGCAGAAGATTCATTATGTGGACTTCTGCATCCATTTCATTTTATGAAAAGGGGGGGGGAGAGAGAGAGAGAGAGAGAGAGAGAGAGAGAGAGAGAGAGAGAGAGAGAGAGAGAGAGTCATAGAAAGATAACAGGTAGTGTTTTGGTAGCTCTTCAGGGACCATAATTAGTTAGAATCACAGAATTAGAATCACAGTGAATGAACATTCTGTGGGTTCTAACAGTATTTATCCAAAATAGTAGACATTTTCAAAGCCAAGACATCAGAGCCAACTGCAAAGAATGGAACAGTTTTGAGACTGGTTTTTCAAGTCTAGGAATTTTTATATGTAAGGGGGATTAAGCGAGTTTATAGGTAGAGTGGTAATCATGCATTAAATTATCTCCGAACCAGAGTCCCTCACAGAGTTATCTAGCACCTTGGATTGTGACTATATGTGCCTTTCTCTGTAGGTCTCTTAAGGACCATATTCAGTGTCCCTGTTGGTCTCATCTTAATGTTTAGGACTGTCAAGGACCATGTTTAACCCATCTGAAAAGTCTTTCTTAAAGGGGAAAGGGACCAAATCCTTGACTTTGATTATCTAGGTCTGTTGATTGATACCATATATTCAGAGATTGTCAGTTCATGTGTTTATTAAGTATCTATTATGTATACAAGATACTAAATTATGTTTTGGGCATTATGGACTCAGAGCTGGTATTTAGTCAACTTAATATATGCTAGGATTTAAAAGGTAAAGGAAGACTGGAGAGATGGTTCAGCAGTAAAGAACATTTGCTGCTCTTAGAGAGGACTGGAATTAGGTTCCCAGCACCTAAGTCTGGTGGTTCACAAAAGCCTTTAACAGGGAATCCAACACATTCTTTTGTCCTCCCTTGGTACCCACACTTATATGCACATACCCACACACAGACTCAAGCACACATACATAACTAAAAATAAAAGGACAGGAGAGGTGGCTTGGATGTTGAGAACCCTGGCTGCTCTTGCAGAGGAGCCAGGTTCTGTTTCCAACACCCACATGGAGGCTAAAAACCATCCATAGCTCTAGTTCCTGGAGATCCAGTGCCCGCTCCTGGCCTCTGTAGATATTGCATGCACATGGTGCACTTACATACATGTAGGCAAAATACTCATGCACATTAAATAAATCAGTCGGGCTGGAGAAATGGCTCAGCAGTTAAGAGCACTGGTTGCTCTTGCAGAGAACCCAGGTTCAATTCCCATCACCCACATGGCAGCTTACAACTGTCTATAACTCCAATTCCGGGGGAGCTGGTGCCCTCTTCTGACCTCCATGGGCATTGCACAACACGGGTGCACTTACACATATGCAGGCAATACACTTATACACATAAAATTAATAAAAAATAAATCAATCAAAAAAGTTAAAAATAGGAGCTGGAGAGATGGCTCGGTGGTTAAGAGTACTCACTGCTCTTGCAGAGGACTCATGTTAAGTTCCCAGAGCCCACATGGCAGCTAACACCCATCCCTAATTCCAGTTCCAGGGGATCCAACGCCTTCTCTGACCTCTGTGGGCATTGCACAACACAGATGCACTTACCTACGTATATACAGGCAAAACATTCATAAAATAAGTAAAATATAATTTTTTATTTTAAAAATACAGTAAATCTTTTAAACTAAATAAATACTAAAGGATCATCACCTGCTCTGTTAGAGCTTTTTTATATTATCTACAGACATGTTTCAATCTTGGAACCTAAGTAATTATGTTCTGTGAGGTTTTAATTTTCTAGTTAGATTGCTGGTATTTAACTCTTTTTATCTGTGTATGCAAAATCAAGTACATCTTCACACTGGTTTGATTGGCTTCTACATGACAACAGCACCTGCTGTGTCTTGCAGACAAATTTGGTGTTAGTGTCCTACTCCAAAATACTATACTCATTAACCAACCACTGCTACTTTGAGGTTCAAAAACCCATCAGATTGCTCCCAGCCCTCCCAATAACTTTGAAGTGAGTTTCCTCCTAGCTAAAGTTGCATTAAAGCGTCTAGGATCATTAAGAATCATGGCATCCCCAGATCTGGATTCTCTTTATCCCTAGCCTATATTCGTGGATTCTAACCTGCTAGATTGTTGAGTGTTTGATTGATGGGAAGTATAGGGTAACAGTAATATGTGCCTCAGAAGCTGGGAAGTAGTTTGTTTTTCATTTTGGTCTTTTGGTTTGTTTGAGACATAGGGTCTTGTATGCCACAGGCTGACCTAGAGCTCAATATGTAGTCCAATGTAACCTTGAACTCATGATCTGCCTGCCTCGACTCCCAGGAGCTAGCATTACAGATATGTACCACCACACCCTCTGTTTTGGTTTTTTGCAGGGAGCCAATCATAGTTTTTGAAAATAGTTACTAAAAAGAAATAGAGGGGGCGGGAGAGCTGGATCAACAGTTAAGAGCACTGACTGCTCTTACAGAGAACTTGGGTTTGATTCCCAGCACCCATGTGGCTGCTAACAGCCTTCTGTAACTCCAGTTCCAGGGGAATCCAACACCCTCTTCTGACTCTGCGGGCATTGCACGGCACAGGTGCACTTAACACAATGCAGGCAATACACTTGTACATAGCACAGAAAATAAAAATAATAAAGAAAAAGAAATAGAGAGCTGGGCAAGGCAGGAGGATTGCTATAAAGTAAAAATCCAGCCTGGGGCCTGGGCTGTGGAGTAAGACCCTGTCTTTTTTTTTTTTTTTTTTTTTTTAAGAGGAGGTGGGTTCAGGCATGGTAACACAGTAATACTGAGAGAGACAGGAGGATCAGAAGTTCAAGGTCATTCTCAGGTACTTAGGCAGTTTGAGGCCAGCCTGGGCTATATTAGACCTCTTTTCAAACAAACAAATAAAAATAAGTAGGTAAATAAATGAAATAAATATAGAGCTTGTTGCATAAAAAACTCTCATTTCACCACAGAACTGTAGTGGTTCATAAGATAGACTTGACAGAAAGGACCAAAATCTTATAAGAGCACCTGCTCTTGGGCAGCAAAAGATGTAGGACTAAATTAAATAATAGAACATGGTATTTCCTCTGATGATCTCCCTTCAACTCAGCTAGTGCTTCTCTTCTCTCACAGATGGAGTCACCTGTCTCCACACCAGCAGTGCTGCCACTGCACCTTTTGGTGCCAGTGGTCAATAATGACATCTCATCTCCCTGTGAGCAGATCATGGTCCGTACCCGATCTGTTGGAGTCAACACATGTGATGTGGCTCTAGCCACAGAGCCTGAGTGCTTGGGCCCCTGTGAACCTGGAACCAGTGTCAACCTTGAAGGCATCGTGTGGCAGGAAACAGAAGATGGTAAGTCCATCCCTTTTCAATATGTTTCTGCAGAGGAGGTAGTACAAGCTTACTGTTATAAATATTGTGAAGCATCTGCGTCCCTATTCCCTATTGGAAATTTGGGTAACCTCCTCAGAGGATGGTGTGGTAAGAATAGGAGGTAGGAACTGGCTAGGCAGTTAGGGTAAAAAGATCCCAAAGAAAAATAGCCAGTTTCTTGGCTAAAAGTCAAGATGTCCTTGGGCCTCTGTTCTAAAGGCCAAAAATGTCGAAAGTATTTGGGAGCTTGTATCTAATCCTTAAAAGAGTTTAGAGTTACCTCTCCAGAGGGGGGAATGTTAGAGTAGCCAAAAGCCCCATTTAAAAAAACAAATCAAAGAAGAAGAAAGGGTACATGAAGTTACCAGAAAAAAGTGATGGGGAAAGGAGTTGGAGGGGAGGGAGTGGCATGGATTTGATCAAAACACCTTATATGCATGTATAAAATTCTCAGTAAATTATTTATTAAAAATAAATAAATATTGTGAAGCATTTTTGGGTCTCAAGTGTCCACATCTTATTGGCAATGCCCACATGAAGGGTAGTAGCAAACTTTTTAGCATTCTCTGCTACTTCTAGAGATCACTTGTTTACTTGTTTGTTGCAGTACTAGAGATTGCAAGTAGGCAAGTAAGTACACCTTTAGCCCCAGTGTCAACTTCTTTAGAGGGGCAGGTGGTCTTTTTGAGGCAAGATGTCATGTAGTCCCAGCTGGCCTGATACTATCTAAAACCAGGCTGGCCTCAATCTCACAGAGATCCACCTACCTCTGCCTCCCAAGTGCTGGGTTAAAGGCATGCGCCACCACACGAGGCCCCCAGTGCCAACTTTTTAGATGAATGTTACCTCCCCTTCATAGCTAGAATTTAGACAATCATTTACTAAGTACTCACCAAGTAATTTAAACTATTTCTGTATTCTCCATACCCTAATGGGAAATTTGGATTGTAAGTGAAATTCTGAATCAGATTTGAAGAGATAAAAATAATAAAAGGGCAGTTGAGGGAATCAAGAGAACTGGAGAACAGTCACTCCTTTTTTTCAGGGCGTGGGAGGGAGGTCTTGTTTTTTGTGACAGGGTCTCATGTAACCCAGACTGGCCTCAGACTTGCTATGTAGTCAAGGGTGACTTTGAACTCTTGAACCTCCTGCCTATACCTCCCAAGAGCTGGGAACACAGACATGTACCACCTGGCAGTCTTAAATTGACTTACCATTAGCACAGTCAGTCTGATGCTCTTCCATGTTTAACACCTACATATACAGCCAGCTTCTTCCTCCCACTGGTTTCCTCATTGCCCAGCCACCTGTATCACTTCTCTATCACTTAGTACAGTCTTCATAGGCCTAGTCAACAGGGAAATGTTTACTGGCCTTGTTTGCTGACTTTCACTAGGCAGTCAGCTCACTGCAGCTTGCTGCTGCCCAAGGCTACAATCCAAACTTCTTGTATGTTTCATTTGCCCTTGAGAGCAGAAACTCTTGCATTTTGAAAGTTCTTAAACCTAAAATTAAAAAATAAAATAATCAAGAAGGAATAGGAGTGCATAACATCTAGTGACTCCAACACATTCTTTTTTTTTTTTTTTTTTTTTTTTTTTTTTTTTTTTGGGCTTGCTAACAGAGCATAGGGTGGGGGTTTATTTACAGAGAAGGCTGGCCTTGAACTCCTGCCTCTGCCTCTGCCTCCGAGTGCTGGGATTAAAGGCGTGCACCACCATGCCCGGCCTCACATTCTTTTAATATGAAGAATCAAGTCCCTCATCAAAGCATCTGTGGTTGTTCAAGAAGGTGGGCCTCAGAGTCCCATCCTGCCTCTGCATCAGTAACCAGATTTTCAAAGTGTTCTCACTCTGAGGAGTTTAGAGGCCCTTAGGAATACAGATAATTATCTCTGATTATCACAGAGCTAACTTGTCAGTGTGCCCATAGAAATTCAGGCATTTCATTCTGGTCATTCTATGAGAAGTTTGCTGTCAATAAATATTGTTTTCATTCAGCATCTAATGAAAGTCCTCCATTCAGGCAAAAAGGATATAAAGCTGGGCATGGTGGCACACACCTTTAATCTGGCATTCAGGAGTCAGAGACAGGAGGATCTCTGTGGGTTCAAGGTCTACATAGTGCATTCCAAGCCAACCAGAGCTACATAGTGAGACCCTGTCTTAAAAAAAAAAAAAAGGATATAGAAACTGATGCAGAGAAGATATACTCTAGATGTGTATTTATAATTTACAGTCTGGAAATAACAAAGTAGATGTCATCTCATCTACTGTGGCCAAATAGCTAAGCAGCCAGAATCTGTTTGAATGACAAGACATAGATGAAACAGCATCTTTGTGCCCCCAAGCAACCTGCAGGGGTCCATGCTTGTCTGTTGTCTGTTCTACCTGTCTTCATAATGAAGACTTCTCTAAAGACAAAATAAAAACCTGAGAAAACCTTTTCAAAGAGAGTAAGGCAAATCCTTCCTGTCTGTCCATGTGTATAGAAGCTAGGGTCAGACATATGATATACAAGCACTCTACCACTATCCCCAGCTGCACCCCCCTCCTTCCTTCATCCATCCCCCCTTTTCCCTTCTTCCCTCCCTCCCTCCCTCTTTTCTTTCTTTCTTTCTTTTTCTTTCTTTCTTTCTTTCTTTCTTTCTTCCATGAGGGCCTTTGCAATGTTCATTAGGGATTTTTGTCTTTGAGACAGGGTCTCCCTGTAGTCTCAGCTGACCTAGAACTTGCTGTGTAGACCATCGAGGTCTGGAACTCATAGAGATCTGCCTGCCTCTGCCTCCTGGGATTAAAGGTGTGGGCTACTATGCCCAGCTCCCAGCTGTCTTTTCTATTATCTACATTTTCCACTATTTTAGAAATTCTCTGAAATTAGGGACTCTCGTCACCATTTTATCCCCAACATCTGGTTTCTATAGTAGGCTCTCAAAATATTTGATTTTTCCTATATATTTGTAAAATTAACACAGTAATAGGCAGTTCAATTTGATGATCAGTCGCTGAAGTTTTTATGAATATGTGAAATATATATGCAATTTCTTTATTTCATAAGCACTGAAAGCACTGAATATGCATTGTATTTCTTTGATCCCATAGTATGGAGCCTTCTTAGTGAAATAAATTCTTTTTTAGTATTTAAAATTTTTTTTTAATTTTAATTTTTTTGTTTGTTTTTTTCGGGGTTTGTTTGTGTGTGTGTGTGTGTGTGTGTGTGTGTGTGTTTATAGTATAATGACATGAGTGTATGGGTGTGTACATGTACCCCACATGGACAGGCCAGAGCAATACATCTAAGTTTCCTGTTATTCTCTGCCTTATTGCCTTGAGATAAGGTCTCTCACTGAACCAAAAACTGACTTCTTTGGCTAGGTTGGCTGGTCAGTGAGTTCTGTTTTGTGTGTGTGCTTGGGAGCATGTGTGCTCTCAAGTAGCAAGTGCCCTTAGGGACCAGAGGTATGTCAGATACTCTGGAGCTAGAATTACATGATGGTTGCTGGGAACCAAATTCAAATCTTCTGGAAGAGACCTGAGTTTTTTGTTTCTGTTTTGTTTTGGGGTTTTTTTTGGTCTTTTTGAGACAGGGTCTCTGTAGCCCCAGCTGTCCTGGAACTCACTGTGTAGACCAGGCTGGCCTTGAACTCATAGAGATCCACCTGCCTCTGCCTCCAAAGTCCTGGGATTAAAGACGTGCGCCACCACGCCCAGCCTAAGAGACCTGAGTTCTTAACTGCTAGACCATCTCTCTAGCTTCCGGTTTTTTTTGGGGGGGGGGGCATTGGTTGTTGGTTGGTTGGGTTTTGGTATTTTTGAGACAAGGTCTACTAGTTTTGTTTTTGTTTGGGGGCTTTTTGTTTGTTTTTTGGGGTTTTTTTGAGACAGGCACTTGTGTGGTCCTGCTTTGCTTCAGATTTCCTATGTAGCCAAGGATGACCTTGAACACCTGATCCTCCTGTCTCCACTTCCCAAGTCAAAAATAATTGATCAAAGAAAAAGAAAGGAAAGGAAAGAGCAAGAAAAGGGAAAGGAAGAGAAAAGCAAAGAAAAAGGGGCTGAAGACTTGGCTTAGCAGTTGAGAGCACTGACTTTTCTTGCAGAGGACCCAGACTTGGTTCCCAGCACATACATGGCAGCTCACAACCACATGCAACTCCAGTTCCAGGGGATCTCATACCTTTTTCTGGTCTCTATGGGTACTGCAGGCACATGGTGTACTTACATACATGCAGGCAAAACACTCATACACATAAAATAAATATTTTTTTAAAACATTGAATCTCTGCCAGGTGTGGTGCCACCACTTGGGAGGCAGAGACAGGTGGATCTCTGAGTTTCAAGGCCAGCCTGGTCTACATAGCAGATTCAGGCCAACTGGAGCTACAGGGAGACCCTGTCTCAAAAAGACCCAAATTTTTTAAAAATTTCGTTTATAAAAAAGAGACAAAGAAGAGCCTGTGGTAACTTACGCCTACAATCTCAGCACTGTGGAGGCTGAGGCAGAAGGGTGACCAGCTCTGTATTAACATATACTAAACAGATCTTATAGGACTACATCAACTTAGAAATCCTGTCAAAATACTTTGTAAAGTTCTCTGACACTAAGAATAAATACTGCTTTTAGCACATTTGAGATGATTCTCACTTCAATTTGTATGAATTGTAATTTAGTGGGAGGGGTACTTTGTTTTGATTTTTGGTCTTTTGTAGTTTTGAGATACTCTGTAACCCATGATAGCCTGAAACTTAATGTGTAGCCCAGGCTGGCCCCTAACACTTGGGAGACTCTCCTGTCTCGGTTTTGTAGATCTACTTGTAATATTTTGGATTAATTATTGTGTGTGTGCATGGTATGGGGGGATGGGACACATGTGCCATGGTACACGTGTGGAAGTGAGAGGACAGCTTTGTGGTATCAAGTCAGTCTCTCTTTCCACCTTTACATGAATTCCATGGCTCAAATTCTGATTACTAGGCTTGGCAGCAAGCAGCTTTACCCCCTGAGGCAGCTTCGTTTAACTCTTTTTTTTTTTTTTTTTTTTTTTTTTTTTTTTTTTTTTTTGGTCTTTTTTGAGACAGGGTCTCCCTGTAGCCCTTGCTGGCCTGGAACTTGCTTGCTATGTAGACCAGGCTGGCCTGGATTTCACAGAAATCTGCCTGCCTCTGCCTCCCCCCGAGTGCTAGAATTAAAGGCTTGTGCCACCACACCTGTCTTAGTTCTACTTTTAATACAAGATTTTCTCCCACTTAACTCTGTTGTATTTGAGGTTTAGTATCTCCCTTCACTCTTCTTTCATTCCAAGGGAAAAGCTGTTCTGGAATGATAGGCTCTACTTTGCTTTTTTTTCTTCAATGCTTTCTTTCTGACCATCAGAGAATCTTTACCTGAATTGTCAGTTAACAAAGGTCTGATTGAAATCATTATTAGTTTGCATTGCTTTTCTTTAAGAAATAGCATTTCCAGGTCAGGTGTGGTAGCACATGCCTTTAATCCCAGCAAGCAGGAGATAGATTTCTGTGAGTTCAAGGCCAGCCTGGTCTACATAGTAAGTTCCAGGCCAGCTGGGTCTCCAGGGTGGTGGTGGTGGGGGGGAAACAGCAATTCCTCCAAAAATCATTCTCTACAGTTTTAAGATCTGGATTCCTGAGTCAGTCTTCCAGTTAATTATAAGGATTACATTACATACAGATCAAAAAGCCAAAAAATAAAAAAATTAAAAATTTTTTTAAAAAAAGAATTACAGATAACTTTAAAAATTTCTTCTAGGGCTTTTTGTCTACACTGACTTTTTATACCAAAAAATGGAAGGAGGGAGAGAAACCCAGAATGTTCTCTTACTTTTGAGACAGGATCATGTTTTGTAGTCCATACTGGCCTAGAATTTATTTTGTTGGTTTTTGAGACAGTGTCTCATGTAGCCCAGGTTGGCCTCAAAGTCTCTGTGTAGCCAAGAATGATCTTGAATTCCTGATCCTGTTTCTGGGAATGGGATTGCTTCACATCCCAAGTGCTGGGATTACAGGTGTGTGTCACATACCTGGCTCTGGCCTGGAACTCATAATCCCTCCACCTCTGCTTCACAGGTGCTAGGACTATATATATATGTGCTTGCACTACCATCCCCCGCTATCTAGAATGATTTCTTTGCATCTATGGTACCTTCAAAAAGAGCAAGGCTGACTTTAGATAAGAATTCCAGGAGGTGTTCTAGACTCTCCTCTTTTGGACAGCTGTACTAAGCCAGAAGTGTCCCAAAGTTTACAGTGGCATCTGTAGTTCACCAAGAATTGTATCATGGAAGGAATACTACAGTGAAAATCTGAGAAACTGTTATACCTCTGCACCTATAATTGTGACCTTGGATTTTGTATTAGTTATTTCTCTGATTGTTGTAACTAAATACTTGGCAAGAAGTAACTTAAGGGAGGAGGGGTTTATTTTGGCTTACACTTTAAGAAGGGATAGTCTGGCTGGGCATGGTGGTGCATGCCTTTAATCTTAGCACTCAGGAGGCAGAGGCAGGTGGAGCTCTGTGAGTTCAAGGCCAGCCTACTCTACAGAGCAAGTTCCAGACCAGCAGGGGCTACAGGGAGACCATCTCAAAAAGACCAAAAAAAGGAAGGGATCGTCTGAGACTAGAGAGATGGCTCAGCAATTAAGAGTACTGGCTGCTGGTTCCCAGCACCCACATGGTGGCTAACAACTGCCATAGCTCTAATTCCAGGGCTCCAACGCCCTCTTCTGGCCATTGTGGGAAGTGCATGATATGGGTGCACTTACTTGCAGGCAAGGTACTCATACACATAAAAATAAATACTTAGTCATGATCTCCCTATAGCCCCAGCTGGCCTGGAACTCAGAAGAGACCTGCCTGCCTCTGCCTCCCAAGTGCTGGGATTAAAGGCATGCATCACCATACTTGGTTAATAAATACATTTTTTTTTTAAAGGGAGATAGTCTATCGTGGCCTGGAAGCCATGTTAGCACGTGTTACCATGCCCAGCATGGAGACAGTCTTGCTATGTAGCCTAGGCTGATTGTCAACTGCTGATCCTCATGCATTTACCTCCCATGTGCTGGGATTCAAGTGTTCACCACCATGGCCATCTTACCACTACCAACCTTTTGAAATGATATGACAGGGATAGAACCTTCAGAAACCTTTAGAGGAGTTACACTCTCAGAAACATGAACACGAAAAAGAGCTCAGAGGCAGTCATAGGAGTAAGGGATGCTGAGTGTGTATAAGTATATTGCCTGCACGTAGGTAATTGCACCTGTGTTTTGTAGTGCCAGTGGAGGTCAGAAGAGGTTGGATTCCCCTGGAACTGGAGTTACAGACGGTTGTTAGTTGCCATGTGGGTGCTGGGAATCAAACCCAGGTCCTCTGCAAGAGCAGCCAGTGAGCTCAACTCTTGAGCCATCTCTCTAATCCCCAATTTTTAAATTTTATTTTTAGTGTATGAGTGTTTTGCCTGCATGTAAGTGCACCTGTGCCTTCAGTGCCCACAGAGGCCAGCAGAGGGCATCAGGTCCTCTGGAACTGAAGTTGCAGATGGTTGTTAGCCTGAAACTGAGCCTGGATCCTCTGCAAAATCATCCAGTGGTCTTAACCTCTGAGCCATCTCTCCAGCCCACTACTTTTGGATGCTTTTTGTTACATTCCTTTGAAATTTTTTATTTAAAAGATTCTGCTGCTTTAAAGAAAGGTTTGGTAATCACTTACCTAGGTTATCACTCTCCCTCATATAAAAATTACTCTTACAACTTATTTGGAATTACTTTGGTCTTCATTTACTAGAATATCAGTAAAAAGAAACAGCCGCCCTAAGCATGTTTCTAAAGCAGAGTGCACCTCCTCTTATGTCAGCTGATATGAAAATCTGCAGTGATCTTGGTTGGTCTTCCTTCTGAAATTGAATTCTCATTTACTGATTTGGTAGAAAGAAAAAAGCATTCAATTTTTCCACTTGTGTTGTAGTGCAGTGAGAATAATTTTCCCTAATTTAGGGAAAGTTACATTCTAGAACATGTTGCACCTTTAGCTAACTGTGTGGTCTTGGATAAGTTAGTTTCTGTGTCTGGATTTCAAGTTTACAACAAAAGAAAAATTTGGATTTATAATCACTCTCCATTACAACTTCTTCAGTGATTGAGATGCTCTCTGTCCAAAATTGCAGCCTGTACTCACACATGCAAGAATGTGAAACATGGCAAGTAACTAACTGGTGAACTGAATTTTTAAAATTTCATTAACCAGGTCTAATGGCACGTGCCTGTGATCCCAGCACTTGGAAGATCAGGATTTGAGACCAGCCTGTTGTGATACATATGTTCTCAAAAATCTGATAAAACATAGACCTAGGTGGTACATATGCCTGTGGTGCCAGCACTGAGAAGACTGAGGAAGGGAGGGTTACAAAGTCAAGGCCAGTCTGAGCTGCATGGCAAGACCTTGTCTTTAAAAAAATACTAATTGTAGGGGCTGGAGAGATAGCTCAGTGGTTAAGAGCACTGACTGCTCTTGCAAAGGACCCAAGTTCGATTCCCAGCCACCCACATGGAGGCTATGAACTTTCCTTAACTCCAGTTCCAAGGGAATCCGAAGCCCCCTTCTAGTCTCCATGGGCACTGCACACATGTGATGCACTTATATACATCCAGGCGAAACACTCAAACACAGGAAATAGAAGTAAATGAATAATAAAATTTTTAAAAATACTAATTATATAAATAAGTAAAATTTAAATAACTATAGGTAGCTAATAGCTTATGCTTTTGGACTCTGTATGTACTCTTAAAAAAAAAAAGTGATTGGCTGGGCATGGTGGCACACACCTTTAATCCCAGTACTCAGGAGGCAGAGGCAGGCGGATCTCTGTAAGTTCAAGGCCAGCCTGGTCTTGAGTTCCAGGCCAGCTGGGGCTACAGAGAGACCCTTTCTCAAAAAGAGCAAAAAAAAAAGAAAGAAAACAGTGATTATACTGGCGAGATAATTCAGCAGGTAAAAGTACTTTACACAACCAGAGTTCAATCCCTGGAACACACAGTTGAAGGAAAGAGCTGACTCCTGAGAGTTTTCTGACCTCCACATGCACTTGATGGCATATACCCACACTCACACACATCATGCAATACAATAATAATGGTCATAAATAAGATTTAAATTATGAAAGGATGGAGAGTTATTGTGTGGGAGAATGGCTAGGGTAGGTAAGTAGCTGTTATCTAAAGAGACCAGGGTGGCTTCTGTATACTCTGGCCTCAGGCAGATATTTGGCCCTGCTTCAGACTCTGGTTGAGCCCTGCCCTTTGGTCTGCAGGTTGTCTTTTTCTCATTATTAGGCAGTGGTTTTGCTTAACCTAGATTGTAGTTTGCCTGTGATAACTCCTCCGAGAACCTGCCTGGCAACTCTTCATCCTCATCTGATTTCAGACCTGTGTGGGTCTTCATCCTTCTCACTGAAGGGGAAAGGGCCCTCCATTAATCTTCTTTTATGAAAAGGGTAACCTTGGTAGTTATCCTTTATTTACTCTGTGATTCTGATGTAGGAGAATATGTGTATGAAATTTAGAATACTGAATTTTCAGTATTTGTACTGGAAAAGTAGTATTTAGCTACTGGTTTTTCTTCCAGGCTGTAATTAATGCCTTTTGATCTTCAGCCCTGCTTCAAGCAGCATTCACCTGGAGAGCGAGCGTGCAGTGACCAAGCTCTCCACTGTTTAGCCTATTGCATACTTGCCTGACTCCTGCAGAAATAGCTGTACCAATAGCACATTCAGAAAGAGCCTAACAGCCATTGTCTGGCACTACAAATCTTCATAGCAACAGACCACCACATGGCAACAGCAGTTGCACAAAAGAAACATTAGGAAAATCAATATCTACTCTCCCCCTCCCCTCCCTCACCAAAAAACTAACAGCCAACACATTCTTCCCATCTACCAACTCACTCCCATGAGGTGCTTTAGGACATGATGTGCTTGTATGCCCTGGCGGGTTGTGACCACTATCATATATTTAAATTCTGAAGCCCTGAGGAAAATTTTCAGTCATAGGCTTGTTTGTGTTTCACTTAGCAAATTGAAAAATAGACCACTAATCTCCAGGGGTAAGAGATGTCCTCCTTTTGTGCAATCTAACCCACTTCTCATCCCACCCCACTCCACCTGACCACATCCCATATACTCACCTGCGAACCCCAGGGAAGCTGCATATGTGGGCAGGCTGTGGACTTGTAAGTCTCAAAAAGGAGATCCTTTTGATGAGGCAGTAGCAAAATCCTCTCAGATAATCTAAAGCTGATCAATTTTGTTACCACTACAATCCTTCAGAAATAATTTTCATCCTAAAGCTTATTAAGTGTGCGGGTGAGCCGGGTGTGGTGGTGCGCTTGGGAGGCAGAGGCACCTTTAATCCCAGCACTCAGAAGGCAGAGGCAGGTTCATCTCTTTGCATTCAAGGCCAGCCTGGTCTGCATAGCAGATTTCAGGCCAATTAGCTGCAAAGTAAAATCTTGTCTCAGAAAAACAAACAAACAGAAAACAGCCTTGCTGTTTCCTCGCCCTGTCTATAATGTGCCTTTTTTCCCTCATTGTTGGACTACATGATCTGTGTGCTCCTTGTAGCTGTTGTTATTGATGCTTTTTTTTTGTCATTTGGGGAAGATTGGGGGTGGGGACAGAAGCTGTTAACAAACTTGGCCACAAGCCTTTTCTCCCAGGGTAGTGGTTTTAGACCAGTTCAGGCAGAGCTTTGCTCCAAGGCTGCTACTTGCTACTGAGGCGGCTGATGGTTCTTAATAAGCCAAGTGAGATCTCTGGCACGCTCGTTCTCCCTTTCTCTACCTCTCCCTTTCATCTTCTGTCCTCTCCTCTCTTCCTCACCTTCCCTCTCCCCTTGTCCCCTGTCTCAAACAAGGGGCTGTTCTCTGCCCCTTCTGATATCACATTATTCCATCTCCCTTAGACTTTACAGAACAAAGAAATCACAGGACACCAACTTTACAATTTCTGCAGCTGGAGGTAATTTTCCAGGCTAGGGTGTGTAGGTAGCTGACTCCAGGCATGAGGCAGCATTGCTGAATGGCCTTACGTTTTGTCTGCCAAGGCTTAGGCTTTGTTAGGTCCATTCAGGCTTCTTTGATTCTGAGTTAAATTTAGTGGGGAACCAGGCAGGCCCCTGTGCTTTCATAGGAGTGGGGACTAGAAAAACAGAGAAAGTGTGTCATTTTTAGGTCTTGCTAATTGCTTAAGGAATTTCTGTTTAATCCACTGTCCCTGTGCTTACTCCTGCCAGATCCTTTATTTCTTTTAGTTGCTGCCTTCATGGCCCTCTCTAGCAACAAGCTGCATGACAAAGGGGCTATAATGAGAAATTGGGTAACGCCAACCCCCCAAGTTGTACTTTTTTTTTTTTTTGGTCTTTTTGAGAGAGGGTCTTTCTGTAGCCCCAGCTGTCCTGGAACTCACTTTGTAGACCAGGCTGGCCTTGAACTCACAGAGATCCGCCTGCCTCTGCCTCCCATCAAGTGCCACCACGCCTGGCCTAGGGTATCTTTTAAAAAGCCCAAAAGACTATCAGATAATTTTCTACTTCCACTGAACTCGTAACCAAATGACAGGTGTTTTGGGGGGGGGGGGGTTTTTTTTTTTTTTTTGATCTTTTTTGAGGCAGGGTCTCCCTGTAGCCCCAGCTGGTCTTGAACTCACAGAGATCTTCCTGCCTCTGCCTCCCGAGTGCTGGGATTCCAAATGACAGTTTTAACCCTAAAGTTAAACTGGATGAGCTACCTGCCTGACTACCTCCACCTTTCAAAAAAATTTCCCAAATCATTTAATATACTTGAAGTAGTGTGCATTTTATCATTTACCAAGTTTCCCTCTGCTTTCCAGCTTTTAGCTCTCTCCTTAGAATTTCAATTAAAAAATCTCTAGAATCAAGTATGGATAAAGAATGAATGGGGGCTGGTTGTAGTGAGCACGCCTTTAGTCCCAGCACTTAGGAGGCAGAGGCAGGTGGATCTCTGTGAGTTTAAGGCTAGCCTGGTCTACATAACGAGTTCTAGGTCAGCTGGGGCTACAGGTCTCAAAAGCTGGGGCTGTCTCAAAAAGACCAAATAATAAAAAGAATGAATGGGGGGAACCTTCCATCTCCCCCAGTATAGTGTTGCATCAGATGCTAGACTGTTCTGTACAGCCCTGGAGGTTGGGGAGACTGCCTATAGTACAGAACATGTTAGCTGGTCCTATCACTGCCTCCCTCCTTATATTCCCCATCACTGACCCCAAATACTTGGGGTTTGTTGGAACCTGGATGAAGAACCACAGTATTGCCAGAAACTTTTTGTTTTTCCAGAGAGTGTCTCCTTGTAGACCAGGCTGGTCTCAAATTCACAGAGATCTGCCTGCCTCTTGTGTGCCTCCAAAAAATGCTGCTGGTAGCTGGGGTGGTAGCACACACCTTTAATTCTAGTACTCAAGGGGCAAAGGCAGGTGGATCTCTATGAGATTGAGGCCTGCCTGGTCTACATAGCAAGTTCCAGGTCAGCTGGGGCTACAGGGAGACTGTTGTCTTTTTTTTTTTTTTTTTAATGCTTCTGGGGCTGCAAGAATGGATCATTGGTTAAAACACTGGGTGCAGGGCTGGAGAGATAGCTCAGAGGTTAAGAGCACTAACTACTCTTGCAGAGGACCTAGGTTCAATTCCCAGCTAACAACCATTTGTAACTCCAGTTCCTGGGGATCCAACGCCTTCTTCTGACCTCCACAGGCATTGCACAATACAGGTGCTCTTACACACATTCAGGCAATACACTCATATACAAAATAAAAATAATAAATAAAGCTGGGTGTGGTGGCACACACCTTTAACCCCAGCACTCAGGAGGCATAGGCAGGTAGATCTCTGTGAGTTCGAGGCTAGCCTGGTCTACATAGTGAGTTCCAGGCCAGCTGGGGCTACTGGGAGACCCTGTCTCAAAAAGACCAAAAATATAATCCCAGCACTCAGGAGGCAGAGGCAGGTGGATTTCTGTGAGTTCGAGGCCAGCCTGGTCTACATAGTGAGTTCCAGGCCAGCTGGGGCTACAGGGAGACCTTGTCTTAAAAAGACCAAAAAAAAAAAACCAAAAGTAAATAAATAAATAAACAAAATATTGGAAAAAAAGAACACTGACTGCTTTTGCAGAGGACTGGATTCAGTTCCCAACATCCACATGGCAGCTAATACCCATAACCCCAGTTCCAAGGGATCTTACACCTTCTTTTGGCCCCAGGCATTGTATGCACAGGTGCACTTGCATACATGCAGGCAAAACACTCATACAAAATTATAATAAACGAATAAAATTTTTAATGCTTCTTTGGGGACTAGAGAGATGGCTCAGCAGTTAAGGGGGCTGGCTGCTCTTGCAGAGGACCCAGATTTGATTCCCAGCACCCATGTGACAACTAACAATCATCTGTAACTCCAGTTCCAGGGGATCTGATGCTCTCTTCTGGCCTCTGTGAGCATTGTACTTATTGTATGCAAGGGTCCACTTACTTGTAGGCAAAACACTCAATACATACAAAATAAAAATGAATAAATAAAAAAATATTTTAATGCTGTAATGAAAAGTCTTTTATATATTTTTTTAGGGAATATATGTGCACATTTCTATCTCTATATACATAGGAATGAAATTCCTGGGCCATAAGGTATACATATGATCAATTTTAATGTATATTACCAGTTTCTCAAAATAAATGATTCAACTTACACTTTAGGGGGCGGGGGATCTCTGGAACTCACTATGTAGACCAGGCTGGCCTTGAACTCACAGAGATCCACCTGCCTCTGCCTCCAAGTGCTGAGATTAATCTTTCTTATTGATTTATAGTTTGTTATATTCTGATTGTGAGTCCTTTGTCCAATATATGTTTTATCAATACCTTCTATGTCTTGCCTTTTTTTAAAAAAGACGTGGTTTCCCTGTAGCCCCAGTTGGCCTAGAACTCAAACTCGCTGGATAGACCAGACTAGCTTGGATCTCATAGAGATCCACCTGCCTCTGCCTCTGCCTTTGAGTGCTGGGATTAAAGGCATACACCACCACATCCAGCTTGCCTTTTCTTTTACTGTTATATTTTCATGAATATAAGTTATTCATTTCTGTGAAATCTTGTCTTTATTTTCCTTTTTGTTATTAGTGATTTTTGTGTCTTGTTTAACAGTTTTGCTATTCCATAATACTATTATTTTGTTTCCTCTGAGAACCTTGGTTTTTTTTTTTCCCCTTGTATTTGAGTCTATCTGGAATTTATGAATTGAGAGTCAAGATTTTCTTTTTTAATCCTGTAGATATCTGATTGGTTCAGCACCTCATAGAAAATGTCACCATTTCCCCCACTGCACAGCAGAGTCACACATCTGAAATCAGGAGATGCTGAAAGGTTGTATCTGAGCTGTCGTCTGTATATTTTTTCTGTGACTCATTTTTTCCTGAATACTTGACATCTTAACTACAACTTTATAAATCTAGCAGTACAAGTCTTCCACCTGGGTTGGCCTTCCTTGACATTGCCTTGGCTGTTCTTGGCATTCTGCATTTCCACATAAATGTTAGGATCAGCTTGAGACTTCTAATGAAAAAAGCCTGCTGAGATTTTGATTGGGATTACATTGAATCCACAGATTAGTTTGGAGAAGATTCAAAGTTTTATCCTTCTGTTTAAGCTACTGTTAGTTACTGAGAAGTTGCTGGACTAAGGAGGACCAGAGCAAGTCACTGAGAGCATTTGGGCATCTTGACAAGCATGTGTTAACTATGAAGCCTCCCCTCCCCCTTCTGAATCAGCAAGTTCAGGATAAGTGGAAATGGTTACTGTGAAAATGCTCCTCACAAAGTGATGGTTTGCTAACATCACTCAGTCACTTGCTATCTTCCTTCTGTGTACCTGTGTCCAGACTTCCCTTTTTTTTTAAATTTATTATTTTTATTTTATGTGTATGCGTGTATTCCCTGCATGTAGGTAAGTGCACCCGTGTTGTGCAGTGCCCAAAGAGGTCAGAAGGGGCTGTCAGATCCCCTGGGACTGGAGTTGGGACAATTGTTAGCTGCCATGTGGGTGCTGGCATTAGAACCCAGCACCTTCTGCAAGAAGGGTCTTCTGCAAGAACAACCAGTGTTCTTAACTGCTGAGCCATCTCTCCAGCCCCCAGACTTCCCTTTTTTTGTTTTTTGTTTGTTTGTTTGTTTGCTTGTTTTGTTTTTTTGGCTTGGTTTTTTTGTTGTTGTTGTTGTTGAGGGGTTTTTTTTTGTTTTTGTTTTTTTTTGTTTTTTTTTTTTTTTTTTTTTTTGTTTTTGTTTTTTTTTTTTTTTTTTTTTTTTTTTTTTGTCTTTTTGAGACAGGGTCTCCCTGTAGCCCCAGCTGTCCTGGAGCTCACTATGTAGACCAGGCTGGCCTCAAACTCACAAAGATCTGCCTGCCTCTGCCTCCCAAGTGCTGGGATTAAAGGCGTGCGTCACCACTCCCAGCTTAGATTTCCCTTTTTTAATAAGATTATTAGTCACATCCAGTGTTAGTGCCCTTCTGTAAGCCCGGCACTGGGCGTGGGGGGTGGGGTGCAGGATGTTCCAGTATTCACAGTCAGCCTTGGCTACATAGTAAATTCAAGGCCAACCTGGTCTACATGAAACTGTCTAAAAACAAGATGCTATTTGGAGATATAATGAACTTCAATGTATATTTAGAGAAAAACACAGTATAACCCATAATAGAAGCCAGCGAAAGTTCAAAATATGTGTTGCCATAGATTGGGGAAAGGGTCTAGATACACTTCCTCCTTCCAACTCCTGCAAGTTCTTGCACTGTGAAAAGTGGGCATCTGCTTCTGTAATATTGAAAGCTTTGGGGCAGAAAAATCATCTGCCCTGGGGCCCCAGCTGTTTACTAACTTCCTCTCTCTTTCTGCATTACTGTTCCTCTTCCTTAGCACTGACAGCCAACTTCCGTTCTTCTCTGTTAACAAACCCTGAAACTGCCAAGTAAAGATTACCAGGAAAAAAAAAAAAAAAAAAAAAACAGTTTTCAGTAGTTAGCTGTCCTTCTTAACCTCTGGCCAGAAAAGGCTAGAAAAGAAAGGTGCCTGGCATAAGCCAGTACTAGCCATGCTGTCTCCCTGGGCCTTCTTAGTTAGATCATGATAGCCTCTCCTGAGCCACCTCCTGTAGTCATGTATGACTAAGGTATGTCCTTACTCAGCAGTTTAAGGGGGTGGGGAACCAAGCTTTCTGGTACTTCTGCAATTTCCTGGCATAAGAACTTCCTTGGTAGCACACACCTTTTATCCCAGCATTCAGGAGGCAGAAGCAGGCAGGTCCCTCTGATATTGAGGCCAGCCTGGTCTACATAGTAAGTTCCAGGCCAGTTGGAACTCTCAAAAAACAAAAAAGAAAAAAAAAAGAAAAAGAACTTTCAGATAGCGGAAGACCCCACTGCATCTTTAGCATTCCTCTATAGCCTGGGTACAGAATGGTTTACATTCAGTGGATGTTATACTTTGGCCTTACCTCTTTGTAGCATTTTAGCTGTAGCAAATCTACCGAACCACCCCCAAATTGGCACTTAGCTTGATAATGATTTCAACTCTATTTTCTTTTGCCTAAAATTCTGTGGAAATAAAATATGCTCACATGAAAATGGTGATGGATATTATTAATCTAGTGCTGTCTTTGGCTTTTCTAGCATCAGAAGATCCCAGAAATAAAAGCTGAGCATTTGTTTTTCCTGCCTACCTCAAATTTGAAGGATGGAATGCATTGAAGTGTCTACTGAAGTTCCTGTAGTACCTTAGAGCAAACCTGTATAAAATGAATAGTTTCAGCTGGGCATTGTGGTACATACCTTTAGTCTCAGTACTTAGGAGGCAGAGCCAGGTGGATCTCTATGACATTGAGGCCAGCCTGGTCTACATAGCAAGTGTCAGGCCAACTGGGCCTAGATGGAGGCCCTGTCTCACAAAAAACAACCCCCAAAAAGAATAGTTTCAGATGGTAACAATGTGTCCAGTGATTTCAGGCTGGTGGGCATCAGTTCCTAGTTACTTTTTTTTTTTTTTTTTGGTCTTTTTTATACTTTTATTATTTATTTATTTATTTAATTTATTTATTATATGTGTTATGCCTGAATATATGTGCACCCATGCCGTGCAGTGCCCTCAGAGGTCAGAAGAGGACATTGGAGCTCTTGGAGCTGGAGTTACAGATGGCTATTAGCTGCCATGTGGGTGCTAGGATTTTAACCTGGGTCTTATGCAAGAAGAGCCAGTTCTCTTACCCGCTGAGCCATCTCTCCAGCCCCACTTTTATACTTCAGTATCAAAACAGGGGCTAGAGATGGCTCAGAAGTTAAGAGTGTGTACTGCTCTTGCCAAAGACCCAAGTTTGGTTCCCAGAACCCATAGCTCACATGCACATAACCAACACACAGACACATACATATACACATAATTTAAAAACAATAGTGGCTGGAGGAGTGGCTTTGTGGTTAACGACACTTGCTACTCTTGCAAAGGACTTTGGTTCCATTCCCAGAACCCACAGAGCAGCTCACAACCATCTATGACTCCAGTTCCAAGAGATCTGACACCCTTTTCTGGCCTCATATGCACTGCACACACATGGTATACATATATACATATAGGCAAAGCACTCAGCACTCGTACACATAAAATTAAAATAAATATTTTAAGCCAGATGTGGTGATGCACATAATTAATCCCAGCACTTGGGAGGAAGATGCAGATCCCTTTGAGTTTGAGGCCATCCTGGTCTACATAGTGACTTGCAGACCGGCCAGGGCTGACCTTGTGAGACCCTGTCTATAAATAAATAAATTTTCTTTTAAAATAATAGTAACAGGTTTTAGCTGCTGTGTGGGTGCTGGGAATCAAACTCCAGTCCTCTGGAAGTTCAGTAAGTGCTCTTAACCACTGAGCCATCTCTCTAGCCCCATAGCACTTAAAAAAAAAAAAAAAAATCTTACCCAGTATGTGAACCATAGATGGTCTTAATTTTCCTGCTCCCCTCATTTTTGAAGGCTACTCTCTCTTGTAACTTTCTAGCTATATTTACCTTTTCCCTGCATCTCTTCTTTGAACTTTTATCCCAGGAAACAGTTCTCAGAAATTTATATGATCTCAGCTGGGCATGGTCACTCATACCTGTAATTTCAGCACTGAAGATGTGGAGTCAGGAGTATCATTGAAAGTTCAAAGCAAGCCTAGAAAACATAACGAGTTCCATATCACAAGAAGAAAGGGAGGGCTGGGCATGGTGGTATGTGCCTTAAGTCCCAGCACTCAGGAGGCAGAGGAAGATGGATTTCTGTGAGATTGAAGCCAGCCTGGTCTATGATATGAGTTCCAGGCCAGATGGGGCTACAGGGAGACCCTGTCTCAAAAAAGGGCATGGGGGAAGCAGGAGGGAAATGATAAGAGGAAATTTGTTTATTCCTTTTACATGTCAAAGTTAAATATGAGATAAAACATGCCGGCGATAGTTGTGGGAAGTAAAGCAGTTCCCATACTTCCCACTTGGGGCTTCTGCAGTTGTGGCATCTACGTCAAACCAGCCTTCCTCATAAAAGTATCTTCTTTGCAACTCACCCTCCTCTCTGTGTCCTAGCCAGTTTCCTGCAGTACTCCTTGCTCCAAGCCAAGGCACAGTTATGGCTACAGGTTTCCAGAAACTGTGGCTGGCATACTTTCATATGATCTCTTTTTCTACCTCTGTCTCTAAAGAGGATTGGAAAGCTTATAACTAGAATTGATTGAGATTAGAGGTTTTTGTTCCAGCTGCCTTCTTCACCTCACCACAACTCTTGGCACCAGCAGACAAATTTCCTTTAGAAAGAAATTGAAACTACATAGATACTATAAATGAGTTTTGATCATTTTGTGGTGGTTAAAGGGATCTCTGGCCATTATAAAGGGGTATATGGGAAAAGTAAAGTGGACTTTACTAGGAAAGCAGAGAAAAGCACAACTGACAGCTACTATTCAACTTAAAGAGGACAGGGGTGCATTGAATGACACTGACACCATTGTAAAGCGTGTCAGCAACAGCCATAAATGTTCACAGCTAACCAGTCCCATCAGCGTTGGACACTGGCCTTAGCATTTCATATTCTCTGACCAAGCCAAGGAAGTAGAGCTTTCTAGGAGGGGTGTGTGTGTGTGTGTGTGTGTGTGTGTGTGTGTGTGTGTGTGTGTGTGTACGTTTTACCTGCATGTATGCAAGTACACTCATGTTGTATAATACCCGTGGAGACAAGAAGACGACATTGGATCCCCTGTAACTGGAGTTATAGATGATTGTTAGCTGCCATGTGTGTGCTGGGAACTGAACCCCAGTCCTCTGGAATAGCAGTTAGTGCTCTTAACCACTGAACCATCTCTCCATCTGCCTAGGAAATCTTTTTTTAAAGTAACATTTTTGTTTTTGTTTTTGTTTTCGTCTTTTTAATTTTTATTTCATTTTACTTTTGGTTTTTTGAGACAAGATCTCCCTAACCTTTTTTAATTTTTTTTTTAATTTTATGTTGTATGAGTGTATTGCCTACATGTCTGTGAGTGCACCCGTGTTGTGCAGGGCCACGGAGGTCAGAAGAGGGCACTAGATTCCCCTGGAACTAGAGTCAAGGATGGTTTGTAGCCGCCATGTGGGTGCTGGGAATCGAACCCGGCTCCTCTGCAAGAGCTCTTAAGTGCTGAGCCATCTCTCCAGCCCCCCTAACCATTTTTAAAGCAAAATTTTTTTCTTTTGGTTTTGTCTTTTAAGGTTCAATTAATTTTATTTTTGGATTTTGGAGACAGGGCCTTCCTATAACCACAGCTGGCCTGGAACTTACTATGTAGATTAGACTGACCTCAAAAGCCACCTGCCTCTACCTCCCAAGTGCATTAAAAGCATGTACCACCATGCCTAGCTTGTTTTTTAAACAAAGAAGCCAGATGTGGTGGCTCAGACCTGTAATCTTAGTATTCAAAAGGCTGAGGCAGGAAGAGTGCCATGAGTTCAAAGCCAGACTGGGCTACAAAGTGAGATCCTGCCTTATAAACAAGAAATTAAAGAAATAAGTAAATAAACCCCAGGATGGTGACCTTATGCCTGTAATCCTTGTACTTGGGAGGTGAAGGCAGAAGGAATTCAAGAGCAGCCTTGGCTACATGCTGATTACAAGGCCAGCCTGAAGTACATGAGACCCTATCTCAAAAAAACCTAAATAAATAAGTCACCCAGAGAGAATCACTGTTCCAGTTTTTATATTGTGCATACTTCTTAAAGAGATTTATTTTTATTATATATGTATGTGTGTGTGTGAGTTCCTGCATTTATGTATGTGTGCCATGTGCAGGCCTGGGTGCCTTCAGAGGTCAAAAGAGACTGTCAGAACCCCTGAAACTAGAATTATAGGTGGTTGTTAGCCACCATAGGGGTGCTGCAAATCAAATCCAGGTCCTCTGCAAGAGCAGCCAGCATCTTAGCTGCTGAGCCATCTCTCCAGCCCTGATATACACAATTTTAAAAAACAAAACAAATTGGGATTCTTTTCTCTATGTTTTGGAGTTTTGTTTGTTTAGAAGAATACACCTGGGGGTGGAGAGATGGCTCAGTGGTTAAGAGCAGTGTCTGCTCATGAAAGACCTGGGTTTGGTTCCCAGCTCCCACATGGAGGCTCACCATCATCCATAGTTCCAAGGGGATTTGACAAGGCATGCACCTGATACAATTATATGCATGCAGGCAAAATATGCATATACATAAAATAAAAATAAATGGAATCTTTCTTTTTAAAAAGGATATGCCAGGCGTGGTGGAGCACACCTTTAATCCCAGCACTTGGGAGGCAGAGGCAGGAGGATCTCTGTGACTTCGAGGCCAGCCTAGTCTCCACATCGAATCCAGGCCAGCTGGGGCTACGGCAGACCCTGTGTCAAAAAGACCAAAAAAAAAAAGGGATATACCATGAACATTTTCCATAATATTAAATGGCCTTCCATAACATTTTAAGTAATAACATAGAATTCCATATTAGGGTTGTATCATGATTGATTTAGTTATTACATTATTTTCTTTATATGTAATTTCACGTAGATAACTTCTACAATTTTCTAGCTCTTCAAAAATTGAACTTTGATGCCAGCACGCCTTTAATCCCAGCACTTGGAAGGCAGAGGCAGGTGGATCTCTGTGAGATCTAGGCCAGCTTGGTCTGTGTAGCAAGTTCCAGGCCAGCTGGGACTACAGGGAGACCCTGCTCCAAAAAGACCAAAAAAAAATTTGAACCTTGACTGGGCATAGTAACACCCAATATTTGGGAGGTGTAAGACAGAGCCTTTGAGTTCAAGGCCAGCCATGGCTACATAGGGAGACCTTGTCTCAAAAAGAAAATGAGAATTTTTCTATTTTAATATTTTATTATTTTTATTTTATGTATATGAATGTATTGCCTGCATGTATGAAGTGCACCCATATCGTACAGTGCTCACAGAGGCCAGAAGATGGTATTAGATCCCCTGGAACTGGAGTTATGGACAGTTGTTAGGTGCTATGTGGGTACTAGGAACCAAACTCGGGTCCTCTGGGAGAGCAGCCAGTGCTCTTAACTGCTGAGCCATCTCTCCTTTTTTGACATGTATCCCAGGTTGGCCTTGAACTCATTATGTAGCTGAGTCTGACCTTGATCTTTTAATCTTCCACCTCTTGAGTGCTGGGATTGCAGGCAATCCTAGTGTTGGTCATTAGACTCAGGGTTTCACGCATACTATTTAAGCACCCTCAATTCAGCTATATCGCCAGTAAAGTACCCTACATATACAGGAAATCCCTTACGTATGTTTTTCAAATAATTCTGCAACTTTGTACTTTAATTTCTGATCTCTACTTGGACTCTTTCTTCTTTCTGTCCTCTTGCTGCCTTTTCTTTGCTTTGACATTTCCTTTTTATTCTTGTATTGTGTCTTCTGCTATAATCCTCGCCTCTGCCACCTATGTAGCTTTATTGCAACTGTTTTCTCTTCTGGTAAAGAGCAAACAAAAATCAATAACCTGCTTTTCAGCTAAAAATAAGCCCATAGGTGTTGATGTCTACTCTGAAATTGTGCTCTCAGCTATAGTTTATAAAATGTTTAGTGTTCTGCGCCAGGAGATGAGAACTCATGAGAACTGAGAAAGTATGTTTTCATCCTGTGAAGCAGCACAGTTAAAAGTACAGGATTTAAGGCTGGGTGTGGGGGCACACACTTTTAATCCCAGCACTCAGGAGACTGAGGCAGGTGAAGATCAAGGCCAGCTAAAGACCCTGTCTCAAAAAACAATAAATAGGTGGGCGTGGTGGTGCAGGCCTTTAGTCTCAGCACTCTGTACTTGTCACTTTGCTGTTGCTGTGATAGAAACACGGACCAAAACAACTTATAAAAGGAAGATTTTATTTGAGCTTACAGTTCCAGGGGAATTACAGTTTGTCATGGCAGGGAGGTGTAGTGGCTGGAGGTGGCTGGAGCAGGAGCAGCAGAAGCTAAGCTCTCACATCATCATGCAGGCACAGGAAGCAAGAGGCAGAGGCAGGTGGATCTCTGTGAATTCGAAGCCAGCCTGGTCTACATAGTGAGTTCCAGGCTTGATGTGGGTGCTAGGAACTAAGCCTGGGTCCTCTGGAAGAGCAGCTATACTGTCTCTTAACCTCTGAGCCACCTCTCCAACCCCTTGTTTTACATTTTTATTTATTCTGAGCTCCAGCACCAAATAAACTGGTTTGGGGTAGCAGGTGCATGTAATTCCTACACTTGGAAGTGGAGGCAGATGGATCAGTTCAAGGTCTTCCTCCACTATTTGGCTGCCCCCCCCCCAAAAAAAACCCCACTGTTAATAAAATAGTACATATGATGGGAAAGATTTTTGAAATAAGATGAAGAACTCAGAAGCCATAAAAAGTTAATAAAAGTAACATAAAAATAATTTCTGCATGTCATTAGCCTCCGTTAGTAAATAACCTACTGAAAAAAAATTCGTATTAGTAAGACTTTATTCTGTGATATTAAGAGTTATAATTGGAGCTAGAGAGATGGCTCAGTGGTTAAGAGCCCTGGCTGCTCTTGCAGAGGATCCGGGTTTGATCCCCAGCACCCATATGACAGCTAACAACTGTTTGTAACTCCAGTTCCAGGGTATCTGACACCCTCTTCTGACCTTTACGGGCATTGCACAGCATGGGTACACTAACACACATGCAGGCGATACACTCATATACATTAAAAAGAAAAAGAAAGAAAGGGCTGGAGAGATGGCTCAGCGGTTAAGAACACTGACTGTTCTTGCAGAAGACCTGGGTTCGAATCCCAGCACCCACATGGCAGCTAACAGCTGTCCATAACTCCACTTCCAGGGGATCCAACAGCCTCTTCTGTCCTCCACGGGCATTGCATGACACAGGTGTACTTACCTACATGGAGGCAGTACACGCATCCGCATAAAATAAAAACAATAAATAAAATATTTTTAAAAAGAAAGAAAAATAATTTTTTAAGAAGTTATAATTAAGAAGCCAGGCGTGGTGGTGCATGCCTTTAATCCCAGCACTCAGGAGGCAGAGGCAGGCAGATCTCTGTGAGTTCGAGGCCAGCCTGGTCTACCTAGTGAGTTCCAGGCCAGCTGGGGCTACAGGGAGACCTTGTCTCAAAAAGACAAAAAAAAAAAAAAAAGTTATAATTAAGAAATAGAACAGTAATTCAGTAGAAGGAAAAAAAAAAAAGGGTCTGGAGAGATGGCTCAGTGGCTAAAAGCACTTGCTGTTCTTCCAGAGGACCCAAGTTTGGTTTCCAGCACCCATGTCAGGCAGTTAACAACTATCTGTAACTATAACAATACAGTGCCCTCTTCTGGCCTCCACAGGAACCCATATACATGTGGCATGTGTACACATGCACGTGCACGCGCGCGTGCACACACACACACAAATTTTTTAAAAAATGTTAAAGAAACAAAGAGGGGGACCAGGGGTACAGAGAGGGGTGGGGAATCTAAGTATCATCAAATATTGTATGAGAATCACAAACATCAGTTTAAAATTTTTTAAAGGAACAATGAATATGAGTGGTTTGCTAGAAAGGTAATATAAATATTTTAAATAATTCCTTTTAAAGAAATTTTGTATAGACACATAAGAAAAATTAGATCTGGACAAAGCAGTTTTTGTTTGTTTGTTTTTTTGGTCTTTTTGAGACAGGGTCTCCCTGTACCCCAGCTGTCCTGGAACTCACTCTGTAGACCAGGCTGGCCTCGAACTCACAAAAAGATCACCTGCCTCTGCCTCCCAAGTGCTGGGACTAAAGGCATGCGCCACCATGCCTGGCCAGAATTCTTATATTAAATTCACAGAGGTTAAAAGGGTTCTAGAAGGAAGTGAGTCTTCTTGAAGCTCACATTCAGGCTTGTGTATGTCCGTCTTTTTCCTGTTAATCCCTGTGCTTAAAACTGTGAAAAATCTCTTCTTAGCCAGGCATGGTGGCACACGCCTGTAATCCCAGCACTTGGAAGGCAGAGGCAAGCGGATCTCTGTGGGTTCAAGGCCAGCCTGGTCTACATAGTGAGTTCCAGGACAGCTGGAGCTACAGGGAGACCCTGTCTCAAAAAGACCAACCCCCCCCCCAAAAAAAAACTCTTCTTAATAAACTCCAACCCTGCTTCTCTGTTTGTGGAACATGGTTCATTCCTATAATCCCAATACTTGGGAGACTGAGATGGAAGAATTGCTGCAAATGTGAGGCTAGCTTGAGTTCCATAGTGGGAGCAAGGCCAGCTTGGGATGAATAGCAAAACCTCATCTCAAAATCAAGGCAAGATTGAGTGTAGTGGTACACTCCTTTAATCCCAGCACTCCAGAGGCAGAGACGGAGAGATCTGTGTGAGTTCCAGGCCAGCTGGGGCTAAAGAGAGACCCTGTCTCAAAAAATATGAATAAATTAATAAAAAATAAAAATAATAAAAAGTGAAAAAAAAAAAAAAGAAGCAGTAAGCCAGGCATGTTGGCTTACACATACCTGTAATCCTAGTACCCGGGAGACTAAGGCGGCAAGATCACCAACAGTTTTGAGCTAGCCTGGACCACAGAGAGAGACCCTATCTCAAAACAAATAATTCCCTACAAAGTTTGAGAGTACTGTCAGAAAAGGGAAGGGCATAAGAGGCATTTCCCGAAGTACTAAGGGATGGGTAAGTTAGTACATTTCTCTCTGAAGCAGCTTGACAGTATTTCTCCAACAAAACCAAGTGCCCTGTGATTAGCAGTGTTACTTACAGAAATTTATCTTCTAAACATTATCTGAGTTAAGCAGAGCTAAAATGTTTATAAATGTCTATTCAAAAGGCAGTATTTTTTTTAATACTTTCAGCCAGGCGTGGTGGCGTACACCTGTAGTCCCAGCACTTGGGCGGCGGAGGCAGGCGGATCTCTCTGAGTTAAAGGCCAGCCTGGTCTACATAGTGAGTTCCAGGCCAGCTGGGGCTGCAGGGGGACCCTGTCTCAAAAAGACCAAAAATAAATACATACATACATACATACATACATACATACATACATACATACTGTCTTTCCTGAACTCAAGAAACAGAGGCAAGGGAATTGGGAATTTGAGGCCAGCCAGGGCTACGTTGGAATTTGAATTACGTAATGAGACCATGTCTCTGAAAAAGCTAGAGCTATGTAACTGGAGAGATGACTCAGCTGCTCTTGCAGAAGACCCAGGTTCAATTCCCAGCACCCACATGGCAGCTAACATCCATCCCTAACTCCAGTTCCAGGGGAATCCAACACACACTTCTGACCTCCTCCGGCATGGATGCACTTATACACATGCAGGCAATACACTCATATACATAAAATAAAAATAATAAACCTAAAAAAAAAAATAAAAAAGCAAGAGCTAAAACTAATGCTCAGTGATAGTGTTTCTCTAACATGCACACAGTCCTAGGTATCATCCCCAGTGCAGTCAGAGAGGAGACGAAAGACTGATTCTCTGTGTACTTATTTGAATGACCACATACATGAAAGAAAGCAGTGTGCAGAGCAATGTGTTTATATTGCTACTGTCCTACTACAATTTCAGGAAGAATCTCTTCCTGAGGGAAGAGGGAGCATGCTCTGCAGTATGCATATGGAGGTCAAGGGAAACTTTGCAGGAGCAAGGTCTCTCCTACCACGTGGGTTCTGGGGATCAAATGCAAGTTGGCAGTCTTGGTAGCAGGTACCTTTAGTCACTGAGCCATCTCACGGGCACAAGAATATAGTAATATAGTTCCTTATATACATATAACTGGAAGAACCTTGGATGTTTAAGAGCAAGAAGTGCTTTTAACCACTGAGCCATTTCTCCAGCCCCTATACTTCATTTTAATTTTTAATGTTTTGTTTTGTTTTGTTTTTGGTCTTTTTGAGATAGGATCTCTGTGTAGCCCCAACTGACATGGAACTCACTATGTAGACCAGGCTGGCCTTGAACTCACAGAGATCCGTCCCCCTGCCTCTGCCTCCCAAGTGTGGGAATTGAAGGTATGGGCCACTATGCCCAGCTAAAATATTTTTTAAAACAGCAAAATAGGGCTGGAAAGATGGCTCAACAGTTAAGAGCACTGGCTGCTCTTGCAGAGGACCCACGTTCCTGAGCACCCAACATGGTAGCTAACAATCGTCTATAACTCCCAATTCCAGATCTGACACCCTCTTCTGACCTCTGTGGACATTGCATGACACAGGTCTACTTACACACATGCAGGCAATACACGCACACATATAAAATTAAAAAAATAAAAATTTTTTTAAAAGTTAAAAAAAAGCCAGCAAAAAACAGTGAAAGTGTACCAGAAAACCTAAGATATCCACCAACAAAAGAATACAATAGATTGTAGTCAAATCATTCACTGAAATATTTGAACCCAGTTAAAATAAATCCATTAAACCAGGCATGGTGTTATATACCTATAAACTCAGAACTTAGCAAGTAGAGGCATTCAAAGCCATCCTCAGCTAGATAGTTTTGAGGCTAGACTTGACTACTTAGTAGTGAGACTCTGTCTCAGAACAAAACAAAACAAAAACAACTGGGAAGACTTAAGAACATGGCTCAGTCGGTAGAATGTAGAATGCTTGTCTAGCATGCACAGAGCCCGGGTTCCATCCCCAGCACCATAAAACCTGGTATAGTGGGGCATGTCTGTAATCCCAACACTCAAGAAGTGGAAGGAGACTCAGAAGTTCAAGGTTATCTTCAACTACATAGCAAGTTGAGAACGGCCTCAGATACATGAGACCCTGTCTATAAAAAAGCAAAGAAAAAATATGTCTGGACTAGGCTATGAAGTCTTTGAACTGTTGCCCATCCAGAGGGTCCCAAGAGTACTGTAGGCACTTGTCACTCATGGAACTGTTATGGCCCACCATATCTGTCCGTTGGTACTAAACGTCCTTGAACTCTCATTGAAGTCAGTGCTGCTCAGATGAAGAGTAGTCTTCTCAATGACCAGCACTTTGTCTCATCCATACCTGTCTTTTTTTTTTTTTTTTTAATCTATGTCTTCTTGTTTTCCAGGGATGTTGGTGGTAAATGTGACATGGAGGAACAAAACATACGTAGGTACACTTCTTGACTGCACAAGGCATGATTGGGCACCCCCAAGGTGAGCACTTACTGCTGTCTAGTTTATATTGATCTGAACCACCATTTAATTACTGAATTCTTGTATCTTTATCCCACTAGAGTTGTAGCCCCAGCTGGCCTCAAACTCAAACACGGCCAAGTACTGGTATTACAGACTTGAACTACCACACCTGACTACGTTTACTTTTGGCAGGGGGCAATGAGTTTCATTCTGTAGCCCAGGCTGTCTTGGAAATCACTATACAGATCAGGCTGCCTTTAAACCAAGGTGAGGGGCTGAAGAGATGGCTCAGCAGTTAAGATCATTAGCTGCTCTTGCAGAGGACCCAGGTTCAAATCCTAGCACCTACATGGCGGCAAACAACCATCTGTAACTGCAGTTCCAGGGGATCCAAAGCCTTCTTTTGTTCTCCATGGGTACTGCATGACATGGATTCATTTAGAAAATGCAGGCATAACACTCATACACATAAAAATGAATGAATAAATAAAAAATTTTTAAGAGTACCAAGACTCCAGGCATGGTGGCACATGCCTCATAATCCCAGCACTTGAGAGGCAGAAGCAGCGTATCTCTGTGCATTCAAGGCCAGCCTGGTCTGCATAGTGAGTTCCAGGCCAGCTGGAACTAAAGGGAGACCCTGTCTCAAAAAGACCAAAAAAAAAAAAAAAAGCCACCAAGCTTTTCTTTTCTCAGCCTCTTGAGTGCTTGGACTACAGCAGATAGGTGTTGCCAAGCCTGGCCTTACTTTCAAGATGTAGTTTCATCTTAAAACTAACATTCCACCTGGGCATGGTGGCACATATCTTTAATCCCGGCACTTGATAGGTGTGAGTTTGAGGCCAGCCTGGCCAACATAGTGAGTTCCAGGCCAGCTGGGACTACAGGAAGACCCTGTCTCAAAAAAAAAAAAAAAGTACAGTAAAAAAAAATTAGCAATTTAATGAATGTCTTCTTATAGCTTGTTCCTAATATTAGTACTCAGACTGATAGAGCTTGAGGAACTCAAAATATGGGGGAATAATGTTTAGCTAGCATGCAGATAACATCCCAGAAAATCGACACTTAATTCATTTCCCACACGGGTTCCTAAAGGAAATCATGGTCATTAAAATGGAGGCTGGGCATGGTGGCTCACTCCTGTAATCCCAGCACTTGAGAGGCTATGGCAGGAAGATTGCTGCAAGTTGGGCTTGCTTTGGCTACCTAGAGAGCCCCATGCCAGCCTGAGCTTCAGAGTGAGCCCCTACTTGAAAATTTTTAAAACAAACTAAAACAAAGCTGAGCATGGTATGACTCATTATAGAGAGACCATGTCTCACTAAACAAAATAAAGATGTTTACTCTTTTTTTTTTTTTTTTTTTTTTTTTTGGTCATTTTGAGACAGGGTCTCCCTGTAGCCCCAGCTGTTCTGGAACTCACTATATAGACCAGGCTGGCCTTGAACTCACAGAGATCCGCCTGCCTCTGCCTCCCAAGTGCTGGGATTAAAGGCATGCACCACCATGCCCGGCAAGATGTTTACTCTTAATAATATCTGTCCCCTTTGTCCTTTGCCAAGGTTCTGTGACTCCCCAACCAGTGACTTGGAAATGCGTAATGGCAGAGGGAGAGGCAAACGCATGCGCCCAAACAGTAACACGCCTGTCAACGAGGCAGCCACTGCTGCTGACGGCAAAGGGACCAGCAACAGCAGTAAAACCCGAGCGGGAGCCAATAGCAAAGGCCGGCGGGGCAGCCAGAATTCTTCAGAGCACCGCCCACCTGCCAGCAGCACTTCTGAGGATGTCAAGGCCAGCCCTTCCTCAGCTAATAAGAGGAAAAACAAACCCCTTTCAGATATGGAGCTGAATTCCAGCTCAGAGGACTCCAAAGGGAGCAAGCGTGTCCGCACAAATTCCATGGGCTCAGCCACAGGCCCCCTCCCTGGGACCAAGGTGGAACCCACTATTGTGGACAGAAATTGTCCTTCCCCAGTCCTGATTGACTGTCCCCATCCAAACTGCAACAAGAAGTACAAGCACATTAATGGACTTAAGTACCACCAAGCTCATGCCCACACAGATGACGACAGCAAGCCAGAAGCCGATGGAGACAGTGAATACGGAGAGGAGCCCAGCCTCCACACAGACCTCAGCAGCTGCAATGGTGCCTCTGTCTCACAGAAAGGATCCTTGTCCCCTGCCCGCTCAGCTACCCCCAAAGTTCGGCTTGTTGAGCCTCACAGCCCTTCCCCTTCAAGCAAATTCAGCACAAAAGGCCTCTGTAAGAAAAAGTTGAGTGGGGAGGGAGATACAGACCTTGGGGCCTTATCCAATGATGGCTCTGATGATGGACCCTCAGTAATGGATGAAACAAGCAACGATGCCTTTGACTCTTTGGAAAGGAAGTGTATGGAAAAAGAAAAATGTAAAAAGCCCTCCAATTTGAAGCCTGAAAAGATTCCTTCCAAGAGCTTAAAATCAGCCCGGCCCATTGCCCCTGCCATCCCCCCACAGCAGATCTACACTTTCCAGACAGCCACCTTCACTGCAACAAGCCCAGGCTCCTCCTCAGGCTTGACCACCACTGTAGTCCAAGCCATGCCTAGTAGTCCCCAACTCAAACCCATTCAGCCGAAGCCCACTGTTATGGGAGAACCTTTCACAGTCAACCCTGCCCTGACCCCAGCCAAGGACAAGAAAAAGAAAGACAAAAAAAAGAAGGAATCATCAAAGGAACTTGAAAGTCCTCTGACCCCTGGGAAGGTGTGCCGAGCGGAAGAAGGTAAAAGCCCATTCCGAGAATCCTCAGGAGATGGGATAAAAATGGAGGGGCTTCTGAATGGCTCCTCAGACCCCCACCAAAGTCGATTAGCTAGTATCAAGGCTGAAGCAGATAAGATCTACAGCTTTACAGACAATGCCCCCAGCCCCTCAATTGGAGGCAGCAGTCGCCTAGATAGCACTACCCCAACCCAGCCCCTGACTCCCCTACATGTAGTGACCCAGAATGGGGCTGAGGCCAGCTCAGTCAAAACCAATAGCCCTGCCTACTCTGACATCTCTGATGCTGGGGAGGATGGGGAGGGCAAGGTGGACAACGTCAAATCAAAGGATCCTGAGCAGCTGGTTAAAGAAGGAGCTAAGAAAACACTTTTCCCTCCCCAGCCACAGAGCAAAGACTCACCATATTACCAAGGCTTTGAGAGTTACTACTCTCCAAGTTATGCACAGTCCAGCCCGGGGGCTCTCAACTCAAGCAGCCAGGCAGGAGTGGAGGGCCAGACCCTAAAGGCAAAAAAGGATGAGGAGCCTGAGAGCATAGAGGGGAAAGTGAAGAACGACATTTGTGAGGAAAAGAAACCTGAGCTGAGCGGTTCCAGTCAGCAGCCCTCAGTCATCCAGCAGCGGCCCAACATGTACATGCAGTCCCTGTACTACAACCAGTATGCCTATGTGCCCCCATATGGCTACAGCGACCAGAGTTACCACACCCACCTCTTGAGCACTAATACGGCTTATCGTCAACAGTACGAAGAACAGCAGAAACGGCAGAGCTTGGAGCAGCAGCCTCGGGGGCTGGACAAGAAGGCAGAGATGGGACTGAAGGAGCGGGAGGCAGCACTGAAGGAAGAGTGGAAGCAAAAGCCATCAATTCCACCAACCCTCACCAAGGCGCCCAGCCTGACAGACCTGGTGAAGTCAGGGCCTGGCAAGGCCAAGGAGCCAGGGGCTGACCCTGCCAAATCAGTCATCATTCCCAAATTGGATGACTCATCAAAACTCCCCAGCCAGACCCCTGAAGGCCTTAAAGTGAAGCTGAGTGAGGCCAGCCACCTAAGCAAGGAGGCCTCGGAAGCTAAGACAGGCACTGAGTGTGGCCGACAGGCAGAGGTGGATCCGATACTCTGGTACCGACAGGTAACTTGCTGCAAGAGGAAGTAGAAATGATGTCTGGTAAACTTTCTTTCTCCCTCACAGACCAGTCTGACTTGTGTAGGGGTTCCAGAGAATTGAGATTAGTAGGAGAGTTGTGTTATTCTAGGAATTCTGCATCTTTTAATGTGGGGTCTTTTGGGGAGTTTTTGGGGTTTTTTGTCTTTTTGAGACAGGGTCTCCTTGTAGCCCCAGCTGACCTGGAACTCACTGTGTAGACCAGGCTGGCCTCGAACTCACAAAGATCCACCTGCCTCTACCCCTGCTGGGATTATAGGTGTGTGCTGCCATGCCCGGCTATCTTTTAATGTTTTTTTAAAAAAATACTTTTACCGTGTTCGCTTCGGCAGCACATATACTAAAATTGGAACGATACAGAGAAGATTAGCATGGCCTCTGCGCAAGGATGATATGCAAATTCGTGAAGCATTCCATATTTAAAAAGAAAAAAACACTTTTACCTCCTTAAAAGTTGTTTTTCCCTTTTATGGGCAAAAAAGACCAATCAGTCAGCTTAATTTGTCTGTAGTTGGGTTTTTTTGGTTTTTGTCTTTTGTTTTTAATTTACTTTACTAGCAGAGCCAAGACCAGAACCTAGGCATTTTTTGACACCGGGCCCAGTGTTCATTTGTTTTATAATTCCTTCGGGAAGAATTAGTGGTGAGCTCTCCATGTTTTGGAGTGGGTCAAAAGTATATACTACTCAGGGACTGAAGAGACGGCTCAATGATTAAAGTACTGGCTGCTCTTGCAGAGGACATGGGTTCGATTCCCAGCACCCAAATGGCAGCTAACAACTGTCCTTAGCTGCAGTTCCAGGGGAATCCGATGCCCTCTTCTGATCTCCATGGGTGATCATACATGCAGGCAATACACTCACTCATACACATAAAATAAAAATAATAAATGAAATTTTTTTTTTTTTTTTCTTTTTGAGACAGAGTCTCCCTGTAGCCCCAGCTGTCCTGGAACTCACTATGTAGACCAGGGTGGCCTTGAACTCACAGAGATCTGCCTGCCTCTGCCTCTCCCAAGTGCTGGGACTACAGGCATGTGCCACCACGCCCAGCAAATGAAATATTTTTTAAAGAAAGTATATACGCTGGGCGTGGTGGCACACGCCTTTAATCCCGCACTTGGGAGGCAGAGGCAGGTGGATCTCTGAGTTCAAGGCCAACCAGGTCTACATAGCCAGTTCCGGGTCATCTGGGGCTACAGGGAGACTCTGTCTCAAAAAGAAAAAAAGAAACTATACACTACTCAGATACTGAATTTCTTTAAAAAGAATTTTACAGGCTGGGTGTGGTGGTGCACACCTGTAGTCCCAGTACTTAGAAGGCAGAGGCAGGCGGATCCCTGTGAGTTCTAGGGCAGCCTGGTCTACATAGTGAATTCCAGACCAGCTGGGGCTACAGGGAAACCCTGTCTCAAAAAGACCAAAAAATAGATATATAAATAAAGAAATAAAAATGAAAAGAATTTTATGATGGTATATGCCTGTAATGCCACCAACTGGGAGGCTGAAGCAGGAGGGTTGTTAGGGTTTGTAGTCATTGAGCTACATAGCAAGTCCCTGTTCTCAAAAAAAACCCTCAGAACTAGGCAGGGCATGGTAATGTACACCTTTGATCCCAGCACTGGGGAGGAAGCAGAGGCTGGACACTGCCCCCCCAGACCAAAAAAAAAAAGCTAAGAACTTGGAGATGGACACCTTACTCTGCTCATAAGACTTAGAACTCTTTCTCTTTCCTCTGGGTGTCCTTTATACCCCTCCTGACACGGATGGCAATGTTGACTCTGCATTGCTGAGCTGCTCTGAAGAAGTGAAGCAACCTAAACATCTTGGCAAGAGGCATCCTCTACCTCTCCAGGAGTTACTGCCCCAGAATGCTTGTTTTCACAAGGAAACCATCAACTAACGGGTTTTCCTTTTCACTCTCAGGATCTTGTTTACTTAGGTTGGGGAACTTTTTGGGGGGTGGGGGTCTTTTTGAGACAGGATCTCCCTGTAATCCCAGCTGGCCTGGAACTCACTATGTAGACCATGCTGGCCTTGAACTCACAGAGATCCACTTGCCTCTGCCTACCAAGTGCTGGGATTAAAGGTGTGCGCCACCAGGCCCAGTGTTGGGGGACTTTTTTAAGCAAGAGAGAGGAGAGTTTTTGTAAACAAAAATCAGTAGAAGCTAAGATCCCACTCGACCCCAGGTGTCTTATAATGGTCTGTTCTGGTGTTTCTACTGGGACGTTGGGCTTGAAATAGAGTTGCCTTTATAACACAGCATCCATTCCCTGATTATTGCAGGAAGCAGAGCCCCGGATGTGGACATATGTTTATCCTGCAAAGTACTCAGACATCAAATCCGAGGATGAGCGATGGAAGGAAGAGCGTGACCGCAAATTAAAGGAGGAAAGGAGTCGGAGTAAGGACTCTGTGCCCAAGGAAGATGGGAAGGAAAGCACAAGTAGTGACTGCAAGCTGCCCACGTCCGAAGAGTCCCGCCTTGGGAGCAAGGAGCCCCGGCCAAGTGTCCATGTGCCTGTGTCTTCCCCCCTCACCCAGCATCAGTCCTACATCCCCTACATGCATGGCTACTCCTACAGCCAGTCTTATGACCCCAACCACCCCAGCTACCGGGGCATGCCTGCTGTGATGATGCAGAACTACCCAGGTACAGCACCTAGCTATAGCTACATTCACAGGGGAGACGAAACACAGTTTTCAAATCCAGAGCTTTGTTGTTCAGCTCTGCAGCTCAATGAGACCAGCTTGGATGACAGCCCTTTTTTAATGTATCATGTTGTGACGTTGCCATTCTAACCCAGAGCTGCTCAAATGACCCTAATTGCCACCTCTCTTGCTCCAGGTAGGGTTGCCTCTACTATCAACTTTTCTTGATGGTAAAACTTCTGCGTACTGCAGCCATCTTCTTTCAGCTAGAATTTTTTTTTGAGACAGGGTCTCCCTGTAGCCCCAGCTGTCCTGGAACTCACTTATGTAGACCAGGCTGGCCTGAACTCACAGAGATCCACCTGCCTCTGCCTCTCAAGTGCTGGGATTAAAGGTGTGTACCACCACACCCGGCTAGAATTTCTTTAGACATACACTCTAATGTTTGCAATGGGCAAGGCACCGTGAGGGATGCAAAAGAATTAGAAAAGACTGGTTCCCACCACCCAGGGACTTCACAACTTAATGAGAGCAGGAGCGATACGTGTAACAAGAAACATTTAAACCAGAACAATGCATGTATTCAGCTGCGAGATCATGTTCAGCTGTGAGATCAGAAGGCTGTCAGGGATGGGAAGAGCATTTTGAAGTTGGTTGCAGGGGATGTCTAGTAAGTTCAGCTTGAGAAAAATTTAGTTTTTATACTGCTGTCAGTAAGCTCTCGATGGGGTTTAAATATTTTTTAACTTGTTAGAAAAAAATGCTCATATTCAGCTCTATTCATTGGTTTTCACTACCTGAAAAACCATGTAGGAATCTTCTAGGGGTGAAAGGTCAGTTTGTTTTAGTTGATTTATACATATATTAGCATGAAATTATACATATTAATGGTTGGGGTGTTTTCTGGGTTTTTTGTTTTTAGTTAGGGTTTCACTATGTGATCCTGTATTGCTTTGAACTCACTAGACCGATTAGCCTCAAACTCACAGAGGTCCACAACCTCTACCTCCTGCATGCTGGGGTTAAAGACATGTGCCACCATGCCCAGCCACAAGGTGGTCTTTGAACACATATACAGCATCTAGCATTTACTGGTCAAATGAGGGTAAACAGCATTTCCCTGTCATTTCTTAGAGCCTTGTGCTCTTCTCTCCTAATGCTTCATTAACTGTAGTTATCATGAACCAGTCACTCCACTGTGCTGCTGAACATAGAACTCATTCCTTCTGTATCTGGATACCTGTTATCCAACCTCCCTTCATCTTCCTACCCTACGCTTTCTCAGCCACTGGTAATCTCTGTTTTACATTTAGATCAACTTGAATACTCACTCCTCCTGCAGCCTTGACATTCTGCTGACATTATTATAGGATAAATTCTAAATGCAAGTAAGCTTTTCAGATAGATACAGGAAAAAGATGCTCCTTACCATCTGTATAAAAATAACAGTTCCAGCCAGGTGTGGTGGCATACACCTTTGATACTAGCACTCAGGAGGCAGAGGCAGGTATATCCCTGTGAGTTTGAGTACATGGCAAGTTCCAGGACAGCTAGGGCTACAGGGAGACCCCGTCTCAAAGACAAAAAAAAACTTAACAATTCCATTTGCTGAGAGCTAGTGTGGTTCAGGCACCACTTCCTTTTTTGTTGTTCTGGGTTTTTGTGTTTGTTTTTGTTTTGAGACAGTCTTTTATGTAGCTGTGGCTAGCCTAGAACTCACTGTGTAGTCTAAGCTGGCCTCAGATTTGCTTCAGTCCTCTTGCCACTGCCTAACAAGTACTGGAATTACAGGCATGTGCCCATCAAGCCTCGCTTTTGTATGTGTTCTTGTCTGTGCATGTGCCACGCATGCATGCGCTTAGGTCAGAGGTCAATGTCAGATATCTTCCTCAGTCATTCTCCAACTTGTTTTTTGAGGCAGAGCTTTACTTGGCACTTTGTGATTCCACTAAACTGACTTGCCAGTGGGCCCCAGGTATTCTCCTGTCTCTGCCTCCTCAGGCTAGGATTATTAGATGCATGTACCAAAATGCCCAACTTTTTACATGTGTTCTGGGGATCTGACCTCAGGTCCTCCTGTTAAACAATTTATTGACTGAACCATCACCCCAGACTCTGGGTTTTTTGGTTTGTCGATTTTATTTTGTTTATTTTTTGTTTGTTGCATGTGGGTTCTCACCCATGCCGTGCAACTGCAAAGGACAGAAGACAATTTGAAAGAATTGGTTCTCTTCTTTCACATGTGAATTCCAGGGATAGAACTCAGGTTGTCAGCTTTGGTGGCAGGTGCCTTTACCTGCTGAGCTATCTCATTAGTCCTGTTTTGTTTCTGACATGAGTTCTGGCCATGTAGCCTAGGCTGACCTTGAACTCATGCTCTTCCTGCCTTAGCTTTCCTGATGCTAGGACTACAGATGCATATGCACCTAGCTTCATGTTGTCTTTGCTTGCTTGTTTGCAAAAGTGCTCTTGCCACATAATCTTTACTAGAAATTACTGTGTAACTCAAGCTAGCCTCTTAAAACAGTTCTCCTGCCTCTGCTTCCCAAGTACTAGAATTAGATTACCATGTTAGCAGCCATGTGTATGCTAGGATTCAAACCTGGGTCCTCTGCAGGAACAGCCAGTGCTTAACCTCTGAGCCATCTCTCCACCCCTTCATGTAATCTTTTTTTTTTTTTATGTTTTATTTATTATGTGAATGAGTATATTGCCTGTATGTATGTGAGTGCACCCATGCCATGCAATGCCTGCGGAGTCAGAAGAGGATTCCCCTGGAACTGGAGTTACTGATGGTTGTTAGCTGCCCTGTGGGTGCTGGGAATTGATCCCGAGTCCTCTGCAGGAGTAGCCAGTGCTCTTAACCACTGAGCCATCTCTCTAGCCCCCCTTGTTTTGTTTTTTGAGACAGGGTTTCCCAGGAGCTGCAGCTGGCCTGGAACTATATAGACCAGGCTAGTCTCCAACTCAGAGATCCACCTGCCTCTGGCTTCCAAGTGCTGGGATTGAAGGTGATGTGTACCACCACACCTAGCTGTAGCTGGTGATATCTTCATTTTGATAATAAATAAAAATACTTGAAGCCAGGTGTGGTAGTGCACGCCTTTAATCCCAGCACTCGGGAGGCAGAGGCAGGCGGATCTCTGTGAGTTCAAGGCCAGCCTGGTCTATATAGTGAGTTCCAGGACAGCTCGGGCTACAGAGAGACCCTGTCTCAAAAAGACCAAAAAAAAAACTTCAAACAGGTTAATTTGTTCAAAGGAGTTAAGCCATAGCTATCTGATTTTAAGTTCTATGATCTTTCTACTTCTCATATGAATATGCGATTACTTTAGAAGTCATAGAAGATCTATGGAATTCAGCTCTGAGAAATTGAATGCCATATTTATATAGTATCCTTATATCCTTTGACCCAATTTTCCTATAGAATTTGGAAGAACATACCAAGTGCTGGGCGTGGTGGAGCACGCCTTTAATCCCAGCACTCGGGAGGTAGGGGCAGGCTGAGCTCTGTGAGTTCCAGGCCAGCTGGGGCTACAGGGGAGAACCTGTCTCAAAAAAGACCAAAAAATAAAGAAGAGCACACCAATAGTGTCATCACCATGGTAAGAAACGTCTCCACCTGTGCCTAGGAAAGCCAATGCCAACCTGACCAAGCTCACTAGAACAGTTTCTTCACTGCCCTTGTTTCTTTGACTGCTTGATTTCTCCTTCCCCAGGTTCCTACTTGCCTTCCAGCTATTCTTTCTCCCCATATGGAAGCAAGGTCTCAGGTGGTGATGATGTGGACAAGGCACGGGCCAGTCCCAGTGTGAGTTGTAAATCCAGTTCAGAATCCAAGGCCCTGGACATCTTGCAACAGCATGCCAGTCACTACAAGAGCAAGTCTCCAACGGTAAGGGAAGTACAGCAACCTGTTGGTTATCCATAAGGTCAGATTCAGGGATGGGGGAAGGTGGGCAAGCTCAGGTCCTGCCCACAGTAGGACTTGGCTGACTTGATAGTATCCCCCACTCCTTATTTGTAGGTATTCTGTAATTTTTTTAGTTATAATTCAGGCCTGTGGTTATATCACTAGTATGTATATATCTCATAGTACGTTTGTGTGTCTCTTTTCCTTTCCAGATAAGTGATAAAAATTCTCAGGAGAGAGAGCGGGGAGGCTGTGGGGTAGTTGGGGGTGGTGGCAGCTGTAGCAGTGTTGGGGGAACAGGAGGTGGTGAAAGGACTGTCGACCGGCCCCGCACTTCTCCTTCCCAGCGCCTGATGTCCACACACCACCACCATCACCATTTGGGCTACTCACTGCTTCCAGCACAGTATAACCTACCCTATGCAGCAGGTAAGGCTCTTCCTCACCATGTGTGTGTCTGTGTGTGCCTGTGTCTGTTTCTGGTGGTAGTTCTTGTAGCAAGGGCCCCTATCCTATAGGGGAATCTTTTTTTTACCCTCAAACTTGTCAGTTGAGCATGGTGACTTATACCTGTAATGCCAGCACTCAAGAGACTGAGGAAAGAGGATAAAAATAAGTTCAAGAAGGGCTAGGGAGATGGCTTAGTTGGTAACATGCTTGCCTTGCAAGTACAAGGACTTGAATTCAATCTCTAGAACCCACATAAAAACCAAATGTGTTGGTGTATCCTTTTAATTATAGCAATGGGGAGATGGAAGGGCTAGACAGGCAGGTTCCTGGAGATTGCTGGCCAGTTAGCCTAGCCCACTTGATAAAGATCCAGGACCATAAAAGACCTTATCTCAGACAAAAGATGGAAAGTATCTAAAGTACCTAAGGAATGATACCCAAGGATGTCCTGTGACCTCTACAACCTCACACACACAAACACATGTATGCACAATACACATAAAGTTCAAGGCCAGTCTGGGCTACAGAGTAAGAAACTCCCTGTCTTAAAAAACAAACACATAAGCCACGCATGGTGGCACACACCTTTAGTCCCAGCACTTGGGAGGCATGGGCAGGCGGATCTTTGTGAGTTCAGGCCAGCTGGGCCTACGGGGAGACCCCGTCTCAAAAAGACAAAAAAAAAACAAAACCAAAAAAAAAAAACATAAAATAAACATAAAGTGCTTTTTTTTGGTCTCTTTGAGACAGGGTCTCCCCGTAGCCCCAGCTGGCCTGGAACTTACTATGTAGACCAGGGTCTGCCTCTGCCTCCCAAATGCTGGGAGTAAAGGCATGCGCCACCAAGCCTAGATATACGGTATTTTTTTTTTAATTTTTTTTTTTAATGTGTATGAGTGTAATCCCTGCATGTAGGTAAGAGCATCCGTGTCGTGCAATGCCCAAGACAGAAGAGGCTGTTGGATCCCCTAGAACTAGAGTTACAGACAGTTGTTAGCTGCCATGTGAGTGCTGGGATTCGAACCTGGGTCTTCATGGAGAACAGTCAGTGTTCTTAACTGCCAAGCCATCTCTCCAGCCCAGTACTTTTTTTTTTTTAATGCAAAAAGAACCTCTAATCTGTCCTGAGTCTTAAATCTGCTACATTGAGCATATGACATTTATTTCCTCCCTGGAGCTTGTGGGCTTTCATATTCAGTAGAATGAGGAATAGGTGTTTCTACCACCAAAGAGAAACAAGTAGCTAAAAAGCTGAGCTGTATTATAAATCCTCAGCCACTATATCTGGCCAAGTATCAATTTTTTTTTTTTTTTTTGTCAGCAACCCAAAAATTCAGTGGCGCTAAGGGAATTCAAGGGGAAACTCCTACCTCTGCTCAGCCAACTGGTAAAGGGGAAGTGTGAAGGGAACTTGTTTGAGTGCTACACTAAATCTGTTCTCCCACTTGCTCAGGGCTTTCTTCTACAGCCATTGTTGCCAGCCAGCAAGGTTCAGCTCCCTCACTCTACCCACCCCCCAGGAGGTGAGAATGGTAAGTAGTTTTTGTTAACTTGGAACAACAAATTAACAAGGGAAGCTGCTACTTGAACCACAGAATCCCTGTGGAGCCCAGGTGAGGGATAACTGTGTGGGGTCAACCATAAGGAAAAGATGGACTCTGACCTCTTATGAAGGTGTATATATCTGAGAAAACCTGTGGAGGGAACAGTGTTGGCTGACTTGTCCTGCAGTTCATTTTTTTATATTTATTTAGTTGTGTGTGTGTGTGTGTGTGTGTGTGTGTGTGTGTATGTGTGTCAGAGAACAACTTACAAGAGTTCGCTCCTGTGTGGGTTCCAAGAATTGAACTCAGGTCATCAGATGACTCAGCACCAAGCACCCTTAACTTGCTGAGCCATCTTGCCAGCCCCAGTTCATTTTCTTGGAGTGCCATCTTGTGGTTGTTATACCAGCAGGCCAGTTACCTGTTTACTGTTCATGTTTCCTTTGCAGAACACCAAGTGCCCAGATAAAGTCAGCTTCATGGGCCAGACTGGCTCACCTGAGGTGGTGCTGAACACACCATTTAAATATCAGTTAAATGGTGTTGATCATCCTGTTTGCCGTTCCTACGATGGCTAAAGGCAGACCTTTGGCTGTCTCGCCTCCACCAGATCCTTTGGACTCCCTGACCTTCCCTCTTCCTCAGGAGCTGGAGAACTGGTACTTTGCAAACATATTTATTCTCTGAGCCACAGTTAAGACTGTTGTGGCATCTGTGGAGACGAAGGCATGGGAGCAGCCAGAGGAAACACAGCCTCAACCCAGAGAAGTTACTGCTCTGTTCCCCAAGCCCCTGGTCTGCTTTGAGAGCAGTACCCCACACACACCTGGGAGGGATCCCAAGCACTGGGTAAGGTCTGAAGACAGCACAGCAGCCATACCCCTCTCACCGTCATTACCACCATCAACCGGATTCTGCATCTCCTCAGTGGTTTGAGCCCTGGGAACTGGCAGCACGTGGAGGAATTAGAATCTCAGGAAAGAAATTGGGGGCTTTTTTCTCTGTAGTTGTGAAGACAAAGTCTTCAGACATGGAGTCTTCCCCCTCTAACATGAGCACAGATAAATGCTCAGAGCCTAACTTGGAAAGGAAGACTAAAGCATTTGCCCCTCCATGGCCTTGTGCTACTTGTCAGGCAGAAGGCAGAGGTTCCAGCCCCAGCACAGGGCTCCCCAGGGATACTGGGAGGGAGGTGGAGCTGGAGCATGAATGGAGTCTGTGAAATTGAACCTGCTTCCTCACCAAAATTCCTGCTGCTTCTCATCTCTCAACTCCTTGCCCCTTCTTTACCCTCATAACCCCTTGGTGCCTTTCCCAGGGGGGCTTCCCATACTGATCTCACCTCTTTTCCACTGCTTGGCTCAGGCAGATAAAACAGAATTCCTCCCAGCATGACCTTGGAGTCTGCCATATCACATTAGGGTACAAACCAGAAGGTAGGCCCAGGGAACACCCAGCCGTTCTTATGAGAAGGCCTGTCTGTTCCACCATCTGAGTATCTTTCTCATTTAGGGCCATAAATATATACAGCCCAATTCCTCTCTCTGCAAGTACACAATTTTATGTAGCTCAATCTGTAACCCCGTGTGCCAGTATGAGATGTGTCTTTGTAAGGCACGTTTTTGTTGTAGGGGCCACTGGCCATGGGAGGTTATTTGCTCCTCAGATCCTGAAATAGTATCCAAGCATTATGTACCCAAGCCACAGAGTAGACTCAGTGGGGCTAGGCTTTGAGGCAGCAGACATGTGTCTGCTCTTCTGAGAAAAGCAGTCTCTCTGGGTCTAAGCTGCAAGGTTCTGTGCTGGGAAAGTAATGATTTGGAAGCTTTATTGGAGTCACTTCCTCCTCAAGGTGTGGGACACTTTAGCTCTTTGCTTTTGCAAGGTATCATCTCTTTGTTCTCCTCCCCTCCCATCTTTCCTTGACCCTCTGGATTGCAAGAGAGAAAGATTCAGACACGAGCCTAGGCTAAAGGAGGGTATTTTGTGACCAGAGTGCCAAAAAGTGACAGCAGGAAGGAAAGTGACTCTGACTTCTTTTGGAAAGTGGGGAGGTAGAGGACAGTAAGCACAATGCCCAGGAAAAGGTGGTCACCAAGAATCCTGGAGCCCTGTACATAGAAAGGCTTAGGATCATTCATCCAAAAGGAGCCCTTCTGACCCACAGACCCTTCCTCTAGGTTTCTAAGTCCTTGTTTTTGTTCGAGTTCTGAGCACTTGCAAAATTTCCATTGTTTTAGACCCGTTGGCAGGACTCCAAGCAGCCTCCTCACCACCATCACTCCCTCTGCCTCCTGCAGCCCCAGGGGGCAGTGCGTTGGGCAGTGACTTACTTTTTTGTCTACAGTAGTAGTTGTTGGGGACACCTTCATCCTACCTAGCCCAAGTCACCCCTACTTAAAGTGACTGAATTTCAGCCTGATTATGTCCTACCAGGCTCCAGTGAGTAGAACCAAGTGCCCATCTGTTCCTGTTTGTTTTTAAATATTGTGTGCTTTGTATCTGTGGGCACTGACCTGCAACGTGCTTTGTACATATTGTAAAGAAACCATTGGAGCAATTTTCTTTCTCACTTGGGTGGACATGGCCTACATTCCTGCCCCTTCCACTTCATTCTGTAACAGAAGAAAAATTTCTGTATTTGCAGGAGGGCAGCCTTAGGTTCTGCAGAATGGAACGGCTTTTCTCCTCCCCATTCCCCTTAAAAAAACATTTAGCTCTTTGAACCGTCTATCCAAGTCCCTTTGAAGAATAGGTGCTGTCCAGAAGAGGAGAAAGTAGCAGTAGCAGAATGACACTGCCTTCTCCTCAGCTGATCCTCCTGATCCCTAACCATACTGAGTCCAGTCTTCCCTCCCTGAAATAGTATCAGATAGCAGCAGATGTGGAGATCCTTGGCAAGTGATAAAACATCCACCTCCAGGCTACACAGGGAGGACTACCTGTGGCACCTACAAACAGACAAGATATTCAGCAAGGCAAAAGCCAGAAAAGATTCATGCTTAGGGTTCAGACCACCAAACCAAGCCTATTTCTCTCTGAGCACCTCCATCTAGGCCCTTCAGCATTAATGCTCTCTGGGCCCCCTGTGGAGTAGCTCCAGGGAGTAAGGAGCTCAATCCCAGGAAGGGCAGCCAAAGCTTGACAGCTGCTGTTTAGAATTCATACCTGCTTCCTCCTCATTGATGGTGTGCCAGTTCCCTTCAGGCCTTCCCTGCCTTACACATGTACATGTACATGAAGTCTCTGCTTACCCTGTGCTCTCCATACATCCTCAAGTTCAAAGAACCACATACAGAAGGTTAAGAGGGCATCCTCTGAAATGAAGTAATCATTTCATGAATCTCCTCTCCAGGCTCCAGGGTGGGGTTGGGAGTTAAGACTGCAGAAGGGCTAGAGAATTGGATACAGGTTTTGAGGCCCCTCATGTTCCTATCCCATAAACCCTATCATCGCCCCATTGTGTACTCTGATGCCCCCAAGATTCAACTGGGCAGCTAGCTGGCCCATAATTCTGGGCTTTTGTCATTTATTACTAGGGCATCCCAGGAAACTTTCCAGTGATCCCCTGCCATGGGCCCCTCCTGGGATCAAGCCCCTCCCAGGCCTTTGTCCCCAGCCCCTCCTGCCCCAGCCCACCCGCTTGCCTTGGTGCTCAGCCCTCCTGTTGGGAGCAGGTTGGGGCAAGCTGGAGGCCCGGGCTGGAGGGGCAGTGTTGCTGTTCATAGCTTTTGTTCCATTGGCTTGCTCTGTTGGATTTAATTTCAGTCTTCCTGATTCTTCCCTTCTGTAAAGTGTACATTACCAAGTTCCTTGTTTTTTTATATATATATATAAATATATATATATACAAACTGTACTCTTTTTGCCTTTGTACATTCAGGCAAGAAGAGAAAATAAATCTTTTTAAGAGACAATCACAAATCTGTGAGGGCTGCTGGTTATTTCTCTGGAGTTTGCTGCTGAGCTGCCGCCTCCTCCCAACTTTTCTGTTCTCCCTCAGCTTTCCCTAGTCCTGCTCCATATGCATTCTCAGCTTCACCTTCCCTGCCTGAAGCAAGCTATTGAATCCAGCAGTGCAGACTACCTGCCCAGCATTGTTCTCTAGTTGGCCACCTCTCTTTACCTTTCGATCCCATTCACCAAAGTGGCTTTGGACCTCTTGAGTTCTCTGGGACCTGTCTTCCAGAGGCCCTGGCTTTGGCCATTCACCTGTGGAACTATGCAGCTGGGAGCTCTCCGCCTAAAATTTTGCACTATTTAAACCTGCCTGGAAGTTAGAATGGATGGTTTTTAGGAACAAGTGGGATCCTACCCCCAACATTCCACCCTACACAACCCCTACCAATCCTAGCCTCCAAAGTGTGCCGATCCAAAGGATCATTCCTGGACTCCTGTGGTACCCTCTCAGAACAAGGGCTAAGAGTTTGGGTAAGATTATTTACTAAGACTCAAAGAGTGGTACCTCTTGAAACACAGCCCATCCAAACCAATTTAACCTTTCCCTTTTCCTCTACCTTTCTCCTCCCCCTTTTTCCCCTTTGTCTCTACTTCCTTTTCTTAAGGCTTTGGAATTGAAGTATATTTTTAAATTATTTGTTGTATTTATTGAATAAAGTTTTTAATGTCCCTGTTCTTAAATTTAAAGTTTGCCTTTCACATACCCCCCCGCCCCGTTTTTTTTACCTTCTGAGTTGCTTTATTAACTGAAGTGCTGCTGCCTGTTTACCATGTTTATTTCTTATCGGTGGTCTTCAATAGACAAAGTTTTTTGAAAGGGAAATCTTGTAAACAGGAACCTTCAGCAAGATGGCAGCAGAAACTCAAGTCTGTTTGCCTCCATTCCACCAGCTTTGGAGAAAAGGACTGAGTTCTTTTTATCCATCTACTTATAAACACTATCGGGCTTTACATTTGAATTTTGACGTCCCTACTGTCTCTAGGCCACCTCTGGGAGTCATCTGTGGTGTCTTCAAACCATTCGGATTTCAAGTCAGTATGTTAGAGTTGATCCCTGGACAGTTCTAATAGTTGGGAATGAAGGTTTTGAGCTCACTTTGAAGGACTTAAGTGTAGTGACTTGGCTCCATTAAAAACAACTTGAATAGCTGGGCACTGTGTCGCAGGCCTTTAATCCCAGTGTTGAGGAGGCAGAGGCAGGCAGATCCAGGCCAGCAGGGACTACAGGGAGACCCTGTCTCAAAAAGACCAAAAAAGAAAACTTGAAAATGGACCAAAGAGAAACGTCAAAGTAGTTACACATCCACAGGCAGTGAAGGAACATTCCCCTGTAGAGAGGAGTGCAGCAGGCAAAAGGGACAGTGCCAGAGCATGTCCATGAAAATGGAGGGAAAAGGATGTTTAGCTCCCCTCCAGGGCCACTGCAAAATCATTCTTCAGGGTAGTGGTACCGAGTCCAGAAGGCATGCCTCAGACTACTAGGCTCCAAAAAGAAAAGAAATAGGAAAGATGTGTGCTGCTTCCTTCAAAGATCTCAGAGCCAGATATGATGGCACTACAGAGTGCAACTGTCTCAAAAAAGAAAAAGACTTCAGGAATGAAGTTAGGCAGCTCCTTCAAAAACTAAAATCCAGGGGCTGCAGAGATGGCGCAGTTCTTGCAGAAGACCTGGGGCTTGATTGCTAGGACCCACATGGTGGCTGACAACAGTCTGTAACTTCAGTTCCAGGAGACTCTTTTGCCCTCTTCTGACCTCTGTAGGCATTGTGCGACATGGATGCACTTACGTGCAGGCAAAACACTCATACACATAAAAATTTTAAAAAGGGGGAGATAGTGGCAGGTGGATCTCTGAGTTCAAAGCCAGTCTGGTCTACATAGTGAGTTCCAAGACAGCTGGGGCTACAGGGAGACCCTGTCTCAAAAAGATTAGATAGATGATTGATATAGATGATAGACAGACAAATAGATAACCAGTTTTAAGACCCAGCCTTCTATAAAAGAACTGGGATCCTAAGTTAGCCTCTACAACAGAGGAGAGTGATGTGTATACACTTTTTTCTCCAGGGGCCCTCAGTTTGTCTCACTCCTAGCAACTCCATATTTCACAGTATAATATGGCCCCAGAGACTTTGGCCAGTTTGTGCTACATATTGGCCTTTTCCCTGAGAAGCAAGTATTATGCCTATATTGAGTTAAGCTCTAGTAGTGGCAGGAAGTTGGTCCTAGAGCAGGAATAAAGAAGAGACCAACCACAACTTTAAATCAGTTTATTGACACAGTAACACAACACACTTGCCTCTCTGACACCCCCACACCCAATCTAGATCTCTCTTCCTTACTCTTGTAAAATAAGCTGTAAAAACAGTAAAGAGCAGGCCACTTTCCACAGCCCAGCCCTACCCCTATCCCTGCAGAGCAAGGGACGCTCAGAACCAGTTGGGGGAGGCAGTCAGTACTATGCTTGGCCAGCCAGAGGCATCTCATCCCTAAGAACAGATAACTCCCACAAATCCCAGACCCTGAGTTGCTATTCTTCCCCTCTGCTCTTGAGACTAGGAAAGAGACCTTGGGAGCCACTGAGGCAAGAACTCCAGGTGGTAACTTGAGATGTAGTTTGGCTAGTTTCTTAAGGCCCTGGCACCCCCAAAAAAGCCCTGGTGGTGGGAGTGAATTTCAATGCCCCTATTTAAAATATACTGATAACATTAAACAGATTAAGCCAGCTTAACCAAATGCCAGAATAACAACACTAAGCTGTAAAGAAGGCAGGGAGGGGTCAGACCTGCTTACACCAGGCCAGACACAAAATGCAGAGAAGCCCAGGTGGAGTGTCAAAAAACAACCCAAGGACACTGCCCAGGAGCTGAAAAAAGCCTATACTTAGGAGCCCCTGGGGTAACAGGAAGCAAAGAAAGAAAATACCTAAGTCTTAAAAACCAAAAAATAAACCCCAACTGCAGGGAAACCTGAGCCTGACAGTGCTGCCCACCAGCCCTCCAGGCCTTGCCCCTGGACCCATACAGTCCCTCCCCGTCCAGGCAATGTCCTCCTCCCCTAGGCTAGATGGAGCACATCACAGCGCAGTTTAAAAAGCTTCTAATGCCAGTTCATAAACATCTTCATTTACTATTGGTGATTACATGTGAATAATATGTTTATACTGTTCTTTATGGAAAACAATTTCAACGAGTCAACTCTGAGAACACAATGGGCAACCCTCAACCTGAGCCCCTCAATGTCCTTCCCTAGACAGCGAGAAACCCTCTCCTCTGTCCCCAGGCTGCCTAACTTCCCCTCTTCCCCCACTGTGGCTCTTGGGCAAAGCATCCTCTATGAACATTAGTCCTCATCAGACAAGTTCTGGTCCAGGGAGTAAACCATGAACATCACATCTGGCCGAGAGGGGACACAGGGATGACCTGGACGCACAATCTCAAAGCCCAAGAAGCTGAAGGTCTTCAGGAGTGGAGCTGCAGAAAAGAAAGCATAAAAAGGGACTCTGGTGGAAATCATAATGACAGGCTCAGGTCCAGGGAAAACCCCAAGCAAAGATGAACAAAAAACTATTAGGTTCTTGGGCCCCTCCCCTACACCCTGTAATTTTTCAGGTTTGTAAACTACACTACACACAGTGTAGGAGCCTTCTGTTTGCCTCCCTACACCCCACTAGCTGGGCTATAGGTCTTACCTCTGTCTTCCCGGCCCTTCCTGAAGCAGATGAAGACGTAGTTCACTTTCATCTTCTCTTCAGCAAACTCTAGCAGTGCTAACAATCTACAATAAGAAAGCAGCGCTTAGGCCCACCATCACTCCCTGAGACCTATCTCCATACCCACTCCCAAGGCTTTCTGAGCTTAAGTGCCAGCAAACGTAACACACACTCTCCAGGAAAAGGTTCTCATTTCAAGACCCCCAGCTAGGGGCCCCTAGTTATGAGAAACATAGCCCACAGATCCCAGGGAAAAACATTCTCTTCCTGTAACAGTTCTTCATCTGACAGTTACCACTAAGCATCTTAACTTATGCAGTTTAACAAGAACAGTCTAGGCCTTCAAAGAGAACCTGGTTCATCAGGTCTGTCATTCCACTGACATACTCCCAGTCCTCGACACTGACCAAAGGGTTTCCTCCAGAAGTTAGGAACAGTTGAGTGAACTGTCCTTTGGACTGATTTTTACATACAGGCTGCCTGGGGAACAGTGCCCAATCCAATGAAATCCCACCATTTTTTCTGCTTTCTGGCCTTTTGAACTGCACCTTTGTAGCAGCTCAAGGAGGACTTGACATCTGCTGATTAACTGGTAGACATTTGGCTAATGTGGTAACAGTATGCTTTTAATTATAACCTAGAGCAGGTCTGACTTACTGTTTAAAAATAACCTCTGCCAGGCGTAGTGGTACAAGCATTTAATCCCAGCACTTGGTAGACAGAGGTAGGCGGATCTCTGTGAGTTCAAGGCCACCCTGGTCTACATAGTGAGTTCCAGGACAGCTAGGGCTACAGAGAGACGCTGTCTTAAAAAGAACCCCCCCAAAAAATAATAACCTCTAACAAAATGGTATCTGCTTGGCAAGTCTGGAGCTAAGGGAAAAGATACAGACTCCCCTATAAAGCTAGGATCCCCAACAATCATCCGCCCCTCTGGCTCCTTACCCTTCTTTGCTCCCATCAGCTAATAGTCCATCTGGGATTTCTACAAACAGGCTCTGGCTGGACAGGACTGCATCCCAGGAAGAGACCTTCACCTCGGTGACCTCATATTGGAAGTGGACAATGTGAGGCTTTCCATCATTCACAGGGAGGTCCTGGGTCACAGTGAGCTTCTCGTCCTGGGAAGGAAAGTTAGGGCAGAGGACAACGTCACTACTACTAGCCACATCACATGCTCCCTAACCCAGGTGATACTGGCAATCTCATGAGACTGGGCCAATCTCAAGGTATCATGGATCAGAGGACAGACCAGAAATACAGATCTGCGTGTGAGCTAACTGGAGCCATTTCTAAGACCAGCTAATGGTGGTAAAAGCCAGAAAGAGATGGGAGGGGAAATATTTACCAAGAATCCACTAGGTGCTGAGTACTGTCCAAAATATTGTCCACATATCCATTTAAAATCTCCATTTTAAATCTGAGATGACAAGGTCATGAGCAATTAAGTAACTGACCCAAGGCCAAGTCGAAATTAAAACCCAGGTCTCCTCAAGTTAAAAGTTTCTCAGAGTTTTCCCTTCCCTCTCTGAGGGAAACATTTAAAAGAAAAAAAAAAAAAGTTCATTGTAATCCCAGCATTATAGCACTAGAGAAACTGAGGTAGCAAGATTATAAATTTAGAGCCAGCTATAAGAACAGAATCTTCTCCTTAAAAAAAAACGACTTGGTGGCACACACCTGTAATCCCACCACTCAAGATCAAGGCTAACCTATGCTACATAATGAGTTCAAGGGCAATCTGGGCTACATGAGACTGTCTCAGTAATAAAGAGGTTTCTGTGAGGGTTTGGGTAAGGACCTGATCAACTACAGTCTGTTTTCTAGGTTGACTGTTGGCTCCATGTCCTCTCCCTTACACTCAGACCCTGTAACTTTCCATCCCAGCCTCAGGGAGAAGCTGCACCAGGTTGTGGGCCTCAATCAATGGCAGATTAAAAACAAATGGTACTAATATTTTCCCTCTAGGAGAAAAGCCACACAGCAGCTTCAGTTGAAAAAGTCATCCTGTGGTGTCAGGGAGGCTCCACTCAAGCTTCCCAAAGTCCTTACCTTATATATTAGAGCTGAGAGAGAAGGATCCCTGCCGCCCCCTCGCCCACCGGGGATCTTCGACAGTGGGTGAGGGGCATCAGGAGCACCACAGAGGCCCTGGAACAATGTGCCTGCAGCACTGGAGCTGGGGACAGTTACTCAAAGGCAAAATACTACTGCAAGAGAGACAGAGAGGGTGAGACAGTAAACACCAAGACAAAGACAGTAACCAAAGCCCATCCAACCCTGCCCTGGATCTGACTAAGGATTCTGAGCCTCCACTGTCCCTCAAGTCCTTTCTGCTCCAGCTTACAGAAATGCTACCAATCTCTTCAATCAAGAGGCATAAAGAGTTCCAGAAGGCAAAGGAAGTCCTGCTAGATGTCTGTCCAGAGGAGCGCCTATCAACATCTTTAAGCTCTGACAGTGGGTACACCCTGGAAGGAACTCCAGCATGATGTCCCCTAACCAGTCTCTTTCCTTAGCCGCCAGTGCCTTGGTGAGCCATATGTCAGAATCACAAAGCTTACAGTTATTCCAGCCTCAAAAGAAGAGGCAGATGGGCCTTGGGAAGCCACATGGACTAGGTTCCGTGTACCCGAGATAGTCCCAAGGCTACTTTCCCAGAGATGACACTTCCATCTAAGCACGGGAACTACAAATAAGAAAATACCCCAGATTGCTCTAGGGTTTGGAATGAAACTAAATCCTGGATTTGGCTCCCAGAGCAGAGGTGTGTTTAAACAAAGAAGTTGTGGTGGAGGTTGTCCCTAATCTGCCACCAAATTCTAGACCTCCCCGCCATTGCTCCTGCCTCCTCAGGTCCCTTCATGACAGCATGAGAACTTGGGAATGTTGATGTGGTGGGAACACTCAGATGTGGGGGAGAAAGATGCTAGAAGGAGTGAGCTACACTGAGATTTGAGTAAAGAAGCCAGGATCAAATGGATTGTAGGAAAGCTTTGCAGGAATATCCCTATCACCACAAAGTGTGTGCCCTTAACTGGGCCAACATAATTTTCAGGCAGATCCAAAAGGGTTCCTGATCTGGCCACTGCTCCTTCTTTGGATCAAATTTAGTGGCTTGTGAAGCTGACCCTCAGCCAAGGGCACGTGAAGCAAGGAAAGAAGAAAACTGTCTGGGCATATGCACCGTGACTCAGCAACAGGCCTGTCTCACAGCCACAACATACCAGCCTCAAGGGAACTGTAAGGCAGTGAACAGGAGTGTTGCAAAGCTGTGCTTTAGCAGCACACACAACTGCAAATCTTTCCCCAATTATGTGTTTAACAATATCATGTTGGCAACTTGAACCAGCCAGGTAGGGAATATTTACACTACAGAAATTAGCAAGTGCTGTAAATTGGACTTTTTTTCCTCCCTGAAATGGTGTGAGGCAACCAGAGATTGCACTATCCTTTGCTTGGTATTATGTGCCAGTGTGTTGTTTTAACTGAAAAGAAACAAAACTGAACGTGCCTAACAAGGCAATGATAATCCCTGAAGGGGTAGCCCACTCAGTCCTTAACCACTAACTGGCCTGTATTACACTCTAGCTCAGGCAAGAAGTCCAAACCCATCAGGGCTCAGTGCCTAGGGTATTTGCTCAATGGATTTCAACTGAGGGCCTAAAAGTGCACTTGAAAAATTGGGAAATGGAGCTCCCAGGACAAGATCCAAGGTCCTAGGGCCAGGATGGAGGCAGTAGCAGTCAGTACCTTATGATGGGCCATATATCCAACCTGCCTCCTCTGGAAAACCTTAGGGCATCCCTTCTCTACTCTTATCCCTACTAACAGCTACTAATAGAAAGGGCATAACTGAGAACTATGCTGATTTTTCAAGGACAAGAATTATTTTCTCCTTTGGATTGTGATTTCCCCTTTTATTTTTTTAATATTTTATTTTTATTTTATGTGTATGGGTGTATTGCCTGCATGTATGTAAGTGCACCCATGTCGTGTAATGCCCATGGAGGTCAGAAGGTGGCTTTGGATTCCCCTGGGACTGTAGTTACAGTTGTTAGCTGCCATGTGGGTGCTGGGATTCAAACCCAAGTCTTCTACAAGAACAACCAGTGTTCTTAACCACTGAGCCATCTCTCCAGCCCCCTGATTTTCCCTTTTAAAGTATTAAGGAGCAGAATAATAATGCCCAGGCCACCAAAAAGAGGCAATGGTCAGTTTTCCACAAGAAGACACAAATAGCCCCCGTGATAAGGTTCCCTTCTCAACCCTGTGTTGAGGTTCCTATAGGTGTACCAGGAAGGCAGGGTAACTGGAGAAGCAGGTTTACACTGGTCAGAGGAGCTAGTCAAGGACTGGGCAAATCCCCTTTGTGACAGATGAGGTATCAACTTGTATACTACAAAACAACTAGATCACCAAGGTCCTTACAGTTCTAGAATTCTGCCAGACTTCTACTTCCAACAGAATTATTCCTTTTTACATGACTGAGCTATACTGAACTTCTACCCTACATTCCAAGCAGCATCTTTTTTTTTTGAAAGTATTTTATTCATTATTTTTATTTTATGTGTATGAGTGTATTGCCTGCATGTATGTGAGTGCACCCCTGTCGTGCAATGCCGCAGAGGTCAGAAGGGGGCATCGGATTCCCCTGGAACTGGAGTTAAGGACGGTTCATAGCCACCATGTGGGTGCTGAGAATTGAACCCAAGTCCTCTGCAAGAGCAGTCAGTGCTCTTAACCATCTCTCCAGCCCCTCTAAGCTCTTAGCTAATAATTAGAAAAGGCAAAAACATAAAGTCAACCATGGAAAGATCACAATCCTCTTTGTTTTCCCAGAAATAACTTCTGGATCCTGCCCTCTAATAGTGCCAGTCTGTAAGTCTGACATTTCTGGGTTCCTGGTGACCTTTTCAAGTCGATACAACAAATCCATGCCCTGGTAACAATCACATCCCTCCTCACAAACAAGAATCATCATGGATAGATGCTGCTTTTCTCCATATAAAGCCTGCAGAAGAAGGAATGTGTGTTCATGGGGGTCCAGGTCCCTAAGAGAAACAGCTATTTGGGACCAGCCTACTTAGTAGACATACTATAACAATAATTGTCTTCCCTGCATAATCCACTCTGGTCATTCACAGTATATGGCAAATTACTTCACATTTAAAACACCTGATTGTTATTTCCAAAGGGAAGGGAAAAGGAATAAGAAATTAAGAGGCATGAGACTGCCCAGCAACAACCTCTTCTAATACTGACTTTAGTGTTCAGATGGTGTTATGTTTCAAGTGGCAAAATATGCCACCAGCTTCCTTAGGAACAGATTAAAAGAATTTAAGCACTACAGAATGTGGCTTCTTAAACACAAGTCTCTATCACAAGATCCAAACTGGGTTAGGTTTCATATTCAATTTGGTCTTATTTCAGCTTTTTCCAGTCCTTACATTCTGTCACTCCACTAGGGGGCAGAAATGGCTCAGTACCTTTCACTTTGCTTTAAGTTCAGTCCAGGGCCAGCAAGATGGCTCAGTTGCAGTTGGTAAATGTGTTTACTGGCCTGATGACCTGAGTCCAATCTGTGGTGTAAGAGCCCCTCCACACACATTTACAAAAAAAAAAAAATTGCTGGGCATGGTGGTGCACACCTTTAATCCCAGCACTCGGGAGGCAGAGGCAGGCAGATCTCTGTGAGTTCAAGCCTGGTCTACAAAGTGAGTTCCAGGACAGCTGGAGCTACAGGGAGACCCTGTCTCAAAAAGACCGGAAAAAAAAATAAGTTCAGAGACTGAACTCAAACATACAGCTGGCCTGGTCCTGCTTTTAAGAAGAAAAAAATAGACCAAGCTGGAAATTAGGGTGTCAGGTATCCATATCCAAAGCAACTCACAAGAGATGGAAGATTAGAGCTCATCTCTTAATGCCTTTATTTCCTCATTTGTTACAGACTTGGAACCTCCTCAAGACATCTGTAAGGCTAGGCTATGGCTGAGTGGGAGCGCCTGCCTAGCATGTGCAAGGGTTCAATTCTCCAGCACCAATAAATAAATAAATAAAACACCTGTGAACCTGTCTGAAATGTCCTTAGCAGGACACGGCCACCATTTCATATACTGGCTACCAACAGGTGAAATGTAACAGGTGTACAGCTGGGAAATGTTGATGCTAAGTCAAATTTTTACTTTTTAAATCTGATTTTTAGAACTCTACTGTATTATTTAATCTTGGGCTGGAGAGTTAAGAGCAATTACTGCTGCTCTTCCAGTAAGTTCAGTTTCCAGCAACCACATCACATAGTCTCACAACTGCCTATAACTCCAGCTCCTGGGGAATTGCATGCCTCTACATTCTGTGGGCACCTCAGTCTGGTATACATACCCATACACATATAGTTTTTTAAAAATTAAAATCTTAAAAAAAAAAAACCTCAATCTAGCCAGGTATGGTGGTACACATCTTTAATCCTAGCACTTGGGAAAGGCAGACCAATCTCTGACTTAGAGGTCAGTCTGGTCTACCTAGGGAGTTCTAGGCCAACCAACGATTCATATTAAAACCATGTCAAAAAAAAAAAAATCTATTCACTATGTAGCAGAAGATAATCTTGAATTCCTGATCCTCTGTCTCCTTCCAAATGCTGGGATTATAGGTATAGGCCACCACACCAGGGGCTATCCTTAGATGTCTTGACAGAAGACCTTCTTCTGTTCAAGAATCACTTCCAGGACTGGTGATGTGGCTCAGTGGTAGAGCATTTGCTTTAACTGCACAAGGTCCTGGGTCGCATTCCCAGTACCACAAGGAAAAAAATACGGCATGGCTCACACTTATAACTCTAGTTCTCAGGAGCCTGAAGCAGAAGGATTCCTGTGAGTTTGAGGCTGGTCTACATAGTGAGTTCTAGGGCAGCCTGGGTTTTGGTTTGCTCAAAGCAAGAACAGCCTAATCTAACAAATACTTGGAATTTAAATTTTCTGGTAGAGTTTTGATTATGTCTCACTTCAATGCAGTGGCCTCCCCAATCCATTCAAGTCTTCGACCTTTCTCATTTACATTGCCTGTTAAGATCTGATGGTCTTGGTATTGTTACCTAACTTTTGGTATCTAATAAAAAGACACAAAAATTGCATTCCCCGTATTCTACATTCATTTCCCTCTTAACCTCTCTGACCCATTCATGTCTCAGGCCTGCTTCAGATAGCACCCAGGGCACCCTCAACTCCCCTCACACAGGCTGCTTGTACTCTAAGACTAGGAATATCTCTGATGAGTAATCCTTATGTAAAGCAAGACTAATCCAGAGCTACAATCACACTTAGCAAAAAGGACATAGGAAGAAAGATGGGAGGTGACAGCCACCTCCAATCTAGGGTGACCACAGAGGCTGCTTTTCAGGGCTGCTGAGAAAGAAGCCCTGTACATTGCCAGGAATAAGTCACTTCACCAGGGCTGTTATGCCTTCCAAAGGGAGAGTACTTGATAAGCATGATAATGAAAAACTGACATCACTCTGAATCACAAGCAAAACTGGGTTTTGGTTGAAACACAGGTATAATGGTATCCAGAGTATCTGTCCCCCGATGTTTGCTAATCACACAGCTGACAGTGGTACATCTACCAAAAGCAGACACAATCTCATGCCACCACCACAGGTGTCCAGATAGCTAAATAATCATACTTAAAACTAATTTTACAGCTGGGCATGGTGGCACACGCCTTTAATCCCAACACTTGGGAGGCAGAGGCAGGTGGATCTCTATGAGTTCGAGGCCAGTCTGGTCTACATAGTTCCAGGCCAGATAAGGCTACAGGGAGACCCTGTCTCAAAAAGACAAAAAAACAAACAAAAACTAATTTTACATTTTAAAGATTTCAGTGTAGTTTATACAGTAAGCTCTGAACACAATCCAACCTCCCTTCTGAGGGCAGAATTACATCATTGTTTATATAGCATCAAAGGCCTAGGAGATTTTCTTAGGCTTATCTTGCACAAAGCACTTGCTGCTGCTTCTGCTGCTAGCAGGAAACTGTCTTGTTTAAGTAACAAAATTTATCCCTCCATCCTACTCTACAGTCTTCTTCATGTATCTAAACAGCGCTGGGGCTAACTTTGGATTTCTTGGCAAAATGAGGAATTGCTATTCTTAGTCCCCATTGCTTTCTGAAGCCTACACCCAATTTGGGGGCATTTCTCACAATACTAGGAGTCAGTCTCTCTGCCCTTCTTACTGTCCCACACTCAACAAGCAATAGAGGCCAAGAAAGGGAATAGCCAAAATCAAATCTGGGGGAAAGAGACAGAAATTCCATTATCAGGAAAGCATGCAGTGAAGATACTAAGGATAGCTCAGAAGTGCTCATGGGCCCTGACTACCACCCCTACAAAACCCACCTGTGGAACCCAGTGCTTCTCCCTAAAGCCCATCATACATATGGCTACCAAGCCAATACAAGCTGTTCTCCATATGTTGTACTGTCCCAGGTATGAAACAAGCCCTGGACAGACACTGTCCCTGCACCCACAAATCCAGACAGGGAAAGGCCACAAAATTCCTCTTCAATTTAAAGCTAGTGTTGAAAACTCCTAATAATGGAGCTTCTACTTGTCTTCTTCCCTTCCCCAGCCTCAGGAATTTTGACATTTTGGAGATACTAATCTGAACACTAAAAAGGAAAAGCCTTGTTTTCAAAACATACTGCATGCTCTTCTGCAACTATTTCTTCCAGGAAACTAAGCCTCCACCTCCTGAATTTTTCACTGGAGCCAGGGAACCTAGAAAGCCCATCCCCCACCCAATGGGAACTCAACTCCCAGCCAGCTCCCTACACTGAGCATTCAAAACACCAACACTGACTGGGAAGAACATCCGGCTCTTATCAGAATCCCTAGTTAGGACTCCCAACAGGATTCCTTTTACAAAGTTAGAGGAGGCTGGGAAACACACTATGGAAAGAAGATTGCCATGAAAAGAAATCAGACACCCTGCTCACCCTACCCCACCCCCAGGCCAAAGCCTGATCCAGGACCAGCTCTTGCCCTGGCCCTGGCCGGCTAGCTGGCTCCACCCTCCACCTGCCTCACACAGCCAAGCCCCTCAAATTACCAACACACTAAAGCAAGGGCCCTGGAGACAAGCTAGCCTGTTTTGCCACTTAGGCAGCTGCAAGGAACCTTCCAAGTTAAGCTAACCCAACCCCCTCTTCTTACATGTAAGCACACAGGCTAAGTAAGGCAGAACTCCAATTAGCTCAGACCAGTGAGGACTCTTACATGGTCTCAAGCACTCAAATCTGTGAACTCAAGTTGCAAAGGGCTTGACACCTAGACCCAACCGGTAGGTCCAGAGAATGACTGCTAAAATGCCCCATTTCCAACCCCATCTCACATCCCCTTCACCCTGGCCTCTCATACCTGCCATCCATCCTCAGCACACAGCCTTCCAGACCACAATCAGCACCTTTTGCATCCTGCACCATCCAAGTACACATCCACTTCCAATGAGGGACCGGGTTAGAAAAGATGGAATCAAAGAGTGGAATGCAAAGGGGACACGTGGAAAGTCTCTAAACAGAAAGATAGAAAAGCAGGAAGGGACTATAGGGTTTGCAAGGTTGTGGATAATGGGTCAACAGAATCACAGGAAACCAGGAGTGAGTTTTCTATATGTAGCAACGAAATGGGGGAGGGAGACTAAAGAGTTTTAGAATTGTGGAAAGAAAATGGCTAATGGCAAAAAATCTAATGAGGTACAGGAAAGTGCATGACACAGAAAGACCAAGCAATACCTGAAGATGAAGCCCTTGCGAGTAGAGGACGGCTGACATTAGAACAGGAATATGATGGGAAAGACTAAAACCCTTCTTAGGGGCAAAGAGATAGAGCTTGTGAACCCAGGCTCCATATTAGAGACAATGTGGAGAGCAGCTTAAAATATAGTGGCGTACACCTTTAATCCCAGCACTTGAGAGGCAGAGGCAAGCAGATCTTTGTGAGTTCAAGGCCAGCCTTGTCTACATAGTGAGTTCCAGGACAGCTGGGGCTACAAGGAAACCCTGTCTCAAAAAGACAAAAA